>NC_068923.1:42737032-43362032 GCF_023091745.1 Budorcas taxicolor | reverse complement strand
AGTCTTATAGTTTGCATCTGCTTGCAAACTTCAGAAATTTAACTTCTCAAATTTTTTTCTGGGGTATGATATTTTAAAATATGTTAAGAGTTAAAGATCCTTAGCACTGGTTTAAAGTTGCTTAGAAGTTATGCCAGTACCATTTTTTGAATAACTGTATTTTTTTAATTGATTTTTTGACTCATTGTAACTTAAAACCATTATTTTTGTTGAGCATTTAGAGTGTGCTGAGTACTCTGAGCCTTTTAGTGTGTATTGTTATTTCATTTGGACAATATAGCATTTAAGAGCTGCTGTGATTAATTTCATTTTACATATGAAGAAACTGAGACAAAGAGTTCAAGTGATCTGCCTAAAATCCCATTTAACAGTGGGTGGAGCCTGGGTATTAACTCGCATAGAACCTGTGATTGGGTGTATAAACAGCTTTCTTGGGAGCAGTATCTCTTGACCACTGCCCCTCCAGCACCTGCTGTGGATATAAAGTAAACTTTATATCTTTGTGTATTTCAATACTTTGGAAGGCTATTGCTGTTTATTACCTTCCCTCTTCACACCCCTGCTAGTCCTCAACTAACTTTAGTAGGCTTTCTGGAGTTACAGAATAATTTTGTTCCCAGCCCACCTCCCCCACTTGGCTTTGTTTTTGGAATTAGCATTAAACTAACGCACTAATTTGTGGTAAGTATTTACACCTTTATATTCCTCCTAATAAGAAATACACTGTGTAATTTGGCTAATGGAAGTTCCTATTTTTAACTTTCTGGATCTGTGAAGATTATTCCTTGATATATTGTATTTTGGCTTGTATGTTTATCATGTTACATTATCATGTTACATTATCTAGAAATCTTGTTTACTTTTGTGGGAAAAAAAGGTATGCTGGGTTTCAAAGTAAGGTATGGGAAATGGAAAGACCTGACCAGTTTAGGAGATAGTTACTGTAAGGTTGCTCAATCTTGTCCGACTTTGACCCCATGGACTGCAGGCTTGCCTGTCCTTCACTCTCTCCCAGAGTTTGCTCAAACTCATGTTCTTTGAGTCAGTGATACCATTCAGTCATCTCATCCTCTGTCACCCCTTTCTCCTCCTGCCTTCAGTCTTTCCCAGCATCAGGGACTTTTCTAGTGATTTGGCTCTTGGTGGCCAAAGTATAGGAGTTTTGGCTTCAGCATCGGTCCTTCCATTGAACATTCAGGATTGATTTTTTTAGGATTGACTGGTTTGATCTCCGTGTTGTCCAAGGGACTCTCAAGAGTCTTCTTCAGCGCCATAGTTCGAAAGCATCAATTCTTTGGCGCTTAGCCTACTTTATGGTTCAGTTCTCACATCCGTACGTGACTACTGGAAAAACGATAGCTTTGACTAGATGTACCTTTGTTGACAAAGTGATGTCTCTGTTTTTTAATATGCTGTCTTGGTTTGTTATAGCTTTTCTCCCAAGGAGCAAGCGTCTTTTAATTTCATGGCTGCAGTCACCATCCACAGTGAAGTTGGAGCCCAAAAAATAAAGTGTGTCTCTGTTTCCATTGTTTCCCTATCTCTTTGCCATGAAATGTTAGGACCGGATGGCATGATCTTAGTTTTTGAATGTTGTAAGCCAGCTTTTTCACTCTCCTCTTTCACCTTCATCAAGAGGCTCTTTTAGTTCCTCTTTGCTCTCTCCCGTTAATATGGTACCATATGCTTATCTGAGGTTATTGATATTTCTCCAGTCGTGATTCCAGCTCAGTTTTCATCAAGCCGAGATAAGATTTTAGCTCAGTTCTATACTAAGTAGCTTTTGTCCCCTGGGGCAAATTATTTAAATTCTCGGAGACTATTTCCTTATCTATCAAATGAATGACCTCACCTCAGACTCTGCTTCATTCTTCTGAGTATGGTCCACCCAGGGATGGACAGATGTGCTTGGATTTGGTTCAGATTCACCCTGATCTCCCAGGGCTTCCCTTGGGGCTCAGCTGGTAAAGAATCAGCCTGCAATGCAGGAGACCAGGGTTCAATCCCTGGGCTGGGAAGATCCCCTGGAGAAGGAAATGGCAACCCACTCCAGTATTCTTGCCTGGAGAATCACATGGATGGGGGAGCCTGGCAGGCTACAGTCTATGGGGTTGAAAAGAGTTGGACACGACTGAGCGACTTTCACTTTCACTCTGATCTCCCAAACACCACTGTTCTGAGGCACAGGGCAAGGTACCCTTCTTTCTGTGTTTATGACCTTCTTTGACTCTCTTCTTTCCTGAGAGGATTTTATCTGCTGTAATCTCAGTAAGCTTGGTTTTGTTCACAGATGAATTAGAAAACAAGCTGTCAGCTAGCAGCTTTTCCCTGAGACACTTAGGCTCTAGTACTATCCTAGAGGAAGAAAACACTGGCAGTGTTACACTTTGCGAAGTGTTTTCAGTTGCTGTTTTGTCTGACTCTTTGTGACCCCATGGACTGCAGCATGCCAGGCTCCTATGTCTGCAGCTATCTCCCTGAGTTTGCTGAAATTCATGTCCGTTGAGTTGGTGATGCCGTCCAACCGGGTCATCCTTTGCCATCCCCTTCTCCTCTTGTTCTCAGTCTTTGCCAGCATCAGGGTCTTTTTCAATGAATCAGCTCTTCACATCAGGTGGCCAAAGTATTGGAGCTTCAGCATCAGCAGCTGTCCTTCCAGTGAATATTCAGGTTGATTTCCTTTAGGGTTAACTGGTTTGATCTCCAAGCAGTCCAAGGGACTCTCAAGAGTCTTCTCCAGCACCAGAGTTTGAAAGCATCAGTTCTTCGGTGCTCCTTGAGAAGTGTAGCGAGGGTTATAAACTTGAAATGTAAAGATCTTATTTATTGTGACTTTGGTGTTAAAATATGTATTGCTAAAAAATAATTTATTGGAATCATGAAGATGATATATGTTCTTTAAACATTGTGCATGCATAAATAACTTTTTTTAAGTTAGCCTTTCTTATGTTCATTTGACTGTGTTCCCAAACTGTGGAATTTCTAGTTGTTAAGTTTTTTGTATGGTTTAGATACATCTATTTCTTTCGGAAGGTGTTGTGATTCTGATGGTTTAATAAATGCTGTAAAACAGCTCAGTAGCCTAGAAATGATTTTGCCAACCATTTCTACAGAACTTAAGAAGATTTTTGTCTGCGTGTATGGCATAGAAGATGAATTCGTCGTCCTCCACCATGAATGAGGAACCTGATGCTCTCTCTGTAGTTAACCAGCTCCGAGACCTAGCCGCAGATCCTTTAAACCGACGAGCCATTGTCCAGGATCAGGGATGTCTGCCCGGCCTTATTTTATTTATGGACCATCCCAACCCCCCTGTCGTCCACTCAGCTTTGCTCGTAAGTTGCCTACAGTAATTTTAGTCTCAGTGTTATAATTTTGTAGTTAAAGAAAATTTGGAAAAGATGACATGGTAAGAAGTTACAAGTGAGGACCAGATACTAGTGTGACTATATTTCTGTATGTGCAAACATATGAATGTATATAGTCCTCTTATACAAATAGGATACAATGTTGTTTTTACTCTTGGCACAAATGGTAGCATAGTACCTGCATGGAATGTTCTGCAACTTCCTTTTTTCAAGGAAGAGGAAGAAATCTTAAGGATTATATCAATACAGAAGGACACTCAAAGAGGCACTTATGGTTTGTTTTTGTTTTGTAACAACTTTAAGATTAAATCACAGACCTTGCAGTTTACCTACTTAGAGTGTACATTGTGGTGGCTTTTAGTATATTCATAGTTGCAGCCATCACCACAACTAATTCTAGAATGTTTTCATCTTGTCGAAAAGAAGCTCTACTCTTTCTCTATTGCTCCTCAGCCCCCACACCCTTTCCCTAAACAGCCATGACTTTCTATTGTTTTCTGTTTGCAAATGTCTCTGGCAAAAGTGCATATATATTTTCTATATAAATAGAATCATATAATATGTGGTTTTTGTGACTTGTTTCTTTCACTGAGCATAATGTTTTTAGGGTTCATCCACATTGTACTATGTGTCAATACTTCATCTTTTTTTTAAAGTTTTTCTATTTTTAAAAATCAGTTTTTGGCTGCACTGGTCTTACTTTGCTTTGCATGGACTTTCTCTAGTTGCAGCAGGTGGGGGCTCCTCTCTAGTAGCAACATCTGGAGGGGAGTGCCAGAACTGCCGTCCCTGTGGAGTTGGGGCACACCACCTTGCCAGGTGGATGTATTTACCAAATCAGAAACTCTGAATCTCCTTTTTCAGGACTTTTTATAGAGCTCAATTTCCATCCTCCCCCTACCTCCCAGATCAGTGTGTGTGTGCTAAGTCGCCTTAGTTGTGTCCGATTTTTTGCAACCCCATAGACTATAGTCCACCGGCCTCCTCTGTCCATGGGATTCTCCAGGCAAGAATACTGGAGTGGGTTGCTATGCCCTTCTCCAGGAGATCTTCCTGATCCAGGGATCAAACCCGTGTCTTTTATGTCTCCTGCATTGGCAGGCGGGTTCTTTACCACTAGTGCCACCTGGGGCTAAAAGTTGCCACCCTCTAGTCATTTGGTCTTTCTCGTGACTAGTCCCAACCTGAGGCCATCAAGGGTCCCAAGCTTCCCTTACTTCTTCCACATAAACTCAACCAAGTGTGGTCTAAAGGATCTTTTCAAACTCCTGTCAGAAAATTCCAAGGCTTTTAGGAGCTCTGTGCCAGGAACTAGATGAAGACCAAATGTATATTTTAAAATTATATTGTTCCACCCTAACCTCCCCAACTCTGCTCTCTGCCTGCCTAACTGGGCAAGACCACCAGCCTTCACTGGGCTCCCCTCTCCTAGTGCAAGTAAAAATCCAGGTAAAAGGAGTTATAGGAAAGATAGAGATTGCAGTCAGAGCCAGGTTGCTGGCCTTGTGATTTCATGGATGGTACCATTCCTGGTGATGACCAGGCACTTTGGAGATGTTGTGGAGAGGACCGGTAGGAAATGTGAAGGTCAGTGGAGTGACAGGGCCCTTTTGGATGGTGTAGTCCACAGAGGTATTCCCCTGCGACTCAAGTACTGAACTCTGCAGCACATGATGAGAGAGGAGGAGGTCTGTAGAACAGCCCAGTCCCCCAAGAATCAGCACTTGAAGGAAACGTGCAAAAATGTGCTTCAAATCTTAAGAGAGAAGCTTCCTAGAAAAGTGAAATTCACAAAGTAGAAATCTGTGAGAGTGAGTTCATGTTTGGCTTTTCAGTTAAAAGCAGGAAAAAAAAAAGACATTTAAAAAGTGAATTATAAAGCTAGAAACCACCCATTCCATAAAGGGGGTTGCATGTTTTGTCCCTCTTGGTAGTTCCTTTTAATTAATATGTAAAAAGCACCTAGGGAAATGATGGCTACTGGGACTGCTTTCTGAAATTAATTAATGGAATTTAGTTCCTTGTATCTTTGTTAGGATGAAGTGAAAATAAAACCAGAACATCCTGATTTAGACCTTGCAGATAGGTTGGGAACCTTTGTTTCTAAGAGCAGATTCAGCTCTGTCAGCTCAGAATTATTTTTTTTCCCCTAGAGGACTGCTCTAATGATCACATTTAAAGAAGAGTTTCCAAATGCTTCAAAACCAATTGATTCTAAAAACAAAAACCCATTTTTCACTTTCTTTCCTCTTGTAGTCAGTGAGCAGAAGGTTTCACTTTGAATTGTCTGGACATGTGAATTAACCTATTCCTGTTTTTGCTGTAGGCTCTTCGATACTTGGCAGAGTGCCGTGCCAACCGAGAAAAGATGAAAGGAGAGCTGGGAATGATGTTAAGCTTGCAAAATGTCATACAGAAGTAAGTACAGTAGGTAGTACTAGTCTCCTAGTGGAGTAAAGAAGTGGATCGTGTTATTTTACTGAAATTGGTATTCTAAAATGAAGGCATAGCTTTGTAGGTTATGTGGGTTATATGTCCAGAACTGTTTTGATGGGCAGTGTTCTGATTATCCTTAAACATTGATATTAACAGTAGTCCTTACGAAAATGCTCAGATTTCATTTAAAATGTTGATAACACATTGTGCTTATGAATATTTCTTCTAAGAAGAGAAAATCCTACCTTGTATGAGGTTTTGTGAAGTATTTATTGATTTGCTAGTAGGGCAACACAGTGATATTTGAAAATAATGCAGTGTTATAGTACATAATTCTTTTGTTGCTCCATTTAAGTCTTACTCAAAAGAACCTTGATCTGTATCATGACTGAAGGGGTGGAGATTTTCCTTAGCATCATTGAGAGGTCTCTCAGAGATTGAGAACCATTAAAAATTTTTTTTAACTGATTTGGCTGCACCAGGTCTTAGTTGTGGCATGTAGACTCTTTAGTTGTGGTGATGTGAATGCTGTTATTTGCGGCATATGAGATCTAGTTTCCTGACTAGGGATTGAACCCCGGGCCCCTGCACTGGGGTGTGGAGTCTTAGCCACTGGACCTCCAGAAAATCCTCGGAGCCATTTAATTTGAATTTTAGCAAATGGGTGTTTTTTTAAGTATACCTTTCATCTTACAAAGATTTTCATATTCATCATCTTATTTTGCTATTTGAAGTGTGTTAGATAAATTTTATGGTAAGAAAATTACAGAGAGGTCAAGTTTTTTATCTGTAGTCTTTCAGCTGTGTTGCCTCTGGGGATGTCCAGTTCTCAGGCCTCACTGATTTCCTTGTAAAAGGAAGTGTTTTGATACTTCTGTTGTGTCTGAAAGCAAAAAACTATGTTTTTTGAGGCTTTATCTTAGTTTACTTTGTATCTTGATCTTACCTAAGACATGATTGTCTTTAAGACTATAATAGGTAACCGTTTAATTTACTGGCTTTTAAAATTTGCAATTTCTTTGGCTTGAGTGTTCACGAAATCTCTGTAATGCTCACAAAATATCTGTAATTCCCAAACACTGTTAAGTTAAATTATATCAGTGGCGAATCTTCCAGACTGAGCTCCAAGAAACTGTATTTTTTTTCTTAAGTGTTCTTGGCTTCTAGATAAATTTTATTTTATTAATAGTTGTTTTTTTAATCGAGCTACACTGATAGGTCCCTTGACGTTTGATAATGACAAGTTAGAACCTGAAGGGTTTTTTTTTTTTTTTATTCAGGTGATCAGTTAGAAATAAATATTAGAAAATATTGACTGGGATTAATTTTATTAATCATTGCCCTTGACTTGAAGTCAAAGTGCTTGAGGATTCAGTGGGATATCTGTGAGAAATGCTTTGTAAATTCTAAAGTGTTATATAAAATACAAGGTTGCATTATTCTTGTTCCTAGTAGGCTTTAATGGCATATAATTATTTTTAACTGGCATACTCTTTGTGAAACAGCAAAAGGATTAAGTGTAATATGAATGCTTCTGTACGATTATTTTATTCACATGATGAACTTAAGACTGTGTATTCTTTTAACAGGTTTGTTTATTGAAGCTGAAAATACATGGTACAAATTTTAAAAATATAAGAAATGAAAATTTCTGTTTATTAAAATACACTTCAGATATGAATTTTAGAGCAAGTTTTAGAGGCACCATAGATTTAACCTATAACATTTTCTTTTCTTGGTTGGCTAAGGTTGTGATACGTAAATATGTATGTGTGTATATGTAAATGAGAGATCCATCTATAACATAGTAGGGAGACTATTTGTGTATATATTTTTTATAAACATTTATTCGGCTTCATCGAGTCTTAGTTTGTGGCCTGCAGGATCTTCAGTGAACTCTTATTTGCAGAAAGTGGGATCTAGTTCCCTGACCGGGGATCAGTATCTGGGAGCGCTGAGTCTTAGCCACTGGACCACCAGGGAAGGCCCTACTAGTGTCTTCATAGGAGAAGAGTTGTGCCAGCTCAGGTCGTTATCTTGCAGTGTCTTCTGGGAGGAGAAGGGGGCGACAGAGAATGAGATGGTTGGATGGCATCATTGAATGGATGTGAGTTTGTGCAAACTTCGGGAGCTGGTGAAGGACAGGGAAGTGTGCTGCAGTCCACAGGGTGGCAGAGTCAGACATGACTGAGTGACTAAACAACGACAAATCATCGGGAGGGAGATCTTGAGATGGAGTTAGAACTGGAAGAGCTTACTATGAGATGTAGTCTGTAACGATAGAAGGGAATGAAGAAGGATTGGACTGTTGTCTTTAGATTACAACACAGACCTGACCTCTGTTAAAAGAAAGTGAAGAGGAAACCGAATGGGACAAGGAGAGTCTCAGACTGCAATGCAGATCTGACAGAAAACTCTGGAGGGAGGTGCAAAGCCAGGGTCACCCTGTAGATGAGTCTTACACTGGGCAGAACTGGCCAGGCCCTAGTGCACCCACTGCTTGGGTTTCCCCGGGAGGGGTCAGGCCTTGGAGTGTATGGTGTGCCAGATCTCAGGGCCACTGTTACTGGCTGCTCTACCACTCTGCTTCGTACAGCCAAAGGGCAGGCTTCTTAAAGGGAGATCCAAGCAGTGTGTCTTCATGGTTACTACAAGCAACTTCTATTTTTAATACAAATAAAGTATACTTTTTGGACAGTGTGGTGATCGTTGCTGGCTCCTCCAATAGGAAGACGAATGCACATTCATTGCATACTCCATTATAATCTTGTTCTATACCCCTCTCAAAAGTGGAAATACAAGGTAATACTTTTTATATATGTTTTTCAGCTCATTTGGCCAGTGGAGATCGCAGATTTGAAGATTGCCTTTCAAGCTTTTTAAGTCACCTCTGCTTACTGAAATAATCATTTTAGAAGTTTATCAGTGAATGTTATCGCAAGGCTGATAAAACTGTGTTTTGGCCTGTCAACATGTAAGGCTGTGAAGTATTAGAATCAAGTTTTGGTTCAGCATGTTTCACTGTGTTGTAAATTATCTCATGGCTTGGACATGATTCTCATTTTAAAAAAAATAAATTAGATTGCTTTGGCTTTTTATTTTCTCATTTACTTTTTTCTTTTGGGTACTTGTGTTAAATATTCTTAAGAAATCAAAATGAGAAGTTTTATCTATAGAGCAGGGTGAGTTTTATATATACATAATTGTTTCGACATTGTAGGCATATGTTCTTTAGACATTATTTTGCATTTTCATACCTGTGTTGCCAGATACAGATGACTTATCACTCTTCGATTCTTTTTTTTTTAAATTATTTATTTTTGACTGTCTAGGTCTTTGTTTCTGTGCCAGGGCTTTCTCTAGTTGTGCTATGTGCAGGCTTCTCACTGTGGAGCACCAGCTCTAGAAATCGGAGCTTCAGTAGTTGCAGTGCATGGGCTTGTGGGGCTAGTTGCTCTGAGGCATGTGGAATCTATTCAGAGCAGGGATTGAACCTCTGTCCCTTCCATTGGCAGGTGGATTCTTAACCACTGGACCACCAGGGAAGCTCACTCTTCCATTCTTACATAGATCATCTTGGTGAGCCAGAGCACAGGAGCACGTACAATATAGATATCCTAATTGTTTTCATTGATGTGGCTGCCTTGTGACATCCAGGCAGTCAGCGTGGAATTCAGATCAGCTTCTCTCTGTTGAGCAATACTGAGTGAGGAGGAGATTGAGCTGTGATTCTGTGAATCTTTGCAACTCAGGAAGTGGCAGAAGGATCTCCGCATATCCCAGTAAGACCCTGCAGAACAGAGATCTTTTGTGGCAAGCTGCTACTTCATATTGACTGAAGAGGAATCCTCTCTTAGGTGATCAAAGAGAAAACCAGAAATCAGAAGAAGGTGGGGAGAGTAGAGGTTGTGATTACCATGAGAATCAGGGAGGAATGTTTTATATATTAGAGAAAATTATGCATCTCATAATTTCTGTCCTTTAATCACCAAAGTATATTTTGCTATAGAATTTTGTGGAGATTTTAACATGTTACTCAAAAGCAGGTTTGACTTGTATTTAGGTCACTTTGGTGCTTAGAGATCAGCAGTTGGATTGACTTCAGTCATTGTTGTGTTCAGTTCTTCAGTTGTGAAGAGAATTTTAAATTCTCTGTCACTCAAAATGAATCTGGTATTGTGTTCTAATTTTAATTCTCCATAAATGAAAACTCATCGTTAGTGGTTAGAACCTGTTTACATTTTATTTTCATTTTTTTAATTAAAAAATCTTTTTTACATTTTATTTTTAACCCTGAATCTCTGTGAAGAAAATTTTCAGAATATCAGTTTAGGAGAACATCTAAATTCAGCTTAAGACATTTGTTAATACTTCTTCTGATAGAAGATGCATTTTATAAAAGCATGTGTGAATATCTCACATGAAATATGCCATAAATAAGTCACTTTAATAAAATGTGGCATTTCAACTTCATAGTATCTCATTTCATCTGGAGAACTTCCTAAAATTCTAGATTTTGAAACAGTGCCATAGTAATGGTGGACTATCCTTCTTGCTAAAATCTTGGATGAAAAATATGTGCTTCAATTCTTTATGCTTTTTCTTGTTTTCTTTTTTTAATATTATTAAAAATTGAACAGGACAGTTGAACTAGATTCATGGCTCACTTTTTGTTTTCTTGTAATTTTTGAAAATGCTGCACCATTTTGCCTTGATTTTTATGTTACTTGTATAGAACAGAGGTTGGCAAATCTTTCCTAAAAAAAGAAAAACAAACCAGATAGTGGTTATTTTAGGCTTTGTTGGGCTCACAGTCTGTGTTGAGGTACTCACCTCTGCCCTTGTTAGTCAAAACAGCCAGAGATGATACATAAATGATGGGCTGTTGCCTTAGGGTCATAGTTTTCCTGCCTTTGGACTTCACTGTTACTAAACAGAGTTGTTGACTTCTTAGAAGCCTTAAGTTAGGATTGTTTCTATGTCGAAATAAGATAGAGGATGGTTTTCTGAGTTGTATAAATATTACAAGAACACTTTTTCTTAGCAACACAGGAAAAAAAAAAGTAAAACCACCTCCTAAAGGAAAAGTTGTGAAGTTTTTCAAAAGATGATAGCAAGCCTTCTGATACTGAAATAGTGTTTTCATTGCTTTCATGAAGTATAAGAAAGTCTTACCTGGCTTTTATAGGTAATATAAAATGTTATTTGCAGCATCAAATCATCTGAATAGCTGTTTATGATCAATAAGGAACTATATCCAAAATGAAAATTATTTTTGATATATAATGAAGATCAGAGTTCATCTTTCAGTGTTTTATGAGTAACATTTTGAGTGTTTTCAATATAGATAACTATTTAGAAAAAGTGGTGAAGGATCAGTATATTTCATTATGGAATAGTAAATTACTGAGAGCAGAATTCCAATTATTTGAAGAGTTTTTTAAGATGGTCTTTTTCTTGGATGTCAGATTTTATTTTATTTATTATTATTATTTTTTGGATGTCAGATTTTAAAGACTGAAGAACTAAACCCAGGGCATTAATCAGCTCTTTCAGTTTTCACTTGTCTAAAAGATGACGGCAACTAATACTTGTTTAATTATACAGTTTCTTACATTTATGGCCAAATTTACCACATAACTCTAGACTTCTTATACTTGAATGTTTTAAATCATAGTATTTGAATAGTAATTTTTTTTTTAAAAGACTAAATTACTTACTTCCAAATCTGTAGATGATCTTGACTTTTTCTGTCTGGTTTTAAAAGCATTTTTTAAAAATAAGTGGGAAAAAGGAAATTATTTATAATTTATTGAACAGCAACATACATATAGATATTTGTGATACTTTATATAGTGCCCAGATCAAGAAGTGACTTAATTTACTTCATTTTTGCTTATATGTTTTTGCAGAGTTCATTTTGCCTAAGACAAAATTTTACTCTGTTTTAAGAGTGTCTCTTAAACTGTGTCTCTGTAACTGTTTTATAGGAAGTGCAGCAATAAAATTAGTCCTATGAGGTATACCAGTAGAACATGCTTCGAAACAAAGTGAGACTATCATGTTGATTTTACTATATTATTCTTTTAAAATCGTTTGGTTTTAAGTAGATAGAAATTGAAAAATCTTCCAGAAAGGAATTTATTACTGTATGAAAATGATGAAACTTGGAACTATGAAATAAAGGAACTTAAAAATAGTGGTGGTGGGAGTATTTATTTTATACCAGCTTCTCAAAGGAGTTAGTAGACCCATTTGTTTAAGAACTAGTGCTGTCTAGTTTTAGTTCCTATTCTGCAGAACAGAAAGATAATAATTTGATATTAGTCTTTTAATGGTTTGGTCACTACTGGTTGGCTAGGAAGCACATAGAAAAGTTCTAGAATAGTGTGTGTTTAAAAAGTTTTATGAGAAAAAAAAAGTTTTATGAGAAAGATCATTAGATAATCTATTACATGTCATGATGATTCTTTTATTTGATGCAAATGTATTAAAAACAGTATTCATACTAGAAAGGAAAGACTTTTTTTTAAATTTTAAATTCATGGTGCTTCTTACCCATGTCCTCGTACTTTGTACGACTTCTGGTTGGCTAGTATTCAAAATACCTCACAACTGCAGTGACCTGTGAAACAGCTATCTGAAAAGTGCTGAGACATCTCCTAAAAAAATAGTCCTTTTGATAGCTTCCTGGAATACAAAGCCAAAGTCATTCAAGGTAATTGATCTCTGTGGTCAACAGTAGCCCAGAAAAACACTTGGTATGGTAAGTTGGTGGCCCAGAAAACTGCCAGAGTAGCACCCCAGGAGTTGATGGTCTGTGTAGCTGGAGTGTACAGTCTGAGTATCAGGAATGAAGTATTCCCGCTCATCCAGTAAACAGATGGATTACACAGAATTTTGTTAGGCTCTGTGGAAGGTATGGAGAGAATATATCCCTGTTCTTGAAGAGAAATGGGAAATTTTGATCCGTAGTGTTAAGTACTAGCATAGTACTTTGAATGCAGAGGAATGAATATGGGTGTTGGGATGAGGAGGCTTCATAAAGAAGATGGTAGTTGACCTGAGCCTTCAAGGATACAGTCAAAGTGAAGCTCTTCTGGCTGATGTTGGTAAAGCTGAAAGGGCACAGATTGTAAAATCCTTGGGATGCATGTTACAGGGTTTGAAGTGAAGTGAAGTGAAAGTTGCTCAGTTGGGTCTGACTCTTTGCGACCCCATGGTCTGTATAGTCTGTGGAATTCTCCAAGCCAGAATACCGAAGTGGGGAGCCTTTCCCTTCTCCAGGGGATCTTCCCAGCCCAGGCATCGAACCCAGGTCTCCTGCGTTACAGGCGGATTCTTCACCAGCTGAGCCACAAGGGAAGACCCCCTAATTGAGCCCAGGTATAGGTGAAATGAGGATTATTTTCTTAGTTATGTGTACTTATTGTTTATTCAATTAAACTAATAAGAACCATTAAACCTGTGCTTCCAGTTATGGTAACCACTTGCAATGTGTGGCTATTTAATTAAAAGTAAATAAAATTGTTTAGTTTTGCTTGCCACATTTCAAGTCCTCAGTAACCACATGTGGTGAGTGGACATTTCTATCAATGTCAAAAGTTCTGTTGGACAGAACGGCAGTAGACATTTATGTGAGGAACCATAGTAGGATTAAAAATTTTATGGAAACTATTGCCTGAGTTGTGGTTTAACAATACGTACTTGCTTTGTAAAAGGAACATAAAAATGTAAATTGAGAAATGGTGTTTGTTTTTACTCACAAATCCCTGTATTGAAATAACTAATATAAATGATCCTCTCCTATTTTGCTTTTTCCTTTTGGATTTTTATGTGTTATAGTTTTCTTGAAAGTTAAACTGAGTGTTGAATGTTAGTGTTAATCCAGGGACATGTTATATCCTGATTTTTTTTTTTTAGTTGATTTCCTGTTTAATTAATGATTTCTTTAAATGTGCTTTTATACCATTCTAGTGAGGAGTTTTAAATATTGATGAACCATGGGTTTAAATTGAAACTAGAAGACTATAATAGACTAGATGCTTTTCTGCATTATTGATTATTCTGGGATTCACCAGTATTTCTTTCAGATTGAACAAAGCATCAGAATGAAGAAAACAAGGTTTTGCAAAGTTGAGAAATAAAATTACAGAATCAATAGAAATGACAAGACTACTTTGCTAATTTACATGTTTCTTTTCAAGGTCTACAACTCCAGGGGAAACAAAACTGCTAGCCTCTGAAATCTATGACATTCTTCAATCTTCCAATATGGCAGATGGGGATAGTTTCAATGAAATGAATTCACGTCGAAGGAAAGCTCAGTTTTTTCTGGGAACTACAAACAAACGTGCCAAAACAGTGGTTTTGCATATAGATGGCCTTGATGATACGGTAAGGCTTGTATAAACACATGATTCATAACATGGGAGAGGGAACTCGTGTTAACTCAGTGTCACCTGCTAACAATCTTCAAGAATAAGTCCCAATACCAGTATTTTATTCTGATAATGAGGGGGCTTTTTATGCTTAAGGGGTCAATTAATCAAATATATGTGCCCTAAGAATATGACTTCAAAATATGTGAAGCAAAAACTGACAAAAATGCAAGGAGAAATAACCAAGCTTCAACTAGAGCTGGGGATTTGAATACTACTCTCCCAATGAATAGAACAAGTATACAGAGAATCATTAGGAACATTTAGTTCAGTTCAGTCCCTCAGTCATGTCCGACTGTGACTCCATGAATCGCAGCACGCCAGGCCTCCCTGTCTATCACCAACTCCCAGAGTTCACTCAAACTCATGTCCATTGAGTCGGTGATGCCATCCAGCCATCTCATCCTCTGTTGTCCGCTTCTCCTCCTGCCCCCAATCCCTCCTAGCATCAGAGTCTTTTCCAGTGAGTCAACTCTTCGCATGAGGTGGCCTAAGTATTGGAGTTTCAGCTTCAGCATCAGTCCTTCCAGTGAACACCCAGGACTGCTCTCCTTTAGGATGGACTGGTTGGATCTCCTTTAGGAACACGGAAGACTCAAATAACTCTTAACAACCAATTTAACCTAATTGATATTTATAGAAAACCCTACTCAGCAGCAAGATAGTATTTATTCTTATGTGCACATGAAACAAGGATGAAAACAATCCATATTGTGTCCCATAAAACAAGTCTTAAAAGAATTAGAACCAAGTAAAGTATATTCCTTGCTCACAATGAAAAGCAAGTTAGAAATCAATCACAGGAAGATATCTGGAAAATCCTCCAAATATTTTAGAAATTTAACATGTTTCTAAAATAATCCATGGGTCAATGAATAAACGAAAGGAGAAACTCGGAAGTATTTTGAACTAAATAAAAATGGAAATGCAGTGTCAGATTTGGGGGAAGCAGCTGAAGCAAAGTTTAGAAAGGAAATCATTAGCACCAGATGAATATTATATACAAAAAGGAAAAGGCCTCAGTGACTGAAGCTTCTACCTTAAGAAACTAGAAAAAGAGCAAAGTAAATCCAAAGTAAGCAGGAGAAACAAAAAAAGCAGAAATCAGTGAAATGGAAAACCATAGAGAAAAATCAGTGAAACCAAAAGCCGATCTTTGACATGATCAATTAAATTGATAAACCTCACTTCTTATCATGAATAAAAGAGACGTCACAAATTTATCAATGTCAGAAGTGAAGGAACATTGCTATATATCCTTTAATATAGACATTGAAAGGAAAATTAAGTGAATATTTTGAATAACTTTATGCCAATGAATTTGATAGTATAGATGAAACAGATTTCTTGAAAGACAGATTGCCAAAGCTCACTTAAAAAGAGATGGATAACCTGAATGAATAGCTCTGTGTCTATCAAAGAAATTGACTTTGCAATTAAAAACCTTCCTATAAAGACATTCTGGTCTCAATGTCTTCATTGGTGAATTAATACCAAATGTTCAAGGAAAAAGTTATAATACCAGACTGTATAGTAGTTGTACACTTGATTTTTCTCAACTCTTTCTACCTTGTTGGCTTTTAATATTATTAGGTGCTCAAGGTTTCTTTTAATTGTAGTGTGTATCTTCTATTTGTGTCTGTATTTAACATGGACAGGCACTCTGTAGTTGGACCTTGCTTTTTAAATTTTAATTCTAAAAATTTCTACCTTTGATCAGGAGTGCTGGGGTCATTCACCATTCATATGATTACTGATGTGTGTTTGTGTGTGTGTGAATCGCTTCAGTCACCTCAGTCGTATCCAACTCTTTGCACCCCTTTGGACTGTAGCCCACCAGGCTCCTCTGTCCATGGGATTCTCCAGACAAGAATGCTGGAGTGGGTTGCCATGCCCTCCTCCAGGGGATCTTCCCGACCCAGGGATTGAATTGATGTCTCTTAGGTCTCCTGCATTGGTTGGCAGTTTCTTTACCACTAATGCCACCTGGGAAGGCTGATTATTGCTGTTAGCACTCACTCCTCTTGGCCCCTGGTAACCACTGATGTACTTCTGTGTCTATGGATTTTCCTTTCCTGGACATTTCATGTAACTGGAATCATACAGGATGTGGCCTTTCATGTCGCGCTTTCCGTTAGCATGATGTAGTCGGGTTCATCCCTCTTGTATCGTGTCAGTGCATCATTCCTCTTTATAATATTCCATTATAAGGGTATATGGCATTTTTTTTATTAATTCATCAATTGATGGATATTTGGCTTATTTCCACCTTTTGTCTTTGTGAGTAATTCTGCTGTGAGCGTTCATGTACGAGTTTTTGTGTCAATAAATGTTTTCCATTCTCTTGGGTATATTCCTAAGGGTAGAATTGCTGGATAATATGGGAACTTTATGTTTAGCTTTTTGAGCAACTGCCGGACTGTTTTCCACGATGGCTGCTCCATTTTACGCTCTCTCATCGGCAATGTATGAGGAATCGAGTTTCTCCACATCCTTGCCAACATTTATTTTCCAAGGGGTGTGAAGTGGTATTTTATTGTGCTTTTGATTTGCATTTCTCTAGTAACAATGGTGCTATCTTTTCATGTGCCTATTGGCCGTTTTTAGTGGTTGACTATACCACTAAGTAGTGTTTAGTGTTTATTGTATGCATCTTTATTATAGATTTTCTCTTTTGGAAAAATGTTCATTCTTGCCCAATTAAAAAATTTGGCTTTCTATTTTTGAGTTCTGTTAATATCATGTATTTTTACATCAGGTTTATTTTCATATATTGAACCAACAACTCTTCATTTCTAGTTCCTAATTGGTCATTGTGCAAAATCTTCTTAATATGGTTCTAGAGTCAGTTTGCTGGTGTTTTGTTGAGGTATTTTGTGTCTGTATTCATAGAGGATATTGGTTTGTAGTCTTTTTTTTTTCCTCCCCCCATGTGCTGTCTTTGTCTGGTTTTGGTATCAATGTTATCCTGGCTTCATAAAATGAGTTGGGAAATATCTGGATGAGTTTCTGAAGGGTTGGTGTTGATCTGGTTCTGGGCTTTTCTTTGTGGAAAATGTTCTGATTATAAATTCAGTCTCTTTAATTGTTAGTCCATTCATATTTTCTTGTCACTTTACAGTTTTGTTTTTTTTTAGGTTTTTAAGGAATCTATTGTTTTGTTGAGGTTATCTAATGTGTTAGGCATACAGTTGTTCATAGTGTTTGCATATCCTTTTTTTGGTAAAGTTGGTCATAATTTATCCTCTTTTATTCCTCTTTTTAGTAATTCGAGTCTTCTTTTCTTGGTCAGTCTAGCTAAAGTTTTATCAAGCTTTGTTACTCTTTCTGAAGAACCAACTTGGGATTTCATTGATTTTTCTCTCTCTCCCCTCCCATTCTCTATTTCTTTTTTCCCCTACTCTAATCTTTATATTTCTTTCCTCTGTTTGCTTTGGGTTTAGTTTGCTCTTTTCTTGTTTCCTACAATGGAATATTAAGTAATTGGTTTGTGATTTTCTTTTATTTTAATGTCATTATTATAGCTATAAATTTCCCTCTGGGCACTACTACTATCTCTGCATCCCCTAAGATTTGGTGTGTGGTGTTTCATATTATTCATCTGAAAGTATTTTTTAATTTATTTGGTGATTTCTTGTTTGACCCATTGGTTATTTAGGAGTTTAATTTCCATATATTTCTGAATTTTTCAAATTTCCTTCTGTTAAGGCCCATGTCTACCCCTTCTGCAAAGACCCTCAAGTATTCCTAAACTTAACTAAAATACCACCCTTTATGTGCCTTCAAGTATGCGATTGTAGAATTGAAATAGGGATGTTTACTTTCCCTGTTTCCTCCTTTCCCCCCAGAGTTACTAGTTCATTGTTTGGTTTATTGCCATTCATTATTTTGCACATTTTAATAACAGTTTGCCTTTACTTTTTCAGTCCCGGAGAAACCTGTGTGAAGAGGCCTTGTTAAAAATTAAAGGCGTTATTAGCTTTACTTTTCAAATGGCCGTTCAGAGATGTGTGGTGCGAATCCGTTCAGATCTTAAAGCGGAGGTTGGTATCTCAAATGGCTAAATACGCTTGAGGTTGTGGATAAACACATCCATGTTCAAAAGTGTTGTCTTTTTGTCCTGGCCTAGGCTTTGGCATCAGCAATAGCATCAACCAAGGTTATGAAGGCTCAGCAAGTTGTGAAGAGTGAAAGTGGAGAAGAGGTAAAAGCTCTGTTTAGTTTACTTTCTGCTTGACTCTCGACTATTCCTTGGGGCTGGCAGATGGCTAGTATTTCTGGACAAATAGCTGCTGAGTATGTAGGAATGTGGCAGAGTCAGATTATCGTGGTGTTTCTTGGTTAACAGTTAATACTTCTAGAAATATGGAGAGATATTTTGTAGATTTCAGACTATTCTTGATCTCAGTGGAGGTGTCTTGGTGATTGTATGTGGAAGGAAAGGATATGTGGTTTTTTTGCATTGGTTTTTAAATACTTTCTAGCCTTAATTGATTTTGCCAGTCTAAAAAATTTAAGATCCAGTCCCATCATTGGGCAAGTATATGCAGTGAAAATCTTTGCCTCTTGCTACTTTTCACTGGCTTTGTGATAAGGGAAAAGATTCTTTAGTTCACTTGAGTTCCCAAAGAAAGGAGGTTCATTGACCCTTTGGGGCCCACTGCAGCCAGATACTTGTTTTTGTCATCTTGAAATCGACAGAAGTGTTAATCACTTAGTTGTGTCTGACTCTTTGCAACCCCATGAACTGTATAGCCCCCCAGGCTCCTCTGTCCATGGGATTCTCCAGGAAGGAATACTGGAGTGGGTAGGCATTCCCTTTTCCAGGGGATTTTCCCAACCCAGGGATTGAACCTGAGTCTCCTGCACTGCAGGCAGATTCTTTACCATCTGAGACACCACAGAAGTCGAACATTTATTCCTGGAGCCTCAGGAGAAAAGTGTGAGCATTTTCATGTGCGGTTCTTCCTTCTGTGCCTACATAGTGCTCTTTAATTGGACTTAACTTCAGACAACAAGAAGATACTTTTTGAAGGAATGTAGCCTCCGAGAATGTGGTGATGAGAACGAGAAGTAAAGTTGACTTTCAGTGTGTGACATGCACTTCTACTTTCATCAGTTAGGTCGATTTTGTAATAACTCTTCACGTGTTCTCTATATCAGATGCTGGTCCCATTCCAGGACACGCCTGTGGAGGTAGAACAGAACACGGAGCTGCCTGACTACCTGCCCGAGGATGAGAGTCCCACGAAGGAGCAGGACAAGGCGGTGTCCCGGGTGGGCTCCCACCCAGAGGGCGGAGCCAGCTGGCTGAGCACAGCTGCAAACTTTTTATCCAGGTCGTTCTACTGGTGACTTCCCTTTGGGGCTCAAGGACTGTATAAGCGAAAAAGGGGCCAGTTTTCCATTGTCGTGGTGAACTGTCAAGTGCAATTTGCAATAAGTTATCATGAAAAGTTTCTAGATCCCATGATTGAGAATGCTGCATTTTACATTCTACTGGACATTTTACCCCACTAAGTGGTAAAAGGGACAGAGGCGACAGGTGGAGTTGCTTTGTTGATGAAGGTATTTTGGTTTTTTATTGTCCTTTGTTTAATTGCCTCACTTATTTTAAAAAAAAGGGTCCACTGTTAAACCAAACATGTATTTGTGCAGCTTTACATTTTATTTGACACGAAGCACGTGATTAGGAAAACTCATTTTCTCAAGCTTCAGGACCTAGAAGAGAATTTTTTTTTTCTTTTTAGCTCAAGTTGTGCATGAAGTACTGAAAACTTTTCTCTGCCTTTTCTCGTGAAAGACACTTGCTTTGGTACTCTTCACTGAAAGTGGAAAGCATTTCTCATTATTCCCCTTTTGTGCCTTTTTTTAATTTTGCCTACCATGTTTATGGACAAGACGTTACCAGTGACATTTTGTGAATCAAAACATATTCTTTGGAAAGTAGCAGTCCCCCTAAGACTACAACTCTGTGAAAACTTTGCAGTCTTACTTGTTAGAAGTTTTTAAAGGTTAACGCGAAATCAGTCGAGAAGGGAACATATGTATCAGCAAAGTGTTAGTGGAGACTATTTGAATGAGACTAAATGTGGTTCTAGTTGAGTACTTCCTGTTCAGTCTGGTTTATATCAGCTCTTGAGAATGATGTCCACCGTAATATTGGGAGTCACTATGAATTGTTTCTAGGCCTTACTTTGTGACTACACACTATCCCCTGCTAGGGGGAAAAAAAATTAGCGAAGAACTGACAGCCTTGAAAAAAGAAAAATGGAATGCCTATAATGCCATAGTGCTACTTGGTAGAGTCCAACCTTAAAACATGACTTGTTTGGCAGATGCCTGTTCAGTAGGTGTTTCCTTATATTGCCTTTTGTGAGCTTATTATGAACATGCAGTTTCTACTGAATGAAAGAAAAGATTCCAGTTACTGCTTATAAAGAAATAAAGCCAGCATTTGTCCGTCCACTAGGTTCTTATGTTCAGCCAGGAAAAAAAACAGCACTTCAGTGAAGGTAAGATAAGTAAATACAAATATATATACATATATATATTTTTGGTAGATGAGAGCTAATTACATATATGTAACGCTTTAATAAATTTCTGAAAATACTTGGCAACTAAAAATTTTCTTTGGGAAAGCCCACTGACTCCAGATAAATTTTAATGCTAATATGATTAAAAACTGAAGGAGGAGTAGGAGGAAACTGAAAACTTTTTTCATCCATGTTATAGAGCTGCTATTTTACTACTTGGAGAATGTGATATGAAAATTGGACCCTGGAGGGTGTCCTTGCATTTTCATTGCTTCTCTTTCAGAGAAAAAACTAAAAGCATCCAGTGTCACTGGAGAAAAAATTATAAAATAGTTCACCAACAAGAATCTTGAGTTTAGGAATATTGTGACCTTATGGAGGGAGGGGTGTTGAGGGTATGGAGAGTGATTACTTTTTTCACCTGGACTCTTGAGTTCAGGTGATACGCACAACTGAAAATATAAGCTTTCAGGGCATGTATTGCTCTAAATGCATATTACATCTTGCTGCCAGACCAGATGTGTTTAAAAAAAAAACAACAAAACCACCTCCTTTCTATAGCCATTAAAACAAAGTTTACTGTTCTAACCAGTTTGTATTTTATTTTGCATTGCCACACATCTGCTTATTTAAGAAACAACATCCCTTTGGTAGTAATGGTTCAGCACAAGTAGGTATTACAGCTTGATGTGTGTGTTCTGATTCTCAGTGTTCTTTGATTCCAGGTCTTATAGAGCAGTTAAGGCAACTGTAATGGCATTTTTTGGAAATATATTGTAAAATAATAAAAAGGTGACACAATTAAAAATTGAATGGATGTTGCATTCGTGTGGTATAAGCATTACTGATTACTCCAAAGCCTGTTTGTATTCACAGTGCCTGGCACCTTCTCTTAGCACTCTGCAGGTGTGTTACCTGACAGGTTCCCGGGCATCTTCCATTCGTCTCCTTCTCAGCAGCACACCTGCCTTTCCCTGCGTTTGATCAGTGTTCCTGTCATATATGCATTGCAGTGTGTGTCACATTAGATTAAAATGCTATGTACCAGTGTCTCTCCCCTTGGAGAACCAAGAACGTCTATAGAGGTACCTGGCTAATATTTAGTGCTCAAATATTTATTTAAGAGAATGAACAAAGAACTTTTCAAATCAGTAAAACTAAATGGAAGGTACTGGTTAACTCATTGGGCAAACAGGAAAAATGTCTGGCTGTATATTTTTTTCTTTTCTGGCCGTTTGCTTCTGACAGATTAATGTTAGGCACATTCCTTCATTTTATTTCGTTATTTGGTTTTTAATTTTTAATCGGGAGAGGAGTGTAATGAAGTTAAAATTAACATATCTTGATTTTTGTATTCTAGGAGAATGTTAAATAGTGTTACAGAATTATTAATATATTAAATATAGTGTTACAGAATTATTCTAGGAGAATGTTAAATATAATAGTGTTACAAGTATAAGATGAAATTGTTTAGTCAGTAAGTCATGTCTAACTCTTTGCAACCCCATGGACTATAGCTCCTCTGTCCATGGGATTTCCCAGACGAAAAACTGGAGTGGGTAGCTATTTCCTTCCCCAGTGGATCTTCCCAACCCAGGGATTGAACCTGTGTCTCCTGCATTGCAGGCAGATTCTTTACTGCTGAGCCACCAGGTTAACATGATTCTTTTCTTGTCCTTGATTCTCAAGTGAGACACCATACATTTTAAAAATTTTTTAAAAACTTCTAGCTTTAAAAAAAATTTAATTGGAGGATAATTGCTTTTCAATGTTGTGTTTCAACAAAGTGAATCATTATAAGTATACATATATTCTATCTCTCTTGATTCTCCTCTCAACACTATACCTTTCTGATCACACTTTATGTGACTTTTTTTTTTTTTGAGACTGAATCCTCAGCTATTTGATTTTTGTGTAAATGTTGTCCATTGAAGAACTCACCTCTTGTCTCCATGTCCCTTTGTGTGGATACCTTCTCAGTCTCCCTGTATCATCACCTGAGACTCCCCTCTCCTTTGCTGTCTCTATCTAATGTACAGTCTGAGAATTTTTATCCCCCCTGAGAACTGAGCTCACGGTAGGCATGTAGTCAGTTTCACAGAAACTAGTCCTGTGCCAGACAACTGCACTCAGTGCTTTACAGATATTTGCTCATTTAATCCTTAACATTTATGAGGCAGGTAGTTATGTCTCCATGTTACAGATGGGTGAAAATGAGACAGAAACTGAGTATTAGTTTTAGTGGTAAACTAATAACTCATTAGTCCCTGGTCACAGAACTTGTAATCAGTGAAGCCGGGACTAGATCTGGTGGCCTGGCTCCCGGGCTCTGCCTCTCATTTGCAGTCTGTGTCTTGGGGCCCCTGCTGAGCCCTCTCTTCTCCCACTGTTCGAATCCAGACCCTCTTCCAGCCTCGAGTCTGGTGACTTAAGTGTCTCAGCGCAGATCACTTTCAAAGCTCATGCTTCCTCTTGCCCTGCCGCCTTCTAAAACCAAGCCCACACTGAAGCTTAGCTCTGCGCTTCCTCATTACCACTGGCTTCTGCACCAGCAAGTTTCCTGAGGTTCTTTACTAATTGATTCTCTTCTGACAAGGATTTCCAGTGTGAAAATGTAAGTGGTGTAAGTACCCATTTTCTCATGTTTAAATATTCCAGGTGGGATGATAGTTTATTAGGGCACATTAAAAATAATTCTCAATGTGTAGTCTGCAAACGAATATTCCAGTTATACTTTCAGTAGAAAAAGGAATCGTGATTGGTGAAAAAAGGAAAATTTTAGCTTAAGATAAAGACAATAGAAGACTGGTAGGTAAGAAAGTGGCATATAATGAATTTAAAATTATCGTAGGAAATGAAAGAAGATGGAAGAAGAGGCGATTCATGGAAACTCAGAGTGAAACCCCTAAGGCAAACTGAAAGAGTTGATCTAGAAGGCAGGATTCATTTTTAGGAGATACATTTTATGGGAAAAAGAATTATTACCTCTCAGTACAGAAGCAGCAGCAGTACAGAAACTCAAAGGAAAAGTGTACTGCTTTAAGGAAATTTGTATGTAAAAATAAAGCTTTGTAAAACAAAGTTTCCTATTTTTTAATGTCCCAAGTTCCTCTAGTCATAGGTTGGTTGGTTTGTTTTTCAAATTAGATTCTCTTGACACATGGAATTAAAGCAAGATGTACTTAGGAGGGGTCTTCCTTGGTGGCTCAGATGGTAAATCTGCCTGCAATGTGGGAGACTGGGTTTGATCCATGGGTTGGGAAGATCCTTTGGAGGAGGGCATGGCAACCCACTCCGATCAATATTCTTGCCTGGAAAATCCCTACTGGCAGAGGAGCCTGGAGGGCTACAGTACATGGGGTTGCAGAGAGTCAGACATGACTGGACAACTAAGCGCACGTGTGCGCGCGCGGACACACACACACACACACACACACACACACACACACACACACACACACACACACACACACACACACACACACACACACACACACACACACACGCCTGGAGAATCCCACAGACAGAGGAACCTGGTGGGTTACAGTCCATGGGGTCACAGAGTCCAACACTGAAAGGATTTAGCATGCACCCACATACTTAGGAGAAATCCAAGTGTTGAGAGTCCCTTGAGAGTCAAATTCAGTAGAAAACTAGTGTAAGGACAGTAAACAACAGACACTGCTGGATGTAGATACATGTGGTACTTGATATTAAGGACTACTAGGCTTATTTAACTTCTGTGGACACAGTGTATAGTGAAACTCAGATGACAACCTACAGGAATTTTTTCTCGCTCTGTGATTGGATAGTAGCAAGTGTACTTGAAATTAGTGTTTTCACCTTAATTCATGAAATTAAGATCCTGGTAACCAAGTTATGATACAGAAAGAGATAGACCAGCTTTTTTCCTTCCGTATACTGTTCCCTCACTCGGTAAAGAGTCTGCCTGAAATGCAGAAGACCTGGGTTTGACCCCTGGGTGGGCAAGATCCCTTGGAGGAGGGCATGGCAACCCACTCCAGTATTGCCTGGAGAATCCCTATGGAGAGGAGCCTTGCAGGCTACAGTCCATGGGGTCGCAGAGAGTTGGACACCACTGAGTGACTAAGCACACATACCATTCCCTAGTGTTGTCAGGGTTGACAAACAGATGGTTTGTCACCTTCATAAGTTATGTTAGAAATATAACCTTAATATTAGGGGGGACAAAAAGATACTTTCCTCTTTATGTGTAGTGTTTCTGGTTGGTGAAACTCAGTGGAGATGTTGAATCATGAGACTGAAATGTTATCGGTGGAGGCCAGATAAAACAAGACTTTGCAGGCCCTTTGATTTAGTTCCTGAGTATCCTTTCCTCTCATAATGCAAATAGTTTAGTTGCTTTTAAGTATCTGTACATTAATTAACTAAAAATGGCTTCCCACATGGTACAGTGGTAAAGAATCCACCTACCAATGCAGGAGACACAAGAGTCTCGGGTTCGATACTTGGGTCGGGAAGATCCCCTGGAGCAGGAAATGGCAACCTACTCCAGTCTTTTTGCCTGGGAAATCCCATGGACAGAGGAGCCTGGCAGGCTACAGTCCATGGGGTTGCAAAGAGTTAGACATGACTGACTAAACACACAAATTTAAAATAGCTACCGTTTATTATGCTTCACAGTTGCTATTAATAATTGCTTTTGTTTGGTATTCATTCAATCTTAATTCTATGAGGTCTGTTAAAAGTGGACTTTACATGTGAAAAGAACTGAAGCGCAAGTTTGATAATTTGCCTAAGGTGAGGTTACCTAGGCCACAATGTGGAGAATGGGCCTGGGGGAAGAATGGCTCTAAGGAGACCAGATTATAAGGGTATTAATTACAGTTGCAGTGAGGGAAGATCGTGGCTTGGACTCGGGTAGGTAGCAGTGGGCATGGTGACACAGAGAGGTTCTTTAATGTTATCACAGAAGGACTTGGTGATTCCTTTTTAGGGGAGACTTCCAGCACCCTTAGTAGCTGCACTGATGGGCTTGTTGGACACTGAGCAAGGAGATGCTGGAAGAATAGGGTTGTGGGTGAAGATGTTGATGAAGGATCTAGGGATGTGTGTTTCAGGATAGGAGAAACTGAGATGTTTAAATGTTTGTGGGATGGACTTGAGAGGGAAGATAAAGAAAAGAGACATTTAATGTAGAATGAGATGTGAGTAGTGATCCAGAGTGGAGTGGAAGGACTGGCTTCTGATAGATGAACTCTTCTGAGTCTCTAAGGCTGAACAGAGACTTGCTAGGTTGGCCCGTTAGGAAATTTCTTCTATTCTTAAATTCCTAGTGGACTAAGGTGGCAAGTTGAATTAGTTTTATCTTAAGGATATTTAAAACTAACCAGAATGAAGGCAGTTATATGCCAGTTATCCCATGGACGGAGGAGCCTGGCAGACTACAGTCCCTGGGGTCACGAAGAGTCAGACACAACTGAGTGCATGCACACACACACATGCCAATAAAAAATTAATAGTAAAAAATTAACCAGAATGAGACTGTGCTCAGTCTCAATCTTCTAGTCACTCATGTTAACTCACTTATGTTAGCGTGGATGAGTTTATTTCCATGGAAGATCATCAGACTCCCAGATTACCATCTGCTTTCTCTGATCCTTTCATTTGATCCTTGCATCTAGTTTAGTGGGTCTCAACCCTGTCTGTCCCCACCCGAGACACTTGAACCAGTCTCTGGGGATGGGGTAAGGGCGTGGTTTTTTTTTTTTTTAACAACTTTGGGCTGATGCTAATAATATACAGCCAAAATTGAAGACCGTGACTTAATTCTTGTACTTTGAAGATCTAAAGGTCTTGTGAGAGCTGTTACTTATTTCTCAGTTCAAGAAAGCTCCTTTCCTTGAACCAACTGGTTTAAAAACTGCTTAAATTGAAGTTCCGTGGCCAAAAACTTTGTTTGGGTTTCTCTGGAAGATGTAATAGAAAAGCCTGAATGAACTTTTTGGCCAACCCAATACAAAACGTTTGATTGTTAGTTGAGTATCTTTGCAGTTTCATTAATTACTCAGTTTTGTATGGCTTTAGTGTACTCATTTTGCCCTTGGGCCTATGTTTAACATTCTTTATAGACTTCAAGTTTTTTAACCTTAAAATTCTTTTTTATTTCAGCCCCCAATAATATTACCTATTTTAAAATATTTTGACAACACATATACCCTCAAATGTTTGGATCCTCCAGATAGCTAGACTCTAGGTCATGATCCAAGTAAAAAGATATTAAAAGGGCAAGAATATAATTCAAAATTTTCTCAAGGTTCTGCTGGGGAGAAGGTTTATAATTAATCAGTTGAATATTTAAGATGGACATAAACATTTTAAAGCTAGCAACTATTCAAAAGCATAAATGTTTTAGGATGAAAAAGCTTTTGATAGTTGTAATAAGCTTGAATTGTTATTTGGTACATGTTATAAATCACAGCTTCTATTATTAAACTTCTATTATGTTGGTTTGTGAGTCTTGGTTAATGGGTGTCACACGTTTCCTGTATATAAATTCTGCAAATTAAAAATATTAATTCACAACTCTAGAAGCAAAAATGTCATCAATAGAAAGGCAGCTATTTTACATGACTTTTTAGCAAGTTATGGCTGTTATTTTTCTTTACCTGTTTCTAAGGAAAGCATAGTGTGCTTTTATAAGTGGGTTCATGTGTAACATCTATTAGTACTTACTGCAGAGGAATGGTATTGACTGTTTAATTTCAGTTGTCTACATTTTCAAAACAATGAAGACATATTAAGACTATAAAATAGAAATAGCCCCCATTTGAAACAGTTGAACATTTATTGTATCATTTGCTCTACAGAAGCAATCTCATTATTAAAGTAAATATTGCCAGTTTATTGCATATTGTAGATTCAGGGGTCTATAATGTACATTGTAACTTGTAACTATCAAGTACACAAATGTAATGGATATTCTGGATTATTTTCAATACAGTTTTGTATAAAACAAAGATTCTGTGCCTGTGTGCTAAGGAATGGTTTCAGTTTCAACTAAAGATTTGAAAGTTTTCTTGTAAACTTTTACCTCCTTCTTTTTTGGCAGATGAGCTATTCGAGAGAAAGGATGAAAGCAGATTGATTCTCCACCTACTTTTTAGATTTCAGATTCACCTGTGTTTTAATAGTTGCCTCCATGCAGTCTTATTCAGTTAAGATTTTCTGGTTTGTAGTTCTTATAATTGTACCAGGGCTCTGCAGTGTAATATATTTGTGAGATGTGCCTGCATAACAATTTTCCAAAAGTCCATCTAAAACTAATATATAAATGTGCTCTATAAAATCAGTGGTGGTGGTTTAGTTGCTAAGTTGTGTCCGACTCTTGCGACCCCATGGAATGTAGCCTGCCAGGCTCCTCTGTCCATGAGGTTCTCCAGGCAAGAATACTGGAGTAGGTTGCCATTTCCTTCTCTAGGGGATCTTCCCAACCCAGGAATTGAACCTGGGTTTCCTGTATTGCAGGCAGATTCTTTACCATCTGAGCTATGAGGAGTTGATTTAACGGTTTAGTAATATGATTTTCTTTTTTAAAAAAATCTCGTATGATACGTGAAGTTTATAAATAGAGGTACTCTGATTTTCCATTATATTTTTATTCTTTCAAGTTAAAAAGAAGTCCAAGTCTTGTGTGGTGATTGGGGGTGGTATGGGGGGCACAGGAAGAGAGAAAGATATAATTCCTGAATTTTGAGTTGTGACTCAGAACCCTTCTTTAACTTAAATGAACACAATTATCTACAGGAATGAAAAATACTCATTATGCCTATTCAGTATACAGGGGTGTATTACTCCAAAATTAAGGCAGCTCAATAGTGAAGAAGTCAGCAAGTCAAATTATGAGTTACAGAAAAATTTCTCAGCTATATCTTACCTTGAATACATCTAGTCCTCTAAAAACCTCTTCCAAAGAACTGACTACTTTGCCAGCTTGGTCCAGGGCTCCTGTAACAAACATCATAGTTCTTGGAAGGGGAAGAGCAGAGTGGTATAGGGTTATCAGAACACTTGGGGGCATGTTCGTGATTAATGCTCACACTTTGTTGTGGTCATAGTAATGGAATGAACTGTTGGCACTTAGGGGCTTCCCAGGTGGCTCAGTGGTAAAGAATCTGCTTGCCAATGCAAGGAGACATAGGAGACAGGTTTGATCCCTGGGTTGGGAAGATCCCCTGGAGGAGAGCATGGCAACCCACTCCAGTATTCTTGCCTGGAGAATCCTATGGACAGAGGAGACTGGTGGACTACAGTCCATGGGTTTGCAGAGTCAGACATGACTGAGCATGCATATGCTGGCACTTAGTGTGCTGGAGCCAGGGATGCTAAACATCTTCCACTGCTCAGCAGAGTCCCAAGTTGAGAACCATCAGTGCAACCCTGAATATTCATTGGAAGGACTGATGTTGAAGTGGAAGCTCCAAAACTTTGGCCACCTGATGCAAAGAGCTGACTCATTGGAAAAGACCCTGATGCTGGGAAAGATTGAGGGCAAGAAGAGAAGAGGGTGATAGAGGATGAGATGGTTAGATAATATCACCAACTCAATGACATGAGTTGGAGCAAACTCCAGAAGATGGTAAAGGAAGGGAAGCCTGACGTGCTGCAGTCCATGGGGTCGTGAAGAGTCAGACATGACTTAGTGACTGAACAACAGTAACTCTTCAGGGATCAGAGGTGGTGGATGGTGATGAAATGACCCAGTCAGCTTTCAGCTTGGGTTATTCAAAGCTAAAAAGCCCTGACATAACAGATGACAGTGTGTCAGCATACTAGTACCATTAGTAATGCTGATAGAGCTTAAACATAATCCATTTTCCTTTAGGTTTACCTGAGCATATTTCTTACTTGTAATCTGAGCAGAGCAATACCAGAAACTGGTCCCAAGAATGGGATATGAAGCACCACTTTGAGCCCTTTATTATAGCATCAGTGTCTTCACGAACACAGGGAAGTCCCATCAGAGGCACATTCAAGTTTTATACATCCAACTGTATGTACTGGGCCAGAGAGAGAGAAAGAGGTTGAGAATTGAAGTCATGCAATCGCTTGTGCCTACCATTTCTCTTAGTACTCCCGAGACTAAGCGTTCAAAGAGAGACAGTAATCCACAACTCCCTAAATTGGTCATAGATTTCTTTGTGTCTTGTAGTGTGAGCTTCTCACGGTGCAGAGTGTGATTCTAGTGTTTAAAGATAAGTATTTTTTACACAAGATGGCCTCAAATGCAAGCCAACTACTTCATCTGGTGCTCACCCAAAGAATGAGCCATCTGTTTGAACACTGAAGGGAAAATTGGCTGTGTTGGACACATTGAGTCTGCCTCCAGCATGGTCTGTAAATGTTGTGTACTGTATCTTTTAAAGGTGACTTTGATTTCCAAGCATAATTCTGACTCCATGAGTTTTTTTTTCTTGTGTATATATCTGTGCATGAGATACAACTCCATCATAAATGCTGTTATCTTTCCAATTTTCCTCTGTTACTGGATAACATATTTGCAACAGTTCTTTATCTTCCAACATATATGGAGACCTTTTTAAAAAGTCTTTTCAATCAAGGAATTAAAATAATGACCTGAATATAAAGCAGGATTTTGAGCAAATATCTTTAATTTATGCGTGCGTGCATGCATGCTCAGTTGTGTCTGACTCTTTTGCAACCCCAGACTGTAGCCTGCCAGGCTCTTCTGTTCATGGGATTTCCCAGGCAAGAATACTGGGGTGAGTTGCCATTTCCTCCTCTAAGGGATCTTCCCAACCCAGGGTTCAAACGTGGGTCCCCTGTGTCTTCTGTACTGGCAGGTGGATTCTTTACCACTGAGCCACCTGGGAAAGCCCTTTCTTTAGTTTATATGGAGTTGTGAATGACCCACACAAAGTTGAGATTATTATAAAATTTTATCAAATTGCATCTTTAGTGAATAAGCCCCAGTCACGGCAACATCTTGATAGGATTGTCCTCTGTCCGGTCCAGTACATGATGTGGTTGACTAGGGTTAGATGAAGATGCATTAGACCAGAGCTTTTTTTTTTTCTTTTTTTTTTTTGCTATAAAGCACTGAATAGTAAAAGACCAAAAAAGCACTTTTTGTAAAAGACCAAAAAAGGCTTTGAAGACCTTAAAGTCTGTTGCAGCTACTTGATCCTGAAGTTTTAACCAAGAAAGCAGCTATAGACCACAGGAAAACGAATGAGGCTGCGTCACCATAAGACTGTTTTTACAAAGAACTTACAGGCTGGATTGGGTGCACTGGATTCTCTGAGCTAGAAAATGATGCCCAAGGCAGTGTTTCTCAAATGTGATTCCCATGTCAGCAGCCCTGACATCAGTGCAAACTGTTAGCAGTGCAAATTCTCAGACCCCCTCCTCCCTCTCAGTGAGAGCTACTGAGTTAGAAGCTAAGGCTGAGGTCCAGCAGTGAGGGTTTTAACCAGCTCTCCAACAGGTCTGACACGTGCACACTGAAGTTTGAGAATCACAGCTCTAAAGATCTAGACTCCTGGGACCTCCCTGGTGGTCCAGTGGTTAACAATCTGCTTGGGGGACATGGGTTGGATCCCTGGTGTGGGAAGATCCCACATGCTGTGAAGCAACGAAGCCCATGCACCACAACTGCTGAAGCCTGTGCACCTAGAGAATGGAAAACTAGGGAAGCCACTGCCATGAGAAGCCTGTGCACGGCAACTAGAGAGTAGCCCTCGCTCGCCACAACTAAGAAAGCCTGCACAGCAATGAAGACCTAGCTCAGCCAAAAATAAATAAAATTGTACATGTGAGTGAGTGATAACCCCTCAGTCGTGTTCGACTCTTTGCAACCACATGGAATGTAGCCTGCCAGGCTCCTTTGTCCACGGAATTCTCCAGGCAAGAATATTGGAGTGGGTTGCCAATTTCCTTCAGGGGGATTGTCCTGGCCCAGGAATTGAACCTGGGTCTCCTGCGTTACAGGCAGATTCTTTACCATCTGAGCCACCAGGGAAACCTACTATTAAGAGACATTTCTAAGTATAAAGACAGGTCAACTTAAAAAGTATCAGCAGATAAAATGCTTGACTTTATCTTATAATCTATAGATAGATAATACATTAGAATATGTAATGAATCCATACACCTTTTCCAAAGGAATACCCGAGGCAGAAGTAGCATTAAAGTTATAAATGATAATCATCAATCAGATGAAATAATTTAGATGAAGCTTATCTTTCTCAAAGAGATGGGGACCAGGCAAGATTTTATATATATATAAAGATCTAGATCCTTAAGGCGAAAACTAAAACTACACCAAGAAGATGTTTTTGGTGGTGGTAGCCCTGCTGCACAATACAGTAAAGTGATTTGAGCACTGAAATAACTGTGAGTACTCTATTGAGTCAGAAAGTAGTTTTATACTTCTAGTAAGAAGATAATTGTTTCTCAATTGATGATGTTGTCTTTTCTGTTTAATATGTTGGAGTGTATTCTAAATTTCTCTTGAGAATTTTCCCTTAAATTTGAGACCAGCTTTCCTTTGTGTTATCATCATATAGTACAGTTTACTGTGGTGAGATTCAGTTTAGAGCAGAACCTAATAATGATGATCCCTTAGTTCCCTGACCAGGGATCAAACCCTGGGCCCTGGCATTGAGAGTGCTGAGTCCTAATCACTGGACCACCAGGGAAGTCGCAGCTGCTTTATTTCTGATTGATGTATCAGCTTGGCCTCCACCCCTGATTCTACAGTTTGATCACGTGGACTAGAGCTGTGCTGACTGTGATGGGGCCTTGCATCACAGTCCTCTCTTCCTGTGGGCTCACCCCAGAGGAGTGGCTCAGGAAACCATCATCCTCTCATGGTCAGGCACTGCTCCTGTCTCTGTGGCCTCACCAGACAGTTCTGTGGCGAACATTACATTCCTGGTTCTAGATTCTGTGTCCTGTAATCACAGTGACCGTCCTGTTTCACTAAATAATTTTTAGTGTGGCTTGTAGACGGTGCTCATGAAACAAGTGAAATGTGACAGACTCACAATCCATAAAGAAGCCAGAGTAAAAGCCTCATTCTCTATATGGTTAACTCTATTTGGGCCTTGGCACCAGGTTGATCTGAGGGCCCTGAAAGACTCACTAGGCTAACTCAGTCTTCTTCTGTTTTGTCTGACACTGTGTGGCAGCTTGGGTCATACCCACTGTCCATAGTGTGTCAAATATTGGATCAAAAACATCCCCTGAGTGTCTGCTTTCCCAGCATAAACTTTGGAGGCAACATTCTCTCAGTGTGTAACATCTCACTGAGGGACTTCCTTGGTGGCCAAGTGCCCAAGACTCTGAGCTCCCAATGCAGGGGGTCCAAGTTCCATCCCAGGTCAGGGAACTAGATCCCACATGCTGCAAGAGTTCAGATCCCATGTGCTGCAGCTAAAGACCCGGCACAGCCAAATAAACAGACAACTAAAAAAAGAGAAACATTCCATTGACTACAGTCTCAGAGTGGAATTTTTTTTTTTTTTTTTAAATGTAGTTCCTTTTGTCACCCAGTTGCTTCTGTGTTCATCAGTGTAGCTCTTCCTAGGTTGCCCTTTTGGTCTTCAGACAACTCTGATGTTGGGAAAGCTTCTGTCTTGTTGCTTTGGCTTCTGCTTCTCTGTTGCATCTATGGGTGTGTTCAATCACTCGTGTCCAACTCTTTGTGATCCACTTCTTAACACGTTTTAATGTCTTGGTCTAGCCACAGGGCTGCTATTTTTAAAATTTTTAATTGGAAGATAATTGCTGTACCGTGTTGGTTAGCTTCTGCTGTAAACAATATGAATCAGCAGTAAGTATAGGTAACCCCTCTCACCCCACCTCCCTAGGTCCCAGAGCACTGAAATGAGCTCCCTCCCTGTTTGAAATTTCTTTTCACTGTACTCTGGGCTAGTTTCATTGTTTTCAGATTCTATGTTTGTTTGTTTGTTTGTTTTTCATAAGGGTGTGTGTCAAAGGAGTCGTTGCATCTCTATAAAACTTAAAAATTTTTCCTTATGTTTGATTCTGCTGCTCTGAATGGTATCTTACTTTCAATTATATTTTCTAATTGGTGAGTGTTGTTCTGGAGTCCCTCAGTCGTGTCTGACTCTTTTTGTGACCCCATGGATTGCGATTTTCTAGGCAAGAGTACTGGAGTGGGTTGCTATTTCCTTTCTCCAGGGAATTTTCCTGACTCAGGAATCAAACCTGGGTCTCCCGCCTGACTTTCCTGTACTGCAGATGGATTCTTTACCGCTGAGTCACCGGGTGAGTGTAGAATAACACTATTGATAAATTTATCTTTTATCTAAGAGCTGTGCTCAGTTCTCATATTATTTTTAAGAGTTGACTGATTTGAAGATTAAATTACCTTCGAATAATCAGCCTTATCTTTTTCCTTCCACTTCTTATCTTTGAAAAATCTTACTGCCTTGGTTCTGGATGCCCAATATTGAATAATACAGGTTGTAGGTCCATACCATTTTTTTCTTTTCAATTTTTAAGATATTGTCTTACATTATTCAGGTACCCTGTTGAGAAATCTAGTATTACTTTGAATTCTATTCTTCTGTAGGGAACCTGTGTTTACCCACTAGAATCTTTAGGATCTTTACTTTTTCCTTAGAATTTTGCAACTTGATAAGGATATACCCTGGCATAAATTTCTTTTTATTTATCATAGCATGGCTTTTCAGCCCGAAGACTTCTGTCTCTCTCTCTGTTTTTTTGGCTATGTGTGGGGTCTTAGTTCCCTGACTGGGAATTGAACCTGGGCCCCATGCAGTGTCCTAACCACTGGACTCCCAGGGAATTCTCAGGACTTATGTCTTTTTAACTCTAAAATTTTTCTTACTTTAGTTGGCTTTCTCCCTCGCTCCCTGAATTCCTATTTGGCTACCATTGGGCTTAGTTTAGTTTGCATTCTCCGTCTTTTTTTCATATTTTCCACTGCTTCACCTTTTTGGTTTACACTGCAATTTTTTTTCAACTTTCTCTTCTAGGTCTCTGTAAAATTTTAATTTAAATCATACTTTTGAGTTTTAAGAATCCTTCTGGTTCTCTGTCCCCTTTTCAGAGCATCATGCCTCAGTTATTGTCTCAGATATTCCTAAGTGTACTAATTGTATCACGTTCTTTTATTGAAAATGATAGATTTAAACTGAATAAGGATAGAGGTATTAATAACATACTGCTCACAAAACTAGAAAATTCAGTGACAGGCTTACTTTAGATGTAGATTAGTTTGATGTGGGAGCTTATATGATTCAGCTCAACAGAACAAAATAGGTTAAGCCAAAGATGAGGAGTCTTAGGCATAAAACATAAATATTTTCTGCAATCATATAGTTTTGAAAAGTTGGGAAGTTTTGAATATGTAGGGGCAAAAGGCAGATGAGTATTTTATTAAAACAAAGAGTAATGAATTAGGGACTGGCCTGTATTATAAAAATTGTCCATCCTGGAACTGCCCTGGTGGTCCAGTAGTTAAGAGTTCCTGCTCCCAATGCAGGGGGCATGGGTGCGATCCCTGGTTGGGAATCTAAGATCCCTCATGCTGTGGTCAAAAAAATAAAGAATTTGCTATTAGAGCTGATGGTGGGGAGCAGAGAAAGTTCTTAATGACTAAAAATACCTCTGTATTAATGCCTAAAATGTCATCAATTTTGTTAAAACAGGAAAATGTTGCTGGGTGGGTTCAGAAGATTAAAAACTATTAATCATTTACATTTTAGTGGAATTCTCCTAATCCACTGCCCTAATGCATAAATTGTCCAGTTTTCCTATTTCTAGATGGGAACAGCCCATACTTAACGTATATAGAGGAACATGGATGGTTACTGGGGAGACAAGGCAGGATTTTCCCAACATGACCTCAAGGATGTCTTGAGAGGAAGATGTCCTAAGTAAAGGAGGATTTGAAGAAAGGGAAGTGAGGGGAACATGAACAAGTGCTCCATTGCTTTGATGTAATTTTACCCTTTTCTCCCAGAGACTGAATCTCTGCTTGATTCTCTCTCCCCCTCCCTGCTTATTCTTTTAAAGTAACAAGTGAAGGAAAGGATTCTTGGCAGTAAATAACTAGCTTCAGTAATTTATGTCAATTTCTACCCTCTATCTGTGGCTTCCCAGGTGGCTCTAGTGGTAAAGAACCTGCCTGCCAAAGTAGAAGACATAAGAGTCTCAGGTTCAATTCCTGGGTCAGGATGATGCCCTGGAGGAGGGTGTGGCTACCCACTCCAGTATTCTTGCCTGGGGAATTCCGTGGACAGAGGAGCCTGGTGAACTACAGTCCAAGGGGTTGCAACAAGTTGGCTACAGTCGGAGGGGTTGCAAAGAGTCAGACATGACTGAGCAACTAACACATTTAACAGATATTGTGTACGTTTTAAAGTTAACCAAGAGCTAGTGCAGACAGTTCTGGTCTGTTTGTTTAAAATAAACCTCTTCACCTCCTGAGGGATGAGACCAGGTTCTGTGGGAGGCAGAAGAGAGGCATGAGGTCTGTGCGTCCTCTGGATTCCTGCCTACATCCCCTGTGTACCACCTCCTCCCTCTACACCAGCGGTCCCCAATCTTGTTGGCACCAGGGACTGCTTTCGTGGAAGACAATTTTTCCTTGGACCTTGGCGGGAGATGATTTCAGGATGATTCAAATGCATTACATTTATTGTGCATGTTATTATTATTCCACCAGCTCCACCTCAGATCATCAGGCGTTAGGTCTTGGAGGTTGGAGACCCCAGGTCTAGACGATGAGCCTGTTCTCTGTCTTCCTGGTGTCAGGCATGGTGTCTGTATGCAGTGGTGTTTACTAAGTATCCAAACTACCAAACTGAATCATTCTCCCTGACATTCAATTTTCTCTGTAATTACAACCGTAATGTAATTTGCCTTACTTTTTCTCCCCATAATATTTGGAAAGCTTGTTACTCAGTGTATTTCTTATGCTATTTTGTATTAATTTAGAAATATTAGCTTTATGTTAAAAAGGAATTACCAGTTTCCTTTCTCTCTAGTGGAGATGTCAATTTTTTTTCCACTTGAGGAGGGGAAAGGTTAGGGTTGCTGTATACAATTCCTGGGAGAAGGCGATGGCACCCCACTCCAGCACTCTTGCCTGGAAAATCCCATGGACGGAGGAGCCTGGAAGGCTGCAGGCCATGGGGTCGCTGAGCGACTTCCCTTTCACTTTTCACTTTCATGCATTGGAGAAGGAAATGGCAACCCACTCCAGTGCTCTTGCTTGGAGAATCCCACGGACGGGGGAGCCTGGTGGGCTGCCATCTATGGGGTCGCACAGAGTCGGACACGACTGAAGTGACTTAGCAGCAGCAGCAGCATACAATTCCTGATGCCTGTTAGAAATTTGAATTTCAGATAAACAATGAATATATTTGTAATAGTGGTATGTCCCAATTGCTCTTTTTCTTTTTCTTCAAACTTTAAACTTTTTATTTTGTATTGGAATATAGTTAGTTAACAATGTTGTGGTAGTTTCAGGTGAACAGTGAAGGGTCTCAGCCATACACATACATGCGTCTATTCTCCCCCAAACCCGCCTCCCATCCGGCTGGCACATAACACTGAGTAGAGTTCCACATGTTGTACAATAGGTCCTTGGTTCTCCATTTTGAATACAGCAGTGTGTACATGACTTTCCCAAAGTCCTTAACTATCTCTTCCCCCTGGCAACCATGAGTTCATTTTCTAAGTTTGTGAGTCTCTTTCTGTTTTGTAAGTAAGTTCATTTGTATCATTGCTTTTTAGATTCCACATATAAGGGATGTCATATGATATTTCTCCCTCTTTGTCTGACTTACTTCATCCCCAATTGCTTGTTTTGTTAATCGGAAATTTTAATTTAATAGGGTGTCTTTTTTTTTTCTCTGCTTAATTTAGTAACCCCAGGCTCTCCTTCTGGTCAATCTAACTTTATATCTTGAAGGCCCAAAAGAAGATTCTAGAGAACCTAAAGGAGAAATAGCATTTCAGAGGCCAGGGCCTGACTCAGAAGCTATGATCTATCAGTCAACACCCTTTTCTTCTCACGCAACCATCTACATTACAACCAGAGGTAAACAGATATCCAACTAAGAGCAGATATTACTACCCTGCTTCCCCTCCTTTTACTGTAGTTATTGTGCACAGAGCCCCAAACTGCTGAAAGGTGCTCTTCTGGTAGTGAGTATAGAAGTACAGATATTTAATGTTAATATAAATTAATATACAGGGGCTTCCCAGGCAGTCCAGTGGTTAAGAATCTGCCTGCCAATGCAGGGGACACAGACTCCTGGTCTGGGAAGATCCCACAAGCTGTGAGGCAACTAAGCCTGTGTACCACAACTACTGAGCCTGTGTTCCAGAGCCACATACTGAAGCCTGCACACCCTACAGCCCCTGCTTCACAACAAGACAAGCCACCGCAGTGAGACACCTAGGACCCACAACTAGAGTAGCCTCCACTGGCCACAACCAGAGAAAAGCTCACGTGCAGCAACAAAGACCCAGTGTGGCCAAAAATACAAATAAATAATTAAGTGAAAAAGAATATACAGCTCAGGAGCAGTTGGATGGCAGAGGTGCACAGCTCAAGGTGTGGGGAGAGGGTGCGACCTTCATGTGTCTTTCCCAGCATCTCCATGTGTTCACCAACATGGAAGCTCTCCAAATCCTGTCCTTCTGGGTTTTTATGGAGGCTTCACTACATGGGTGTGGTTGATGAAATCACTGGCCATTGGCAATGGATTCAACCACCAGTCCCTTACCCGGTTGGTTCCCTTGGCAACCAGCCCCCTCCTTAGGTGCAGCCCCAAAGTCACCTCATTAATGTAACAAAAGTCACCCTGATCACTCAGGAAATTCTAAGAGTTTTAGGAGCTCTTTACCAGGAAGGTGGCTTTCCTGGTAACTCAGAAGAGAAAGAATCTGTCTGCAATGCAGGAGACTCAGGTTTGATTCCTGAGTGGGGAAGATACCCTGGAGAAGGAAAGGACTATAATCCATGGGGTTGCAAAGAGTCAGACATGACTGAGCGACTAACACTTTCACTTTCTTTTGCCAGGAAGGAAATGAAGACCAAATATATCTTTCTTATAAATGACACATCACGATACTGTTTCCTCATTTCCTGCACTCATGTTTCCCTCCTCCAGGTTTTATGGAGGGGGAACAGTTCTGTAGTTATCCTACTTCTCGTTCACAGAGTAGAAATCAGGCTTCGGATACTTCTGGTGGGTATTCCTAACTCTATGGCATTGTCACACCACCAGGAAGTTCACAGTTCCTCCTGGAAGTTCAAGCCCTTGGATTTGAGATAGCTGGTGTTTGCAGATGTTGGGGGAAGGTGCTCAGAGAGCTCAGGCTCTGAATTCCCACTGTCTAAGACCACAAGTTAATTCCTTTTTTTTTAAAAGATATTTTTTGATATGGACCATTTTAATAATCTGGATTGATATATGTTACAATATTACCTCTGTTTTATGTTTTTTTTTTTCTTTGTTTGTTTGTTTGTTTCTTGGCCAGGAGGCATGTGGGATCTTAGCTCCCTCACCAGGGATCAAACCCTCACCCCCTGCACTGGAAGGTAAAGTCTTAGCCACTGGACCACCAGGGAGGTCCCCTCAAGTTAATTCCTGCTCTGTGTCTTGGAGTCATTGCCCAATGGCATGTGCATTTGGAGAAACTGGAACTGGACCTTAGGCTAAAATGCCATGGATATTATCTTTTTAGACAGTAGATTTTACTCCCCCCCACCCCCAAATTTTAGTATTAGGTGGTAGAAATAATGCTAACAGTGTATATTAATAACTCATTTTTAAAGGGATCATTGCCTTAACAGAGGATATTTATAATGTATTTTTTATAGTAATTAGTGCCTGTGAAAGTGTTAGTCACTCAGTCATGTCCAATTCCTTGCAACCCCCTGGACTGTAGCCTGCCAGGCAAGAATACAAGAATGGTAGCCATTCCCTTCTCCAGCGAATCTTCTAGACCCAGGGATTGAACCTGGGCCTCCAAATTGCAGCTGTATTCTTTATCGTCTAGCCACCAGGGAAGCCCCAGTTATTGCCTCAGTTCAGTTCAGTTCAGTTCAGTTGCTCAGTTGTGTCCGACTCTTTGCGACCCCATGAATTGCAGCATGCCAGGCCTCCCTGTCCATCACCAGCTCTCGGAGTTCACTCAAATTCACATCCATCAAGTCGGTGATGCCATCCAGCCATCTCATCCTCTGTCATCCCCTTCTCCTCCTGCCCCCAATCCCTCCCAGCATCAGTCTTTTCCAATGATTCAGCTCTTTGCATAAGGTGGCCAAAGTATTGGAGTTTAGCATCATTCCTTCCAAAGAATACCCAGGACTGATCTTTAGAATGGACTGGTTGGATCTCCTTGCAGTCCAAGGGACTCTCAAGAGTCTTCTCCAACACCACAGTTCAAAAGCATCATTTCTTCGGTGCTCAGCTTTCTTCACAGTCCAACTCTCACATCCATACATGACTACTGGAAAAACCATAGCCTTGACTAGACGGACCTTTGTTGGCAAAGTAATGTCTCTGCTTTTGCATATGCTATCTAGGTTGGTCATAACTTTCCTTCCAAGGAATAAGCGTCTTTTAATTTCATGGCGCAGTCACCATCTGCAGTGATTTTGGAGCCGAAAAAAATAAAGTCTGCCACTGTTTCCACTGTTTCCCCATCTATTTCCCATGAAGTGATGGGACCTAAGCAGTGGCAAAAAGTATTTTGTTTCTGTAACAAAGTAACAACATTTAAAACCTAAAAGAAGTTAATATTAACCTGGTTCTTAGAAAGAGTTTTAATTAGAAATAGTATTCTATATACACTGTTATGTTTGGTCTGTCAAGTATATGAATTTAAATAACCAATAAATCTTTTCATATCTGGTATAATCCGGGGAAATTTGCCTGCTCCTGAGCTTTGACTGCATTACTTAGATAATCCACGAGATGGCAGCAGAGAAATGTTCATTTAAATTTATCATTCAGAGAGCTTGTTTTAAGTGTTTTTTAATAAACTATAGACAAATCATTGTAATTTGGTCCTTTCTAAACAAAGAGTAGCTAGTGAGAGCTTTAGAGTGATTTCTCAGGTCTTTTATGAAAGACATAATAAAAGTTTTATTTTCTTTATCTATCTTATAGTCATTTATCATATTTTGCTATGATAGTCACATCTGAATGCCAATCAGAGTATATGCTGGTCTATGTGTTTCCATCACAGCATTCTAGTCATCTTAGGGAATCTGAGACCAACAGACTGTAGAATCTTACTTAGTGTGTTCTTTGTGGAAATTTATAATGTATTTGTACTATCACTTAGGAACAAGCAAGAAAGTGAAAGTGGTTTTCAGGCTGAGGCCTGAGCTTGTCTGGAGGAGTATGTGGTGGGTAGATTAAGAAAAGAGGGAGCCCAAGGGGAAAAGGATATTTATATACAGACTTCAGTTTTCACCTAAATTTATACTATCTTACATTTTTTGCTTCATTTTTGCTTATTTGTTTCAATGGGTAATTGGACTTTTGAGTCAGAAAGAAAAAGAAGTTGTTTTCCTATGAATGACCTCAGTTTTCTAGTTCTAGGTTCATGTATTTCTTATAAAGTGATACAAGGTGTAAGTTTGTTCTACAGATATAATTAATAGGAAATTAATCATCATCACTGTGGATCATTTTTTTTTGAATTTCATTATGCCCAAAGCTTGGTGAACTTTATACACATACACACAAATATGTTTTTGTTTATAGAAATAATAGATGCTTGCTGCAAACTTTTAAAGCAGACAGGAATGTAAAACATAGAAAATGAAGTCTCCCATAATCCTTTGAGGTAGTTTATTAATATCCTCCTAGGTATTCTTCTAGAAAACATTTGCATTTTAAATTAAATAAGGTCATACAACACTGACGTTTAGGTGCATGCTCAGTCCTGTCTGACTCTTGGAGAACCCATGGACTGTCGCCTGCCAGGCTCCTCTGTCCATGGAGTTTTCCAGGCAAGAATACTGGAGTGGGTTGCCATTTCTTCCTCTAGGGGATCTTGTCAACCCAGAGATCCAACCCGAATCTCCTGCATTGGCAGGCAGATTCTTTACCACCGAGCTACCTGGGAAGCCCGTGATAAAACATATAAACAGGTAAAACTGTTGAACGTGCACTTCTGCACTGTAGAGGCTGTGTTTCATATGTTCTGTATCTCTATGAACTTTTAACAGTTGCAAGGGCAAAATATAATGTTTGCAGTGCATTAATGCTTTGCTTTCATTCATTCAACAAGTTTACATTGAATACCTTCTCAGGCACAGTTCTTGCCCTTGGCATACCGAACTTTTAGTGGGTAGAGAGAGGTAAGAAGCGAATAGACTGACCTTATAATATTAGATGGTGATTAGTGCCAAGGACAAACAAAGAGATGAACAAAGCAGAGAAAGTCGTTGCATTTGTAAGTGGGGCAGCCAGGGAAGGCCCTACCAATAGGATGAATAAGATGACATTAGAGCACTGATTTGAAAGGATGGATAAACGGGGAGAGAGTGCCCCGAGGAGGAGGAGGAGTGGATGCCTGGACCTCAAGATAGCAGCTTGCCGTGCAAGTGTGTGGTTGGAGTGCACTGACCAAGGGGGAGGGTAGGACATGAGGTCAGAGGGAAGAGGCCACACAACGTGGGGAGTACCTTTACTGAAAACACTGCCATCTGCTAATTACACTATTGGCTATCGTTCTGGGCCCTGGTGTTGTAAGACCCTTACCTGTAATCCTTCTTTCAGCTGGACTCTGACTGTTCCCCTACATCCTCTGCTGTTTCCAGCTCTGAACTTTCACTGGGGTATTCCCACCTGAGCACCTTCTTGCAAATATCCCATCCCATTCAGACGCTGTCTGACCCAGGAGACCTTGAATCATCCCCACCAGTCTGGCCTCGCACATATTTGACCTCCTTTAGCACTCCTTGTGTTCAGTGGTCCTTCTCCATCACCACTAGCACACGTAACCCTGGATGAAAAGTTCCTTCAGGTCAGGAATGACCTTATGCATATCTGTATCCACTCAGGACTTAGCTCTACATCTTACAAGTAATAGATGACCTTAAATATTTGTGGAACTGAATTTGGTGAGGCAAGCCATTTACTGTCTTACAGCTATAGAACAAGAGTAAATCCATAGCTGTAAAGGGTTCTGGATCATTGAATGAAAGCTGCTCCTTCAGCAGATCAGAATTGTGCAAAGCTGTTAAGTGTATACTTTTGAAGAGCAGGTTTTGCTGTGTTGCTGAGTTCATGTTACCATGACAACCTTAACTTTTGGCACTTTCTGAATTTTAGTGTCCTACTTAATTTCCTGTGTTGGGCTCTGAGAAACCAACTTGTTCTGTCCCCTTTGCTTATGTGAATTTTTGAACTGAAAATCATTTATGAATTTATTTTCCTTATTAGGTCATCAGTTCATTAAAATTGGGGGACTTGGTCTTATTGTCTTTACAATCCCTCATAGAACCAAAGTATGCCCTATATATTTAGATAGTGAATATAACAGTACACATTTTAGATGAATCGAGAAATTATTGATGTGATATGTGCACAGTAAGTCGTTTTAGTCGAGTTCAACTCTTTATGACCCTACGGACCATAGCCCACCAGGCTCCACTCACTGTCCACAGGATTCTCCAGGCAAGAATATTGGAGCGGGTTGCCTGCCCTCCTCCAGGGGATCTTCCTGACTCAGGGATTGAACTTGAGTCTCTTACCTTCCTGCATTGGTGGGTGGGTTCTGTACCATTAGTGTCACCTGGGAAGCCCATTGATGTGGTAGGTAGGCTAAATATGGTTGCCTCAAAGACACCAAGTCCTAATTCTTGGAACTTGTGAGTATATCATCTTGCGTATTAAAAGAGACTTTTGAAAATGTGATTAGATTAAGATTTCTTTGATGGGGAGATGATCCTGGAATATTCAGGTTGGGCCAATGTAATCTCAAGGGTCTTCATAGGAGGAAGGCAGGACCAATTAGTAGTAGGAGGCATGGTGATGGAAGTGAGATGTTGGAATGATGTGGAAAAGGGACCAGAGCTAAGGAATGGAGGAGTTTCTAGAAGCTGAAAATGTCAAGAAAATAACCTAGTACTTTGAGACCAAGTGCATGACTATTGGAAGCACAGTATCAGACACCCTGGTCCAGGTGGAACTTCTCTGCAAAAGCAGCATTGATTCTGAGCAACTGGAAGAGCCAGCAAACGAAGAAAGTCAACAGGAAGGCTAGGCTGCAGTGTTAAAAAAAGGTCTGTCCTTCATCTCACAAATCCTAGAATATTCTTTCAAAGAACCAGTGAATTTGTCATGTAACATTTTTCTTTTTTCAGCCATGCACAAGCAAAGCCATCACAAAAATCAGCAGGATTATGTTCAATTAGGAAAAGGAGTGTTTAAGTTGGGACAATTGGAACTTGAGATAAGCATCTTCTTTTTGCTTCTAAAGTTATCTGTGCGTGTTCTGGTCCAAATCGACTTCCCAACTTCCCAGAATTATTATTATTACTTTTTTTGCAACACTGTGAGGCATGGGGGATCTTGGTTCCCACACTAGGGATTGAACCCATGCTCCCTGCAGTGGAAGTGTGGAGTCTTAACCACTTGACCACCAGGGAAATCCCTCAGACTTATTTTTTGTTAGAACTTTACTGATGAGTCATTTGCAGAAAACGAGCATGACATTTCAAGGTCTGCAACTAATGTTCCCTTCACCTGTAGCTCAGGCTCGCAAGTTCACATATTTGTTCTTCTGTTAGTATTACTGCCAAGAAGACAGAAAAAACAGAGTTTGTATTTTTCCTTCTTGTCCTACAAGGACTAAAGTTTGAGATTCTTACTTTCTTGGTAAGAAATGGTTTCATACTCCTTGTGACTGAGCTGCCCAGGGTTTCTGCTCATTTTTGTTTTAAGAGAGGAAGATCACTTTTGAAAAATGGAATCTTAGCTACTTCCATAGTGCAGGACCAAGAAAATCCAATGCGCATGCTTGTCACTGATTTATGAACAACCAGGTAAAAACGGGTGACTGCATGCATCAGGCACTCAGGTGAGCAGGCACAACAATTAGAGATAGTAAGCGTCTCTGTTGTGGGCTTTGTGGGGTAAACAAGGCAGCTTTTCTCCTCTCTCTGTCTCTCTCATTTGTAAAATGAGGTCATGCCACTAATCCAGCTCAGAGAGTAGATATGAGAAAAATGAATAAATTCAACATCGGTGTTGGATCTTTGTATAAAACGCCTATCCTGAGTTTTTAGACAGATTTATTGTTATTGTTAGAAACAAATGTCCATTTACATACTAGAAGATGCCTTTCATTAAAAGTTGGTAGGGAAATGAAAAACTTTATGTTTCAGTAAAAGGTGCTGAAACAACTGGACATCCACACACACATAGACATGAATCTAGACACAGATCTTACAGCCTTCATGGAAATGAACTTGAAGTGGATCATGGGCAAAAGAATCCGCCTGCAATGGGGGAGACCTGGGTTCGATCCCTGGGTTGGGAAGATCCCCTGGAGGAGGGCATGGCAACCCACTCCAGTATTCTTGCCTGGAGAATCCTCATGGACAGAGAAGCCTGGCGGGCTACAGTCCATGGGGTCGTAAAGAATTGGGCACAACTGAGCAACTAAGCACAGCAAGACTATAAAACTCCCAGAAGATAACATAGGAGAAAAATCTAGATGACCTTGAGTTTGGCATGAATTTTTAGATATAGCACCATGAATCACTGATGACTGACAAATGGGACCTAATTAAAAATAAAGAATTTTGTTCTGCAAAAGTCACTGTCAAGAGAATGAGAAGACAAGCCACAGACTGGGAGGGAGGAAATATTTGCAAAAAATATATCTGGTAAAGGACTGGTATCCAAAATATACCAAAAACTCTTTAGACTCCACAATAAGAAAACAAAAAACCCAATTAAAAATTTGGCCAAAGACCTTAATAGACACCTCACGAAATCTGCCAAGATATACAGATAGCAGATAAACATATAAAAAGATGCCCCACCTCAGATGTCATCAGAGAAATGGAAATTAACACAACAGTGAGATGCCACCATACACCTCTTATAGTGGTCAAAATCCAGAACACGTATAACACCAAATGCCAGTGAGGATGTGCAGTAGCAGGAACTCTCACTCATTGCTGGTGGGAATGGAAAATGGTACAGACGCCCTGGAAGATAGCCTGGTGGTTTCTTACAAAAGTAAACATACTCTTAGGTGATCATGTGATAAGATCGTATTATAGATGATTTGATCTTATCACATGAAAACTATCCTGTTATCCATTCCCAGTCGTTGCTGCCTGTGTTCCAGAAGCACTGGGCTTGTGAAGTTATGAAGAAAGTCATATTCCTATATGATTTCATGTGTTTTCTCTGTTGATATGTGGTCTTATCCAAAACTCAGTAACGTGATTGCAGGTCTGCACTATGTGACTGTTTGCCCTTAATCTGTGAATAACTTTTTCTTCAGTAGGTTTCCTTCACTTCGCTCTACCTCCTCACCTTCTTTTTTCCCTGCTCCTGCCAAAATAATTTTCTCTGGTTACTGTTTGGAGTTGACAAATGTATTTGTCAGCTGTGGCTGTACAACAAATAACCACAAAATGGTTAAAACAGCACCCAATTGGGACTTCCCTGGTGGTTCAGTGGTTAAGACTCTGCATTCCCACTACAGGGGCTGCAGGTTCCATCCCTCATCAGGGAACTAAGATCCTGCACAGTGTGCCCCCCTCAAAGAAAAACCCACAAAAACAAAGACCCCAGTACCCATTCATTAGCCCACAATTCTATAGGTCAGAAGTCCAGCACACAGTAGGACTGGGTTCTCTGTTCAAGATGAACTCAAGACCGAAAGCAGGGTGTCAGCCAGACTGAGTTCTTGCCTAAAGATTCTGAGAAGAAAGAAATCAACCTCTAAGTTCATGCTTATTGTTGGCAGATTTCAGCTGTTTGCAGTTTGGGGACTAAGATTTGCATCTCTGGGCTGGTTGTCGGCAGGGACTTGATATGGACAGCTTGCTTCCATTGAGTTGTGGCTCCTGCATCTTCAGGCCAGCCATGGTGAGAGAATCCCTCTCATGCCCCAGATTTCTGATTTCCTCTTCTGCTCACAGTCCGAGAAAACTCCCAGCTTTGAAAGGTTTCAGGCCGTTAGGTTGTATACATCTTGATAATCTTCCTTTCTTAAAGTGACCCATGTCACATTGTGTAATCTGACCATGGGAGAAAAGCTAAGATTATGGCATCCAGTCCCATCACTTCATGGCAAATAGAAGGCGGGGGAAAGTGGAAACAGTGACAGATTTTATTTTCTTGGACTGCAAAGTCACTGTGGATGGTAACTGCAGCCATGAAATTCAAAGACGCTTGCTCCTTGGAAGGAAAACTACGACAAACCTACTCACCATATTAAAAATCAGAGACATTACTTTGCAGACAAAGTAATATAGTCAAAGCTATGGTTTTCCAGTAGTCATGTATGGATGTGAGAGTTGGACAATAAAGAAGGCTGAGCTCCAAAGAATTGATGCTTTTAAACTGTGGTGTTGGAGAAGACTCTTGAGAGTCTCTTGGATAGCAAGGAGATCAAACCAGTGAATCCTAAAGGAAATCAACTCTGAATATTCACTAGAAGGACTGATGCTGAAGCTGAAGCTTCAATTCTTTGACCACTTGATGTGAAGAGCTGATTCACTGAAAGACTCTGATGCTGGGAAAGACTGAAGGCAAAAGGAAAAGGAGGCAACAGAGGATGAGATGGTTGGATGGCATCACCAACTCAACGGACATGAATTTGAGCAAACTCTGGGAGATAGTGAAGGACAGGGGAGCCTGGCATACTGCAGTCCATGGAGTCACAAAGAGTCAGACATGACTTAACAGCTGAACAACAACAACAAAATATGGAGGAAAAAAGCCGTCAGATTCATAGTACAGAGGATTTGGCAGGGTGTGTATAGGGATGAGTGAAAGAGGCAGGACTTCTTGGGGGTCCATCTTAGAGTCCTGCCTGCACTGCCCTCCCCTCCTCCCTAGAATCCCGTAACAAATCAAATCTGTGAGCTTTAAAAGCCTTCTGCAGAGTCCTATGGACAGCCCAGATTCCTTCTGTCCCCGTCTGCCTCTGTCACATGTCATTATTCTCCTATTGTCAATCCTCCCTTAAGGCAGCATCTCGTGGCACAATTCCCAAATGTTCCCAAATGCTCCCAAATGCTTGCTGAGCTCCATCACACCAGTCCTCAGAAGCTCCAGCTGCTCAAAGCTTGATCCTTGGGGATCCTTGGCTTGTAAACAATCCATGTTGTCAGATATAGGGTGGGGAGTGGTAGGTGGGGGGGACACCCTGCTGATTTTCTCTGAGGACAGCCTATGAATATTAAGATATGTTGCAGTTATTAAGGACAAAGCAAAAACAACCACAAAACTGAAGAAAGCACAATTCCCAAGCCTACAGAGCCTATATAGTCACTTGACTGAATTACTTAAAATCTTTAGAGCTGACAGTCCTCAAATTTCTATCAAGAGACCAGAAATTAAGTTTTTGCAGTCTGCCATCTGGGCCTTGAATACAAGAGAAAATTGTATATAATCCTCAGTTCCAGTTTCGTTTGGAGACAGAAATTAAAAAAAAAAAAGGGGTATTTGGCAGCAAAACCTGAGAAATGACATGATATCCTGTTTTAACCTGCTCATTTGTCATGGCACCTGAGTGTCTTGGTGATAAGAACTGTATAAAATTATGGGTTTAAAATGCTTTATTTAGTCTTTGACCTGGAACTTTTATTTTTTTAACATAATTTTATTTATTTTTGGCCGTGCTGGGTCTTTGTTGCTCTGCAGTTTTTCTCTGGTTGTGGAGAGCGGGGGCTACTCTAGTAGTGGTACGAGGGCTTCTCATTGCAGTAGCTTCCTTTGTTGTGGAGTAGAGGCTCTAGGGCGCGAAGGCTTCAGTGGTCGCAGCTCATGGGCTTAGTTGCTCCGAGGCATGGGGGATCCTCTTGGACAAGGGATCGAACCCGTGTCTCCTGCATCGGCAGGTGGATTCTCTAACACTGAGCCACCAGGGAAGCCCTGACCTGTAACTTCTTGATTTATAAAATTACATATTGTTTTCTTTTTGATTTAGATTTTTAATAGGTATAATTCAATTTTTTCCCCAGGATCTGTCAGTTAGTACTTTTTAAATTGCTGCTGCAAATAACTAAAACCTGTCTCAAACCATATTAAACTTTAAAAAGGCTGATTTTTTAATGTCACTGAAAAATGCAAAGTTAAGTCAGGCTTTGGGGCTTCATTTAGAGCTCAATCATGTTACTAAAGCCATATTTTCCCTTCTCTCTATTCTGCTTTCTAAAATGTCAACTTTTATCCCAAGTCTGATTCCCCCGGTAGTTGAAAAGTGACTTCCAATAACTCACAGCACAGGGTGCAGTTGTTTACGTTTAGTGGGAGAAAAAAACATGTCTCAATCAATATTCTAATTTTCATGTTTACTGGATTTTTTTTTTTTTTTTGGCTAAATGATGTGGCATGTGGAACTTCTACACAGGAACCTGTGTACAATCCGTGCCCCCTGCAGTAGAAGAGCAGAGTCTTAACCATTGGGCCACTAGGGAAGTCCCTGTTTACTGGATCTTGTTAAAGCCAATGGCCACCCCTGAACAGTGTCATAGCCAGGGAGAGTTGAATCATTGTAGGATGAGATACGGGCTTCCCTGGTGGCTCAGCAGTAAATCTGAGCCAATGCAGGAGACTCGGATTCAATCCCTAGCTGAGGAAGTTCCCCTGGAGAAAGAAATGACAACCCACTCCAGTATTCTTGCCTGGGAAATCCCATGGACAGAGGAGCCTGGTGGGCTACAGTCCAAGGGGTTGCAAAAAAGTTCAACATGACTTAGAGACAGAACTTAACATTTTCCTATATAGTAGTCCCCTCTTATCTGTGTTTTCACTTTCTGTGATTTCAGTTACCCCAAGTCAACCAACGTGTGTTAAATGTACTAAGTGGAAAATTCCAGGAATAGACGATTCGTAAGTTAGAAATTTATCACCCTCCTGAGCAGCGTGATGGAATCTTGCCTCCTCTGCAAGGTCCCCACCACTCTGATCCTCAGCCAATGCTGCCCTCCTGGAGTGATGACTCAGGACCATGCCAAGCAGATGGTCCTTCTTCTGATGTATCATCCCAAGGTCAACAGCAGTGAAACTGTGGGTTAAATCCATCAAGGTCATTTCAAGACTCATGTGTCCTGCATGCGGCAGGTAGCCTAAACAGTAAAATGTTTGCCTGAGTTTTTTCCCCCACCAGGAACCTGGAGTTTAAGCTGAGAGGAGAGTCAGCAGTCAGGAGCTGAGCTAGTTAAGACTCACAGGGGAGTCATGGACCCTTCAACTGGGAACATACAGAGTGTCCCCTTGGCACTCTTTTGACGTCAGAGGTCCTAAAGCTCTGCCCTCTGAACGTGCACGTGCAGAAAGTCTGCGCAGAACCGCCAATTCTTGTACCTTTTTCTGATCCCTCTTCCCCACGCTCCTGCTCATCTGCTGCTTTATTCTTTATCCCATAAATTCCCCAAACCCTTTGTTTGTGGGGAGGTGGGCTTGAGATGTGTTCTTCCCTCCCTCGCTGGTCTTGCACATAAACCATCTCTTTGCGGCATATCTCTGCGTCCACATTTAAGTTGCTGAGTGGCCGAGCGAAAGGAAATAACAGCAACCTCCCGCTAGATCACAATGCCTACGTCATCCACCTCACATCATCTCATCATGCAGGTGTCAAATCATCTCACATCATCACGTAAATGGTGAGCACAAGACAAGATCCGAGAAAGAGCGAGAGAGACCACAGTCATACAACTTTTATTACAATGTAGTGTTATAATTGTTGTATTTTATTATTACACTTATATTTATCTGTTGTTCGTCTCTTAGTGTGCCTAATTTGTAAGTTAAACTTTATCATAGGTATGTATGTATAGTAAAAAACATAGTACATGTAGGGTTTGGTACCATCTGTGGTTTCAGGCATCCACTGGGGGGTCTTGGAGCATATTCCCCACAGGTGAGGTGGGATTCCTGTATTTCTAAGGATTTTGACATGTCATCACTTCAGTTATATTTGGTTGAACCACTTATTGGCATTTATGTACTTTTTATGATTTTCATCTAGCTTAAATTTAAACTTTCAAGGAGATTTATGTGCTTTGTTGTCATTTAGTTGCTCAGTCCTTTGCAACCCCTTGGACTGTAGCCTGCCAGGGTCCTCTGTCCATGGGATTCTCCAGGCAAGAATACTGGAGTGGGTTGCCATTCCCTTCTCTAGGGGATCTTCCTTCCTGACCCAGGGATTACAGTCACATCTCCTGCATTAGTGATGCTTAACCACTGAGACCCCAGGGAAGCCCCTTATATGCTACCTGCCCATTTGAATGGTTCCCCCCCCCCCCGCCAAAGAGTTTAGAGATACAAAAATATTACTGAAATAATTTCATTTCCCCTTAATTAGTAATGTGTAGATGCTGCCCGCAGAATATTCCAGGAGCTTTCTCGTTAGAGGCTGAAATGCCTTTGGTCACTGGAAGCAAAGAAATAGTGGGTAGAGTGGAGGGGCTTGAAGTTGTTGGCAAGCCACAGAGAAGCCTGACAGTGGATCCATTCTTGTCTAAATAAAGGATTGGAAGTTTTTCAAACTAATACAAATAACAGTATCCTCAAAACATCTCGTTAATTGTAATAGACTATAACTTTTAATAAGCAGGAGAAACAGTACATAATGTGTTTTGCATAAGCTAGTTCCCAAAATGGCCATATTATGCCATTTTAAATCCAGAAATAGAAGAAGAGATCCATTCCTGCTCTCAGGATTCTCATAACTTGGAAACTCAAATACTTTCCTGGCCTAGAGCGTATTATCTTAATAAAAAGAAGTCAGTATCTAAAATAGAGCTGACGCAATGTATGTGTAAGGACCTTTCATGACAGCAGGCTTCTCTTGTTCTTCTGATGAGGGTGCATTCTGAAGCCTTTAAACTATTCGGTGACACCTGACAATAAGCAGGACCTTTCATTTCTCTAAAACATATTTATCAATTCAAACGTTAAAAAAATGTCAAACTAGTCTCACTTGCTCCTTACAAAGCTGTAGTAATCAGGGAATTTTCTCCCCAATTACCCACAGTTTGGTGTGGCTCTGGTTTCCCTGTAAATGACATCTTCTCCTTCCTTCCTCTTTTGTGGCTCTGCTGTCCCCATCATGCTGTATCTTTCAGTGCAGCTTGGTGGCTTCTGAAGACAAAGAATGGCTGAGTGGGGCCGTGGCTTTACCCCTAGGATTGACAGAACCACAATGTCAAGGGTATGTGTTCTTGTGGGAAGATGATTTCTCAGCATCTTGCCTTCAATTGCTAGGACTTCCTCTTCCATACTTCTTGGAGGTCTTATAAAAGACTCTACCTCATGTATTTCTTCCAGTGGGATATTTTATCTGGGTTATTATCACAACTATTTTGCTACGTGCGATGAAATTAGCGGTGATTCCATTTGTTGAAATCATATGTAGACGGCAGTGCTCTCTGCCTTATTACCGAATGAGTACAGCGTGCCCTTCAATAATTCTTTAAACTCTCAAATGCCTTGGAAATAATATGCTGGAATATTACTGAGCTGTGACTGAAGCACCATTTGTGCTAAATATGACAGCACACAAATGATATTCCTCTATAAAAGTTCAAACTACATTAATCTTTTACGGAGGTTCATTGACTAAGAAGATGACTTAGATATAAAATAAAGACACTGAGGGCTCACTGAGGAGAGCTTTCCTGGTCAGGATTTCTAGGAACAAATGTAAGGTAAGGTCCACCATTAACCCCTTATGATTAAGGATGTGAGCAAGAGTGCAATTCCAAATGGGAAATATCCAAATGATAAAGCAGTAATATTTCAATGAGGACAGTGTGTGAGAAATAGAAATTAAAGGATAGGTCTTAAACAGTTGAGACAAACAGTATGATTGTTGAAGGGAATCTGGACAAAAATGTGGAGAATTCCCAAGTTCCAGAGGTCGAACCCGTGCCCCTTACAGTGGAAGCTGAGTCCTAACCACTGGACAGCCAGGGAATTCCTTCCGCATTGATGTTTCCAGTCCTCCTTATCTGTCTAAGGATACATTTGGAGGCATAGCAGCATCTTGCTATGAAGTCTCTTCAATGCCGTTTTGTAAATCTTCTCGTGTGTGTGTGTGTGTGTGTTAGTTGTTCCGTGTGTCTGACTCTTTGCAATCCCATGGACATAGAAGTTCATGGAATTCTTCAGGCAAGAATACTGGAGTCTGGGGTGCCATTCCCTTCTTCAAAATCTTCTCTTAGAGCTGTACAAAAAGAAATGATTGCAGAACTGTCTTATCCTGGGTTTCTCAATGTGACTAATTAGTCAGTAGGGGACTAGTACATATCAAGAGGTGAGAATGGGCAAGACAATCAGCATTAGCAAAGGCAGTTTCAATGTAAATATGCCTTTGTATTAAGGTTTTAGTACTAGCTTTTATAAAATATATGGAGTATATGAAAAATATTGCAATTTAAAAAAACTATAAAAGCAATATATATGCAATATACTTGTTTTATAGATTGCTTTTCACTCAACAATGTAATGGAGAAGGTAATGGCACCCCACTCCGGTACTCTTGTCTGGAAAATCCCATGGACAGAGGAGCCTGGTAGGCTGCGGTCCATGGGGTCGCGAAGAGTCGGACATGACTGAGCAACTTCCCTTTCACTTTTCACTTTCATGCATCGGAGAAGGAAATGACGACACACTCCAGTGTTCTTGCCTGGAGAATCCCAGGGACGGGGGAGCCTGGTGGGCTGCCGTCTATGGGGTCACACAGAGTCGGACACGACTGAAGTGACTTAGCAGCAGCAGCAACAATGTAATGCATTTCTCCATGTCAATAAATAAGTAGGGAGACTTCCCTGGTGGTCCAGTGGCAAGGACTCCATGCTTCCACTGCAAGGGGCATGGGTTCAATCCCTGATCAGGGAACTATGACACTGCATGCTATGTGGTGTGGCAAAAAAATGAAAAACCAAACAGAAACAACAAAATGGAAAAAAGTAAGTAGGGTGAGGCTTTGTCCCTCAAATGAAAGCACTTACTGTTAGTCTATTATAAAAATAATTACAGCGAACCCTTGAATAAAAAGATTATATCCATTTGAATGCAGAGTTCCAAAGAGTAGAAGGAGAGATAAGAAAGCCTTCCTTAGTGATCGGTACAAAGAAATAGAGGAAAGCAATAGAATGGGAAAAACTAGAGATCTCTTCAAGAAAATTAGAGATACCAAGGAAACTTATGCAAAGATGGGCACATCTTTATTGTCCTTTATTGGACAGAAATTGTATGGACCCAGCAGAAGATATTAAGAAGAGGTGGCAAGAATACACAGAAGAACTATACAAAAAAGATCTTCATGACCCAGATAATCATGATGGTATGATCACTCACCTAGAGCCACATATCCTGGAATGTGAAGTCAAGTGGGCCTCAGGAAGCATCACTATGAAGAAAACTTGTGGAGGTGGTGGAATTCCAGTTGAGCTACTTCAGTTCCTAAAAGACGATGCGGTGAAAGTGCTGCACTCAATATGCCGGGAAATTTGTAAAACTCAACAGTGCCCATAGGACTGGAAAGGGTCAGTTTTCATTCCAATCCCAAAGAAAGGCAATGCCAAAGAATGCCCAAACTACTGCACGATTGCACTCATCTCATGCGCTAGTAAGTTCAGTTCAGTTCAGTTCAGTCACTCAGTCGTATCCGACTCTTTGTGACCCCATGAATTGCAGCATGCCAGGCCTCCCTGTCCGACACCAACTCCCGAGGCCCACCCAAACTCATGTCCATTGAGTCGGTGATGCCATCCAACCATCTCATCCTCTGTCATCCCCTTCTCCTCCTGCCCTCAATCTTGCCCAGCATCAGGATCTTTTCAAATGAGTCAGCTCTTCGCATCAGGTGGCCAAAGTATTGGAGTTTCAGCTTCAATATCAGACCCTCCAATGAACACCCAGGACTGATCTCCTTTAGAATGGACTGGTTGGATCTCCTTGCAGTCCAAGGGACTCTCAAGAGTCTTCTCCAACACCACAGTTCAAAAGCATCAATTCTTTGGCACTCTGCTTTCTTTATAGTCCAACTCTCACATCCATACATGACCACTGGAAAAACCACAGCCTTGACTAGATGGACTTTTGTCGGCAAAATAGTGTCTCTGCTTTTTAATATGATGTCTATGTTGGTCATAACTTTCCTTCCAAGGAGTAAGCATTTTTTAATTTCATGGCTGCAATCACCATCTGCAGTGATTTTGGAGCTCCCCAAAATAAAGTCAGTCACTCTTTCCACTGTTTCCCTGTCTATTTGTCCTGAGGTGATGGGACCAGATGCCATGATCTTAGTTTGCACACTAGTGAAGTAATGCTCAAAATTCTCCAAGCCAGGCTTCAACAGTGCGTGAACCATGAACTTCCAGATGTTCAAGCTGGATTTAGAGAAGGCAGAGGAACCAGAGATCAAATTGCCAACCTCTATCAGATCATTGAAAAAACAAGAGAGTTCCAGAAAAATATCTACTTCTGCTTTATTGACTATGCCAAAGCCTTTGACTGTGTGGATCACAACAAACTGTGGAAAATTCAAGAGATGGGAATACCAGACCACCTGACGTGCCTCCTGATAAATCTCTATACATTTCAAGAAGCAACAGTTAGAACTGGACATGGAACAACAGACTGGTTCTAAATAGGAAAAGGAGTACATCAAGGCTGTATATTGTCACCCTGTTATTTAACTTATATTCAGAGTACATTATGAGAAATGCTGGGCTGGAAGAAGCACAAGCTGGAATCAAGATTGCAGGGAGAAATATCAATAATCTGAGATATGCAGATGACACCACCCTTATGGCAGAAAGTGAAGAGGAACTAAAAAGCCTCTTGATGAAAGTGAATGAGGAGAGTGAGAAAATTGGCTTAAAACAACATTCAGAAAACAAAGATGATGGCATCTGGTCCCATCACTTCATGGCAAATAGATGGGGAAACCGTGGAAAGAGTGACAGACTATTTTTTTGGCTCCAAAATCACTGCAGATGGTGATTGCAGCCATGAAATTAAAAGATGCTTGCTCTTTGGAAGAAAAGCTATGACCAACGTTGACAGCATAAAAAGCAGAGACATTATTTTGCTGACAAAAGTCCGTCTAGTCAAGGCTATTGTTTTTCTGGTAATCATGTATGGATATGAGACTTGGACTATAAAGAAAGCTGAGCACTGAAGAATTGATGCTTTTGAAGTATGGTGTTGGAGAAGACTCTTGAGAGTCCCTTGGACTGCAAGGAGATCCAACCAGTCCATCCTAAAGGAAATCAGTCCTGAATATTCATTGGAAGGGCTGATGTTGAAGCTGAAACTCCAATATTTTGGCCACCTGATGTGAAGAACTGACTCATTTGAAAAGACCCTGATGTTGTGAAAGATTGAAGGCTGGAGGAGAAGGGGACAACAGAGGATGAGATGGTTGGATGGCATCACCGACTCAATGGACATGAGTTTGGGTGGGCTCCGGGAGTTGGTGTTGGACAGGAAGGCCTGGCATGGTGCGGTTCATGGGTTTTCAAAGAGTCGGACACGACTGAGCAACTGAACTGTACTGAACTGTGTAGGTCCACTTACACGTAGGTTTACTACAATACCATGTGATTGAGGTTGATTGAATCTATTGATACAGAGGAACCACATACACAGGCTGTAAGTGATACATGGTGGGAGCCCCTGACACTTATTGTTCAAGGGTCAACTGTACAATGTTTTCATAAAAACGCATTTTTCAAAAAAAGGCAATATAGGAGAAGATCCACTGAAATCCTATCAGCTAGAGACAACCTCAGTGGCCATGCTGAAAACCATTCTTTGAGAGAGCCTTACTCTTGCCTAGAAAATCTCATGGACAGAGGAGCCTGGTGTCCATGGGGTCTCAAAGAGTTAGACACAACTGCGCGACTTCACTTTCACTTTATCAGAATGATAAGTGGGTCTCCCCTCAAGCCCTTAGGAATTCCTGAAATTGACAGGAACGCAGTAGGAAAACCGGTGGATTGGAAGATAAGACCTTCTTCCACAATCCCTGTGGGGAATGAGGAGAGTGTAAAATAAGACATCAGATGAGGTAAAACCCTGTTCCTGAGGTGAAATCAACATAACATATTGATAGAATGGGAGGAGATGGAGAAGGGACGGTTCTGGTGGCTCCTCCATTGCCCACTGGAGTGTGGCCTTGGGAAGAGTCCAACCTCACTTCTACTTCTCTACGCCTCATCCACTCAGGTGAACCAACCAGGGCCTCCTTACCGGCTGGCTTGGGTCTTGTGTGCTGGCCACTGCCTCTGCCTGGCCTGCTTTCCCCACCCCCACAGGTATCTGCTTCACCAACTCCTCCCCTTCCGCCAAGTCTCTGCTCCGGTTTTACCCTCTCTTCTCTCCAGGACTCCCTGCCACATTGTCTAACAATGTCATATACCTTCCCACGTTATTGTATCCATCCCCCTCACCTAACTCTTCCTTCTTTTTGTTTTTTTGTAGCACTTGTTACCTGGTGCCTGTATGTGCGCTCAATTGCTTGGTTGTGTCTTACTCTTGTGACCCCATGGACTGTAGCCTGCCAGGCTCCTCTGTCCATGAAATTCTCCAGGCAAGAATACTGGAGTGGGTTGCCATTTCCTCCTCCAGGGGATCTTCCCAACCCAGAGACTGAACTTGCATCTCCTGCCTTGGCAGGCAGATTTTTTACTGATGAGCCACTGGAGAAGCCCCTTATCACCTTTTAGCATGTATAATTTACATCTTGTGCTTCTTATTTGTATAATTTCCCCAGTAGAATGTAAACTCCTTAAGCACGGGGAGTTTTGTATGTTTTGTTCACAAGTACCTAAAATAGTGGGCTTCTCTGGCTTCTCAGTGGTAAAGAATCTGCCTTCCAATGTAGGAAATGTGGGTTTGATCCCTGGGTCAGGAAGATCCCCTGGAGAAGGGAGTGGCAACCCACTCCAGTATTCTTGCCTGGGAAATCCCATGGGCAGAGGAGCCTGGCGGGCAACAGTTTATGGGGAAACAGTCGGACACGACTGAGCAACTGAGCACACACACGCACACCTAGAATAGTGCCTGCTGCATATATAGCTGCTCGGTTAATACATGTTAAGTGAGTGAATTAAAGAGCCTTGGAGGGTCTGGAGACTTTGCACTGAAGGGTGAGATAATGAGAGTAGGTATAGGTCAGAAGAGAGGAGGGGAAAGATCTGAGAGCTCTAACAGGGGTAGGCTCTGTAAGACCTAGAGGAGAAAATGAACCAGAGATGTCTCTATGATGTATGAAAGTGATTCTCTGACTTTTCACTGCTGAGTTATCCTGTAAATTTTTTTTAGTCTTTTCCTGATAACGTATAATCATAGCTTACTAATAAAGAGAAGTTCATAGGACTGCGTCCAAAGAGTCTATCATTTTTAGGTTAAATATATATTGAATACTTGGAGCCAGAACCAATTGACCTATTGATTTGAGAACTAAGACAGAAAGTCCATTTGTCTGCCAAGTTCTGATTTTCCAAGTCAGAAAGAATCCCTGCGCTATTGATTAGCTGCTTCTGGGGACCATCAATATATTTCACCACTGGATGTTTCTAAATAAGGATTAAAGTGGAGACAGTGACTTTTAGGTACCAATTAATGCAATGATAACAGAGATCAATATTGTCAATGAAGATCTTCTATTACATGAGCTTATGGGACAGGATGTTGCCTTTGCTGTTCAGCGTCACACGTTAAGGGAAGTCATTGAATTTCCCCCCAAAGCATTTCTGTTTGCCTTTGAGTATTGCCTGTGGCACTAACATGGTAAAGAACATCTCTGCCTAAACTCTTCACTGTCAACGATATGTAATGTGACAGTGCTAATAAGCTACTTGATGATGGGTAAATATTTTGTAATTTTTTTCTGACTTGCATATCAAAGAATCTACTCAGCTTCAATCTGTAAGCTTCATTCTCTCTGCACCCACTGACACCATTCATACTTGCACTTGGATGTTCAAAAAGCCAATAAATCAAGCCTAAAATGTTCATATCTATCGTAGTGATGAGTCCCATACATCCGATACTGTGGTGTAGCTCTGACACTTGTCACACCTTTTTAGTTATTCAGTCAATAATATCTTAAGACTTTCCTTAAAAGCCTTGTTTTCTCTTTAAGCTTTCTGTTCACTGTGTGCCCCCTCTACATTTTCCATGTCACACTAAAGGCATCATATACCTCTGATTACTTACTTAAACTAGAAACATAACATTTACCTTCACCTTCCATAACCTGTCCAACCAGGAACCATATTTCCCTGGTGGCTCAGTTGGTAAAGTGTCTGCCTACAATGTGGGAGACCCAGGTTCGATCCCTGGGTTGGGAAGATCCTCTGGAGAAGGAAATGGCAGCCCACTCCAGTACTCTTGCCTGGAAAATCTCATGGACGGAGGAGCCTGGTAGTCTACAATCCATGGGGTTGCAAAGAGTCGGACATGACTGAGCAACTAGACTTTTCCATATCCTGTCCAACCAGGAACCATATTTCCAGATACCTTAACTCTTAACTTCTTCACATCTCCAGTGTGACCACTTTCACCTTCTAACTGCCTTTATAACTACGAAACAGAACTCAATAGATACTTGCTATGTCAAAGAATTGGCCTCATTTCCCAAGGAGCAGATCTCTTGAAGTGATAAAAATGTTGTTTCTTTGGAAAGTATCCTTCAAAACACAGCCCACTGCCAGTTCTGTTATTATTCAAATCTTTATAAGATCCGGAACGTCATAGGACACATCTTTTAGCGATGTCAAGGCTCTACATGATGGGATTGGTCACTAGCGCACACCATGCAGATTTGCTAGTAGAGACATTTTGGCTTGAAGAGAAATTGATATTTGGACCTCGGACATATTTTGCATTCATAGTTTTTGAACTTCCTGATCATGCAGACATTTTGAGGAACATTCCCATTAATACTGGTGGTGGCTGTTCAGTTGCTAAGTCGTGTCCAGCTCCTTGCGACCCCATGAACTGCAGCATGCCAGGCTTTTCCTGCTCCACTGTCTCCAGGAGTTTGCTCGGTTTCATGTCCATCGAGTGGGTGATGCCATCTAACCTGGTAGTAGCTCTCCAGTTACATGGAAATATGTGTACCCCTCCACAATATCTCTCAGTCTCAATCTCTCTCTCCTTTAAAGACTACTATTATGGGCTTAAAAGAAGCAGCATATACATGAAGATTCTGAATCATTTTTTGTAATCAAATGATTTCCTGCTTTGATAAGTTTGTGTTTGGCTCTGACCATATTAACAGCAATATACAATTCCTGGTTTGCATATTGTAATTCTGGGTTACCTCTGGCCATACTTCAAACTGATCTCTTCCTGTTGTAAGACTGGGTTAAATTTTTCTAAATAACATTCTCTCATTCATGGTGTTTCACAGAAATGTATCTTAAAATGCCAGCATCTCAGCACATTTAGGTGAATTTGTCCATTGGCAGGGCAAAATAATCACTTTCTTTAATCTTTAAAACCAGCTGTTCACAGACATTAATTGCCATGTCACTTACAGTCCTCGAAACAGTATCATTCGACAAAGACACACATTTTAATTTGTCTGCTGCGTCTGGTTCTATTACCTTTGATATCAGGCCATTGTGTGTGGGGGGAGAGTGTCTCAGCAACTGTGGGTGGCTGCCATTGTTGTGTAAAACGCAATGATTCCAAATAGGACATTTTGAGAATAATTACATTCATACGATATTAGTTTGGAATATAAGTCTTTTTTAGTTGAAACTATCACATTTTCAGTGAGGGCACAAACTAACTCAGTGTTGACTTGATTGTTTTAAGCATGGATGCATTTATTTTGAAGTCAGGTGGTATGTGGAGGGTTTTATACCTTCACTGACCATAATGCACTGACATTTATACAAGAAAATAACTACTTGCATACTTAATACCTAGGTCATATTTTTTCAATTTATTTAAATATTTTTCAGTTTTTTTTCACTTCATTAAGATTTTAAGAATCATCCAATAAAGCAAAGAGATGATTTATCATCAGTTATGTTTAGACACTTTCACATAAAAATACATACATAATGTATGTAAACCTGTATCTCCTTGAAATACATGAGAATTCTGCAGAATGTTATGACTAATTAACTTATTTTTTTCATGTATTTATTTATTACACATTGATAAAGTAGCTACTCTTTTCCAGGCACTGTTCTAGACTTCAGGGATATAAATAAAAATGTCACATTTCTATATATTATAACTTCAGAAACTAGATGTTAAGTTTTGTTTTAAGATGTAACAAAACATTTGTAAAGATGTAATTATAATATAGCAGTATTATTATATGAGGGACTCCCCTGGTGGTTCCATGGTTAAGATTTCACCTTCCAATGTGAGAAGTGTGGGTTGATCAATCACTGGTCAAGGAACTAAGATCCCATATGCCTCGTGGCCAAAAAATCAAAAACATAAACCAAAAGCAATATTATAACAAATTTAACAAAAACTTTAAAAATGGCCCACATTATAATAAAAAGTATTATGTGAACCTAGAATGTCTAATGATTCATTCTACCCGATGAGTTTAAGGATTGACATAATGACAGCCTCAGCAGTCAGAATCTGCTCTTTACTCAGCAGGTAAAGAATCTGTCTGCAATGCAGGAGACCTGGGTCCTGGGTCGGTAAGATCCCTTGGAGAAGGAAATGACAACCCACTCCAGTATTCTTGCCTGGAGAATCCCATGGACAGAGGAGCCTGGCGGGCTACAGCCCATGGGGTTGCAAGAGTCGGACACGACTTAGTGGCTGAAGCATCACCACAGCAGAATGCAAAGTGTTGGTAACCTCTTCCTTCCTGCCTGGCTCTGAAGACAAAAAATTTAACTCTGAAAGTTGGTGATCTATATTGAGACGCAGAGATTTAATGACCCTCTCGGCTTACCATAGCCAGAGACCTGGGTAGGACACAGGTAACTTCAATGTCTCACTTACAATGGAGCCTCGATTCCCATTTCCAGAGCCTTGGTTGTCAAATGCCATCCTCTTCATTCAAAGCTCATCACCATTTTCATCTCCTGTCACTTTCCTGGCCTATTCTTATTCATTTTGGACTTGAATAGCTTCTCTTTTTCTTTAAAGTTTTTACTGGTGTATAGTGGCTTTACAGTGTTCTGGTAGTTTCTGCTGTATAGCAAAGTGAATCAGCTATACGTATACAGGTATCCCCTCTGTTTTTAGATTTCCTTCCCATTTAGGTCACCGCAGACCACTGAGTAGAACTCTCTGTGCTAACAGTAGTAGGTAAGTTATTTTATACATAGTATCAGTGGTGTATATGTGTCAGCCCCAATCTCCCAATTCATCCCACTCCCCTTTCTCCCTTTGGTATCCGTACATTTGTTCTCTACATCTGTGTCTCTGTTTCTGCTTTGCTTATGAGTTCATCTGTTCCATTTTCTAGATTCTACATATAAGCGATATTATGTTACCTTTTGGGCTTAGATAGCTTCTTCAGTGATACTTTCCCTGGCCCCCTAATCAAAGTGTCCTCCTCTCAAAATGTTCATCAAACTCTATAATTTTCCTCCATAGCCTTTATCACAGCTTAGAATCATAAATTTATTTGTGAGTCCTGTGGTCATGTATGGATGTGAGAGTTGGACTGTGAAGAAGGCTGAGCACAAAAGAATTGATACTTTTGAACTGTGGTGTTGGAGAAGACTCTTGAGAGTCCCTTGGACTGCAAGGAGATCCAACCAATCCATTCTGAAGGAGATCAGCCCTGGGATTTCTTTGGAAGGAATGATGCTAAAGCTGAAGCTCCAGTACTTTGGCCACCTCATGCGAAGAGCTGACTCATTGGAAAAGACTTTGATGCTGGGAGGGATTAGGGGCAGGAGGAGAAGGGGATGACAGAGGATGAGATGGCTGGATGGCATCACTGACTCGATGGACGTGAGTCTGAGTGAACTCCAGGAGTTGGTGATGGACAGGGAGGCCTGGCGTGCTGCGATTCATGGGGTCGCAAAGAGTTGGACACGACTGAGCGACTGAACTGAACTGAAATTGGCCTATGTGACGTGGATTGTATCTGTTACTGTGTCCTGGGACTCTAGGAGAAGATCGAGGAAGCAGTGGGGCAGAGCACAGAAGAGCAGTTGATATAATAGACACCTGCATTTTATTCACCTTTGTTCTCTTATACTCATGTTAACAAAAGCAGGCAGATACATGGAATAGCACTTTTCAGTGAGACTCTGCCAGATGGATGTAGGGCTTGGTAAAGAGACCTTAGTAGGAGACACTTGAATGTCCAGAGATGGAGCAGAAACTAAATGAATTATCTGTGGTTTTCACTGTGCAGTACAAGTACAGATTTTCAGATATAGTCTAAGGTTAGAGACTAATATATTCTAAAAATCTGCAGAATAGTTGGTCAGTAACAGATAGAAATCAAGTTCCATGAGGCTAGTATTGAGTAGAATTGAGTAACTTTAAAGTGAGGGTTAAAATTTGCAATCTAAATTTTGTTATCATGGGAAATATAATGATTATGATTGAACATATCAGTACTGATGTGCAAAATCCTGTGTGAGCTTTTCTAAGCTTTTACACGAAAAGTATATAAATTGGATTTTTATTATTTAGCCATGGATAAACCAAAAGCTAAACGGAGATTAGGTTTCATTCTCTAGATTTGACTGTTAGATTACTGGACTTTGTTGTTCAATGTGGATAAAATAAGTTGATGGGGGCATTGGTGATACAGACAATTTTAGTGGGAGCTAAAGAACCTGAGAAGATGATTTCCTTGCCTGAAGTGTCTGCCCGTCAGTCTCCTCTATGTCTCTCATTCATTCTACGCTCCAGTCACAACAATTACTCACCCTTCCATAAACAGACTTGTGCTCTGAAAGGGACAAAAGAAGCACGAGAATATGTTTGACTGATTAGCTCTCTCTTTCCTTTGTTTCTCTGTTTTCTATGAATCTCAACCACTCCAGTCTCTGATGATCATTCTTGAATCTGTTTCCTCACCTCTCCCTCTCTTTCATGTTTCAGTTCCCAATTCTCTCTTCCAGTTCCGTCACACACCTCAAACACAACATATTTAACATCAGTTTAGTTTTTTTTCTCTGCTTCATCACCTTCCAAGTTCTCCCATCTTAACATGTTAACATGAAATTCCTTTAGCAAATTAAGGCTTTACCATCCAGCAACTGGCTTCCCAGGTGGCTCAGTGGTAAAGAATCTGCCTGCCAATATAGGACATACAGGAGACGTGGGGTCGATCCCTGGGTCAGGAAATTTCCTTGGAGAATGGCAATCCACTCCAGTATTCTTGCCTGGAAAATCTCATGGACAGAAGAGTCTGGTGGGCTGCAGTCCATGGGGTTGCATAGAGTATCAGACATGACTGAGCGTGCACCCACCAACTCACTCTACATACCCATCTGGAAAACTTTCTCCTATTTCCCATTTTGAATGGGTCTCAAGTCCAGTCAGTTTTTACATGGTCTTCTACTCAGGTTGGCTAACTGAGTTTGAATATCACCAGCAAACACTTAACAGAGATCATGTCATTTCTACAAAAATCAATGAAAATTCCTGTGGTAGCCAATGTGTGGGAAATAACCATGATCTGCCATCAGTATTGTATGAGTTTTAAAGTGTGTGTGGTTCTCTGAGGAGGCAGGCGGAATGCTCCCACACCTGGGCCACCCAGGCCGTCACCTGGCTGAGGTATATTCTCTGGGAATGAATGTCCTGAGAGAGAGGTGGTAGACCTTACTGCCCAAGAGAGAAATATGTCAGGTTAGACAGAAGGGATAATCGACCTGAATGTGCCAGTTATAATTTAGCAGAAGCACACCTCCAAAGCAATTTACCTCCAAAATCAATGGAATGTCAACTGGGGCAAACATTTTTGTGTTCCTGAGTATGGCCCGGCGAATAGAGTTACTGATGAGAGGGAGCAGAAGGGAGAGTCCTGGGTACAGGCCCTGCAGAAAAACTGCTGGGTGAGGACAGGTCTGGCCTCCAGGTTGATCTTAACAGAAAAAGAAGGTCTCTGGCCTGGTTAAATTAATATAATCTTATGTAGGTTGAAAAGAAATAAGTGTTAGTGACAGAACTGATGCTCTGGATGCTGTCAGAATCCTGTCCAGAGATGACAGGGAGGTCTTGTGACTGAGCCAGCAAGTGACTGTAACTGACGGGTGGGACAGTGTTTGGATACGAAAGACAGCTTTAAAGAAGCCGGTTAACCAGAGTCCACGAGAACAGACTTAGAATAAAGGGCTTGCAGTCTCCTTCTGTGATGACATTAATACTAAATGTCTTGTCAGTTTCTAAATAGTGGTTTAACCCTTAATGATGGGCAGAATTCTGTTTCTCAATTCCAAGCTCTCAGTGCATCAACTTTACACAAACCCCAATTCTTCAGGAATAGCTACAAAATTCGTTGGCACCAGGAACCATCCTGCAGAACCTATATCCCAGGCTAAGGTGCTAATGGCTTAGTTAAGGTCTCTGTTGAGAATGTGTGTGTGTGCTTAATCATGTCTGACTCCTGAGACCCCATGATCTGGGGTCCCTAGTGGAGGACCCACCAGGCTCCTCCATCCGTGGGATTTCCCAGGCAAGAATACTGGAGTGGGTTGCCATGCCCTCCTCCAGGGCATCTTCCCAACCCAGGGATCGAACCTGCGTCTCCTGCATTGGCAAGCAGATTCTTTACCACTAAGCCACCTGGGAAGGCCAGTAGTGTTTCTGCTGGTATTTAAAGTCTTTAAGAACATGGTGGTCTTCTGTGTATATGATGGGGATTCAGTCCATTATCCAAGAGGCCCTTGTAAGATATTTCTTAGGTGATACTGTCTTTATTCTTGGCCTCTGTGGAGATGGCTGAGGGATTTATGAGGTACCCACTTACTCTTTTCAAGAAACTTTTCTGTGATATGTGACTAAATATTCTGACCTTATGATTGATCTGAGGTATTAGCAAAAGTTTATATAGCCACACACTCAGTTTTTTCTCTCTTGACAGTGGATACTTTAAATTTCAGTGTCTTTGGCAATTGGAAAGACTGAGGATTTCTCAAACCATGAAGCCCTGTTTTTTTTTTCTTTTCTTTTTCATTTGACAGTTTCCCCCTCATTCTAGAGGTCTGTTAACAATCATTTAGAAATTTTCTAGGGCAACGTATGTTTTATCTGCCATGTTTCCTTACTCTTTCTGAGTCATCACTGGCAGAGTTGTTAATATCCTTATTTCTGCTAACAGTCTGTTCAAGGTGATCTAGGCTTTTCCAATCATGCTTCTTAAAAGTTTTCCAGTCTCTGCCTCTACTGCTCAATTCAAAAGTTACTTCTAGAGGACTGACTTGGTGATCCAGCAGTTAAGACATTGTGTTCCTAATACAGGGCGTCCAGGTTCAATCCCTGACAGGGAGCTAGATCCCACATGCCACACTGAAGACCCAGTGCAGCCAAATAAATAAATAAGTAAAAGTAAATATTAGAAAGGTTACTTCCACATTTTTAGGTATTTGTTATATCAGCATCCCACTCTCATCATCATAGTCTCTGTTAGTTTTCTGTTGCTGCCATAACAAAATGGGCACAATAAAGGACATAAATTGTATGGACCTTACAAAAGCAGAAGATATTAAGAAGAGGTGGCAAGAATACACAGAAGAATTATACAAAAAAGATCTTCATGACCCAGATAATCACAATAGTGTAATTACTCACCTAGAGCCAGACATCCTGGAATGTGAAGTCAAGTGGACCTTAGAAAGCATCACTACGAACAAAACTTGTGGAGGTGGTGGAATTCCAGTTGAGCTATTTCAAATCCTAAAAGATGATGCTGTGAAAGTGCTGTACTCAATATGCCAGCAAAATTGAAAAACTCAACAGTGGCCATAAGACTGGAAAGGGTCAGTTTTCATTCCAATCCCAAAGAAAGGCAATGCCAAAGAATGCTCAAACTACTGCGCAATTGCATTCATCTCACAGGCTAGCAAAGTAATGCTCAAAATTCTCCAAGCCACGCTTCAACAGTACGTGAACCGTGAACTTCCTGATGTTCAAGCTGGATTTAGAAAAGGCAGAGGAACCAGAGATCAAATTGCCAATATCCATTGGATCATTGAAAAAGCAAGAGAGTTCCAGAAAAATATCTGTTTCTGCTTTATTGACTATGCCAAAGCCCTTGACTGTGTGGATCACAACAAACTGGAAAATTCTTCAAGAGGTGGGAATACCAGACCACCTGATCTGCCTTCTGAGAAATCTGTATGCAGATCAAGAAGCAACAGTTAGAACTGGACATGGAACAACATACTGGTTCCAAATAGGAAAAGAAGTACGTCAAGGTGCTGGACTGGATGAAGCACAAGCGGGAATCAAGATTGCTGGGAGAATATGCAGATGACACCACCCTTATGGCAGAAAGTGAAGAAGAACTGAAGAGCCTCTTGATGAAAATGAAAGAGGAGAGTGAAAAAGCTGGCTTAAAATTCAGCATTCAAAATATGAAGATCATGGCATCTGGTCCCCTTACTTCATGGCACATAGATGGGGAAACAGTGGAAATAGTGACAGACTTTAGTTTTGGGGGCTCCAAAATCACTGTAGATGGTGACTGCAGCTGTGAAATTAAAAGACGCTTGCTCTTTGGAAGAAAAGTTCTGACCAACCTAGACAGCATATTAAAAAGCAGAGACATTACTTTGCCAACAAAGGTCCATCTAGTCAAAGCTTTGTTTTTTCCATTAGTCATGTATGGATGTGAGAATTGGACTGTGAAGAAAGCTGAGAGCCAAAGAATTGATGCTTTTGAACTGTGGTGTTGGAGAAGACTCTTGAGAGTCCCTTGGACTGCAAGGAGATCCAAACAGTCCATCCTAATGGAAATCAGTCCTAAATATTCATTGGAAGGACTGATGCTGAAGCTGAAACTCCAATACTTTGGCCACCTGATGTGAAGAGCTGACTCATTCGAAAAGACCCTGATGCTCAGAAAGATTGAAGGCGGGAGGAGAAGGGGATGACAGAGGATGATATGGTTGGATAGCATCACCGACTCAGTGGACGTGAGTTTGAGTAAGGTCCGGGAGTTAGTGACGGACAGGGAAGCTTGGCGTGCTGCAGTCCATGGGGTCGCAAAGAGTCAAACATGACTGAGCAACCGAGCTGAACTGAACTGAATTTGTCATGTAAAGCAATACAAATTTATTATCAAGCAAATACAGGTCTCAGGAGGCTAAATCAAAGTGTCATCAGGATTGACACTATTTATGGAAAAATATGTTTCCTTGCCTTTTCCAGTTTCTAGGGGCTGACTGTACTTGGCTTTTGACCTCTTTCCTCCATTTTTAAGCGATAGGGGGTTAAATTCTTCTCGTATTGCATCACTCTGTCTTCCTCTCATATATATTGAGGACTCTTGTGATTAACAGGGTCTACCAGAATAATCCAGGATAATCTCCCTGTTTTGAGGTTAGTATATTAAAACCTTAATTCTGTATGCAACCTTAGTTCTCCTTTGCCATGTATCTTAACATAATCACAGGTTCTGGAGGTTAGGACATGGGCATTTTTGGGGTGCCACAATTTTGACTCCCACATGAACCTAATTCGTGGTAGATCTACTCAGATTTTCAATTTCTTTCTGAATCACTTTTGGTAGTTTGTGTCTTTCTAAGAATTTGTCCATTTTGTCCAGGTCGTGGCATATATTTGTCTAAGATATTCCCTTGAAATCATTTTTATTTTTGTAAGGTTAGTGGTGATGTTGTTTACTTTTATTCCTGCTTTTAGCAACTTGAGTCTTCTTTTATTCTTTGTTAGTTTAGTTTTGTCAATTATTAAAATCTTTTCAAAGAGCTATCTTTTAGTTTTGTTGATTTTTCTCTGTTGTCTTTCTATTTCGTATTCCTAAAACTAGGAAAAGAATAGTTTCTTGATTAGATTACTAATTTGAGATCATATTAATTTTTGAATATTGATGTTTACAGCTATAAATTCTCCTCTAAGCAGTGCTTTAGCTGCATCCTTAACTTTTGGTATAGTGTGCTTTTGTTTTCATTATTTAAAATATTTTCTAATTTCCTGTGTGATTTCTTCTTTGACTTATTGGATCTTTAGGAGTGTGTGATTTAATTTCTATATATTTGTGAATTTCCTTCTGTTATAGATTGCTGATTTTATTCCTTTGTGACGAGAGAACATACTTTGTACTCTCACTTTTAATCTACCTAAAAGTCTTGAGACATGTCTTATGGCCCAACACGTGGACTGTGTTTGAGAATATTTCATATATGCTTGAAAAGAAGGCTGATGTCCTACAGACGTGTGTTAATTCTAATTGGTTTATAGTATTGTTCAAGTCTTATGTTTCCTTGTCGATCTTCTATTTGTTCTTCTATCTACTGTCAAAAATAGAGTATATTAGATTCTCTAACTATTGTTTAATTGTCTCTTTTTCTCTTTAGTTTCATCAGTTTTTGCTTCGTGTATTTTGGGGCTCTCTTGTTAGGTATGTGCTGCTGGGCTAAGTTGCTTCAGTTGTATCTGACCCTTTGTGATCCTATGGACTATAGACTGCCAGGCTCTTCTGTCCATGGGATTCTGCAGCAAGAATACTGGAGTGGGTTACCATGCTCTCCTTCAGGGAATCTTCCCGACTCAGGGATTGAACCTGCATCTCTTATGTCTCCTGCACTGGCAGGCAGAATCTTTACCACTAGTGCCTCCTGGCAAGCCCCCTTGTTACATGTGTATAATTGTTTAGTTTTCCTGATGGACTGAACTTTTTATCATTATAAAATGTTCTTCTTTCTCTCTTGAAATGCTTTTGTCTTAAAGTCTGTTTCATCTGGTACTAGTCTAGTTACTCCAGCTTTCTTTAATTATTATTTTCATGGTATGTCTTTTTGCATCCTTTTACTTATTTGTGTCTTTAGCTTTAAGTGAGTCTCCTGTAGACAACTTATAATCTAATCATTAAAACAATCCATTCTGCCAATCTCTGCCCTGATTAGAGTCCATTTATATTTAATATAACTACTGATAAGATTGACACCTGCCATTTTCCTATTTGTTTTCTGTATATATTATTACTTCTTTGTTCCTCTATTCCTATAATACTGCTTTCTTTTATGTTAAGTAGACATTTCCTAGCGTGCCATTTTAATTACATTTCTGTTTTCTCACTATGTGTTTTTGAGTTATTTTAGTAGTGGTTGTCCTGGGGATTATAATTAACATCTTAACTTAAAATAAACTAGTTATATTAATGCCAATATAATTTTTATAGTTTATAACACATTTGTTCCAGTATCACTCTCTTCTCCTGTGTATAGTTATTGTCATAAAAATTACATCTTTATACATTATAATTTACAACACAGTTTATAATTCTTTCTTAGTGTGTGTGTGTGTGTGTGTGTGTGTGTGTGTGTGTGTGGTGGGGAACACTTTCAGTGCTATGGCAGGTTATTTTTAAGTCTGCCTTAGCCTTCACTTTCTGCTTGGGCAGAGTGTCATGGTCAACCAAGGGTGCAAAATCGTGCCCTTCTTAGATATTTTCTGGACATGTTCACAGCCCTCGGTACATACACACAGCCTTGTTTAGACACATGGCTTTCTTGCTTGCCAGAAATAATCAGAGTTTTCAAAGCCTGTATGGACATGTCACCCCCAAGTTTTCTTTTTAAGTTTTTTGGTCTCTCCTTGTTAGTCACAGTTGGTGATGCTGCCTCAAGCAGCGGCAATGGGAAACAGTTGCCACTGATTATTTTCACAAATATTCTATAAATAGGGTTGTTTTCACAGAGTGAGTTCTGAGTCATGTTAAAGAAAGACAAGCCTGAGAATAAAGTTTTTCAATGAGCTTCCAGACAGATCAAATGGTGACAGTTCTCTGGGGACAGAGCTTTTGGAGCTCCAAACCCCTTCTGTTTCTGCTAGACCGTCAGTGTCTGCTAGACCGCTGTTTTTCGCTGATGAGAGAGCTTTTATTCTCATGGTTTCCATCTGATAGCTTTCTTTAATGACTAGAGAAAAGATAAAGATGAAGTTGTCACTTATTGTATTAAAGAAAAAATACAAAGGAGGTATTATGTCTTTAAAAAATTATGAGTATTCTTGTTTACAAAGGATTTTATAAAAGAAAAATTAACATCATCTTTCACTTCTACCAGAGACCAATAGTGATTTCTCCACAATTCTGGGTGAATGACTGTCCATGAATTGCAGAGAATCCTTGTTCTGAAAGATCCAACCCTCTCCATATTGATTCAGGTATAGGAATAGTCTAGGTTGATATTATTTTCTGGAAGCACTTGGGTTTGCTCCATAGTACATGAGTTAAATGCTTTCGCCTGAGGTGAATTTTCTATTACTGAATTGGAAAATACCACAGGAGTAGCCTGAGTGTATAAGGATGGTCATGACAGTTGGACTTCTGGGTGTATTGCCAAACACATTTGATAAGGGTGACATCTGAGTTCTCAGCTACAGACCAAAATTTCCAGCCAGCATCATCTTTGGTTTTGTTGAACTCAGTAGACAGCAACTATAAAAGAACACACACACACAAAGCAAATATACATACAAAAAAGCCAAGCATAGATATTATTTGAACTTTATTAGGATGAAGCTAGAATAATTGACAATTCACTTTATTCTGAAGCTAATTTCATGGGGGTTGGAATTTAATTCAAACTTGTACTATTTGGCTTTCTATCTTTTTCTTTAAAGAAAAAGACTGTTCTCCTCAATTGAGTAAAAGATGATGCCACTGAGGGCCTGATATTGTGGGTTTAACCTGATATATTTAGCTTTAATCAGTGATTAAAATTTTTAGTCAGTCAAAAGAAAAGTTATTTATGATTTCATTATTCTTTTTGCCTTTTTTAAACATAAGAAGAACTGGTTGTTTTGCTTTTTTTCCTCTTATTTCTTTGGTGCTTTAAATCTTTATAAGATAAAGTTTGAATAATAATAAGTCTTCCTTGATGGGAGTACTGATGTAAACTAAAGTGGTCAAAGTTGGTATGTTTCAGAGAAAGAAATAGCCAGATGCAATGTTATTCAATTCTCTAATCAGATCTGGGTACTGGGTAGCTAGGCATGCTTCTTTGTACTAGGAACCTTAGCACACCTGAAGGTCAAGATTGCTTTTCTGCTGTTACCATGGTTTAGGCTCAGTGCAAGTTGGAGTTTCTGTTTCCTGGTTAGTGCGACTTTGTACTCACCAGTAGGACTGCTAAGTATTTGCCTAAGTTATTAAGGAGAGCAGCAGCACTTTAGAAATGTATGAGTCCCCTGGATTTACCCATGGGCGTGTCTTACCATTGGTGTTGGTGAGGTGAACAATAGTTTTGGTTTTGTAGAAAACTTTACGTGACATGGTCCCTTCCCCAGCCTCTCCATAGAAACACGTGAATGTGGCTGCTGGTTTATGGAGTGGGGAATATCCATTAGTCTCTGGTGGCCTGAGCCAACATAAATGATTCCTTAGAGCAGTGACACGGAAAACTAGAAATCTAACTAGCTATATGGCAGACAAGGACTATACTTCGTTTTATAATTAACGTGTGAGGTGGGAGCATTGCTCCTGGTGAGGCTTGATGGTCTCTCCATGTCGCGTAGCTCACTGGGTGTGAATGATGTCTGCTTGTTTATCTGGAAATGTGAAAGTTTGCCTTTGTCTTATCTTTACACCTCATTGCTCCTCCATCTCCTTTTCAAATCTCATTTAAAAGGTATTTAGATATTTTCTCCTTGCTCATCTTTCTTAATTTTACTCTGCCTCCCTTGATGGCCTTGTGATTTCAATTTCTAACATTATTTTTTCCAGGGTATTTGGCAGTCTTCTTCTTCTTCAAGTCAACCTTTGCTATAAAATAACTTCAAGTTATGAAACTTCACCTTGTATGTGGAAATATAATTGTAAAGATAAGTCCAGAAAATAAATTGGTCTCTTATGAAATTGCATGGCTTCCCAGGTGGTGCAATGGTAAAGAATCTGCCTGCTAATGCAAGAAATGCAAGAGACCCAGGTTCAATTCCTGGGTCAGGACTGTCTCCTAGAGAAGAAAATGGCAACCCACTCCAGTATAAGAATACTGGAGTATTCCATGGACAGAGTAGCCTGGCAGGCTACAGTCCATGGGGTCACAGAGAGTCTGACAAGACTGAGCATGCATGCACATACGAAATTGTATTAACTTAGTTATTAATAGTTTCATAAACTAAATTATTAGTGCAGTGTGCAAAAAATCTTATTAGGGAATATTTATAAATTACAATTTGTAAATATTCTGAAATAAAATGATCTTTTTTAGAGTTTGGTCCCTCTCTTTACAGTAAGGAGTTATACTAGCCAGAAGAGGTGAGGGGGTTAATTAGTCTGTGAGAATGTTAGGCAGGTAGGAGGTTCCTGAGGAGTATGGAAAGGAATTTAGAAAATTCTGACCAAGATTTCCTGCCATGAAATTGAAAGAATAGTACTATAGCAGTGTCTGCCAATATTTAAACCTCTTGTAGCTTCTGCATGTGTGTCCTTTCCTTGTTAAAAAGACTGTGGGAGGAGCTTCCTTGGTGGCTCAGTGGTATAGAATCCATGTGCCATTGCAGGAGACACAGGTTCAACTTCTGGTCCAGGAAGATTTTGCATGCTGCATGGCAACTAAGCCTGTGGACCAGAACTACTGAGCCTGTGTCCTAGAGCCCAGGACCTGCAACTACTGAGCCTGTGTGCCTAGAGCCCCATGCTCCGTGACAAGAGACGCTATCGGAATGAAAAGCCCTCGCATCACAACTAGAAAGTAGCCCCTGCTCTCTGCAACTAGAGAAAACCTTTGCAGCAATGAAGACCCAACACAGCCAAAAATAAAAATAAAAATAAAAATAAAGAGCTGAGAGATAGAGGTCTGGAAGGGGACCATGATAGTCACCTCTGTTCACACCCCTGCTCTCTTCAAATGCAGGGGTACTTGAAAGATTGGTGAGACCAACTTTGAGTTAGCTTCACCAATTTTGTGCATTCTACTGGATCCACACTAAGGTCAGTTATTTAGTTTTATTTGACTGGTTGAAGACCCTTGTCCTTAGTGCTTAACTTCAATCACAAAATAGAATATAGGCACTGGCAGAATCTGGTCCAGCATTGTTGGAAGGTACCATTCTAAAAAAAAAAATCAGATTTTCCCCTAAGTCTCCAACTCTTAAGAATGAGCTTTTTTTTTTTTTTTTCCCCCAAAGGCCCTTTATTCCTTGAGCTAGTCTCTGTTCACTGGTAATTGGCTTGCTAAATCTCTCAGGTATGTTGTAGGTAATCCAGACAAAGAAGTGAAGTGTGTTTGTCTTTCTCTACTGTGAGTAAGCTGAGCACCTCAGTTTCTGGGCTACCTTCAGTTTGTGAGTGCCAGCATGTTTCTCTGTATTGTTCTTGGCATTATTGGTCCTGGAGAGACTATTTCTTGGCTGGATGCTGCACTGTAGGAAACAAGGGTTTCTGGCCAATGTGGTGCCATTCCAAGGAGCTCTGCCTTCCAGGGAGAGGCTTTCTGTGAAATGCAGGGTACTACTGCCTTGAGAGATGTCTGTCAGCATTTCAAGGAGACTGAATCTGATCAAGCAGAGCTTTAAGAGCAGGTGAGAAAGTGAGGTAGATTTTCCTCCACACTACTTGCAAAAGGATTTCAGAACTTGGATCTAGAAACTTGTGTATCAGTTTTCCCCAGCGAAAGAAGGCACAACTTTAACTTAGGCTTGCTCCAAAGTGTTATTTATTTGATTCATTGGTCTTCTCTGTGGGGAGAACTACGACATAGGATTTAATTTTCTTGCTTGTAGTGGGATTGTGGGGAGTCCCTTTTGGAGCAGATCATCTCCAGTGTTTCTTCCTCGTAAAGAGCCTAAAGAAAGGCCAACACGTTGAAATGAAAGAGACTGACATATACTCTGGTATGTTGTTGTGGTTTTCCAAATTCAGTCTGTTGAGTTCCAGGATCCTATGGGGGTCTCCCTAAGGATTTAATTTTTTTTAATTCAAGTATAGTTGATTTGTAATATATTAGTTTCAAGTTTACAGCATAGTAATTTGATATTTTTATAGATTGTGTTGTTTAGTGGCTGAATCATGTCTGACTTTTTGAGACCCCATGGACTGTAGTCTGCCAGGCTCCTCTGTTCTTGGGATTCTCCAGGCAAGAATACTGGAGTGGGTTGCCGTTTCCTTCTCCAGGGGATCTTCCCAACCCAGGGATAGAACTTGCGAACCTGTGGCTCCTACATTGGCAGGCATGTTCTTTTACCACTGAGCTACCAGGGAGATTACAGTCTGTATAACTTACTAAAAATATTGACTATATTCCCTGTGGTGTACATTCTATCCTTGTAACTTATTTATTTTATACCTAGTGGTTTGTACCTCTTAATCCCCTTCACTTATTTTGCCCCTTCCTCCACCCCTCTCCCCTCTGGTGACCACTAGTTTGTTCTCTGTATCCCTAAGGGTTTCTTAAAGGAAGGTTGGCTGATGTTTAATCTCTGTCTGCTCTATTATCTTCAGATCTCATCATCACTGTTTTTAGAGATGCGGTTTTAAGTCTTAACTTCCTGTCCTCAGAATAACACAATGATTTGATCTCTGGTCTTCATCCCCTTCTTTTGCTGGTCAGTGTGTATTGACACCTATTCTATGGAAACAGAAGTGCCTGAGTTTCCCTCTGCCTCGGTGAGAGAACGCTTTGTGCCTTTGTTACTTCACTCCCTCTTTGGTACCTGGTGCCTCTTCAGAGAATGAAAGGTCACTTTGCTAAACAGCAATAGTGTGAGGGCTAGTTTTTTAAAAGAATCTGGTTGCTGGACCACAGGTTATTTCTTGTGCTGCTCTGTCTGGAGTGGTTTTTCTTGCTCAGGATAAGCTTTCATGAATTACAACGATTTCCCAATGGTCTGTCTTGTCTCCTCAGAGTATCTTTCAGTTCAGTGCCCTCAGATGATGATGAGTATGCCTGGATATGAAAGCTTTTGGCTGAGGCTGAATAAGCTCACTCTAAGACAGATGTTCAGTCTGTAGAAATGTAATAGAAAATCTATTCGGTATCTCATCAGCCCCAGGTTGATGATGTGATTCAACTTCAGGTGCTTTGTCTTCAGTGTAAACTTTTTCATCTATTCCTTTGAAGATGGAATGATGGTTTCAAATTGGATTTGGGATACTGATGGAAACCTGTGCCTACTTCATTGCTCCTGGTGGCCAGCACACTTGTCATTCTTGTCACCCAGAGAAAAGGCAACCTTTTACCTGCTGAATCCCCTCAGGTTTCCCTTCTAGTCAATATTTCTTCCCTTTCCTCAAGATCCATGCTGTTGAGTCCTTTAGTTGCTGCGATAGGTTATAGTCACCCTTGAACTTCTCCCTTCTTTCTTCTCTTCTTCCTCTCCCACCTGCCCCGTTGTGTTCTGACAGGAAAACCTCAAGTGCATTTGATCAGTGTCTCCATTTTTGATGCAAGTCACCGGTCTCTTTATCTATCTATCTACTTATTTATTATTTATTGGCTGTGCCCCACAGCATGCAGGGTCTTGGTTCCTTGACGAGGGATCAAGCCCATGCCTTTTGCAGTGGAAGCACAGATTCTTAACCACTGGACCACCAGGGAAGTCCCATCAGTCTCTCTCTTTAAAAAAAAAAATAATTAGTTTATTTTAATTAGAGGCTAATTACTTTACAATATTGTAGTGGTTTTTGCCATACATTGACATGAATCAGCCATGGGTGTGCATGGGTTCCCCATCCTGAACCCCCCTCCCGCCTCCCTCCCCATCCCATCCCTCAGTGTTGCACCAGCTTTGGGTGCCCTGTTTCACGCATTGAACTTGGACTGGTGATCTATTTTTATGGTAATATACATGTTTCAATGCTATTCTCTCAAATCATCCCACCCTTGCCTTCTCCCACAGTGTCCAAAGTCTGTTCTTTATATCTGTGTCTCTTTTGCTGTCTCACATATAGGGTCATCGTTACCATCTTTCTAAATTCTATATATATACATTAATATACTGTATTGGTGTTTTTCTTCCTAACTTGCTTCACTCTATTAAAGAGGCTCCAGTTTCATACACCTCATTAAAACTGATTCAAATGCGTTCTTTTTAATAGCTGAGTAATATTCTATTGTGTGTATATACCACAGCTTTCTTATACATTCTTCTGCTGATGAACATCTAGGTTGCTTTCATGTACTAGTTATTGTAAACAGTGCTGTGATGAACACTGGGGTACACGTGTCTCTTTCAATTCTGGTCCTCGGTGTGTGTGCCCAGCAATGTGGGATTGCTGGGTCATACGGCAGTTCTATCGGAGAAGGAAATGGCAACCCACTCCAGTGTTCTTGTCTGGAGAATCCCAGGGATGGGGGAGCCTGGTGGGCTGCCATCTATGGGGTCGCACAGAGTCGAACACAACTGAAGTAACTTAGCAGCATGGCAATTCTATTTCCAGTTTTTTAAGGAATCTCCACACTGTTCTCCATAGTGGCTGTACTAGTTTGCATTCCCACCAACAGTGTAAGAGGGTTCCCTTTTCTCCACACCCTCTCCAGCATTTATTTTTTGTAGACTTTTTGATAGCAGCCATTCTGACTAGTGTGAGATGGTACCTCATTGTGGTTTTGAATTGCATTTCTCTGATAATGAGTCCATCAGTCTCTTTTAAAAACACTTTTCCTCTAGGTCTAGTCTAGAGTGATAGATATTTCATAGAGGAAAGAACAAGGCTGATAGGAATCAGTACACACTGATGTATCTACACCAGTTATAACATTGAAATGCATCTGAACTGGTCAGTAAATGGCCCTTTTATTTGAGATTTTGGGTACTCCTGCCATTTTGACTTCCTTGCCCCTACCCTGGAACTCATCCCTTGGAACATCCCATCAAGAGGCATTTCAGGGCATCCAGGAATCCACTATGGTTGGTTATTGCCCACACAAACCAGTTATGAATATTTTGAGCATTGCCCCTGGTTATACACAAAACATAATTTATAGGTAGAACTTTCTAGACTTTAACATGGCTATCTCTTCTAGGGACCAAAATTTTTTCTTGAGAGGCTTGACTTTGGGGATAGAATATCAGTCTCCTTCAGGGGATGAAGGTAAATGTCATATTAGAAAAGAAGCATCATGTCTATATCAATCCAGTAGTCATTTAAAAGCAGCTTTTCTGACCTAGGCTAAAGCCTTCATAGTTTTCATGATATCATCCTAAGATCTCTCCTCCAAGCAGTATTTTAAGACAATTTTACTTTTGAAGTTTTGGGCAATGCGAGATTGTATATTTAAGAAAAGTTACCTCCATGTCATTAACAAAAAGTTCTAATCTTCCTGAGAAATTTTTGGAGAGCTTCTTAATTGTGACTTCTTTGTTAAGTGGTGTGGCTAGAGGAGATGGATTTTACCAGCTTCCAGGAATTAAAAGGGGCTTCCCTGGTGGCTCAGCGTTAAAGAATCTGCCTGTCAATGCAGGAGACACAGGTTTAGTCCCTGGGTAGGGAAGATTCCCTGGAGAAGGAAATGGCAACCCACTCCAGTATTCTTGCCTGGAGAATCCCATGGACAGAGGAGCCTGGTGGGCTACAGTCCAGGGGGTTGCAGAAAAGTTCAACATGACTTAGAGACTGAACTTAACATTTTTTTCAAGTAAAAAAATGTGTCCTCTGTTTGGCATTTTAAAAAATGTGATTCAGTCTGCACTGTACCCATAAGCTCTAGAGTTACATTTCAGAAATGGAACAAACTCACTTTTGTGTGTCAATATGTGATTTTATGGATGGGAATGGATGGGCACATGCCCGTTGCAAGCCCATTCGTTCCTCTCAGTTCGAAAGCTTCATTCTGAAATGCCTCTAACGGAAGATGTTTGTGTGATATAGAGGTGCTTGTTCACTGTACCATCACTGATGGGCTGCATTTTGACCAAATGACTAACTTTGCAAATAGACTATTTATGTCCAGTAGGAGCACAGCTTCTCCACCAAAGTGCATTTTTAACGATCTACTTTAAGAGTAAGTGGGTTGAGAAGTAGCTGTCCAGGAATCCGATTGGCTGGCACCAGTGTCACTTCCCATAATTACCCAATAAACCATAAGGGCTTTGTTGGCACATTTATTCACGCCTGTCATGTCAGACCAGCTGCCACCCAGCATCCCAAGTCTACTGCTAATATTTGCTTTACAATCTTTTCGGAGAAATGTGGTGCCTACCTACCTTTGAAAAATCTTTGTGGGGAAATTTGGTATCCATGCACTGCAGATTTCACGATGGACTGTCGTGCTGTTAAAAAAAAAAGTTTTCCCTAAATAGCAAAAATTATGAAAATCATGATCTGGACTAAGCTGCTGTATTGAGTTATTTTTTAGAAATGTTTCACTTTTTAGTACATCTAGGATCTGCACTAAAGCACGTAGATAGAATCTAACCTAAAAGATGCAAATTGTGAATTCCATCTTGAAACCAACTCTTGAAACTTGTGGCAACAATCACTTAAAAAAAAGAAATATAAAGAAATTTAAATTTTATTCTGGAGGGAGGAAGTAACCTGCCCAGTTTCTATGGTAGAAAGAAAACAAAGAAGCTATTGATATGACTCAGCAGATAAAGAACCCACCCGCAATGCAGGAGGCACGGGTTCGATCCCTGGGTTGGGAAGATCCCCTGGAAAAGAATATGGCAACCCACTCCAGTATTCTTGCCTGGGAAATCCCACGGGCAGAGGAGCCTGGTGGGCTATAGTCCATGGTGTTGCAAAAGAGTTGGACATGACTTAGGGACTAAAGAACAACAAGAAATCAGAGAAGCATCCATACACTAAGTATAATTACATTTTCCAATTTATATGAAGTTTTTCATGTGTATCATAGACCAAGGGTATTCTACATGATTCTTATACCATTTTCTGAGGAGGAACAGAAAACTCCCAAAACTATAGTCAGTTTAATATATTTAGGGGAAACACATTTCTTTTCTTAGGAATTTAGATGGTTTGGACCTTTCACTTATGCCTTCAGATCTTTCTCCTAAGATTTCAGTAGCTTTTTTTTTTTTTTAAATGGAGGGTGAGTAAAGAGCATTGTCTATGGAGCCTGCCACTTGTTGCTGACATTTAAAGTAATTCTACCTATTTTCTCAGACTACTGTGGCACTGTCTGCATTATCACATAATTAAGTGGAACATGGGAACAGTGACATACTGAATAAAGAACGTGAACATGAAAAGCTAAAAGAGCCAGCTCTCTCAAGGCTGTCTAAGCCTTCCTGAATAGAAGAGCTTCACTTTCAGGAAACTTATTGAGTGACTGTGCATTAGTGTAAAACAAAAGCCCAGTGTTTCTCCAGCGGGATATCAGCCCTGTGGGAATGAGACTACTGGCCATGGGCTAACATGAAACAGAAGCGATTAAATGCACTTGACAGTTATTGGCTGAAGAAAATTCAGGAGATGTGATAGCACTAGAGCCCCCAGAAATAACACAATTAAGCACACATTAACCATATGTCTCAAGTATATTGAGAACATAGCAATAGAAATGACCAGGAGATGACCCTCACCCCAAACTGGAAGGTGGATGACAAAGTCCCTATTGGTTTGGAAACTAAAGGTGGAAAAAGAGATTAAAATTTGTAAGGCACAGGGATGGTGGTGGTTTGCAGCATGGGGCCCCATGTGGACTTGATAAATAAAGGGCCATACTAGAAAAATGATCTCAGTATCTCCTATGGAGTAAGTGAAATTAAAAGTAGCTTTTGTGATGGACCTAGAGATGATCGTACTAAGTGAACTAAGACAAAGACAAATATCATATGATATCACTTATATGTGGAATCTAAAACAGTGATACAAATGAATGAGATTTACCAAACAGAAACAGACTCACAGACTTTGAAAACAAATTTATGGTTACCAGAGGGGAAAGGTGTGTGGGGAAATAAATTAGGAGTTTGGGGTTAACATATACAAACTACCATGTATAAAATAATCAACAAGGACCTACTATATAGTACAAGGAACTCTACTCAATACTCTGTAATTACCTAGATGGGAAAAGAATCTGAAAAAGGATGTATGCATGCTAAGTCACTTCAGTCATGTCCAACTCTTTGCTACCCCATGGACTGTAGCCCATCAGCTCCTCTGTCCATGGGATTCTTCAGGAAGAATTCTGGAGTGGGCTGCTATTTCCTTCTCCAGGTGAATCTTCCCAACCCAGGGATTGAACCCACATCTCCTGCATAGGCAGGCAGATTCTTTACCACTATACCACCTGGGAAGTACAACCTTTTAAAATTGTGAATCACTATATTTTACAACTGTAGCTTATAGAATATCATTTAGAAAAAGAAGTAAAGGACTTCCCTGGTGGTCCAGTGGTTAAGACTGTGCTCTCCCAAGTGGTTAAGACTGTGCTCTCCCAAGTGGTTAAAGCTCAGCTTCGATTGCTGGCCTGGGAACTAACATCCCACCTGCCACACAGCAAAGGATAAATTAATGAAGCAGTTTAATTTTAAGAAATGAAATCCCCAAAGTATTCTAGTAGTAATGGCAGGGTAAAACATTTTCTTATAAATATGTTTATAAAGTTGTAGTTTTGGTAAATCCGACAGAAAATTAAATAACATATACATACACATATATGTATGATGCTTAATATCTACAGATACCTAATTGAATATTATTGAATGTAGAATCATAGATTTTCTGCTCTCATTTACCACATATTCTGCCTCCAGTTTTAATATGAGCACTGGTTGTACAAGCTTTCCAGCAGTGGGAAAAATTTCATGTTTTATATTAACTCTGCATTTCTATATAATTTCTGTTTTGTTAGCAAATGAAATAAAGATTTTTATTTACTTTGTAATAGGTGCCTGGTACAGCTTAAAAATACTTGATCTTTGAGTTTATATTGGGTTCTATGTGAAACCATTTTTCTGCTGTGTTTTATATTCAGTTTTTTTTTTTTTTTTTTTTTTTTGTAGAAAGGGATAGTCAGGTTTGCTTACTGGAATATCAGTCTCAGGTTTAGTTATTTGCCTTGGTACCTCTGGGGCAACCACATGGCAGAGGTGGAGAAAACTGACTATTTTGAGGCAGTGAGTCTATACTTAGATTCCAGCTTCTCCCTTTACTGAGTAATCTCAAGTAAGTTACCCAACACTGCCAGGCCCCAGCCTTCTCATTTGTATAGAGAAGATGATATATTAATCCTGGGTTTGCTGTGATGATATAATACAGTACCACGGAAATATTCAATTAATGATAGATCTTTGTAGGATAACACTTCTTTTTTCCTTTAAGCATTTACCTTCATAGTTATTTAGTGGGAGAGTTGGCATTTTATCTCTTGTTACCATATTTTCTCTGTGACAGTGTTAACAGTCAAACATTAATAGATAATACTATTTATTAGATTGATTTATTTTATGATAGGCTTTCCAGGTGGCTCAGTGGGTAAAGAATCCACCTGCAGTGCAGGAAATGCGGGAGACACAGGTTTGATCCTTGGATCAGGAAGATCCCTGGAGAAGGGCATGGAAACCCACTCTAATATTCATGCCTGGAGAATCCCATGGACAGAGGGACCTGGTGGGCTACAGACCACAGGATCACAAAGAGTCTGACACGACTGAAGCATCTTAGCACACTTGCGTACATTTTATGCTAGGACTTCCTCAGGCCCAGTGCAACATAATGCATTTAAAGTGAATGAATTCTGATTCTATTCAGAGTGAGGTTCCTGTTTTTGTGATTTATAGGCAGGATGGAAGTACTAATAAAGATTATTTATTTAAACTCTTTGACCATCAGAATTATATTAAAATTATGTAAAATTTAACATTTTCTATTTTATTTATACATATATTTATATTACCTTAATATAAATTATACAAAATAACTCAATATAAAATTATATCAAAATACATCATCTCAAAAATGTCCACTGACTCTGCATCATTACTTGCTAAGGGAAGTATTGAGCATTTTATGCAGGTTTGACTTTGGCACAACCCAAGGATGTAAGTAGGTATATATCATTTCCATTTTACAGATAATAGAATTGAGGGACAGGTAGTCTAAACTTTTCTAAGGTCAGAGCTGGATATAAACTGAGATCAGTGTCACTCCAGTACATACTCACTAAATTGTTGAGTGATCATTGTCATTGTTGCTATTTTAAAATGTACATTGTTCTTAGGCCTCCTAAGAGTGTTTAAAATGTTACAACATAGCTCTAGATTTTTGGAATTCCAAGGGACTTCCTGGGATGAGCTTACTCTGTTTCCTGAATATTATAAGCTGTTTCATGTGCATGTGTGTGTGTGTGACCTTAATTGATAGTACTTACAACTTAAAATTCAGACTCCTTTGCTGTAGCTTGTCCAGGATGTGCAGAAAGGCTGATCAGTTGCCTCAAACTGAAGACCAGGAAGGGATAGTTACATCTGCGTGGTCCTGAATCCTGCGACATGATATGTCAATTGCATGAGGCTGGGATTTGGTGTGCCTTTGTCCCAACTCTTATCCATTTACACAGAATATCTTTCTTAACTGAATTAAGTCTGGGTTCATGAAATGAATTAATTCCTAGTTTGGGGGTTAAGGTAAAGGGTTTTGGAAGTAGAATTTCATGTGGAGTAGTTTAATTTTTCTATTAAGCTACACTTCATACAAATGTATATTTTATTCCCTTTGAAAATATTCAAGCCATGCTGGGGCATTCTGATGCTCAGAATTTATCCATTAAATTAGGTGGAAGGGTCATAAAGCATTCTGTAGAAGCCATGCTGATATATCACTCTTGAAAGGTGTTAATTTGGTTCTCCAGCTCTGATTTGTTTAGTAGAACATATTAATTGCTTGGTGGACAGAACTAAACCATTTTAGGCTTCAAAAAATTGGAAGCTCTGAAAAATAAATAGCTTGATCATTGCAGAACATTCATTCTGATTACAGCAGCTTATTTGATCAAAGACAGTTTAAGTTTATTCTCAGAATTCTTCACAATTACTTTTAAAATGGGATTCGATGCTGATATAGTAGTTCAAATGAAATCCAGCTTCCTCTCCAGCTAAATCAGAATGGTAGGGACGACAATACCGTCACTCTCCTTTGAGGGCATTATCACAAGAAATGTAACAGTCAGTAGGAAGGAAGATGTTTTGGCCCTAGTCATCAGCAGAATATTAAAATAATGAATTCTTAATATTGATACTGGCCATTTGTTGTGTTTTTAACATATGTGTACCCACCTGGCTCCTTGTGAGTCTTGGCATGCTTTAACTCATTTAATCCCTGTGAGACTCACCTACAGACGTATTATTCTCATAATACAAGTGAAGGGACTGCAGGGTAGAGAGATGTGCTTTGCCAAATGACAAAGACCTACTAAGTGACAGGCCCTTCTTTTTTCTTTTCCTTTATTTTTTGTTTCTAATTAATATTTTATTTATTTTTTAATGAATTAATTTTTAAAATTAGTTTTGGCTGTACTGGGTCTTCGTTACTGTGCGAGTGGGGCTACTCTCTAGTTGCGGTGAGCAGGCTTCTCATTGCGGTGGCTTCTCTTGCTATGGAGCACAGGCTCTATGCATGTGAGTTTTAGTAGTTGTGGCTAATGGGTTCTAGCGCTTGGGTTCGATAGTTGCGGGGCATGGGCTCAGTTTCACCACTGCATGTGGGATCTTCCTAGACCAGGGATCAAACCTTTGTCCTCTACATTGGTAGGCAGATTCTTAACCTCTGAACTACCAGGGAAGTCCTCTTTTAAAAAATTAAAATTATTATTTCTTTGGCTGCACTGGGTCTCGGTTAGTTTTGGCCTGCTATTTCTCTTAGCTGCAGCATGTGGGACCTAGTTCCCTGACCAGGGATCAAACCCAGGACCCTGGCATTGGGAGTGTGGAGTCTTACGACTAGACCACCAGGAGAGTCCTGCTTTCTGATTCCCAGACCTATCTTTTCAACCCCTTGATCTCCCCATCTTTATTCACTCCATCTCTGCAACAACAGTCTCTCCAACTCACTGTTGAACATAGGCACACCATTTCTGCCATCTAACATTCTTTAGGCAAATTTTTTAAGTAACTTAAAAGTATTATTGAAATGTGGAAAATGTTTTATATTTTTATTTTCAGCTTTATTAAGGCATAATTAACAAATGAAGCTCTTACATATTTAGTGTACAATGTGATGATTTGACATAGGTATACATTGTGATGTAAATTAACATCAAGTTAATTAACATATACATATTCACCTTTGTGTGTGTGTGTGTGTGTGTGTGTGTGGGAACACTCAAGTTCTACTCTTAGCAAATTTCAGTTATACAATACAGTGTTATCAACTGCGATCACCATGTTTTACATTAGATCCTCAGACATTATTCATCTACAACTGAAAGTTTGTAGCTTTAATACCTTTTACTTTTTTTCTTATTTACCCCAACTTCAGCCCCTGGCAACCAACATTCTGTCTATTTCTATGAGTTTGACTTTTTAATTTTATTCCATATGAAAGTGACGTCATGTAGTATTTGTATTTCTCTGTCTGGCTTATTTCATTTATCATAATGCTCTTCAGGTTCATCCATGTTGTTGCAAATGTCATGATTTTCTTATTTTTATAGGTGAATAATATTTCTCTGTGTGTATATTGTCACATTTTCCTTATTCATTCATTGCTCTGCAGACACTTATATTGTTTGCACATTTTAGCTATTGGAAATAATGCTGCAGTGAACACGGGAGCACAGATATCTCTTCAAGAAAGTCATTTTCTTTCCTTTGGATATATACTGGTGGTAGTTCTACTTTTAATTTTTTGAGGAAATTCAGTACCGTTTCTTGTAGTAGCTGTAGCTGTTTAAATTCCTACCAACATGTACAGGGATCCTTTATCCCTACCTCCTCCTCATTTGTTATCTCTTGTGTTTTTGATAATAGACATCTGGAGTTGGTGATGGACAGGGAGGCCTGGCGTGCTGCGATTCATGGGGTCGCAAAGAGTCGGACACGACTGAATGACTGAACTGAACTGAACTGAGCAGGTTTGAGGTGCTATCTCATTGTGGTTTTTCTGTGCATTTTCCTGATGATAGGTGATTTTGAGCTATTCTTGTATCTGCTGGTCTTTTGTATGTTGTCTTCATGAAAGTGTCTATGCAGGTAAAGGACCTTTAATTGCCTTTTAATTTTGTTGAGAGTTTTGTTTGCTATACAGAAGCATTTTAGTTGGATATAGTCCCACTTCTGTGTGTGTATTTTCTGCCTTTGCTTTTGATGTCAAATCCAAAAAATCATTGCTAAGATAACGTCCAGGAGCTTATCCCCTATTTTATTTCTCCTAGAAGTTTTATGGTTTCGGGTCTTACATTTAAGTCTTGAATCCATTTTGAGTTGGCTTTTGTCTATGGCTTCAGATATGAGTCCAGTTTCTTTCTTTTGTATATGGCTGTCTAGTTTTCTCAATACCACTTATTGAAGAGACTACCTTTTTCCTGCTGTGCAGTATAATGGTTGGCAGTTTTTTCCCTTTAGCACTTAGTTTATCATCCCACTCTCCTCTTGCCCAAAGACTATCTGCTGTAAAGAATCCACAAAGGTTCAAGAGACAACCAGGACCTCAGGACACAGTGGTGGATGAGGTTTACCTCTTTGTGATTGTCTAAGTTTCCATCTTTGTTCTTAGTGGCTCCCAGTAGCTGAGGGTGTGACACAGCTCATCAGTGTCCTCTAAGAGATGATCACCATCAACACTTTCTTGCAGGCTGACTAGAAGCCAGACTTTCAAGCAGCAGCTAGGAAAGTATCTTGTTAAGCTTTTTCCAGGGAAAAAATGTGAGTGGACTCTTTGGCCTGTTGCCTCTGTGCTGAGCTTAAGTGCTCAGTCATGGAGTGAGGGTGCTCCTGTGCCAGTTTAAACGCAAGTGCTTCATTTACTGTTTCTCTGTGAATGCACGTCCCATCAGCTGTCAGAACAAACTGATGTGGAGGCCTGTCCCTCAAGTGACAGAACTGGGGTTTAAAACTGGGGGTGCTAGATGTGTGGACAAGCTCCTTCAAGGGAGACACTCATGACTTGGTTTGCTTGTTATAGGAACTATAGGAAGAAGGCAGGGAAGTGCCTACTAGCTCCTTCAGGTTCTAGGGAAGATATGTCAGCCCCCAAATACAAGCTTAGGGCTTCCTTGGTGGCTTAGTGGTAAAGAGTCTGCCTGTTAATGCAGGAGACATGGGTTCTATCCCTGGGTTGGGGAGATCCCATGGAGAAGGAAATGGCAACCCACTCCAGTACTTTGCCTGGGAAATGCCATGGACAGAGGAGCCTGGCGGGCTACAGTCCATGGGGTCACAAAGTCAGGCATGACTAATCAACTAAATAACAAAAACAACAAAATATGCTAAACATATCAGAGGAACCAGAGATCAAATTGCCAACATCCGCTGGACCATTGAAAAAGCAAGAGAGTTCCAGAAAAACATCTATTTCTACTTTATTGACTATGCCAAAGCCTTTGACTATGTGGTCACAATAAACTGGGAAAAATTCTTCAAGACATGGGAATACCAGATCACCTGATGTGCCTCTTGAGAAACTCTATGCAGGTCAGGAAGAAACAGTTAGAACTGGACATGGAACAACAGACTGGTTCCAAATAGGAAAAGGAGTATGTCAAGGCTGTATATTGTCACCCTGCTTATTTAACTTCTATGCAGAGTACATCATGAGAAACGCTGGGCTGGAAGAAGCACAAGGTGGAATCAAGATTGCCAGGAGAAATATCAATAACCCCAGATATGCAGATGATGCCACCCTTATGGCAGAAAGTGAAGAGGAACTAAAAAGCCTCTTGATGAAAGTGAAAGAGGAGAGTGAAAAAGTTGGCTTAAAGCTCGACATTCAGAAAATGAAGATCATGGCATCTGGTCCCATCACTTCATGGGAAATAGATGGGGAAACCGTGGAAACAGTGTCAGACTTTATTTTTTGGGGCTCCAAAATCACTGCAGATGATGATTGCAGCCATGAAATTAAAAGACACTTACTCCTTGGAAGAAAAGTTATGACCAACCTAGATAGCATATTCAAAACCAGAAACATTACTTTGCCAACAAAGGTCTGTCTAGTCAAGGCTATGGTTTTTCCAGTGGCCATGTATGGATGTGAGAGTTGGACTGTGAAGAAAGCTGAGCACTGAAGAATTGATGCTTTTGAACTGTGGTGTTGGAGAAGACTCCTGAGAGTCCCTTGGACTGCAAGGAGATCCAACCAGTCCATCCTAAAGGAGATCAGTCCTGGGTGTTCTTTGGAAGGACTGATGCTAAAGCTGGAACTCCAGTACTTTGGCCACCTCATGCAAAGAGTTGACTCATTGGAAAAGACTGATGCTGGGAGGGGTTGTGGGCAGGATGAGAAGGGGATGACAGAGGATGAGATGGCTGGATGGCATCACTCACTCGATGGACGTGACTTTGAGTGGACTCCGGGAGATGGTGATGGTCAGGGAGGCCTGGTGTGCTGCAATTCATGGGGTCGCAAAAAGTCGGACACGACTGAGCGACTGAACTGAACTGAACTAATCAAGTTATCAGTATTTTGTTTTTTAATATTTATGGAAGTATGACATATAGAGTGAAACACACAAGTCTGAATTGTGTAGCTCAGTGCAGTTTTACACAATTCAGCACCCATGGAACCACACCCAGAGCAAGATATTTGTTTGGCAGGTATCAAGATGGTGACATAGGAAGCTCCTGGACCTCCCTCCTGTCATGACACATCAAATGTACACCTACACACCTACAATTCCCTCTGAGACAATACTCAGAAACTAGCTGAGTGGCTTTTACGCTTAGGGGGAAATACCCACATGAAAACAAGTAGGAAAATCTGAGACACACTTCTTACCGTAAACCCTACTCCCATCACTCAGACAGTAAAGAGTTTGCCTGCAATGCAGAGGATCCGTGATTGATCCCTGGGTCGGGAAGATCCCCTCGAGAAGGGAATGGCAACCCACTCCAGTACTCTTGCTTGGAGAATTCCATGGACAGAGGAGCCTGCTGGGCTACTGTCTGTGGGGCCGCAGAGTCAGACACAAGTAAGTGACTATCACGTTCATTTTCTGCTGCCAGCTTAGCACCACACAATCAGGAAAGAACCACCAATGCCCAGGTTCTTCCCGAGAGCAAAGGGACAGACCCTCAAAACACCGTGCTCTGGAAGCCACTGAGGGCAGGGCTCACCATCTCTCCTCCACAGAGCTGTTCTGATGGCTCAAAAAAGAGTATGTATACAGCACTTAGCACAGTGACTGCACACAGTCAACTCTCAACAAACACTAGTCATTATTGTTAATATTCAGTTACCTGCAAACTTCACTTTATGGCAAATTGATGTGATTTGTTAATGCCTGGGACATCATTTGTTCTTTTAAGGGGAGCTGAGAATTTGAAGAATGATATAAGGATATAGGAATGATGTGAAGATGAGTCAGAGAAGTACTATTTATTTGTTTTGACTTATGAAACAAACACTGTCAGTTTCTCCTGATGGCTGGGTTTGTTGGTATATTTTCCTTTCTCTTTCCTCTTCTTCCCCTCACCCATCTCCCCTTCTCTTCTTTCTCTTGTGCTCTCTTTCTTCCTCCTTCTTCTTAGTAGGAAGTAGGGGGAAGTCAGGAAGAAACTAGCATGTTGAACTCATAGCTAGAATACAACTGTCAAATAAAAAGAAATTGACATGAAGTCCAAACCAGGTTTCACCATTGTTTCTTACTTGATACATATATTAGTATTTGTCTCTTTTAACTTTATTATTTGTAAATAATAAATTATTTGTAAATAATTTTAAAGCCTCTTAGGAGCTCACAAAGAGTCGGACACAACTGAGAGACTGAACTGAACTGAGGAGTTTATCAAAATAGTGAATTCATGTTTGTGAGATGCATAGAGGATCATGAAAGCCCTTACCTTTTGTAAAAAAGCAAAAATGTAAAATCCTAGGAAATAGGAAAAAAAATCCCACTTATTTCTGAATTAATCACTTTTTATGAGTCCCTTTCAGTCCTCTAAAGACCAAAAGAGTAATGTTTCCTCTTTTGATTTGGCACAATAGATAAGTGTGTTATTCAAAATTCTGGTTGTGTAAGTTGGGAGAAAAAGTGACATTTATCATTTAATTAGTTCTTTCGACTCAGGATCCAAAATTACAGTCCAAATTTTCTAATAAGCTGAAGAATGTGAGCAAATGATAACATCTTGCTATTAATAATAAAAAAAAAAACCTAAGGGATACCAACAGCTTGTGTTCTGATTTAATTATTAATAGGATATTTTTCTAATGTACAGTGGCCACTCTGATGCTTCATTATTTTATTTATAATATAGAAGTTTCTGGTGGTTGTGAATGGACCAAAGCTATAGATAAGGAAATTATTTTTTAAAAATTTGGCTGTTTTATCCTTGCCCAATTTTTTTTTTTTTTTTTTTTTTGTGGAGGGCGGGGTGGATGTTAGTGTCAAGTCCCTTTAAGATGAAAAATTATCATGATTTTGTGATTCTTTCTCACTTACATGTTTTCCATTTACAGTCAGAGAGTGGGTGCTTTGAATGGTGGGGGATGGTGGTTGGCATTTGGGACAGTTGTTTTGGAAGGGAGATAAAGTCTGAAGAGATTATTAAGGATGCTGTTTGGATGCTATTTTGAAAAACATAAATAAAATTAAACAGATGAAAAATAGGTCTGTAGGATTAGGTGGATTCCAAGAGATTTTTTTTATTGGAGTATAACTGCTTTATAATGTTGTGTTAGTTTCTGCCGTGCAAAGAAGCGAATCAGCTGTAAGTGCACACATCCTGCTCCCTCGTGGACCTGCCTCCCTGCCTTTCCAGCCTCTAGGTCGTCACAGAGCCCGAGCTGAGCTACCGAGCTGAGCTACCTGTACAGCAGCTTCCCACGAGCAGTCTGCTTTGCACACGATGGTGTATACGTCAGTGCTACTCTCCCACTTTGTCCTGTCCGCCCCTTCCCCGCATGTGGCCACACGTCCAGTCTCTGCATCTCTGCCGGGCAAATAGGTTCATCAGTACCATTTTTTTCCTAGATTCCATATGTGTTAATATATGATATTTGTTTTTCTCTTCCTGACTTACTTCACTCTGTGTGATGGACTCTAGGTCAGTCCACATCTCTACAACACCTTTTACCTCTTTTGGGTGATCTGACGTGCCCTGTACCATTTCTGCTAAGGACTGTCAGCCTGGGGAATAAGACTCAAGTTAGATGTTCAGAAACAGGCAAAGCGTGTAGCAGTGACAAAGATCCCCCAATCCTAAGTAGTTTCGGACAGAAAAAAAAAAAAAAAGATTGTTCATGGGGTGAGTAGGTGGGTTCCACTTTCAGTTTCATGCCACTTGTGACTCCACTAATCAGTGTGATACTTCAGGGTTTACTGTGGCTGAGAAAGAGTAGAGTGGAATGTGTCACCCCAGCAGCGGTGTTAGTACATTTCTACAGCCCATTGGCTAGAACTGCTGCTATTGCCCCATACACATGTAGGGTGACAGGGAAGAGTTCATTCACCCATATTCCAAAAGCAGAGCAAAGCTGAGTTTGGGTGATTGCTAGGGTGTCTCCACTTCAGCACTCTTCATTTATAAATCATATTATGCATTCACAATAAGTATATTTTATAGCCTAGGTATTATTCAGAGTGTCTGTGAAGTAAACATTTCCCATAATACATCTATGCTCCAAACATGCACACCAATTGCATGCTACTGATCCATCTTTGATACAGCTGATGCTTCAAACGGCTTTGGTAATTGGTGCTAGATTTACACTGATCCAATTGCATTCTGTGAAGTTGCTCAGTTGTGTCCGACTCTTTGCGACTCCATGTACTGTAGCCTACCATGTTCCTCCGTCCATGGGATTTTCCAGGCAAGAGTACTGGGGTGGGTTGCCATTTCCTTCTTCAGAGGATCTTTCCAACCCAGGGATCGAAACCAGGTCTCCCGCATTGTAGGCAGACACCTTACTGTCTGAGCCACCAGGGAAATTTGCAGTTTATCCCATCAGTTCTGATCATGGGTAAATCTGTGAGGTGAGTAGTTTCCATTGGGAACAGGCCACAGCCTGAAGATAGCTGCTGGCCTGTCTGAGACATGAGCCAGTTCTTGGTTGCATTTGGGTTTTGTTATGAGGTAATGCAAGGCTTTCCAGGTGGCACTAGTGGTAAAGAACCTGCCTGCCAGGACAGAAGACATAAGAGACTTGGGTTCAGTTCCTGGATCAGGAAGACCCCCTGGAAATGGCAACCCACTCCAATATTCTTGCCTGGAGAATCCTATGGACAGAGGATCCTGGTAGGCTGTAGACCATACGGTTGCAAAGAGCTGGACACAACTGAGGCACTTAACACGCATGCCTGACGAAGTGCACCCATCCTTTGCCCTAGCCTGGTTTCAGGGATCTTAGGATGTCACGTGACCATGAGTCGAGGTCTTTAACCTTCTGTTTACTTATTTATTTATTTCATTTTTTGGCTGTACCTTGTGGCATGCTGGATCTTAGTTCCCTGACTAGGAATTGAACCCTCAACCCCTGAAGTGGATGCATGGAGTCTTAACCACTGGACCACCAGGGAAGTCCCCTTCCTTCTTTTTATTGGAGTGAGGAGGTGGTAGTTTCTGAACAGAACATTTTTCTAGGCTTTTTCATGTAAGGAGACCAATGGCTAGGAGGTGACCCCTGGCTGTCCAGAGAATGGGGTGAGCTTTTTACTCCTGTCCCTGAAGCTACAATATGATATTTGCAAATTGGAGAGAATGTTGCTGGCAAATGGAAGTTTCACTCTTCTAATTTTTTATAACTTTTGGGGTATAAGAAAGGTCATCCAATTTTTCAGATTCATCCATCTAAACTTTTTTGGTCCATCTGTTTTTGTCCTGGCACACACAGTGGTAAATTCTTCATTTCAGGGCTGCTTCACTGCTCTTCCAGAACAGAGAAAAGAGAACACTCAGAATTATTATTAATCTCTAAATAAAATGGGCCAGGTCTTATGTTCTCCTAAAAATGGAAACGGTTTTTTTTTTTTTTTTCCCACGAACCATACAGGGGGTAAGATTTTATGTCGTTTGTGGGAGACTGGCTGTCAAACTCTTCGTAGGGAAAGGCAATTAACTGTTTGTGAAGCTGGCAGTGGGGCCTTGGAGAAGGGGGAGGAGGGGAAGAGGAGAGGGTCAGCTTCTGATTCCCTTCGGCAGTCCATGTGGCTCTCTGCTGGCAGAGCGCCCCTCGATGTCAGAGCGAGCTGTATGCGCCAGGAATGAGGCAGAGTGAGGAGAATCAGATACCAGGGCTGAGCCGTTTGCCTGTCTCCTCCTTTTTCTTTTCTCCCCCTTTTGTTTTTGACAATGACAGTTTTCAAAATAAAGGAATGTTGCTTTCTGCGCAGAATAAGTCTTACCAAATTTTGGAGATATGCTGCATGAAGGCCCAGGGACAGTGTAAAGCTAAGTTCAGAGCTGAAGCTGAAAATAGGACTTGGTGTTCTTATTATAATTAAGACTTGGCTAAGTTGGGGCTTCCCCTCCAGTTTGGTAAGTTTAGCTGGTCACTTGGAACCAGAAGGGAAGCAAGGTCAGCAGTGACTCTTTAGGTATTTGTTCATGTCTCTGCCATCAACCTGTTCGGTGCCCTTGAGTGAGACTGTTCAAATCAGTTTCTTCCTTTACAAAGGATGCCAGAGGAGCCTGGGAAATGCAGTGTTTAATCAAGCCTTCACAAAGTTTTGGTGGGGTGGTATACACTGTACTGTGCCAAATAAATGATTTTTAATCAGGAAGATGCTTATGAAAGGGCTGAGGAAATATGGTAATTAGCTCTTTGAGACCAGACATAATTAAGTACAAATGGCACCTCAAGGTCATCTGGTCCTAACATTTGCTTCATGGCAGGAGCAATTCCAACCATCTGACTGAGTCCTTTTATTTGACTCTCCTGATCATATGTACTTGCCAGTGGGGTGAAGAATGTGCGTGCTTGTGACTTAAAGTTGTAATATATTGTGCTATGCATGTGTGTGTGCTAAATCGCTTCAGTCATGTCCGACTCTTTGTGACCCCATTGACTGTAGCCTGCCAGGCTCCTCTGTCCATGGGATTCTCCAGGCAAGAATAGTGGAGGGGGTTGCCGTTTCCCCCTCCAGGAGATCTTCCTGACCCAGGTATTGAACTCACAACTTTTATGTCTTCTGCATTGGATATTGTGCTATGTATAGCTATATTTTTAGGGTCTTACCAGGCATTGTGCTGAATGCTTTTCTAGGTTATTAACTCATTAATTGTCATAAGAACATTTTGAATAGAGTTTAGAAATAGATACATGGTGTGTGCTCAGTTCATTCAGTCATGTCTGATTCTTTGCGATCCCATGGACAATAGCCCACCAGGCTCCTCTGTCCATGGAATTCCCTAGGCAAGAATACTGGAGTGGGTAGCCATTCGATTCTCCCGAGGATCTTCCCAACCCAGGAATCAAACCTGGGACTCCTGTGTCTCCTACATTGGCAGGCAGATTCTTTACCACTGAGTCACTGGGGAAGCCCACAGTGTTTATTGGCCTCATAATAAATAATAATAATAATTTTTAAAGTAACAACTATCTTTAAAAATCAAAATAATTTCAAGCTTAGAGAAAAGTTGTGAAAGTAGTACAAAGAATTTTTCGTGAACTATTGAAGAGCAAGTTGCTGGTGTGATGCTCCATCACTCTGGATATCCTGTGTATTACTTGACCTTCCATCGCTATAGATGGTACATTACAGCCAGGGAACTCCCAGATACACTCAAGTCTGCTGTTCTTTGTAGTGAAGGGATTCAGTCCAGGACCATGTGTTGCAGTAATGGTTATGTCTTTCTAGATTCCTTCAGTCTGGAACTTTCTTTTCTTGACTTTCATGATCTTGATACTTGGGAAAATTATTGTCCAGTTGTTTTGTAGACTATATCCATTAACCTGTGTTTGTCTGATAACTGCTCATGGTTAGATCTAGGTTATAATGCTTTGGGTATGGAATATCACAGAATTGATGCTGTGTTCTTATGGCATCCTATCAGATGGTACACAGTTTTATTTGTCTCTTTGCTGATGATGGTAACCTGGATCCCTTGATTAAAATACTGCCAGGTCCATCATAAAGTTACTTCTGTCCCCTTTGTAACTGGGAAATATTTTGTGGAGGTGTACTTTGAGATGAAACATCCCATTCCTCATCAAATTTTCACCTACTAGTTTTAACACATCTATTGATATTTCTTGGCTGAGTTAGCTATTACTATCATGGTTTCTAAATGGTGAATTTCTGACTCCACAATTCCTTCCACCTTTATTAGATAGCGTTCCATGGTAAGGAAAAGCTTTTTTCTCTTCCCATTTCTTTCTTTCTTTATGTATAATAATGTAGACTCATGGACTCTTTTTCTGCTTAATGCGTTATAATCTGTTGCTATCATTAGATGAGTAAATGACAGAGTTGGGATTAGAGGCAGTCTGGCTTCAGAACTCAGCTTTGTAACAACCATCAACATCTCCAGCTACTTAAGCAAATTCAGACTCAAATGTAATTTACCTTAAAGACCACAACTATTCTTAAGGTTTTGCTCACATTGCTTTATATGAATTATGGCTCATTTTGGCTCAGCAGTGCTAATCTCACTTAAACTGATACCTTAAAAAGATAGACAGACATATTCATCAAATGTTGATTTTGCACAACAGCTACATTTTAAATAATTTACCCTGACAAACCTGTGGACTGTCGGTTTTCCATGTCAAATAGCATTATTTTCTGATTCATCAAACTGTAGTTATGAGATCCAAACGTAGGAACAGGAACTCAAACTGGAAAGGGGATAGGGCAGTTCATGGAAGGCCAAAACCAGGGGAAAAAAATCCCTATATTTAGGAAGCAAAACCAGAATATTCTTGGAGTAATTTTAATTACAGATGTCCACAGGCTCCAAACATATTGCTGTGAATGTTTATGCATGACTTTTATGTAAAATGACTTCACACAGTGAGACATCATGTGCCTTTATGCTTATTGCGACATAACCAAATCATTGGTAGGATTCGTTAACATAAAAGGCTTTAAAACTTTGGGAAATCTGAACTCTGCCTTCATGATCAGTGGGATAGATGCTAGTCTTGGTGTTTCCATCAGGGAGAATCTGTTTCTATTTTCTGTGCTTGCTTCCAACTAGTTAGATGGAAGTGATAGTACCAGCTTCATTTTTTGCTCAAGTACGTTACTAAAATAGGATTTATTAGTGATATGAGGGACATTAGAGGTCATCTAGTCTATGGTTTTCCAGATTTTTGAAAACAGTAGTTGTCTGTTTTCTTAAGAATCCATGCCTTTTGGGGACTTCCCTGGTGGTCCAGTGGTTAAGACGGTGCACTCCCAGGGGGCCCAGGTTAGATTCTTGGTCAGGGAGCTAGATCCTACATGCTGCAACTAAGACCTGGAGTAGTCCGCCTCCCCCTCACCGCCTCCCCCATCAAAAAAAAAAAAAAATTCCATGCATTTTCATGAAAGTTACTGCTGACAGGGAGGGCTTCCCAGGTGAGGCTAGTGGTAAAGAATCTGTCTGCCAATGCAGGAGACGTAAGAGATGGGGGTTCAATCCCTGGGTCAGGAAGATCCCCTGGAGGAGGGCATGGCATGTCCATGTCCATGGAGAACCGCATGGACAGAGGAGCCTGGCAGGCTACTGTCCATAAGATAGCACAGAGTCAGACATGACTTAGCTCGTAGACACTGCTAACAGGGAACTCTGCTTGGTGTTATGTGGCAGCCCGAATGGAACCGGAGTTTGGGAGAGAATGTATACATGTCTATATATGGCTGAGTCCCTTTGCTGTCCACCTGAAACTATCACAGCATTAATAGGCTATACCCAAATACAAAATAAAAAAGTTAAAAAGCAGTTACTGTGAAAAAGTTAGAGTAGTCTGTTCTGCTGAAAACACATGTGGGTCTGGGCCCTGAAGCCTGGCCTGGTGGCCTCACCTTTCCTCCAACAACCCCTGAGGCTCTCAGAGCACAGTGTGAGGTCACTGAGCTCACCCACCTCACCCCCATCTCACAGTTGAGAGTCACTGAACGGAAGCCGGACGGGACTTACACTGGAGCTAGTGTTTTGACTCCTACTCAAGCATTCCTTCTGTTAAGCTCTATTATTGCTCTTCATTTTTCACTCTCTTTAAAAAGATCATAATTCTCTATAAAAAAATCATAACTCTCTGGAATTTAATTATTATCTGTATAGAGATGACATCATCATTTTTGCCTGCCATCCTTGTCTGTCTCTCTCTGTGCTAAGTAGCTTCAGTTATGTCCGACTCTTTGCGAGTCCATGGACTGTAGCCCACCAGACTCCTCTGTCCGTGGGATTCTCCAGGCAAGAATACTGGAGTGGGTTTCCATTTTCTCCTCCAGGGGATCTTCCCCACCCAGGGATCGAACCTACATCTCCTGTGTCTGCAGGCAGATTCTTTACCACTGAGCCTTTGGGGAAGCCCCTTCACCAGTCATGCCCTCATGTTATTTGTTCTTTGTCATGTCATGCTCTTTGCTAGTCTCTTTCACTCTTGCTTATTATCCAGTGAATTAAAAGCCAAGTGCTGTTGTGTTTAAAGGCCCTCTGTGGTGTTTCCCCCTCCTCTCCCATACCAACGGGAGCATGTGTGCCCTCTTTCTACCTCCTTTTAACTCTGCTCCTTAACCAGACTCTCCCATAGAGTCTCGCTTTCTTTTTACCAAGGAAAGTTTCTTGTCATCCTCACCTCTTAGATCGCTTGTTCTCATGTATTTTCCATCATGCTTTGTCCAGAGACATTGGTTTGTATGTCTACCACCCTAGATCCTTTCTGGTCTTTACAAAAATAACCCCAGATCAGTTCTGTAGGAAGCTTTGATTAATCCAGTTTAACCTGTTCCCAAAATAAGAGTGTTGTAATCTTGGCCTTGCCCAGGAATTTCTATTTTTTATTATTTAAAATGTTTATTTATTTGGCTGCTCTGGGCCTTAGTTGTGGTACATGGGATCTTTGATCTTGGTGCAGGATGCAAACTCTTGGTTGCAGCATGTGGTATCTAGTATTGGGGACTGAGTCTAAGCCATTGGCCCACCAGGGAAGTCCCTCAGATTTGCTTTTGAAGTTGGCTTACGTGTGCGTGTTATCTCAGCTTTGCCTACCACAACTAAGTCTCTGCTGCTGTGAATTCAAGCTCGCTGTCTCCTCATGTCGAGGCAATTGCAGCTGGAAAAGTAGAGTTGTGTTGATATTAATCAAAATGACAACGTTTCATTGAAAAATGACAGCAGATGAGCAAAAATTTTAGGGAGACAGCTAAGAAGCTTGAGACTGAAAAAAGAAACACCACTTATTCATTCAATCAACAAGCCCAGAGCATGCATGGTGTATAAGGAGTTTCTCTGCATATGTGGATTTATAGCAAGTGAGTTATACCCCAATGGTATCTCTAAGAGGATTTTCTACATTTGCATGCTGAAGAGCAACTGGAAATAATGACTTTAATTATTCAGTAAATGATAGGCATTAAAAGTCTAACCTTATCCAGTGAAAACAGTTCTGAGCCAGAAAAAGATTTGTCAATATCCCACAAGCTCTGCTATCAGACTGCGTGAGTCAGATATTGGGTCTTGGAGCTATGCTGCCCGGAGAGTACTGCCGAAAAGTTATGGACCCCTGGGCTGTTTTAAGTGCTATAGAAAATGTTTCAGCTAAAATATGAACGAGAGATCATGATGGTAGTGGTGATGATGATGGTAACAAGAGAGCAGCCGCCATTTTCATAGCCTTGCTCTCTGCCAAAAACGCTTTACCTATGTCACCTCACTTAAGCCTCACATCAACCCTATGAAGTAGGTTCTAGCATTTTCATTTTTACCGATGAGGAAATGGAATATTAGGGAGTTTATTAGACAGGCTAGGCTAACTGCTCCTAATACCACAACATCTGTATTGTCTAACACAATCAAGGTTTATTTCTCTCTTGATGAAATGAGAGCCCAGGAGAGGAATGCTCTGCTGCATGCAGCTATTTGAGAGCAGGTTCTTTTTATCTAGTGTCTCTTCCATTTTTAGTGCCCCAGAGTCCACCCTGGATCCTCTTGGCTGGGTGCCCAGATCAGGGAGGCTGTGGAGAAAGGAAGGCTTGTTTTTTTTGTAAAAAATCTTTGAGTAGAGTTGATTTACAATGTTGTGTCAGCTTCAGGTATATAGCAAAGTGAATCAGTTATACATATGCATATATTCACTCCTTTTTAGATTTTTCCCATATAGGCCATTAGAGTATTGAGTAGAGTTCTCTGTGCCACACGACAGGTCTTTATTAGCGATCTGTTTCATATATAGTAATGTGTATATAGTCTGCACAATTTATCTCTCCTGCCCTTTAGTCCAATTTAGTCTCTCCTTGGGACTTCCCTGTAGCTCATACAGTGAAGGATCTGCCTACAATGCAGGAGACCCAGGTTCAGTCTCTGGGTTGGGAAGATCCCCTGGAGAGGGGAATGACTGCCCACTCCAGTACTCTTGCCTGGAGAATCCCGTGGACAGAGGAGCCTGGTGGGCTACAGTCCTTGTGGTCACAAAGAGTCAGACACCACTGAGTGACTAACACTGCCACTACTTACCCCTTGTTAGCTGTAAGTTTGTTTTCTATATCTGCGACACTATTTCTGTTTTGTAAATAAGCTCATTTTTACTCTTTTTAAAGACTTCACATACAAGCAGTATCATGATATTTGTCTTTCTCTGTCTGACTTACTTCACTTGGTGTGACAGTCTCTGCTGCTGCTGCTGCTGCTAAGTCGCTTCGGGCGTGTCCGACTCTGTGTGACCCCGTAGACGGCAGCCCACCAGGCTCCCCTGTCCCTGGGATTCTCCAGGCAAGAACACTGAAGTGGGTTGCCATGTCCTTCTCCAATGCATGAAAGTGAAAAGTGAAAGGGAAGTCGCTCAGTTGTATCTGACTCTTAGTGACCCCATGGGCTGCAGCCTACCAGGCTCCTCCGCCCATGGGATTTTCCAGGCAAGAGTACTGGCGTGGGGTGACAGTCTCTAGGTCCATCTATGTTACTGCAAATGGCATTGCTTTGTTATTTTTATATGGCTGAGTAATATTCCATTGCATATATGAACCACATCTTCTTTATCCAGTCCTCTGTCAATTTGGGTGGGTTCCCAAATGACATTTAGGTTGCTTCCATGTCCTGGCTAGTGTAAATAATGCTGCTATGAACAATGCAGTACATGTATTTTTTTGAATTATGGTTTTCTTTGGGTATATGCTCAGGAGTGGGATTGCTGGGTTCTACTTTTAGTTACGGAGGGCTTATTTTTAATTGCTGTGAGCAGGTGACACACATCACTTTTGCTCACATTTCATGGGCAAGGACTCAGTAACACAGCCATTCCTCACTTCCAAGGAGGCTGGTACTTATGAGGTCCCAGGAGGAAGGAGAAACAGGTATGATGAGCATCTAGCCAAGGTTTGTCATGAGATGTGACTAAGGTCACATGGGTACTAAGGGGGAGAGCTGAGATGCAAACCCAAAGGAGTCTTCCTCTCCAGGAAACAAGCACAAAGACCCATAAAGCAAAAGTACTTCTAGTTAAGGAGGAAAATTACACTGTTGATGTAAGTTTTATGTTGTAATTTGGAAAAAGAAAGAAATCTAGAGCAATAGATTAAATCTACCAGTGCTGAGATGTTACTGTTCAGTTGCTCAGTTGTGTCCGACTCTTTGTGACTCCATGGACTTCAGTGTTCCAGACTTCCCTGTCCTTCACCGTCTCCCAGAATTTGCTCAAATTCATGTCCACTGAACCTGTGAGCCATCCAACCATCTTCTCTGTCGCCCTCTTCTCCTCCTGTCCTCAGTCTTTCCCAGCATCAAGGTCCCTTCCACTGCCAAGATGAAAACATTAATTACTTCTATGAAATGAGCTTGAAAGGATCAAACAGGATTGCAAGAAAGGCTTCCTCATGTGGCCAAGATTCTTACAGCTGAAGTCAGCCTCGATTAGAATTTTTGCCTTAAATTACCAACCTTATAACCCCTAGCTCTTTTACAGAAGGCATTTTGTAGAAAGCACTTTGCTGAACCCATTCACTTTCAAGAAGACATGTCTTCCAGTAACACGCAGATTTATGCAATCACAAATGGTAAGAAAAATGGTAGATTTTTATTAACAAAAACACAATATAGCTATGTCTGTGTAATAAACTAAATGTGTACATATGTTTATTAGATCAAACCAAATTGAAAAGCCCATATTTGACAATTTCTTACCTTCAAAAAGGCCATTACTCATAATTCAACCTAATACAGGAAATGATTGTCTAAAGTAGCTGGTAATCAGTTCATTTCATAATATGAGCTCAGTAATAGTCAAGTAGTTAAAAAGACCCTGAGATATACCAAGTAGGGTGACTGCCCAGCCTCTGCTGGCTGGGTGATAAGTTGCATGAATAGAATCGTTCCTGAATGGTTTCAGCAAGACCTCTTGCATACGAGTGTGCTTGTCCCTTTTTTCACTTCTACTGTGAAGCTTTGCCATTGTTCCAGAAAATCCCTGCTGTATTCATTTTAATCCGTTTTGTAGTTTTGAGAAAAAAAGAAAGAAAGTGAAGTTGCTCAGTTGTGTCTGACTCTTTGCCATCTCATGGACTGTAGCGTAGCCTACCAAGGTCCTCCGTCCATGGAATTTTCCAGGCAAGAGTACTGGATTGGGTTACCATTTCCTTCTCCAGGGGATCTTCCCGACCCAGGGATCAAACCCGGGTCTCCCACATTGTAGGCAGACGCTTTACCGTCTGGGCCACCAGGAAAGCCCAGTTCAGTTCAGTCGCTCAGTTGTGTCTGATTCTTTGCAACCCCATGGACTATGGCACGCCAGGCCTCCCTGTCCATCACCAACTCCTGGAGTTTACTCAAACTCATGTCCTTTGAGTTGGTGATGCCATCCAACTATCCTATCCTTTGTTGTCCCCTTCTCCTCCCACTTTCAATCTTTACCAGCATCAAGGTGAAGGGTGAAGTCGCTCAGTCATGTCCAACTCTTTGCGACCCCATGGACTGTAGCCTACCAGGCTTCTCCATCCATGGGATTCTCCAGGCAAGAATATTGGAGTGGGTTACCGTTTCCTTCTCCAGGGGATCTTCCCGCCCCAGGGATTGAACCCGGGTCTCCCGCATTGGAGGCAGACGCTTTAACCTCTGAGCCACCAGGGAAGTCTCAGGGTCTTTTCAAACGAGTTAGCTCTTTGCATCAGGTGGCCAAAGTATTGGAGCTTCAGCATCAGTCCTTCCAGTGAATATTCAGGATTGATTTTCTTTAGGATGGACTTGTTGGATCTCCTTGCAGTCCAAGGGACTCTCAATAGTCTTCTCCAACACCACAGTTCAAAAGCATCAATTCTTCAGTGTTCAGCTTTCTTTATAGTCCAACTCTCACATCCATACATGACTTCTGGGAAAGCCATATCTTTGACTAGATGGACCTTTGTTGGCAAAGTAATGTCTCTGCTTTTTAATATGCTGTCTAGGTTGGTCATAACTTTTCTTCCAAGGAGTAGGCGTCTTTTAATTTCATGGCTGCAGTCACCGTCTTCAGTGATTTTGGAGCCCCCCAAAATAAAGTCCGTCACTCTTTCCACTGTTTCCCCATCTATTTGCCACGAAGTGATGGACCAGATGCCATGACCTTCGTTTTCTGAATGTTGAGTATTAAGCCAACTTTTTCACTCTGCTCTTTCACTTTTATCAAGAAGCTCTTTAGTTCTTATTTGCTTTCTGCCATAAGGGTCTCCAGGGGCTCTTCCTCACCCAGGGATCAAACTCCTCTGTCTCCTGCATTGGCAAACAGGTTCTTTACCACTACAGCCATCCGGGAAGGAGAGAGGAATTGCATGCCAAATCCCTGTCTGAAGATAGCACCTTTGCTGCCTAGCGGAGTGTAAGAATATAAAGTCCTGAGACACAAAGCAGGTCAGATTTGATGGATAGGAGTGATGTATATGAATTGTATTCCTTAGAAATCTGTATGCAGGTCAAGAAGCAACAGTTAGAACTGGACGTGGAACAACAGACTGGTTCCAAATCAGGAAAGGATTACGTCAAGGCTGTATATTGTCAACCTGCTTATTCAATTTATACGCAGAGTACATCACGAGAAACACTGGGCCAGATGACGCACAAGCTGGAATCAAGATTGCTGGGAGAAATATCAATAACCTCAGATACTCAGATGACACAATCTTTATGGCAGAAAGCGAAGAACTTAAGAGCCTCTTGATGAAAGTGAAAAGAGGAGAGTGAGAAAATTGGCTTAAAACCTCAACATTCAGGAAATGAAGATCAAGGCATCTGGTCCCATCACTTCATGGCAAATAGATGGGGAAACAGTGGAAACAGTGACAGACTTTATTTTGGGGGGCTCTAAATTCACTGCAGATGGTGACTGCCACCATGAAATTAAAAGACGCTTGCTCCTTGGAGATGTTGGGGAAGAAGCTGAAACTCCAATACTTTGGCCACCTGATGCGAAGAACTGACTCATTTGAAAAGACCCTGATGCTGGGAAAGATTGAAGGTGGGAGAAGGGGACGACAGAGAATGAGATGGTTGGATGACATCACCAATGAAATGGATATGAGTTTGGGTAAACTCCAGGAGTTGGAGGCCTGGTGTGCTGCAATCCATGGGGTTGCAAAGAGTCAGACATGACTGAGCGACTGAACTGAACTGAACTGAAAAATCACTGAAGATGGTGACTGCAGCCATGAAATTAAAAGATGCTTGTTCCTTGGAAGAAAAGCTATGACCAACCTAGACAGCATATTAAAAAGCAGAGACATTACTTTGCCAACAAAAGTCCATCTAGTCAAAACTATAGTTTTTCCAGTAGTCATGTATGGATGTGAGAGTTGGACCATAAAGAAGGCTGAGTGCTGAAGAATTGATGCTTTTGAACTGTGATGTTGGAAAAGACTGTTGAGAGTCCCTTGGGCTGCAAGGAGTCAAGCCTAAGGGAAATCAGTCCTGAATATCCTTGGAAGGACTGATGCTGAAGCTGAAAATCTAATGGCCACCTTATGTGAAGAACTGCCATAGGTCTTTCACTGGAAAAGACCCCGATTCTGGGAAAGATTGAAGGCAGGGGGAGAAGGAGACGACAGAGGATGAGATGGTTGGGTGGCATCACTGACTCTATGGACAGAGGTAAGCTCTGGGAGTTGGTGATGGACAGGGAGGCCTGGGGTGCTGCAGTCCATGAGGTCGCAAAGAGTCGGATGTTACTGAGTGACTGAACTGAACTGAGTGATGTATTAGGAGTTTGGGGCATCAGAGGTATTGGATTGGGGTCAGTAAAAGGTCACTGTGGACCTGCAGAGATTGAAGATTTGGGGGTCACTGGATGGAGGAGGGGATAGAGAGAGGGACTTGGCATCATCTTGGAGATGAAGTTCACCTTCACAAATTTGCACAGGGCCAGTTTTTTGACTGTGGAGTTAGTAGGAAGAAGGACTTAACTCCCTGTCTCTTCTGTCTCTACTGATTCTGAAAATGTCCTTTGGACTTTAAGAGATTTCTGAAGTGTGCTGTGCTGATGGTCCCAGAAATAGCTAAGGAAATGCGAGATTGGGATTGCCATATATACACGATTAATGTTGTATATGAAATATATAACTAATAAGAACCTACTGTATAGCACAAGGAACTCTATTCAATGCTCTGTGGTGACCTAAATGAGAAGGAAATCCAAAAAAGAGGAGATACATGTATACTTATGGCTGATTCATTCACTTTGCTGTGTGGTAGAAACTAACACAACATTGTAAAGCAACTATACTCCAGTAAAATTAAAAAAAAAAAATCTAAATTTTATTATTAAAAAAGCTCCCCCTCAAGTCCCTCCAGAACATCCACTTCTAACTCTGAGAAAATAGAAGAGCCATGTGGAGAGAGGTAAAGTATCTGGCAAGAAGTGGCTAAAAAAGTAAACAATTATTGGCCCTGTTTCCTGTGTTTTCCTGATTTCTTATATTCTCTCCTGTTGTCCTCCAATTGCCCTCCAATGAGCCTTCATTCAACTTTTCTTTTTTAACTCCAAAATTAACAATTAAGAGTGATATTGGGATCTCTTAATGTTTGAGTGCTCTCAGTTCTTGTTATCTTCTTTTTCTCTATTTTCATTCCCCCAGGGAATCTCATTAAGTCCCATGGCTGTAAATAGAAGCTGTTAGCTTACAGGTTTCAAGCTTCTATTTTCAGTTCAGATTTCTCTCTTCATCTCCTGATTCAAATATCTGACTTGGACGTATGTCTCCATTGTCTGGTTGACACGTCAAACTCAACCCAAACTGCCTTTCTGGTCTCCCTCTGCCTTTCTGGTCCACCCTCTGCCTTCTCCTTCTCAGTAGATGATAGATCCATTTTTCTGGTGGCTTAGAGCAAAAATCTTTTTTTAAAAGAAAATTTTTGGCCACACTGCACAGCAGGTGGGATCTTAGTTCCCCGACCAGGGACTGACCCCATGTTCCTTGCAGTGGAAGTGTAGAGTCTTAACCACAGGACCACCAGGGAAGTCTCCAGACCAAAAATCTTAAGACTTAAACTTGCATCCTTTTATCTTTTTTTCCTCACACTCCACATCTAATGTATCAGAATCTTTTTGATTGTCCCTTGAGAATACATGCCGAGTGTATGGAGACAGTGCAGTCTGTTTTCTGTGTTGCTTCAGGGGCTGCTATCTGGTCTCCTGTTTTTCCTTTCATTTGTCTCCAACACCTCACCCAGAATAGTCAAGCCTCTTCTCTGTTCAGTATAATGCTCCCTGTTACACTCAAGGTGAAAACTGAAGTGGCCATGAGGCCCTGTAGAACCTGCCCCACACACTCACCGTATGGTCTCTTAACTCATCCTTTCTTCCTCCTGCCCCCTCTTATTCCCCTGTAGTCCTATGTTGTTGTTGTTGTTTAGTCGCTCTGTTGTGTCCAACTCTTTGGGACCCTAAGGACTGCAGCATGTCAGGCTTCCCTGTCCTTCACTATCTCCTAGAGTTTGCTCAAACTCATGTCTGTTGAGTCAGTGATGCCATCTAACCATCTCCTTCTCTGTCACTCCCTTCTCCTCCTGCCCTTAATCTTTCCCAGCATCAGGGTCTTTTCCAATGAGTGGGCTCTTTGCATCAGGTGGCCAAAGTGTTGGAGCTTCAGCATCAGTCCTTGCAATGAATATTCAGGGTTGATTTCCTTTATGATTGACTGGTTTGATCTCCTTGCTCTCCAAGGGACTCTCAAGAGTCTTCTCCAACACCACAGTTTGAAAGCCATATGGCTTCTCTGAAGTTTCATAATCCAGTGGGCACAGTCTTAGCTTAGGGTCTTCCCACTAGCTGTTCCCTCTGTCCCAAGATGTACACATGGGTAATTCCCTCACCACCTTCAAGTCTTTGCTGAAATTTCATCTTTTTGATGAAGTCTACTCCGATCACCTTGTAGAAATTTGTAAGTCATCTTCTTGTCCTAACTCTCCAAGTCTTCTCCCAAGGTCTACTATTTTCTGTAATACCTACCACCTTCCAATATTTTATACTAATATTAGTAGACTGGGTTTCCCAGGTGGCACTGGGAAGAATTTGAAAGCATCAGTTTTTTGGCACTCAGCTTTCTTTGTGGTCCAACTCTCACATCTGTACATGACTGCTGGAAAGACCATAGCTTTGACTATATGGACCTTTGTTGGCAAAGTGATGTCTCTGCTTTTTAATATGGTGTCTAGGTTTGTCATAGCTTTCCTGCCAAAGATAGTAAATAATTATGTTACCAAGACCTGGAAGAAGACAGAAATTCAGAAACATGATCCTGGCATTGAGATCACCTTTGCTTTGTGGGGGAGCATTTGCCAACCCACAGTAGGTGGCCAAGAGGCTAAGTAGTGCTTGCAGTAACCTCACAGTGCCCGGGGGTCAAAAGCCCCACTCAGAGCCCAGTGATATCAAGAGGGAAGAGTCTGTGGGAGCATCCAAGTTATGGATGGGACTATCCAGAAGCCTGCACCCCAGGAGTGAGAGTCAATCAGACATAAACCATCTCTTGCATGGATTCCAGCCAGGAATCAGGTTGTGCAGGGAACCCCCCAAACTTCAAATGAAGCAGATGAAATTCTTTTGGAGGCAGACAAAGATTATCCTCAGCTTCCAATGGTTATGGTAGTTGTTTTTTTTTTTCCAACTATGATGTTTATTACACTACTAAAGATTTACTAGGCGCACAAGGAGACAAGAAAACATGACTAAGAACCAGTATAAACAACAGAGTGCAGAAGCAAATCCATGGGACATCTGGACACTATAATCCCCAGAGGCAGACTGACATAAACCATGTTTCTTTGTGCTTTTGAAGATAAATCTCCATCTGAAACATTTCATTAGGAGACTGAAAATGATGAAAAGTGATATTGCAAATTTGAAAGAGAGTGAACTAGAAATTCAAGAATTGAAAAGTATAGTTCAAACTGGAAGTGGTTTTATCCCCACTGATATGCTCTAATAATAAAATATCCCTTGTTGAAGTAATGCAGTGTTGGTGAACATTCCTATTTTATTTTCACTTCTTCTGGCCATGGTTTTATCTACCCTTGGATTTTTCCTCATGGATTTCTGGCTTATCAAATTTAAGTTGAGATATTAAAAAGCTTCTTGATGAAAGTGAAAGAAGAGAGCGAAAAAGTTGGCTTCAAGCTCAACATTCAGAAAACGAAGATCATGGCATCTGGTCCCATCACTTCATGGCAAATAGATAGGGAAACAGTGGAAACAGTGGCAGACTTTATTTTTTGGGGCTCCAAAATCATTGCAGATGGTGATTGCAGCCATGAAATTAAAAGACACTTACTCCTTGGAAGGAAAGTTATGACCAACCTAGATAGCATATGCAAAAGCAGAGACATTACTTTGCCAACAAAGGTCCGTCTAGTCAAGGCTAAGGTTTTTCCAGTAGTCATGTATGGATGTGAGAGTTGGACTGTGAAGAAAGCTGAGCACTGAAGAATTGATGCTTTCGAACTGTGGTGTTGGAGAAGACTCTTGAGAGTCCCTTGGACTGCAAGGAGATCCAACCAGTTCACTCTAAAGGAGATCAGTCCTGGGTGTTCTTTGGAAGGAATGATGCTAAAGCTGAAACTCTAGTACTCTAGCCACCTCATGCAAAGAGTTGACTCATTGGAAAAGACTCTGATGCTGGGAGGGATTGGGTGCAGGAGGAGAAGGGGATGACAGAGAATGAGATGGCTGGATGGCATCACTGATTCGATGGACGTGAGTTTGAGTGAACTCCGGGAGTTGGTGATGGACAGGGAGGCCTGGCGTGTTGCAATTCATGGAGTTGTAAAGAGTCAGACATGACTGAGCAACTGAACTGAACTGATAAAGTAATTGTTTAATATGATCATATTTTTATTCTCAATGTTATGTTTTCATTCTCAGTGTTCCTTTGTGGCAATGTAGTGAAAGCTACCTGTTTAGAATACTTCGTGTTTTGTTTTTTGAACTCTTTTGCCATTGCTTCTTTGATTTAACTTCCTTTTCTTCATTTCTTGATTGCAGTATTTCCTTTGAGAGAATCAAATTTAAACAGACTTCATGAACTGTAGACATAAAACTTTGAGAATAATATTTTCTTAAGTCTTCATTTTTTTACTTTTTGCAACTTTAAAAAAAATTTACATTTTAAGAACTTGGTGTCTCTTTAAATTTTAAAAAATATTTATTTATTTATTTTGACTGTTCCATGCAGTAGGCAGGATCTTAGTTCTCCATCCAGGGATAAAACCCAGGTCTCCTGCATAAGGAGCTCAGCATCTTAACCACTGGACTGAAGGTAAAGTCCTTTTTAGGTCCTCTTATATTTTTCCTTTGGTTTTGGCAGCATTGAGAATTTCAAGACAAACAGGATTTTAGAGTGAGAAGTGTTAGTCCCTCAGTTGTGTCTGACTCTGTGACCTCATGGACTGTAGCCCTTCAGACTCCTCTGTCCATAGAATTCTCCATGCAAGAATACTGGAGTGGGTTGCCATTCTGTTCTCCAGGGGATGCTCCTGACCCAGGAATCGAATGCAGATCTCCTGCACTCCTGGCAGATTCTTTACCGTCTGAGCCACCAGGGGAGCCCCTGATGCTGGGAAAGATTGAGGGCAGGAGGGAAAGGGGCCGACAGAGGATGAGATGGTTCGATGGCATCACCAACTCAATAGACATGAGTGTGAGCAAACCAGGAGATAGTGAGGGACAGGAAAATCTAACTTGCTTCAGTCCACGGGGTTGCAAAGAGTTGGACATGATTTAGTGACTAAACAAAACAAGAGCGAGAAGAGGAGCCAAGGCCAGAAGTCTCAGGCCCTTCCTCCTGATTTTAGAGAATTCTGTACCTCTGGAGTTTCTTGGCCCTCTAGATTGTTCTAATTATTGATATCAGACTCACAGCTGACCCATATCACTGATATCTGAAGGCTCAAAAACCCTTTACTTGTCCTTTAAGGCATTCATTTAACTGTGGCATTAGTTAGTACATTTTCAGAGAGTTGTATAACCCTTAGATTGCATATTTGAAAGAGACAGTACTGATAGAAGACACACCAGATGGCATCAAGGGGGAAAAAGCCAATCTAATCTAAAATGTGGTAATAAATGAATTTTTATTTAATTAGTATGCTAATGATTAATAAGAAAGTCAATACAACTGACACCAAAGATATATTAGACATGCATTATAATAAAAACTCAGATTTGTGCTGCTGTAGACTGTCAGAAAGACACAGCTCCGCTTGGGTATCATGTGACTGAGGAGCAGAGAAAGGGAAGAATCCACTGTTGATGGTGCAGCACTGGACCCTTGTTTTATTTGAACAACTCCCATCTTTCTTCCTGAGGAGCAGCAATGTAGTCGCCAAGGGCCTTGAAGGATGTGATATAAATAACATGAGTTTCCAGGTAGAGCCAGTGACCAAGCCAGGTGAGTGGTCCCTATGTGGCTGCAGATGCTCTCTGTTTGAAGATCAAAATCCCCATCAGTGGCTAAGTTTAAAAGCAGAGGCCATGCTCCCAGGAGGAAGAGGCTGGAAACCAAACAAATTAAGGTTTTGGGAGTCCAGGGCAGCGGTCGGGTTCAGAAGAGGGGGCCTGCGTTTGGTGGGCAGGTAGGAAGAGGACACCCGAGGGCACCTCAAGGACACAGAAGCACAGGCACACTGATGGGAAACATACAACTGGGGCTTCCCAGAGGAGCCTCCTCCAGAGGCCTCCAAGCTGGGACCATTCATCCCAGGGAGTGCACACGGTGACTCATTGGCACAAAGAAGAGAAACACCTGCACTACCATTTATATTGGGGTTTTTTCTTATAAAAAAATGTATTCTTACATATGTCTTATGATGTGTATCATACAGAGCTACAATATAACTTGTAGGTAATTTACATATAAATGAAGGTATAGGTATAGGACGCATGCTCAGTATTTCTTTTCTTTCTCTTTGCATTCTTCTTTTAAGGTATAATTGATTTACAATGTTGTATTAGTTTCAATTGTACAGGAAAGTGATGCATTTATATGTACATACATACTTTTTTCAGATTATTTTCCATTATAGGTTATTGCAAGGTGTTGAATATAGTTGCCTGTGCTATACAGTAAATCCTTGTTTATTTTATATATACTAGTTTGTATATGTTAATCCCATGCTCCCTACTTTATCCCTTCCCCCCTTCAGTGACCATAAGTTTAATTTCTGTGTCTTTGAGTTTGTTTCCATTTTGTATATTTGTTTATTTGTCTTATTTTTTAGATTGCACATATAAATGAGCAGCATATAATATTTGTCGCTCTCTGTCTAACTTGCTTCACTAAGTATAACCTTTAGGTCCATCCCTGTTGGATGCTCAATAATCTTTGCAGATGGGGTGCCATCATCTCATGCCTAAATACAAGGAGATTTGTCCACTGGCTAATCTAGTTTTGTACAGGTGTGTACAGGTGTATATGGTTGGCTCAAAACCCAGTAGGACCGAACCTACAAGTGATAGACTGTTCAATGTTGAGCAGAGATGAGCAGAGCAAGGAGGCCAACATCTGGCAAACTCAGAATCTTACACAGTTTACTTTTTTAAAAAAGTTGAACTATAGTTGATTTATAATGTTATATTAGTTTCAGGTGTACAACTTAGTGATTCAGTGTTTTTATAGATTATGCTTCATTAAAAATTATTACGAAATAGTGGCTTTAATTCTCTGTGCTCCACAATGTATCCTTGTTGCTTATCTATTTTATACGTAGTAGTTTGTGCTCAGTCCCATACCCCTTGTTTGCTTCTCCCCCTTCCTTCTCCCCTTTGTAACCATTAGTTTGTTTTCTATATCTGTAAGTCTGTCTTGCATACATATACATTTGTATTACATTTTACATTCTGCATGTAAATCATACAATATTTGTCTGACTTATTTCACTAAGCATAATATTCTCTAGGTACATCCGTATTGCTGCAAATAGGAGAATTTCATTCTCTTTTAGAGCTGAGTAGTGTTCCTTTGTATATATAAATGTACCCAACATTTTCTTTATCCAGTCATCTGTTGATGGGCCTTTAGGTTGCTGCCATGTCTTCACTATTATAAAGAGTGCTACTGTGAATGTGGGTGCATGTACCTTTTTCAATAGTGTTTTCATTTTTTTCTGGATAAATGCCCAGGAGTGGAATTGTTGGATCATATGGTAGTTTTATTTATTTTATTTTTCTTGAGAAACTGTCATATTATTTTCCATAGTGACTGCAGCAATTTATATTCCCACTAAAATTGTACAAGAGTTACCTTCTCTCCATATCCTTGCCACCATTTGTCATATGCAGACTTTTTGATGATAACCATCTGACAGGTGAGAGGCGTTGTCTCCTTGTGATTTTGACAGGGCCTTTGGAAGAGTCTGGGAATCAGGAGAACGGTCAGGGTGTCTGAGTCCTAGGAGCAGAGGCTGGTTTGTGTGCAGCCAACCTCCGGAGGCAGGCAGGAGCCGATTATGCAGTTGTTTAGGCTGTCGTATTAGGCATCAGAGAAACAGAACCAATAAGATAAATCTCTAGCTAGCAAGAGGCAGACCTCAGAGATATTGCAGGTTCGGTTCTAGACCATCACAATGAAGTCAACATTGCAAAAAAGCAACCCATATGAATTTTTTTTGTTTCCTAGTACACATAAAAGTTATGTTTATACTGTAGCCTATTTACTGTGCAACAGACTTGTGTCTAAGAAAACTAATGTACTTACCTTAAGTAAAAAATTGTTCAGTCACTCAGTCATGTCTGACTCTTTGTGACCCCTTGGACTGCAGCATGCCAGGCTTCCCTGTCCTTCACCATCTCCCAGAGTTTGCTCAAACTCATATCCATTGAGTAGGTGATGCTATCCAACCATCTCATCCTCTGTTGTTCCCTTTTCTTGCCTTCAATCAAGTAAAAGTGAAAAATACTTTGTTAAAAAATGCTAGCCGTCATCTGAGCCTTTAGCAGGTCTTGATAGTAACTTTTTGTTCTGTTCAGGGCCTCAGTGAATTGTATGAGTTCCATTCACATTGGGGAGGGCAGTCTGCTTAACTACCCATTAATGTACTAATCTAATCTAGAAACACCTTTGCAGACATACCCAGAATAATGCTTAGCCAAATATCTCAGTACTCCGTGGTCCAGTCAAGTTGACACATAAGATAACCATCACAATTTTTATCACAGATTTTATTGCAATGGATTGAGAAGGTATTATGCAGGCAAGAGATATAAATAGGGTTGTGTTTTCAAAAGTTCCCTCTGGCTGCTGTGTGTAAACTTAAATGGGAGACTTGTTAGGAGATTTTCTTTCAGGATGTATCTCTTCTTTAGGCTGCTATATAATAATTTCCAAGGGCATTTGTTATTATTTTATGTATGCTTAGATGTTTCCTTAAGTATTGTATGTATGTACAGAATATCAATTAACCCCAGTTCTAACATGTGTGGATTTTGTGTTTAGGGACAAAAGTTCTGAGTGGAATTTTTGTCATGGTTTTGATCCTATCTATAGTTCACATGTGTGCATGCTCATTCACTTCAGTTGTGTCTAATGATGTATAGGATAATCTACCGCAAAGCATTATCCTGCTCAAAATAGTGCTGAGGTTCAAAACGTGTTAGCCCATCAGCAGTGTCTGACTCTTTGTGACCCCATGGACTGTAGCCTGCAAGGCTTCTCTGTCCATGGGATTCTCCAGGCAAGAATACTGGAGTGGGTTGCCATGCCCTCCTCCAGGGGATCTTCCTTTTGTCTCCTGCATTGGCAGGTGGGTTCTTTACCACTAGTGCCACCTGGGAAACCCCCTATAGTTCATGGCTGTCTTCACATAATTCTGGACACTTGTGATATACACATCATGGGCTTTCCTATGTGCATAATACACATTTTGATATTGGCTCAGTATATTTCATTGAAAAGTGAAAATGTCAGATAAAACACAGTTCAAACTTCCTTGTATATTTGTTAGTGTTAGATTTAGAAAACCATTCAATGCCCCTGATGTTGAATAAACATACAAAACAGGTTGTATTTTTCAAGCATCTTGTCTCTGTACTTCAAATTGTATCTGGCACATAGTAGGTATTCAGCAGATATTAAGTGAACCAGTGATGACAGAATTTCTGAATAGTAACCAAGCACATTGTGAATATGTTAGTTGCTCAATTGTGTCTGACTCTATGTGACCCCATGGACTGTAGCCTGCTAACCTCCTCTCTCCATGAAATTCTTCAGGAAAGAATACTGGAATGGGTTGACATTTCCTTCTCTAGGGGATCTTCCTGACCCTGGGACTGAACCTGGGTCTCCTGAAATGCAGGCAGACTCTTTTAAGTCTGAGCTATCAGGCACACTGTAGGTACTGCAAAAATACTTGTTGAATTCAGTGGACTTTCAGAAACTGGAGAAGAATGTTAAACTGATGACTTAGAATAAATGTGTTAATATTACACATATTTAACACTTAATATTGAATGCTTCCATAGAGCCAAGTTATATGTAAAACTCTTGACATGTTTTTATCTGTTTCGTTTAGTTTCTCTACACCTCAAAAAATGTTTTTGTTTGTTTGAAACTGAACCCAATGGAGTAAACCATCTGCCTACTGTTTTCAAAATGAAAGAATTTTTTTCTCCCAAATGAATGAGATACCCTAGAATGTAAACCCTTAGAGGGCAAGAATCAATATTTTCATGTTATTTAATATTCTGCAAAGGAAAATGCAAAGCTATGCACTCAGGAGACACTTAACAACACAGACTGACTATGGTAAAACCTCTTGAAATCAGACTTACATGGTTGTTTGTTTTCCAGGTTGTCAAAATATTATCTCTACTTAGCAGAGTGAAATAGAGACCCAGAATAGCTAATACTGAATACTGAAGGAAAAGAATAAAGTTGGAAGACTAACATTAGCTGACTTCAAGGCTTACTGTGAAACTACAATCATAAAGACAGAGTGGTATTGGTGAATGATTAGACAAGCTAATGGAACAGAATAGAGATCCATATAAATATGATCAACTGATCTTTAACAATGGAGCCAAGGTAGTCTTTTCAATAAACACTGCTAGGACAACTGGACATTCATATAAAAATATCTAACCATGGGCTTCAACAAAAAATAACTCAAAATGGATCACAGGACTAAATGTAAGCTGCAAAACCATAAAACTGCTTGATGGTGACAGAAGAGAGAATCAAGATGACCGTGAGTATGGTGATGACTTTTTAGATGCAATACTAAAGGCACACTCCAGGAAAGAAAGGATTGGTGATTTGGACTTCATTAAAATGAAAGTCTTCTGCTCTGAAAAATACAATGTTAAGAGAATGAAAAGACAAGCCACAGACTGGAATGGAGAGAACACTCACAAAAGACACATCCGATAAAAGACTGCTAGCCAAAATATGCTAAGAACTCTTAAAACTCAACAATAGGAAAAAAACAGCCTGATTAAAAAAACTGATCAAAGACCTCACCAAAGAAGGTGTACTCTTACATACGTATACAGTGTATACAAATGACAAATAAATATGTGAAAAAATGCTCTACCTCATGTATCATCAGGAAAAGGTCAATTAATACAACAATGAACTATCACTATACATCTATTAAAATGGCCAAAGTCCAGAACACAGACACCACCAAATGCTCATGAGGTTTTAGAGTAACAGGTACTCTTGTTCTTTGCTGGTGGGTATGCAAAAGAATCTGCGTGCCAATGCAGGAGACACAAGAGACGTAGGTTCGATCCCTGGGTTGGGAAGAACCCCCTGGAGAAGAAAATGACAAACCATCCAGTATTCTTGCCTAGAATATCCCATGGATAGAGGAGCCTGGTGAACTATAGTCCATGGGGTCTCAAAGAGTCAGACATGACTGACCACAGCATGGAGATGCAGGTGGCCGCCTTGGAAGATGATTTGACAAAACTAAGCATGCTCTTACCTATCTAGCACTCGTGCTCCTTGGCGTTTACCCAAAGGAGTTGAAAGCTTATGTCCCCACAAAAACCCCAAACATGGATGTTTACAGCAGCTGTATTCATAATTGTCAAAATTTAGAAGCAATGAAGATGCCTTCCCGTAGGTGAATGGATAAATAAACTGTAGTACATCCAGACCAGTAGGTAGTTGTTCAGCACCAGAAAGTGATGCACTGTTAAGTCATGGAGGGAGTGTAAATGCTTATTACTAAATGAACGAAAACGATCTGAAAAGGTCACATTTGGTATGATTCCAACACTATGACATTCTGGAAGAGGCAATAAAGACAATAAAAAGATCAGTGGTTGTCAGGATTTAGCAGGAAGGATAGATGAATAGGGTTTTCCCTGATAGCTCAGCTGGTAAAGAATCCACCTGCAATGCAGGAGACCTTGGTTCCATTCCTGGGTTGGGAAATCCCCTGGAGAAGGAAGGGATAGGCTACCCACTCCAGTATTCTTGGGCTTCCCTGGAGGCTCAGACGGTAAAGAATCTGCATGCAATGTGGGAGACCTAAGTTCAGTCCCTGGGTTGTAAAGATCCCCTGGAGGAGGATATGGAAACCCACTCCAGTATTCTTGCCTGGGAAATCTCATGGACAGAGGAGCCTGATGGGTTACAGTCCAGGAGGTCACAAGAGTCAGGCATGACTGAACGACTAAGCACAGCACATGTAGATGAACAGGTGGAGCAAAGAGGATTTTTAGGGCAGTGAAACTACTCCGTATGGTGCTATAATGCTGTCTGCTGCTGCTGCTGTTTAGATGCTAAGTTGTGTCCGACTCTTTTGTGATCCCATGGACTATGGCCCGCCAGGCTCCTCTGTCCAGGGGATTTCCCAGACAAGAATACTAGAATGGGTTGCCATTTCCTTCTTCATGAGATACTCCCAATCCAAAGATCAGATCTGGGTCTCCTGCTTGGCAGGCAGATTCTCTACCACGGAGCCACCTGGGAAGCCCATAATATATATATATCTCCAAACCAATAGAATATACAATACAAAGAATGAACTGTAATGGGAACTATGAATGTTTGGTGATAGTGGTGTCATTGTAGGCTCATCAGTTGTAACAAATGTACCCCTTGGTGAGGGGATGTTGATAATGGAGGAGGCCATGCCTGAGTAGGGGACACTCAGTTACTGTGAACCTAAAATTGCTTCAAATAATAAAAGCTATTTAAAAAATTAAAAACATGGTGCCTCAATAGACACTATAAAGAAGTGAAAAGATAATCTACAAAATGGAAGGAAATAATTGCAAAAATAACATTTGATAAGGGACTTGTATTGAGAATTTATAAAGAACTCTTACAAATGAACAACAAAAAGACAAATAATCCAATTAAAAAAAAATAAGCAAATGATTTGAGTAGACATTTCTCCCCAGGAGATATAGAAACATCCAAGAGGCACATGAAAAGATGCTTCAGATTGTTAATCATTACAGGAAAGATAATCAAAACCACAGAAGGCCCTTCACACTCACTAAGGTTGCTAAAACAACAGAGATGGCAACAAATGTTGGTAAGGATGTGGAGAAATTGGTAATTTCATGCATTTCTGGTGTTCTCAAAGCAGTGAAAAGCTCAGAGATCACTTACCACTCTGGTTTTCAATTTTCTCTTTATTTTTGTCCCCTAGAGGTTTTGCTTATTTCTTTTGTGAACTTAGATATTCCTTTATAATGACTAAGAAAAAAAACGATCCATATTTCCAGATGTTTTGTGGTGATAAGTCTTCTCAGGAAATATGAGTCACCAAGCTAAGAGAAATGGAAGTTATCATTCTGTAAGAGATGCTACTTTAACAAAGGATATCTGTGCTACTCCATTTATGGATATCTGATAAATAAAGATATCTAAATCTTCACTATAACAATATTTTGACCCCTTTTAATCCAGTTTTCTAAGTAAAACATAAACTTGAATGAATTATTGGGTTTGAAAAAGAACAAATATGAATAAAGCATAGTTTGAGATGAGAACTGTGACACTTTGCTGAAAAATTATATTAAATAAAATTATGTACAGTGTATTATAGATGGCATACAGTGCTGCTGGTTTAATCTGCCAATTTCTCCTCATCCCAGAATTGGTGTAAATCCTTCTGCAAGTATAACTAAGTGAATAGTCTGTACAAGCTTAGTCAGGGCTCCTCTTTCATTGTCCAAATGTTCTTGACCCTATCCTAAAGCCTACCCTCAATTATGCCTCAAACCGTTCTCTGCTGACAGGTTACTTCTTACATCAAGAGCCTGCACTACCAGAAAATGCCCAGATCCGTTTCTGTGCTTGTTGAACGTTCTCCTTACAAACATTCTTGATCTATTGTACTTTTAAGAGGATCTGTACTCTGGTCTGTAGAATGTGGCTTGATGACTTGATAATCTGGGGATGTTGTTGCTGTTGTTTCGTCGCTAAGTCTTGTCTGACTTGTTGCGACCCCATGGAGCCCAACAAGTTCCTCTGTCCATGGGATTTCCCAGGCAGGGATACTGGAGTGGGTTGCCATGCCCTCTTTCAGGGGATCTTCCCAACCCAGGGATCAAACCTGCATCACCTGCATTGGGAGGCAGATTCTTTATCACTGAGCCATCTGGGAAGCCCAATCTAGGAATACGTGCCTCATATATTTGCCTATGGTGTGCAAGGAGAGATCTCTGTCTAGGGTACCTCAAACATCTCGTCTTTGATTGTGGAGGCACTCCTTGACACAGATCTGATCTAAAATTACAGTTGGGCAGAATGAAGGCTATCCAGGCCTTTATTAAAAAGAACTATGTAACATTTTCTTTATTCTCAGAAGCTCAGAGGAGTGTTGCATTAACCATTTTATTATCCTCACTGCCTGGGCTACATAAACTCTCGGCCTTTAGGTTTTTATGGCTCTTTCAGGTCATAGGAGCCCAAATATTCATGCAGAAGGGAATTATAGTCAGACGATAAAGTAGTCTACAGTCCTTTCAGCAGATAGGGAGGGTCGACTGTAGTAAGGTTTCTGTTGGTGTCTTTGAGAAAATCAGTTACCTCGTAGCTTAAATTATTCACATTGTACCTTAAAAAGTTCAGTGAACTGAACATCTTTACTTCTAGATACGAACACAGAAGAAGGACTAAGTGTGAGCCCTGGTAATGACTTTAGTGACAATGTTTTTCTCCCGTTATAGGCAAAGGATGGGGGTGGAATTTACATTGCAACCAGAAGCAAAAAGAGCAATATTTAGTCTGAGCTAACAGACTTTCCCGAAGCCCTGTGGTAACTTAAGTGCACTGGTGGCAGCTTTTTAACTCATAAAAAATACTTGTTACAGAGCGGATACCAGTAAATGAACCAAAATGTACGAAGTGGGGTTTTCTGTTTAAAATAAATAAGCACCACTTGACATCTGGTGAAAATATCTCCTCAGCACCCTTTGTTCTGTCTTGCTTACGCTGATGAGGTTTGAAAGTTGAGAAACTGCCCTGTTAGGAAAGGAAGCACATGAAGAAACATGACTATTAGTTTTCCTTTGCTGCAAATGTCTGAAAATTTTACATCTCGAGCCTGTAGTTATTATGGGGTTTGGCGTGTGGGTGGCTGAAAATATGGTACTTGGCCTTTTGGTGCCAAACTTTCAGGCGGCTTCAGCTGTCTGTATACAAAAGACATGGCAGAATGTGTCACTTTACTTTTAATATTCGGAATTGTTCGTCTTGCCAGTGGAATAGTGAGTATGTGGATGGTACTGTTGATCTTGGAGCCTGCCAGTCTCCAAGAATCTTAATTGATGAAGATGCTGTTAGGAACAGAGTGAGCATGTGGGTGGGGACGACGGCTTAGTGAAAGTCTGCAAATTTGAAAAATGCTGTCCTGGGGCGCCATCTCCTCTCTAGTCTCGTCCTCACCCTCCACACCCAATTTTCTAATTTTCCCTTCTCCTGCCTCAGTTTAGCATCTTTGATTTACCCTGGCCCCTGATCTTCATGTAAATAGAAATTAAATGACAAATTTCCAAGACCCCCCAAAGGCCATTCTTCTATTGAAATTTCTTAAAATTTTTTGTGTTAGTCACTCAGTCATGTCCAACTTGTTGCAACCCCTTGGACTGTAGTTCACCAGGCTCCTCTGTCCATGGAATTCTCCAGGCAAGAATACTGGAGTGGGTTGCCCTTCCCTTCTCCAGGGGATCTTCCCAACCCAGGGATCGAACCTGGGTCTCCTGCATTGTAGGCAGATTCTCTACCATCTGAGCCACCAGGGAAATGGAAGAAATGATCCCTCACCCATTCCACAAAACTGGATGACCTTCTCTAGAAGTTTGATGTTGTAAAGGCCTTGGACTTGAAGGGAACTGTAAGCTCTGGTTCATGAGGATCGTTTTTTCTTCCCGACTGGTTGCATTTTCCTGTCTTCTTTGCTTAGCTCTCTCCTTCCTCTTCTCTCGAGCTTCTTCCAGCTCTCTTTCCTTTCTGTGAGTTTCTGTCTAGTCAAATGGAGAACTCTTAAAGCCTTACCTCCCAGGGAAATTGCAAAGAATCATGGGATGGCTGGCTATATTACCTAGGGAATTTGGGAAAATCATATATCTGATTAATTTAAAAAAAAATCAATAATGATTTGCCCGGGATGAATACATGTGTAATTCTCTCTCTTTTTTTAATTGTTTTTTTAAAAATTGTTTTTTTTCATAAAGTCTTTCTTTAATTTGTTACAACATTGCTTCTGTTTTATGTTTTAATTTTTTTGGCCACGAGACACGTGGGATATTAGCTCTCCAACTAGGGATTGAAGCCGCAGCCCCTGCATTGGGAGGTGCAGTCTTAACCTGGACTGTCAGAGAAACCCCATGATTCTCTTTTGAAGTGGCAGAGGCATGACCACTAGAGTTATGGGTGCATCATACCCCTCACAGTAGAGTTGGTTTCTGTGTGTGGATCCCAGCCTGGGAGAGAGCAAGGGATGTGTGTCTTCTTTGTTCTTGGTCACATTCATGAGCCTTCCCCCAACACCCCCCTCTCCCTCCATGAAGCCTGCCTTCCTACTTTTGCAGGCTTTTTTCCTGCAGTAGGTTTGAGATAGTGAATTCAAGGAAAGAATATTTCAGTTCAGTTCAATTCAGTCACTCAGTTGTGTCCAACTCTTTGCGACCCCATGGACTGCAGCATGCCAGACTTCCCTGTCCATCACCAACACCCGGAGCTTGCTCAAACTCATGTCCATCGAGTCAATGATGCCGTCCAACCATGTCATCCTCTCTTGTCCCCTTCTCCTCCCACCTTCAGTCTTTCCCAGCATCAGGATCTTTTCTAATGAGTTTCTGTTCTTTTTATCAGGTGGCCAAAATATTGGAGCTTCAGCATCAGTTCTTCCAATGAATATTCAGGACTGATTTCCTTTAGAATTGACTGGTTTGATCTCCTTGCAGTCCAAGGACTCTCAAGAGTCTTCTTCAACACCACAGTTTGTTCTATGAAATAAATGGCCTCCTACGGTTTCTATCATTTATACAATGTATTTATTGACTATGTCCTATACAGTCAGGCAGTCTTCCCTGGTCGCTCAGCTGGTAAAGAATCTGTTTGCAATGCTGGAGACCTCCGTTCAATTCCTGGGTAGGGAAGATCTGCTGGAGAAGGGGTAGGCTACCCACTCCAGTATTATTGGGCTTTCCTGGTGGCTCAGACAGTAAAGAATCCACCTGCAATGTGGGAAACCTGGGTTCAATCCCTCAGTTGGGAAGATACCCTGGAGAAGAGAATGGCTACCCACTACAGTATTCTGTCCTGGAGAAGTCCATGGACAGAGGAGCCTGGTAGGCTATAGTCCATGAGGTCACAAAGAGTCAGACATGACTAAGTGACTTTCATTTCACATACAGTCAGGCACTGGGGTTGTGACTGGTGATGCAGCCAAAAAAAAAAAACAAAACAAAACCCAGACATTCTTTTCCTATAAGATACTCACTGTATGGTAGAGGGAAGACCAGTTCCATAATTTGCCTTTTTGTGGCCATACCATGAAGCATGAAGGATCTTAGTTCCCTGATCCTGAACCCATGCCCCCTATTGGAAGTGCGTGGTTTTAACCACTGGACCGCCAGGGAAGTCCCAAGACCAACTACATCGTTTGTGAGTTACACATGATGATTTTGGGTCTCCTTGTTTTAAAAGTTATTTAGAAATTCAATATTTGAGAGCAGGGCACTAAACCAAGCATCCCTTTGAAGCTGGATTTCAGTGAGAGTCCATAGGGAGAACACTCATGGGAGGTTGGGTCTCGGGGGGAGATATGATGTATATAAAGGGATAGAATCCTGGTGGAAAAGGCCCAGGAGGGCTCCAATAGTCTTGGCGGCCCGAGGAGACAGCGGTTGTCCCCTGACCCAAGGAGAAGTAAGAACGCAGCTTTGCCTTGCAGAGATTTCCTGTCTCATCTCTCTCTCACTAATGGACTTAAGAAAACTGTATTTCTCCCGTACTCTCTCCTTGAGATACAATCACCAACAGCTTTAGCGTTGTCTTGCCAGAATGAGTATATTTTAATATGGAACTCCTTCTTTGTTCTGCCAAAAAAAAAGGGGGATGCAAATCACTGTAACCCAGAACATAACACACAGCAATAAAACAATATTTCTAAAAAAGTGAGGAAAATAAAGCTAATGGAAAGATAGGAAGAATAAAGGGAGGCAGTAATGGGGTCAGTATATAATATACCTGCTTTGAGATCCTTTACCTCTGCTAGAGGTTGGCTGCAAAATTTAGATTTTATTGTGGCAAGATATACACCACATAAGTTTTACCATTTTAGCCTTTCTTTTTATCTACTCTGTGAGACTTGTGGGATCTTAGTTCCCCAATCAGGGATTGAACTTGCATCCTTGACAGTGAAAGCACAAAGTCCTAAATACTGAATTGCCAGGAAATTCCCTCATTTTAGCTATTTTTAAGTGTATAGTTCAGTGGCACTAAGTACAGTCACATTACTGTGTAACCACCACACCATCCATCTCCAGAACTTTCGCAACATCCCAAATGGAAACTCATGCGTGTGTGCTTAACGTCCAACTCTGCGACCCCACGGACCACAGCCTGCCAAGCTCCTCTGTCCAGGCTTCTCCAGGCAAGAATACTGAAGCGGGTTGCCATGCCCTCCTCCAGGGGATCTTCCACGACCCAGGGATCGAATCCGCGTCTCATCTCTACTGCATTGGCAGGCAAGTTCTCTACTGTGTGTAGACAACTCTGTGTCCATTAAACAATAACTCACTTCTGCATCTCCCCAGCGTTTGGTGATTGTTTTCTGTCTCAATCAGTTTGACTATTTTAGATGCTTTAGAAAAGTGGAGTCATATAATATTCATGTTCTATTGGGAATGGCTTATTTCACTTAGCATGGTGTCTTCACATGTCATCCATGTTGCAACATGTATCAGAATTCCCTTCCTTTTTAAGGCTAATATTCCAATGCATGTACAGACCACATTTTGTTTACCCATTCATCTGTCAGTGAACACTTGGATTGCTCCTACCTCCTGGCTGTTGAGAATAGTGATGCTACGAACATGGGTGTACAAGTATCTGAGTCCCTGCTTTCCATTCTTTTGGAAATTCATACCCAGAAATGGGACTGCTGGATCATATGGTAGTTCTATGTTTAATTTTTTGAGAAACATCAAATTTAGTTCCGAGGCTTCTAGGGGCCATCTTAAGATCGGAAACAATAAAATACACAATTCACAGTGCCTCCCAAGTAAATGCAGATCAGTTGTTTGTGAGACTAGAAAAACCTGGCTTTCTCCCTACGGTCTACATGGAGAAGGTACCCTGCAGTGCAGTGAGCCACAGGACCGACCTACGGCAGAAGCAGTGCGTTTCTGGGGAGGCTGATGAGAGCACAGGGTGAGGAACGCAGGCCATGCAGTCCAGGCTCGGAGTGGGGCTGCCTCCTCTTAGGATGCAAATTCCAAAGAAGAAAATGATAAGCAAGGGAGAGAAAAATGAAGGAACATATCCTGGGGAAAAGGACGTTTCCTTTGAGAAAGCTTTCTGAGCACTTTGCAATTTAGACAAGACTCTGACACTGGGAAAGATTAAAGGCAGGAGAAGGGGGCAACAGACGATGAGATGGTTGGATGGCATCACTGACTCGGTGGACATGAGTTTGAGCAATCTCCAGGAGATGGTGAAGGACCGAGAAGCCTGGCTTGCTGCAGTCTGTGGGGTTGCAAAGAATCAGACACAACTGAGCGACTGAACTGGACTGATTCTTTTTCAGCATACGCTGCTCCTTATTTCTCTCTTTAGCAAGCTAGATCGCTGATTAACCACTGCTTTCATAAATTTCAAGTGGGCCATTCGAGGTGCCTTACCGCCACTTAATGTCCTGTACTGAGCCCCGGTCTTCATGCAGTGTCTACCTCAGTGCTTTGTTTTTATTAGAAATTCACCTCGCCTTGTGTACTGAGGGGAAAGAAAAAAGGAAATTAGACCCTGGAGCTCAGCAAGCCCATGAAATGGCAAGAGATTCCTGAGGAAGGGCGCGCTGAACCCCTAGGCCCCGGCTGCCTGCGCGGTAATGAAATGCATGACTACAGGAGATGATAGTAATTGCGGCGATGGCTCGTTACAGCTCCCGGGTGATTTGGTGCTGTCAGGAGTGCGCTGTCCTCCGACATCCCAGGAGGCGACCGGCATCAGTGACTGCGGGCCCTGATTGGGGCAGTGAAATATTGCTGGCAAAAATTAAAAGGTCCCCGTGTCAAAATAATTCATGATATGCATATCTTCCATTCTGATGAAACGGCTGATATCCGGATTAGCAAGATAATAAAACTGATCAGGCTACAGTTAAACAATTTAAGTTGGAGAGCTGTTCATTTTGTAGGTGTCACTTGTCAGATCAAGGGGTCAACGCGGAATGAAAGGCTCTTCCCGGTAACCTTCCGAAGATGTGGATCCAGTGTGTTCTTCGCGATTTGTCCAAAGTTTTCATCATCCGACTGCCGACCAGCATTACCGCGGCAGGCTGTATTCTGACATTCAAATCCCCGGAATGACAGGTTATTAGGAGCCGAGGACTGGCTCTACATACATTAAGCACCGTATCTCTGACCTGTAATGTGAACCGATAGTGATATTGTAATTGAGTGAGTCTGCAAAAAGAGGAGGGGGGAGTCTTTATTAAAACACGGGGAGAGAAAGGAAAGCATTTCTATTTCTGATGATTTGTGGGATTGGAAGGGAAGCTTTTGGGCGATGATTTATTTTTCGTTTCGAAAAGGTAGAGTGACGTGTGGAGTGTTTGCTGGGTGTAACGGTTATTTGACGAAGATAAGGCAAGCTCTCTCAGCCTCCCCTCCATGTGCTGAGCAGACACAGATCAAAAGAGATTTGTTCTATTAAAGGCAGTAGCTTTAAAGTGAATACAATGGGCCCACATACCTCCTGAGGCTGTTCTCAGGGTCTTGGCCCTGCAGCTCTGGCTTCACTTCTCGCCCCTCCTAGGTCTGAGCCCCTTCTCTGCATACCAAGGCGGGTAGCAGAAGGGGGCATCTATTATTGGTGTCAGTGAGTCCATTGTGGGTGCCGCTGTGCACAAAGTGACTCATTTAATATGCATTAGTGGGATCTCAGTTGATTCTTTCAGGCTTCTCCTGAAAGACCTTCATCCAAGGGAGTCAGACAGGCAGGTCACTGAATTCAATCTTGTCCGACTGTTTGTGACCCCATGGACTGTAGTCCACCACGCTCCTCCTGTCCATGGAGATTCTCCAAACAAAAATACTGGAGTGGGTTGCCATTTCCTCCTCCAGGGGATCTTCCCAACCCAGGGATTGAACTTGTGTCTCTTACGTCGCCTGCAGTGGCAGGCAGGTTCTTTACCATAGCACAACCTGCTGCTGCTCCTGCTAAGTCGCTTCAGTCGTGGCCGACTCTGTGCGACTCCATAGACGGCAGCCCACCAGACTCCCCCGTCCCTGGGATTCTCCAGGCAAGAACACTGGAGTGGGGTGCCAAACCTGGGAAGCCCTTAAATTCTAGGATAAGTTGTGGAAACCCTCCAACAGCCTGAAGAAGCTCAGTATTGTGTGTGTGTGTGTGTGTATGTGTGTGTGTGCACCCCTGTGTGTACAGGTGCATATGTGTGCAGTGGATGTGAATATACACACATTTCCTAGCGTAAGAATTACCCAGCGAGTTTGGGTTGAACATGTACACACTGCTGTATTTGGAGTGAATAACCAACAAAAACCCACTGTGTAGCACAGGGAACTTGGCTCGATGTTATGTGGCAGCCTGAATGGGAGCGGAATTTGGGGGAGAATGGATACATGTATATGTGTGGCTGAGTCCCTTTTCTGTTCACTTGAAACTGTCACAGCATTGTTAATTGGCTGCTGCTGCTAAGTCGCTTCAGTCATGTCCGACTCTGTGCGACCCCATAGATGGCAGCCCACCAGGCTCCCCCATCCCTGGGATTCTCCAGGCAAGAACGCTGGAGTGGGTGGCCTTTTCCTTCTCCAATGCATGAAAGTGAAAAGTGAAAGTGAAGTCACTCAGTCGTGTCTGACTCTCAGCGACCCCATGGACTGCAGCCCACCAGGCTCCTCCACCCATGGGACTCTCCAGGCAAGAGTACTGGAGTAGGGTGCCATTGCCTTCTCCTGTTAATTGGCTATACCTCAATAAAAATAAAGAGTTAAAAAAAAGAATTGCCCAGTGAAAATTCTAATAGAAGGTGCACTGTTCCAAGCATTGGGAAATTGAGATTCTGGGATGAATTTCAGCAACGACACCCTTAAGTGACCTTGGGCATGTTGACCAGCATCTCCATCTGTAAAGTAGTTGTCCTGATGGTGTGGTAGTGAGAAATGACATAACAGATACATGTGCTATTATAAACTGTAGCATGAACATAAAATGTCATTAATCTTAAGAATAGGACTGATGAATGTTTAGCCCCATGCAAATATAAGGGTTTATTATATCTACATTTGGATACTATCAAAGGAACTCACATTGAGATTCTTCAGTATTTGAGGTATGTTTTATAAAAACACCCAAATGGGGCTTTCCTGGTGGCTCAGTGGTAAAGAATCTGCCTGCCAATTCAGGAGACACAAGTTTGATCCCTGATCCGAGAAGATCCCACATGCCATGGAGGAATTAAGCCCGTGTGTCCTAACTATTCGGAGAAGGCAATGGCACCCCACTCCAGTACTCATACCTGGAGAATCCCAAGGATGGAGGAGCCTGGTAGGCTACAGTCCATGGGGTCGCTAAGAGTCGGACACGACTGAGCAACTTCACTTTCACACATTGGAGAAGGGAATGGCAACCCACTTCAGTGTTCTTGCCTGGAGAATCCCAGGGACAGAGGAGCCTGTTGGGCTGCCATCTATGGGGTTGCACAGAGTTGGACACGACTGATGTGACTTAGCAGTAGCAGCCCTAACTATTGAGCTGGTGCTCTAAAGCCTGGTAGCAGCAGCTACTGATTCCATGTGCCACAGTTATTGAAGCCTGCGTGCCCTAAAGTCCTTGCTCCCCAACAAGAGAAGCCACCACCAAGAGAAGCGCACACAGCACAACTAGAGAGTAGACCCCGCTAACCACAACTCGAGAAAAGCCTGCTCAGCAATAAAGACCCAGCACAGCCAAAAATAAATAAGTAATAAAAAATACCCCAAATGAAACACAGTACCTTTAAACATTTTGAAAATGGTTATTGTCATTCTCTTTTTAGTTCTCACTATTACAACGGTCACCTCTTTTTTCATTTTAAGAAAATTATTTGGTAAAAGCTGTATGTGTAGAGAAAGCACCTCAGCCTTCATCAAAATTGAAATCCACTCTTCTCATTTTATGGATGGTGGTGTAACAAGGGTGTTTATAAATACTGATAGCAAGTTAGCAATGAGACATGAAGCGTGATCGAAGGTTTTTGGATTAAGATACTGGGTAAATAAAGGAGACATTTTTAAAGATGGTGAGGACTGAGAGTTTCTGGGTATAAAAACTAAGAATTCTGTTTCTGACTTATTCGGTTTGAAATGCCTATTATGTTATTTATTTCTTAATATTTATATTTGGCTGTGTTGGGTCTTGGTTGCAGCACATGGAATCTTCACTGCAGTACATGGACTCTCTAGTTGTGATGGATGGGCTCAGTTGCTCGGCATGTGGGATCTTAGTTCCCCAACCAGGGACTGAATGCACATCTCTTGCATTGCAAGGCTAATGCTTAACCACTTGGTGATCGGGGAAGTCTTGGCTGGTTATGTTATTTTTCCCTGCTATAAATTTAAGAATAGTATCCTTGAATGACTTACTTTTATAGTCACATAGGAGAAATGTTATAAATAAAGAAACTTACAAATGGATTTTTGTTAAATAGATAAACTACAGATAAATCAAGAATTTGTTTAAATTCAGCAAACATAATGAAACCTAAATATATAAGACCCTGTGTATAAAGAATGCATAAATAACTCATTGTGTCCTCCATATGAGAAAAAAGTAATATACAACAGTGGAGAGCAGTGATCATTGTGGATTAGGGTGATCGGAGAATGCTTCCTGAAAGAGGTTAATTTTGAAAGAGACTAAGGAAGATGAGTCGGTGGATGGGAAATGCAAGGACTTTCCGTAGGGAAAAATATCAGTAACTGCTTCAAATATGTGTCTGAGTGAAGGTGTACTCAAATGTGAATTTCTGCTTTAACTGGTGCATGCTCGGCGCTCAGTTGTGTCTGACTCTTTGCTCCTCTTGTTGTGGAGCACAGACTCGGCGGTGTGTGGGCTTCAGTAGTTTTGGCTCCCGGGCTCTAGAGCGCAGGCTCGGTAGTTGGTGCACAGGCTCAGTTGCTCCTCTGCATGTGGGGTCTTCCTGGATCAGGGATTGAACCTGTACCTCCCGTATTGGCAGGCGGGTTCTTTACCACTGAGCCACCAGAAAAGCCCCATGTGTTAATCCATTTTTAAATTATCTGAGGCCACTGGTAACTGGAAGTAGTTTTGCTATGTCCTGGGCTAGTTCACAGACTGGAAACATCTGAGTCAGTCTAAGTTACTTATGTCAGTGTAGATATTTTGAGTTACTAAACCAAAGAACTTGTTAGCAGCAAGTGTAAGAGGGTCAGTGTATACTCTCTTTCCCATTTTGGGGGGTCATTTTAGATAGAAATTAGATAAAAATGTGTTTTGAATCCTGCATTTTTAGAATTAAGGATTGGATGTCCAATGCATATGATCCTACTGTTCTTATAATTTGAAAAGTAATGTATAAAAATATATATCTACATGTTTAAGAAGTATTGTCAAGTCTATTTTGCTTGTGTGTAATAGGAAATGAAAGAAAAGAGGAACTGATGACTGACAGGGTCATCCTGTCTTTCTGTGGCTGAGATGCTTCCATGGGAAGACACATTATGTTATCTGTTTGGTCAATTTCAGGACACATGGTTAATCTCATTACCTTCAGTACTAGCTGAGTTGAGACCAGTGAGCTTCCTGAATTGATATATACCAATATATACAATAATCATAATTACAGATTATGATTGTAGATTGCAGACAATCATAATTCCATAAAGAGTGAAAATAAGATACTGAGTTAAAGTTGGTCAACTTTTTGTAAATGTTGAAAATATAAGAGGAAGGAAATTTTAACTTAAATGTCTTACATGGCCCTTCATAGCTAAGGGTCTATAATGTTTTTGTATGTTTTCAATGGAGATCAAACCAGTCAATCCTAAAGGAAATCAGTCCTGGATATTCATTGGAAGGACTGATACTGAAGCTGAAGCTCCAATACTTTGGCCAGCTGATGTGAAGATCTGACTCATTGGAAAAGACTCTGATGCTGGGAAAGATTGAAGGCAGGAGAAGAAGGAGACGACAGAGGATGAGATGGTTGAATAGTATCACCGACTGGATGGATATGAGTTTGAGCAAGCTCTGGGAGTTGGTGATGGACAGGAAAGCCTGGTGTGCTACAGTCCATGGGGTCACAAAGAGTCAGACACGACTGAGCGACTGAACTGAACTGACTGAATGCTGAAATTATTTTTCATTTCCCAAATGATGTTATTTACTCTTTTGTAAACTGTTGGTTTAATAATCACACAAAGTGCTCAGTTGAGATTTGAATTTCTAATAGGATATTCCATGGAGGTCAGAGACTTTTGGGTTGCCCTGATACAATTTCTGTCAACTCTTATGTGTCATAGATCTAATATGTTTTGGGGTTCTCCAGTGTGGAAAGTAAGCATGGACAGTGTTCTGGGAGGACCTAACTTGGTTCCAAGGAGTTTGCTCCCTTAGACCAGACCTTTGGCCTTCACTTCTCACCTTCCATTTTTTGTTAATGTAATATTCTCTGTGTTTATTATCATTACCCTATTTTCTTTTGTCTCATAATAGATGGAAGGGAACACTTTAAGTATGTGTTCTCCATTCTCTTCAGAAAGAGGGCAAACTTGAGAGAGCGAGCCAGGGTTGTTTAAGATTGTGGTTTTTCGACAGTTGGAGAGATGATATGGTCCAACCTAGTTTTTCACAGAGATAATTCTTATACCTCTTCTTAAAAAATCGAAGTGTAGGTGATTTACAATGTTGTGTTAGTTTCAGGTGTACAGCAAAGTTATACAGTTTTACATACATTAGTTAGTGTTAGTCACTCAGTTGTGTCCAACTCTTTGTGACTCCTTGGACTATATAGCCCACCAGGCTCCTCTGTCCATGGAATTCTTCAAGCAAGAATACAGGAGTGGGTTGCCATGCCCTCCTCCAGGGAATCTTCCCAACACATGGATTGAACCTGTGTTTCTTACATCTGCCTTGGCAGGTGGGTTCTTTACCACACTAGTGCCAGCCACACTAGGTCCTTGTTATTTATCTATTTTATACATAGTAGTGTGTATCTATTAGTCCCAAACTCCTAATTTATGTCTCTCCTACCCTTTCCCCTTTGGTAACCATAAGTTTGTTTTGTTTTGTAAATAAGTTCATTTGCATCACTTTTTTAGATTCTTCATGTAAGTGATATCATATGACCTTTGTCTTTGCCTTACTTCACTTACTGTGTAATCTCTAGGTCCATCCATATTGCTGCAAAAATAACATTAGTTCTTCCCTTTTTATGGCTGAGTAATATTCCATTGTGGAGCTTCCCAGTTGGTGCTAGTGGTAAAGAACCTGCCTCCCAATGCAGGAGGCATAAGAGAGGTGGACTAGATCCCCGAATTAGGAAGATTCCCTGGAGGAGGGCATGTCAACCTACTCCAGTACTCTTGCTTGGAGAGTCCCATGGACAGAGGAGCCTGGTGGGCTAGAGACCATAGGGTCGTGGAGTGTTGAACATGACTGAAGTGACTTAGCATGCACACACGTGATATTCCTTGTTTATATGTAGCACATCTTTTTTATCCACTCCTCTGCTGATGGACATTTAGGCTGCTTCCATGTCCTGGCTATTGTAAATAGTGCCACAGTGAACTTTGAAGTGCATGTATCTTTTCAAATTATGGTGTTCTCTGGATATATACCCAGGAGTGGGATTGCTGGATCACATGGTAACTCTATTTTTAATTTTTTAAGGAACCTCTATTCTGTTGTCCATAGTGACTGCACTAATTTATATTCTCACCAATAGTGTAGAAGGGTTCCCTTTTCTCCACACCCTCACCAGCGTTTATTATTTGTAGACTTTTTAATGATAACCACTCTGACTGGTGTGAGGTGGTACCTCATTATAGTTTTGATTTGCATTTTTCTAATAATTAGCAATGTTGAGCATCTTTTCATGTGCCTGTTGGCCATCTGTAAATTCCTAACACTTCTTGATTGAAGAATTTATAACCTTTCAAACAAAATAAATGAGGAACCTCAGCTGCCTCTCTAGTGGGAGGCATTAAAACTGGGTGGATTGGAGCATGTGCTCTGAACCTGCCAGCCTGACTTTGGATCCCAATTCCACAACTGTGTGATTTTTGGATGGGATTCTTATATCTCTCTGTGCTTCAATTTCTCTCTCCTTAAAATGGGGAGCAATAATAAATAATAATTATCAGGTTAGTGCAAAGGTTATACTAGTTAATCAGGGCACAGCACTTAGATTAGTATTAGCTCATATTCTGATTGCTCACAGTTTTCTATTATTCACTCGTTACCTTGTTTAGCTCTTGGTGAGATAGGACTTCGCCCTTTTCCTCCCATTCTTTTGCAGTCTAGGAACCAGTATCAGCTGCTCTCCTCATTGTGTGTTTGGAGCATTATACTTTAAGTAAAAGTGTCAGTTGCTCAGTCGTATCTGACTCTTTGCTAACCCATGGAGTGTAGCTGGCCGGGCTCCTCTGTCCATAATGTTCTCCAGGCAAGAATACTGGAGTGGGTAGCCATTCCTTTCTCCAGGAGATCTTCCCGACCCAGGGATCAAACCCAGATCTCCCCCATTGTGGGCAAATTCTTTACTGTCTGAGCCACCGAGAAGTGGTGATATATTTCAATATGTTTTATATTTAGCAACACTGTTGTAACGTCTTCTTAAGGCACCACAATAGAAGTTTTCCTATTGATCAGACTCTAGGAGGGGAGAGATGAAGGGACTGGGGAGAGAGATGGCTCCCGAGGGGAGGAAGAAGCCGTGAGAATTAAGGGCTGGAAATAACTCCAAAGGGAGCAGCCCGCAGCAAGGTCTGTCAGGAGTCTGTTCCTACAGCGCTTACTCTGATCTGTCAGAGGTGAGGGCTGAGTGGGTCCTTCTCCAGGAGTGGTGCTTCTGTGTCTCATCTGCAGGGGGCAGCACCGCAGCTCTGGTTATTTGCATCCTCAGGCTTCTCTCCCCTCCCTCCCATTTCCCTCCTGAAATACATTGTTTTTACAGCCCATCTAATTTGGGCGTAGGCTTGGCCAGCCTCGTTGTCATTTTAATATATATTATTTTGGTTTCTCACACAATCTGTAATTTATTTTATTGACTTCCTAATAAATAGGGGGGAAAAGATCTTATTTCCATATGGACTGTGCGTTATGGAGAAGCCCCTCATGGCTCAAGACCAGAGCAAATCCACACTGGCTCGTTTTCATCCCTCCCACTTGAGGTTTATGTGTCTCTCCTCTCCTAATTTTTCATTAGAATATAATAATCGTCTGAGGAAAGGGTGATTTGATATGTGATATATTTCATTATGCTCTTATGGTAAGGGTAGTGCCCAAAGTGAGAGAGCATCACTAATTTTTCGGCACAGTAATTTATTCCACAGTATTTAAATGTTGTAATTTTCACACGGAGGCACATGCTGCCACATCGATCTTTCCCTGGACCAGTCTGTCTTGCTCTTTCCTTTTCATCTGTTTTGTTTTTGCATATTTTTTTCATAAATTCGACAGATGGCCTCTTGATGAATCCTTGATAATACTGTCATGTAAAGCAGCGAAGACTAGAAATCATCTCACAAAGATTTTTCATTGCAAAGGGAAAATTGAACAGAGCAAACATCACTAAGTCCATAACAACAGCCACAAAATATCTACTTCACGTCAGTAAAGAGGACAGGCTTGCCTCCTCCTGCTTCCCGCACCAATGCCAGCGTCCTTTTAAAGTCCTCTGAATATTTTATATTCCGTTTCGATCCCCCTTGCACGCCTCGGGTCGGTTGAGATTTGTGAGTTTCATATTCCAAATGTTCACGCAGCCTCTTTCACGCGTCCCCTCGCTTCTCCCGGAGCCCCCACTCCCAGGGCTCCATAATTGTGGATCAGGTGAAGTTTGCGTCCCCTCATTTCAAGGTCATGCACCAATAGGACCATTTTCCTGATTCAGAGGGCACGTAATTTCACAGCCGTGTACTCCTCATTAATCCCCCTGAGTGGGGGCTCGTGAAGTTCCAGATCACAGATTTGTTTTTGTCTTGTTCTCTGACTCAGTGCTTCACAAAGGGATTAGATTAGCCTCTGTGATTGTATTTGTATCTCCCTGCATCGTGTTGGAAATAAAGTGATTTCTTCTGTCCCCTCCTGCCCCGATACTCCACCCCTTCCCATTTCCTGTCGTCATATTTCTCCCTCCAGTTTAATGACTAGGTTGCAGTTCATTAAAGACAGATGCGCGGCAAATACAGGGAATTGTTCATTTACTGGTAGTAGTTCTAGCTTTCTTTGCTGATATACATATACATACATATATATAATTATGTGTGTGATATATATATATATATATATATATATTGTTTTCTTTTAGTAGCCTGTGTGTGAAATCTCCAGGATTACCACAAATATGAAAATTTGTTGTCTAGTGGGTGTGAATTGAAATCCCTGTGGGCCTGAATTCTGTGGTTTCTAAACGTTAGAATGTCCCGAAATAAGACCATTATTGATTTGTTTCTCAGTGCTGTTGCCTGCTAGGATGAGTAGGAACAGGATCTCAAGCAGGGTGTTTCCCCCCCACATTTTAAAGTGGCTTCTTCCTCCTTTCCCGCTCTTTCTGCTTCTTATTCCAGTTTTTGACGGCTTCTGTGACTCTCGGCGACCATGAAAAGGATCCACCTGGGCCTTTTGTGATTTCTCAGGATGCGTGAGCCATTGCAGGCTCTTTCTGCAGGTGCTTGGGTCCACTCCGCTTCACAGTGGTAGCCCGCAAAGTGTTCACGTGGCCAACACTTTCCTGTGTCAGGCATTTACAGCCTCCCATTGAGCTGGGCACTAATGGGCTTTCCCCGTGGCTGGGTGGTAAACAAGCCACCTGCCAATGCAGGAGATGCAGGTTTGATCCCTGAATCTAGAAGATCCCCTGGAGAAAGGAATGGCTACCCACTCCAGTACTCTTGCCTGGGAAATCCCATGGACAGAGGCGCCTGGCAGGCTACCCCATGGGGTCGCAAAGAGTCAGACTTGAATGAGTGACTAAACAACAACTGAGCTGGGCATCACTATGTCCATTTTACAGAACAGGAAGCCAAGCCTCGGAGAGGTTAGGTTGCCTGAAGTCTGCATTGTTATAAGGTCGCAGCCAGGACCGACCTTGGGTCTCCTTCTTTACCACCCTGCTTCCTCACCTGAGAAGCTATTCTAAACTCCATGTTTAAAACCAGGAGGCCCAGCTTCATGTTTTTGTGGCTTTGAGTGCTAAATAAAACCGTGATCCATTTGGGGAGACGATGCACACACCACCCCCACCCCCACCCCCTGCCTTTATAACTTTTCACTTCTTTGGCAATAAGCAAGAGCTGGTAAATAATCGAGCAGAATTGGGCTAAGCTGTGTTCACCTCTAACTTAAGAAACAGGAGATCTAGGCCAGCCTGGACAACTGCTCTCCATTCAGGGAAGAATCCAGTGGAAGGCAGCAACTGAGAGCATCAGTCCTGTGTCAGGTAGCTGCTGCTAAGTCACTTCAGTCGTGTCTGACTCTGTGTGACCTCAGAGCAGCCCACCAGGCTCCCCCGTCCCTGGGATTCTCCAGGCAAGAACACTGAAGTGGGTTGCCATTTCCTTCTCCAATGCATGAAAGTGAAAAGTGAAAATGAAATCGCTCAGTCGTGTCCGACTCTTTGCGACCCCATGGGCTGCAGCCTACCAGGCTCCTCCATCCATGGGATTTTCCAGGCAAGAGTACTGGAGTGGGGTGCCATCGCCTGTAGACCAGGTTTGAATTCTGACTTCTCTGCTTCTTAGAGAAAGATACTGGACTTGCCTTCTGTAAGTCCAGGACATAGACTGTTGTAAGGATTAAAAATGGTTACAAAACAAAATTTGAAATTCAACCACATTCTGTCTGAGGATGCAAGTGGCTTTACTTGGTGGTTCTTGTGTTAGGTGATGATCATTCTTGTCTAACTGGCTTCCCAGGTGGCTCAGTGGTAAAGAACCTGGTTCCCAATGCAGGCGATGCAGATATGCTTACATGTGATCCCTGGATGGGGAAGATCCCCTGGAGGAATGCATGGCAGCTCACTCCAGTATCCTTGCCTGGAGAATCCCATGGATAGAGGTGTCTGGAGGGCTCCAGTCCATAGGGTTCCAAAGAGTAGGACACAACTGAAGCGACTACCACACTACACCATTGAAGTAAATAAACGGATTTTTTAATGCAGTAAATAGGGCTTCCCTCACAGCTCAGTTGGTAAAGAATCCGCCTGCAATGCAGAAGACCCTGGTTTGGTTCCTGGGTCAGGAAGATCCCCTGGAGAAGGGATAAGCTACCCACTCCAGTATTCTTGGGCTTCTCTTGTGGCTCAGCTGGTAAAGAATCCGCCTGCAATGTGGGAGACCTGGGTTCAATCCCTGGGTTGGGAAGATCCCCTGGAAAAGGGAAAAGCTACCCACTCCAGTATTCTGGCCTAGAGAATTCCATGGACTGTATAGTCCTTGGGGTTGCAAAGAGTTGGACACGACTGAGCAACTTTCACTCACTCACTCAGGGTTTTGTACTTGCTGAAGCACAAGAATCCCTGTTCATTATCTTTATCGACTTTTAATCTACATTGTTTTTTAAATTAATTTTTGTTGGATCATTTGGGCTTCCGTGGTGGGTCAGACGGTAATGCATCTGCCTGCAATGTGGGAGACCCAGGTTTGATCCCTGGGTCAGGAAGATCCCCTGGAGAAGGAAATGGCTACCCACTCCAGTATTCTGACCTGGAGAACTCCATGGACTCTATAGTCTATGGGGTCGCAAAGAGTTGGACACGACTGAGCCACCTTCACTTTCAGGCAGTGAATAAATGGCCTCTTTGGTAACTGAGCCTGGCAAGTGGGGATCCACGTATTGTAAAGGTTTGATTTCCTGGTTCAGTCTTTGACCAAGAGGGGAAAGCTACCAGAGTGGGTTTGTCTACAACCTCAGGTAGTTTTATTAGTTATTTCTTTTTTCAGATAAGTGTTGGGAGTATTTTTTAAAACATCTTTTATTTAATTTCTCACAGTATTACTTCTGTTTTATGTTTAAGCCATGAGGCATGTAGGATCTTAGCTTAAAATCCCTACACCTTGCATTGGAAGGTGAAATCTTAACTGTTGGACCACCAGGGAAGTCCCCAGGTAGTTTTATTTTAGATGGTGATTGTCCAGTAGTCTCTTCAGACTGGAAAGGCAGTTTAAGCAAAGAATTGGCAACATGTGAGTACTCAGGTGAAAAAAGAAGTGCCAGGAAGAGCCTGGAGGTCACGTCAGTCCTATCACCTTTTGTTTTAGGATCGTCTTGTGTCTTAATTTTTCATTAGCCTTTTGGTAATGCATCTTTTAATGAAGCTGTTTTGGAATTTTGAAGCCTTTTGTAAGCTTCTGCATACCAATTAAAGTTGGCATCCCATTCTAACTGCATAATTTGGGACAATTCTCAAGTGTTCTTGGTGTGCTTCTTAAATGAACAATCCTGTAATTGGAGTGATCCCCATAATGGTCGCTAAGAGTCAGACACGACTGAGCGACTTCACTTTCACTTTTCACTTTCATGCATTGGAGAAGGAAATGGCACCCCACTCCAGTGTTCTTGCCTGGAGAATCCCAGGGACGGGGGAGCCTGGTGGGCTGCCGTCTCTGGGGTCACACAGAGTCGGACACGACTGACGCGACTCAGCAGCAGCAGCAGCCATAACGGCCACTGTGATTCTTGTAAAATCTTGCCATCTGTTCGATCCTTGTAACTTCTGGGACTACAGTTGCTCAACCTAAAATGGGCAGGTGTATAGGAAGGTAGTACACTCACCTCTTTGGTTATAAAGGATCCCATTTCTTTTAGCTAGGCCTTTGGGTTTCTTGCATGCTCAGTCGCTCAGTTGTGTCTGACTCTTTTCGACTCAATGGACTGTAGCCCACCAGGCTCTCTGTCTATGGGATTATCCCATCAGGAATATCGAGTAGGTTGCCATTTCCTGCTCCAGGGGATCTTTCCGCCCCAAGGATAGAACCCATATCTCCTGCATTGGCAGTCGGACTCTTTACCACTGAGCCACCTGGAAAGCCTTAGAGCCAAACTTACCGGCTTCCAGGCATTTCCAATATTCTCAGTAGCAATCAGCTTTTATTTACCTGAGGCCCCGCATGGGATCCAGTTCAGCTCAAATTGGACCCAGTCCAATCCCAGGCCCAGTTTGGTTTTCAAATCAGGCCCAGTCTGATCCCGGACCCCGTCCAGTTCTTAAGTTGAACCCAGTCCAACTTTGGTCTATTGCCATCATGAGTTGCCATGGACTTTGGACTGGGAGAAAGGACTGAGCCAGCAGAGCTGAAAGGATGGAGACTGGAGACAGATTCCACACACAGGGAGAGCTGCAGCTGCCACCAGTGGTTCCCAGCGTGGCATCTGCACAAGGATTCCAAACAAGCCGGGGACACTGACCAAGCTGTCAGCAGTTCCCAGCACGGGAGTCCAGGGACAGACAGAGTTTAGATGTGGAGTAATCAAACAAACAAAACACTGATTACAGAGACTAGATGGGTGGTTGCCAGAGGCAGAATTTAGGGGTGGGGAGCTGGGCGAAATTGGTGATAGAGGTCACAATGTCCAAATTCCCAGTGATCAAATGAAAAGTCCTGGGGGTGTAATGTACAACATTACACTAGTTACTAGTGACTCTAGTTACTAGTACTGTACTGCATATTTGGATGTTACTAAGAGAGCAGACCTTAAGTGTCCTCATAACAAGAAAAAAGACAACTTTGTGGCAATAGATGTTAACTAGACTTGGGGGTAGCTATTTTGCAATGTATGCAAATATTGACTCATTTTGTTCTGCACCTAAAACTAATACAGTGTTATATGTCAGTTACAGCTCACCTAAAAATAAAAAACTCTCCAAATTAGTATTCAGTCATACACCCAAGATTCATTGAAAATGTATCTACATGGCATTGTGATAAGTCCTGGGAATACAGTACATTACAGAGAGGACAGGGCCCCTGACCAAATTCCTCCTTTTAACTCCACTCAACAAATATTTATTGAGTACCTGACATGTGATAGGTACCATACACCAAAAAACCCAACCAACCAATCAAATGAAAAACCAATCCCCCAAACAAATCCAAGCCCAAACCAGACAGATAATAAAACAAAAAACATTGCCCTCCATTTGTTCCTTCTTTGCATGCCCGCTAAGTCCCTTCAGTCATGTCCGACTCTGTGGCCCTATGGATTATAGCCTGCCAGGCTCCTCTGTCCATAGGATTCTCCAGGCAAGAATACTGATGCCCTCCTCCAGGGGATATTCCTGACTGAGGGATCAAATCCTCATCTCCTGTGTCTCCTGCATTGGTGGTAGGGTTGTTTACTACTAACCCACCTGGGATGCTCACTGAAAATGAGAAAGACTATTTCTTTTAATTTTGAAGCTAATTCTTTTAAATTTTTTATTTTGTATTGAGGTATAGCTGATTAACAATATTTGATAGTTTCAGGTGGACAGCAAAGGGGCTCATCTGTTCATATACATGTATCCATTCTCCCCCCAATTCCCCTCCCATCCAGATTGCCACATAACATTGAGTAGAGTTCCCTGTGCTATATAGTAGGTCCTTGTTGGTTTTGTATTTTAAACACAGCAGTGCGTACAGGTCCATCCTAAACTCCTTAACTACCCCTTCCCTGCATCCTTCCCCCAACCCCCAACCATAAGTTCCTTCTCTAAAAGGAAGACTTTCTGGTGACAATATTTTGAGATCAATGATTCTTATTCAAGGCTGTCCCTCAGACTGTGCATTTTGCTGTTTGCAAAATACATTTCTTTTTGAATACTGGGTTAATTTTCAGCTCACCTTTATTGAGTCCAGGCACTGTGCTCAGAGCCTTCTCCATCTCACTTTCCTCTCTCAGCAGGCATGCTGTGGGGAGTTTTTCCTGCATCATGTGTTGAGGGTGCTGAGGCAGAGAGTGGATAACTGATTGGCCAGGCTCCATGCAGCTGGAAATGACAGAGATTTGAACCCACATCTCCTGGTTTGAAATTCAAACTTTCCTCATTTACAGAATACACAATTGAGGGCAAAATTCCAGAATCTTAGCACTGTCTTTTCATTTGCTTCATCCATCAAATGGATCCTTTACTAATTCTCACAGGTACTAATTCCACACAGCTTGCACTTGTTTTGTGTGCTCAGTTGCTCAGTGTTGTCCGACTCTTTGCGACCCCATGCACTGTAGCCCACCAGGCTCCTCTCTGTCCTTTGAATTTTTCAGGCAAGAAAACTGGAACGAGTTGCCATTTCCCACTCCAGGGAATCTTTCCAACCCAGGGATCGAATCTGTATCTCTTGCATCTTTTGCATCAGCAGGCAGATTTATTATCACTGAGCCACTCTACATAACTACTATCTTTTTAAAGACAAGTTAAAGCCTTTCTGTTGTTGTTAGGCAATGCTTGTGTTTGATTGTGTACTTCATCTATGAAATGGGAAAAAGGCAAATGGGAGTGACTTCCTTGCTTTGGCTTTGGGAGTCTAAGCTATTTGGACTTATTTTTATAAGTTTGGGCCTGAAAAGCCATTTCAGAATTGTAACTTTTGCCACCATGCAGGGAGAGCAATGTTTTGTTTACATTCTTTTGCCTCAACCTGAGAATTTTGAAGGACTCCACTGTGTGTGGTTTTCTTAAGGCAAATGATGGAATCTTTCTTAGCTTGTTTCAAACTGTTTTTTTTTCTTTTTTTTGATGAAAGAAAATCATAGCTGAATTATCCAGAGTATGTCTGTGAGAAATAGCTACTAAGCATTTTGGAAGGGAGTTCTCAGGTACACATGGCTAAGAACACAGACTCTGCTGCTAGACAGGGACCTGCCCTGACTCTGTGACCCCCGTGGGGCTGGTCAGGTTGAGATCACAGGCCTTATTCATATGATGGTGTTGCAGCCCATCTTCTTCCTTGGTGAATTCACATCTGGAAATTTCTCTTTGAGGAAGTTAATAACTGAGCCTTTTGCGATTTCCTCTTGCTGGGTTGAGGTGGGGGGCAGGGGAATGGAGTGTGTTTTTGTGGTCTGTGTGTGTAAGCAGTGTTATGGTGTTATGTGGACTTCCCTGTAGCTCAAATGGTAAAGAACCTGCCTGTGATGACTTGTGTTTGATCCCTGGGTTGGGAAGTTCCTCTGGAGAAGGGAATGGCAATCCACTCCAGTATTCTTGCCTGGAGAATTCCATGGACAGATAAGCCTGGTGGGTGCAGTCCATGGGGTCACAAAGAGTCAGACACGACCGAGCGACTAACATACACACACACACATGCTGTTATGTGCACATATTAAAATCCACATCTTTTCCTTAGCAGGAACTTATTTGCCTATCTCAGTTCCTTAGGGGCTGGGTTATTTCATTTATAATTAATTTTTTTTTAATTGCACAAATGCAGTTTTGCCTTGCAGAAAAAAAGCATCTCACTAACCTCTGGCTCTCCCCACCCATATACTCTTGCGCTTTCTAAAAAACATTTAAGAATCCCCCACTTCCCAGTGCAATGTCTGGAGATTTTTCTAACAGAAAACTAGGAAAACAAATTCCTGCTTTCTGTGGCAGTTTCAGTACGAGCAGAGGCATCAGCTGTTCACAGCTTTCCCTCTGGGACCACAAAATCAAACAGTAATATTCCTGATATGGACAAAGCTGGGGCTTCAATTATTCAGCAAGAATCCCAGTTGTGCAGAGAAAGGAACAGCCAAAGTGGACCCTGCACAAGCCTGGGAGAGAGAAGCTCGGGATTGTCATTTAGATCCCACCCCTGATGTGGTGCACTCCTGGGCCTGTCTCAGAAGTTTTCTCTGTCTAGGACTTCCGGTTCGAGGTCCATCATCCACAGCTCTTGGCTGTGTTGGGCTTCCCAGGTTGCTAAATGGTAAAAGAATCCACTTGTCAGTGCAGGAGACTCCTGTTCAACTGGGTCGGTTCAATTCCCTGGAAGAGGAAGACAACCCACTCCAGTGTTCTTCCCTGGAAAATCTCATGGACAGAAGAGTCTGGTGAGCTACAGTTGGACACAACTGAACTAGCACACACACACGTGGTTGTGTTGCAGAGAATGGCAGGCTTCAGTCCATAGTATTGCAAAGAATTGGACACAACTGAAGCCCTGGAGCATGCACTTGCACATGTGGGATTTTTTGGTGGTAACATGTGGGGTCTTTAGTTGTGGTTTGTGGGATCTAGTTCCCTAACTAGGGATCGAATCCAGGCCCCCGGCGTTGGGAGCATGGAGTCTTAGCCACTGGACCACCAGGGAAGTTCTTCTCTCCAGTTTCTGTTTCCATGTTCACATGGCTGTCTTCCCTAGTGCGTGTCTATGTCTCTTTTGTCCAAAGCTCCCTCTCCTTTCTCTTTTAAAGATATTGGCTACTGCATTAGAATCCACCCTAATCCAGCATGATCTTGTTTTAAGTTGATTACATCTGCAAAGACATCACTTTGTCGACAAAGGCCTGTATAGTCAAAGCTATGGTTTTTCTAGTAGTCATATACAGATGTGAGAGCTGGACAATAAAAAAGGCAGAGCACGGAAGAATTGATGGCTTTGAACTGTGGTGCTGGTGAAGACTCTTGACAATCCCTTGGACAACAAGGAGATCAAACCAGTCAATCCTAAAGGAAATCCACCCTGAATATTCACTGGAAGGACTGATGCTGAAGCTAAAGCTCCAGTACTTTGGCCACCTGTTGCAAAGAGCCCACTCATTGGAGAAGACCCCCATACTGGGAAAGATTGAGGGCAGGAGGAGAAAGGGGTGACTGAGGAGTAGATGGTTGCATGGCTTCACTGAGTCAATGGACGTGAGTTTGAGCAAACTCTGGGAGATGCTGAAGGGAAGCCTGGCATGCTGTAGTCTATGGGATTGCAAAGAATCAGATACAGCTGAGGACTGAACAACAACAGCAAAGACCCTACGTCCACATAAGATCACATTCACAGGTACCTGAAAATAGAATTAAACTTCTCTTTGTTAGGGACACAATTCAACCCACAACAGAGAGTATAAAAGTGTGTATTTTTTATGTGTGCTTGTATTTGGTTGGCCAAAAAGTTCTTTTGGGCATTTCCATAAAATGTTTATGAAAAATTGGAATGAACTTTCGGGCCAGCCCAATAGTATAGGGGACAAGAGTAGAAACAGTGTTTCTCTGAATAGACACAATTTTGTTGATTTGATTTTGGAATCATGTAAATATTCACATAATTATAGAACAAAAGTTAAATGAAAAGTTCTAGAAATTAAAAGCATAATGAAATAAATGAATCACCAGAACACTGAATATGTGGCTCAACTATATAGAAAGAAATTATTTCAGGTGACTTTAAAACACACGTTGACTTTGTTTCCCTAGTGGAATATGTCCTAAAGAAAATAGAATTAAAAAAAAAATTCTTGAACTGTTTTCAGTGATCATGTGATGGGTGGTATTGTTGGCATTTTTATTTTAAGACTGTTGAATGTGTATTGTGTAGATAAAGAGAGTAGTTCTGTTTATATTATTGAGAAATGAGATTTAGGGATAGGAGAAAGTACAAAAGATGTTTAACATGAGGCTAAGTTATAAACAAGTTATAAACCTTGTAGTCCTAAAGTTAAATCAGAAATATAAATTCAAATTCATGATATATCTTACTTAAAACAACCACAAAATGCTACTAACGTGTTTCTAGCTCTGTTCACTTAAAAGACTTGGAAATAAAGGCCACCCCAGTAGTAATCAGCAAACTTAATGCCAAGATCCTGATCTGCCAGCATCATTTTCTTCCCAAAGAAACCAGGGTTCCTCAGAAAAAATGGCAACTCTGTGGCAGGAATTGTTCATGATGAACCTGTAACATCTCATCACAGTACAAAACACAGATACCAAATATTACCAGGGGTATTTCCAAAGGACTCAAGGGTCAACTTGAAGAAGCCCCCAGTGTAAACACTGGGACCATTAAGTTATCAATAACAGTAATAACTGTTATGAACTGAAACATTTCAACTATGATTTAATAATGAATCAAAAGCAAAAATACCCTCAATGATCACCTATGGAGAATGCTAGGGAACCAACTCATTATTTTGAAAATCAAGCATTTATCCTGTCGCTCTTCCACAAATCAGACCTCAGAGTAATAAAATAATTGGTGAGGGGAAGAAGTTTACTGAAATATTCAAGCCAACAAAAGAAAAAGGAAAGAAGCATAGAAAACACTAGAAAGTTATCATTTTGGAATGAATGAAATAATAGAACTTGGTAATGATCACAAATGACTACTAACAGAAAAGGAAAACTTCAGGACACTAGTGTCCGCTGATATAAGAATGCGCTTCACCTGTGGAGTTGTTTGGCCCCTCATTTGTGTCCTACTCTTGCAACCCTATGAACTGTAGCCCACCAGGTTCCTTTGTCCATGGAATTTCCATGAAAGAATACTGGAGTGGGTTGCCATGCCCTCCTCCGGGGGATATTCCCAACTCAGGGATTGAACTTGCATTTCCTGCAGTGGCAGGTGGATTCTTTACCACTGAGCTACCGGGGAAGCCCATGCTATGGAGAGTTACTGCTAAAAATGGGACCAAAATCCAAGGAAGCATTAAGCCCTTTCAACTTAGAGGGAATACATGGGAAAGAGAAATATGGTAAACAATATCACAGGGATGTAAGAGTGAAACTCGAGTGGTGGGAATCTCCATAGGACAAATTGCCCTGGCTTCTTCAACATGCAAGTTTCTAGGAACCGCCCCCGCCCCCACTCCCCCTGCCAAAGGAAGAGAAATAGAGATGGGACCTCTGGATTAAAAAGTCTTCAGATACATTTCAAGTGATTGCAATGTATGCATTGTATTTGGAATCTTTCTCAAATAAACTAAAAATGTTTATAAATGAGGAATTTGGGGCAATTTGAGCACTGTTTGGATATCAAATCATATTTTTAGATGTGATAATGATACTGTGGTTATGTTTTCTAAAAAGAACGCATATGAAAAGTTGGAAGAGTGGAATGACATGAAATTTGAGATTAACTTTAAAAGAGTCTGGGCAGAGTTTAGATGAAACTATGAAATTGGCCTTGAGTTGATAATTGTTGAATCTAGGTGGTGGGTACATACTAAGCCTATTATGATATATTTTTAAAATAAATATTTGACATTTTTATAATAAAAAGGTTTTTTTGAGTGATATTTAGGGGAAGTTGAACAGATTACTACAGCAAGAGGGCCAAATAAATTCTATATTAAATACATTTTATCAGCAATTGCTGCTGAAATCACTGGCAGGTTAGCTGGTAATAAGCATAGTGATGATAATAAAAACAAAAATAAACATTTATTGGTTGCTTACCATGTTCTTGTTGCTTTATATATATTACCTTACTTAATCCTCATAAAATAATTGAGATGGTAACTGAAATATCCATTTAAAAAATTTACTTATTTTTAAAGCCAATCTTTTTTTTTTTTTGGCCATGCCATGCAGCTTGTGGGATCTTAGTTCCCTGACCAGGAATTAAACCTGGACCACATCAGTGAAAGCCCCAAGCCCTAACCATTGGGCCACTAGTGAATTCCCATGAAATCCCTGTCTTCTGGTCGGGGTCACTGAGACTCAGGGAAGTGGCTTACCTTGCCTGGAAGATTAGAACTCTGGCTTTCTGGTATCCATTTCCTATATTACCTTCCAGGCTTTCCCTTATGAAACACTTTGCACTGTGGGCTATGATTTTTCCTCTGGCTTCCCCCAAAACTTTTGTATTATTCTCTTTTCTCTCTTCTTTTTTCAAATCCTCTTCTGTTTCTGAAGATCCAGGTTATACCTCCCACCACTCTGACTTGTCAAGGTTTCTTCCTCTTCGGGATCCTTATTTTACTTTCAATTAAGGTTGACCTATGACATCTTTCTTTTTTGAAAAAATACTTGTTTATTTTTGGCTGCGTTGGGTCTTAGTTGTGGCACATGAGCTCTTTGGTTGTGGCACTCAGCTTCTTTCTAGTTGTGGCTCGGGCTTCAGAGTTGTGTGCTCTGTACTTGTGGTGTGTGGGCTTAGTTGCTCCACAGCATGTGGGATCTTAATTCCCTGACCACGGATTGAACCTGCTTCCCCTGCTTGGAAGGCAGATTCTAACCACTGGAGCGCTAGGGAAGTCCCTGTCTTCCATAGTATTGTCTTGAGTTGCTATTAAAATCCTTGTTTAATTTTACTTGTTCAAGTCTAATGTCCCCAACTGGATTTGTAAACATCCTGAGGGTGTAACAGTGTCTTATGCTTTGTAGCCCTCAAAAAGGTTGGAGTGATGCCTTGCATGATAAATTTGTGCTGATTAGTGGAGATTGTTTGGGGACTTGATAGCTAATGACAATCAGGATAGCTTCCTTTATGCCAGTTCTAGAGAGGGTATTTATATGTACAGAGAGGATTGGCAAGTTTAAAATATTAAATTGTCCTCATAGAAGTCCATGTTCAGGGGAAATGCTTGTCTTCACTCCTCTTGTTGCCTGTGACATGACATCCTACACTCTTCACCTCTCTCTGAATCCTATAGTCACTCTTAGTGGAGGGAAGAGGAGTGAGCTATCTACTAGGTGAGTCTGAGAAGGAGTAGAGCTTGCTCATTTTTCAACCTGAGTCCCACTTTTCTGATGCAGAGAATGCGTGTACTTGTCTGTTCTTGGATCTGTAGTTACTGACACAGGACTGGTCCACCCAGTGTCTGGAGCTGGGGGAAGGAGGACTTGGTTATAGAACTCCACATTTCCTTTGACACAGTGAATAATTTTAATTCTGTTATGCATGTGTGCATGCTTAGTTGCATCCGATTCTGTGCGACCCCATGGACTGTAGCCTGCCAGGCTTCTCTATCCATGGGATTTTCCAGGCAAGAATACTGGAATTGGGTTGCCATTTCCTCCTCCAGGGGATCTTCCCAACCCAAGGATGGAACCCTGAGCCACTTATGTCTCCTGGATTGGCCAGCAGGTTCTTTACCACTAGTGCCCCCTGGAGGCCCATTGTGCATCATTTACAAGCTCATTTATCCCTCCTGTCTTGAGACAAATTCTCCAACAGCTTTATCAGGAACAAAAGTGTGAAAGTGTTAGTCACTCAGTTTGTCCGACTCTTTGCTACTCCACGGACTGTGGCCTCTGTCCATGGGATTTCACAGGCAAGAATACTGGAGTGGGTTGCCATTTCCTTCTGCAGGGGATCTTCTCGACCCAGGGATTGAATCCAAGTCTCCCGCATTGCAGGTGGATTCCTTACCACCTGAGCCACTGGGGGAAGCCATCGGGAGCAAAGGCGATAGTTTATTGTCATCTTCCTGGCTCCACGTGTCAATTCTGAACTTGACTGGGGCAAAGGAGTGTGTTACTTAGAAGCCTTTCAAACCTCCACAATGTAAAGAGTGGGTGTTTAAGAATTAGCCTCATCAGTAGCAGGAATTAACTTGATGAAAAGGCAGGAATTCTGAAGGGCTCGGTCCTGTAAGTCTGTTTTGTGGAAAACAGAAACCGTAGATGGAGTGATGGCGTGGGACCCCTCCACGGCCCCTGTCCACTCGGAGATGATCTGGTACTATGCTAGAGGAGGAGGATGACTGATGGGAAAGGAGATGGCAGGAGCTCCAAGGGGGTGGTTTTCACCTCAAGGGGGAGGAGCAAAGAGGAAATGGAGAAGTCAAGTAGGATAAAAACCATGTAAAAGAAGTTATGGGATAAAGACTGAGATTGACAGAGTGAATAAAGAGGAGGGATTTCAGATACAGAGTCTGTATTTTAACAAGGTCAAGCAACCTCTACATTCTTTTCACTTTCTGAGATTTTAAGAATTTTGAATACTTAACTGTAATATATTCCCTTCATAATTCCATAATCAAGTGAGCGATCACAGTTTAGGAAGTTAACTAGGACATCCTCATGCTTATGAATTTTTCCCATCACACACTGCCTATGTACATGAACACAGTGGCCATTGTATTATGATGAATGCTAACATTTCCCCTCAGGAAACTGATTAAACTCAAAACCTATCTTCAAATTTTTACTTAAAAACAAATTTATAAAAAGCATATCTGAACCTTGAATGGGAGAAACAATTGAAGATGGGGCATGATCACTCCTCTGTGTGTCGTGATGAACCTGTTTGGGTTTTATGAAGTAGTGTCATGTGGAGGGGGAAAACAAGCCTTAATTAGCTCATTAGCTCTGATTTTACTTTTATAGTGTAAACAGTCTTTTGCAGAAGTTATAATTACTTATAGATGCTAATGCTGACTGTACTTTAAAATCTAAAAATTGCTGTCACTGAAGTTGTGTCTTGAAAATATGTTTATCTATCTTAGTGCAAATGCTCTCTAGAATCCTGGAAAGCATTAAAAAAAAATTTTTTTTTGAGGCACTTAAGCTCAACAGCTAATGGAAGATCATGTATTTAAATAATTTACACTTCCATCTGGTTTGAAGAACACCAGGTGGAAATTGCTGATCAGGATGAGTCTGCTACGTGGAAGGCAATGTTTGCTCAAAATAAATGAAAGACAAACATTTCCACACATCCCATCTTTCTGTCTGTGCGGGTAGAATCCTGTCTCCTTTTCTCCGGTCCCGGATCCTGTCTCTTACATCCACTGCGAACTGATGGGGTTCCAGAAGGAACACGACGCACTGAGTGACTTCCTCTGTTTTATTTTCTTCCTCACAATCTTTTGATCATAAGCAATCATTGTCCGCCTCTCTCATCCTTTCGCCCTGCCAACCTGAAATCAAAAGGGGCTGTCCCCTTGCTGTGGGAGAGAGGGAGCTGAGCTTCCTGGATGTGCTTCTCCTTGTTGCCGGGCCAACTGGCAACTTGTATGTTTCCCACTGAGCTTCACAGTGTGTTGTCAAAAGCATGGTTTTGTGAGTTGACTTTTGATCGGCACTTACTGTATCTTACCTGTCAACTCCGCAGCGGACTTCCTCATTTACGGCATGTGGCCTGCGAGCACAGACCAAACCCTTCCAGCCAAGAAGAGCCCCACAGAGCACATGGCTCTGCTCCCCGGCTCTCTCCGGCTCATCCTGTTTTGTCAGATGCCTTCTCCTGTGTGAGGACGTTTTCGGCGTGTATGAGTGTCTGCGCGTCTGTGTGTGTCATTTTAGGGCAGATAAAAGAATGGGAACCATTCCTGCTGTGAAGCCAACACAGTCAAAAAATGGAACTTTTTGTTTCAGCATCGTAAGGAAGAGTTCCCGGCTACGAAGGGTAATTGTTCCCAAGGCAGTGAACCAACTCACCTACCAGTGTCTCAGCTTCCATAGGGGAGCAGGAAATGGTTATCATAAACAGAGTCAGAGCTGAGAAAAGCAGCCTTTCTCGTCCATGTGCTTCAAAACCTCATGGCCTCCATGCACTACCAGTGTGACATAAAAGTTTGCCTACCCAGCCTCTGAGACTCCTCAGGGAAACAAGATAACAGCGTCTGCAGCACCTTCAAACTCATCTTCTTCTCCAAAACCAAACAAAATACAAATTCCAAATGTGTCGAGTTTTATTCTAGGTTTAGAAATAACACTTTTCCGAGCCATTTCTAAATCTGACAGTCTTCCCTCTCTCGTTGCTAGAAACAGCCTGAGCTGGACTTGGCTGGGTGTGGGGAGACCTTGGGTAGTGCTTGAGATGACTGCTTCTCTGGCTATCACAGCTATCAGGGAATCTCTGAGAGAGGAGCCCTTTGTTTCCTGTAAAAAAATATGGATGACGGGAAGGAAAAGTGTTGGATGGAATTGCTTGGGGGTATTTTTCGATATTGTTAGGCCACTCAACTTCAAACGGGCAATAGTCATTCCTATCATCACTTTCCCTGCTCAACTCTTTTAAAAAAATTAAGTAAAAAAAAATTGGCTATGCTTAGTCTTCTTTGTTGCAAGCAGACTTTCTCTAGTTGTGTTGAGCAGGTGCTACGCTTCATTGCAATGCACAGGCTTCACACTGAGATGGCTTCTCTTGTTGCAGAGCAGAGCTCTAGGCGCTCGGATTTCAGTAGTTGTGGCACATGGGCTTAGTTGCTCCATGGCACGTGGAATCTTCCTGGACCAGGGATCGAACTCTTATTCCCTGCCTTGGCAGGCGGGTTCTTATTCACTGAACCACCAGGGAAGACCTCCCTGCTCATCTCTTGGCTACACACTTGGGAGTGGACTGGAAAGGGCGCTTGCTAGGATCTGTGGGCATTGAGACACCACTATGGCCTCCTCTCCCTTCCCGCATATAGCCTGGGAGTGGCAAGGGGCTGAGGCTGGTATATATGGAATTGGGGGCTCCCAACAGTCCTTGTGTTCCCAGCCCCCTTCAGGTGGTACCACCCCAGGTGTCACACTGCCTTATGAAGTATGGAAAGCATATGTCAGAACCAGCTTGGTGAGCTTGGGGGGATACTGCCTAATAACTTAATTGTCATGTTGAGCACATGGGGCTCATGACGCGGGCTCTGGAAATGCCTTCATTCATCTCCCACAATGCTTTTTCCCCCTTTTGCCCTTAGAACTGTGCATGTGTGCCAGGTTGCCAAGTCATGTTCAACTCTTTGTGACTCCATGGACTGTAGCCCGCCAGGTTCCTCCGTCTGTGGGAGTCTCCAGGCAAGAATACTGGGGTGGGTTGCCATGCCCTCCTCCAGGGGATCTTCCCGACCCAGGGATTGAACCTGTCTCTTATGTCACCTGCATTGGCAGGCAGGTTCTTTACCACTAGTGCCACCTGGAAAGCTTGCCCTTAGCCTCTTGATTTTCTGGTTAGTTCCAGAAAACTAAAGATCCTCTGATTATCTTTAGAAAAAATTCATGCCAGTTTAGTCATTAATACGTCAAGCTAGGCTAATAAATCACTGGTTTTCTTTTAAAGGTTAACTTTTCCTTTAGCTTGAGCCTTACAGGCCTGGGTGATACTGGTCTTGCCCTGTGTGCCCCATACAGAGCTGTGCTTCTCTGGCACCAGAGTTGGATATAGCATGGAGGAGGAGAGAGGTGGGGCGGTCTCGCTGTTGGCATGCATGTTCCCTGGACTTGGGAGATTTGTGAAACGACTTTTCTCTTGTAGGGTGCATGCACGCACACACAAACACACAGACACACAGACCAGAAGGGGTTTTCTCACTACTCAAGTGTCTCTACTGGCTGGTGTCATGTATGGTTCTCAGCCTGGGAATGCAGCGGTTCACACCTTGTTGGGGTCAGCTCCCCTATCTGGGTGGCTCCTGAGTCACTAGCCTTCTCACATGAAGACACTCAGGAGCCCTTTGTCCTAGGAGCACATGGCGGCCCTTTGTTGTTGTTTAGTTGCTCAGTCATCTCCAACTCTTTTGCAACCCCATGGACTGTAGCCCACCAGACTCCTCTGTCCATGGGATTTTCCAGGCAAGAATACTGAAATGGGTTTGCTAATTCCTCTTCTAGGGGATCTTCCCAACCCAGGGATTGAACCCGCATCTCCTGCGTACGGCAGCCCAGAGAGCGATCTTTACTTTGATGTCACAATATCTGGCTGTCATCTTCCTCTCTTTGAAAATCCTAGAGTCAGACACCAGTCCAAGATGTACCCCCAGCTCTAGAGGATGCATGGCAGGCTCTCAGAGGGGTCTCGTTGAAATCCTTTCCTTAGACTTGAGGTCAGTGGCAGGCATTGACTTGTACCCCAAGTCCCTTAATCTTGGGGAGGGCTGCCACTCACAGCATACAGAAGTTCTCCAAAAAGTCCTCTTATAATCTCTCTCTCTCTCCTTTTTTTTTTTTTCAGTACTCCTAATCTTTTCTGGGCTGAGGATGGGTAGTCAGCAAAGCATTAAATCCCAGTCCGTAAGCAAGTCCCATGCGTGTTCTAACTGGTGGTCTTGCATCTCACTTTGAAATGTGATATTTATTGTCTTGCAGCCTCTGCTTAAATTAAAGTCAAAGTGATTTATTTAACATCTGGTTACATTAAATCAAAGTTTGAGTTTAAAAACCGAAGCATTATGTTCATATGGATATGTGAATCTCTATGCATGCTAAGTTGAACAACATAAAATTTAAAGTTTGTCTTCAGCGTCCTCTTTCAGTAATTACATGTACATTTGAATGAAGAGCTCAAAGGGGAAACAAAGTCTCCCCTAAGTGGAGAAGTTCTATTGCTTGTTTCTAACTAGATAACATTGTAAGCTTCAAGATGTAGGCAGAAGAGTTATTCAATATTTCGGACCCTTTTCTCCAATAGCACACTGATTTTCAGCAGCCAAGTGGAATAGTTTTCAAAATGGAAGAGTTGAGATTAACAACAAAAGCAATAATTAAACCAACAGTACTTAATAGACCAGTCATACTATCATAGTTCTTAAGTGCTGTGTGGAAATTGGCCATCAGGCCCTCACAACAGTCAAATGTGAGGTGACGTTATTCTCATTTGATAAAGTTTTAGCAACTTAAGGTCATATAGATTTTAGATAATGGAGTTTAGGTTTTAATCCAGGAAGTCTAACTTCATAGTTGATTTTCTTTGGAAGATTGAATTGAGTGATTTGAAGCTTGAAATTTCCTGTAAAACAGGGCAACCTAGAGCTTTATATACTTTCTCAATCCTTTGACTTCACTTAATTCAGCCATTTCATTTACTTATTTTAAATAATCTTGCCGGCTGAAATGGTCTGCCTCTGTGAGCATGGGAGTATCAAGGCAAAGAGAAAGAATTTTTTTTTTAAACTAAGGTGTAATTGACATATAACGTTAGTTTCACGTGTACAGTGTAATGATTCAATATTTGTACATATTGTGAAATGATTCCCACAATAAATCTAGTAAACCGTACATAGTTATAACATTTCTTTTTTCGTGTTATGAGAACTTTTAGGATCTATTCTCTTAGCAACTTTCAAATATGCAATACTGTCTTGTTAACTATAGTCACCATGCTATATATACATTACATGCGCATGACTTACTGATTTTGTACCTGGAAATTTATATCTATTGACCGCCTTCATCCATTTTAATCACACCCCATTCCTACCTTTGGCAAAAACCAATCTGTTCTTTGTACCTATGAGCTCATTTTTGTGTGTTATTTTTTGCTTTTGGATTCCACATTTAAACGATATCACATGGTATTTGTCTGACTTACTTAACGGAATGTCCTCAAGGTCTGTCCATGTTGTTACAAATGGCAAGATATCATTCTTTTTTATGGCTGAGTATTATTGTTGTTGTTTTTCAGTCGCCCAGTTGTGTCTGACTCTTTGTGACCCCATGAGCTGCAGCACGCCAGGCCTCCCATCTCTCACCATCTTGGAGTTTGCTCAAGTTCATGTTCATTGCATCAGTGATGCCGTCCAGCCATCTCATCCTCTGATGCCCTCTGCTTCTTCTGCCCTCAATCTTTCCCAGCATCAGGGACTTTTTCAGTGAGTCGTTTGTTCACATCAGATGACCAGAATACTGGTGCTTCAGCTTCAGCATCAGTCCTTCCAGTGAATATTCAGAGTTGACTGAAGGAGGGAATGGCAAACCATCCCATATACTTGCTGTGGGAACCTCATGAACTGTATAAAAGGCTGAGTATTATTCCATTGTAGATCTGTATCACACTTTCTTTATCCATTCATCTGTTGATGGACATTTAGGTTATTTCCATGTCTCAGCTATTGTTATAATACTGCAGTGAATGTGGGGGGTGCATATAGCTCTTTGAATTAATGTTTTCATTTTCTTCAGGTAAATATCCAGAAGTGGAATTTTTAACTTTTTGAGGAAACTCCATACTGTCTTCCATAGTGGTTGTACCAATTTGGCAAGGGTTTTTTTTTTTTTTTTTTTAAAGCACTTTATTGAGGTATGTTTGACATGTAAAAAGCTGTGCATGTTAAATGTATACAACTTGATGAGTTTGGGGATAAGCATACACCCATGAGGGCTTCCCTGAAGCTCAGTTGGTGAAGAATCTGCCTGCAGTGCAGGAGACCTGGGTTTGATTCTTGGGTTGGGAAGATCCCCTGGAGAAGGAAATGGAAACTCATTCCAGTATTCTTGCCTGGAGAATCCGATGAACAGAGGAACCTGACAGGCTACAGTCCATGGTGTTGCAAGAGTCGGACATGACTTAGTGACTAAACCACCACCACCATACACCTGTGAAACTATCGCCTCCATCAATGCATAGATATTGATATATCATCTCCCCAAATTTCCTCCAGCTCCCTTGATTATCATTATCATTTTGGGGGGTAGTGAGAAGGCTCGACATTCCATCTACTCTCTTAGCAAATTCTCAGTATAAAGTAAGTGTGTTAGCTGTATGCTCCATGCTGGATAGCAGATCTCCAGAACTTATTTATCTTGCATAACTGGAACATTGACAATCACTTTCCCATTTTTCTCTCCCTCCTGTCAAGGAAGAAAGGTTTTTTTTTTTTTTTTAATTGCATGCCTCAGGGCAAGTGGAATCTTAGCTCCCCAACCAGGGATCAAACATGTACCTGCTGCAGTGGAAGGGTGGAGTTTCAGCTACTGGTTTGCCAGGGAAGTCTAAAAGAAGAGCAGGTTTTATAAGAATGGGGCTAAATGTTCTTCTATAAACTTTCTTTGCCACTTTCATCAACCTTTGAGAGACTTCTATTTAGTACATTTTTTCAGTGAATAGTGTTAGCCATATGTCATTGCTACTCCCTCACTGATCTGCTTGCTATTTTTTTGGAACCCAAGGACTTCTTTACTCAGGTTGGTATTTATAGATCCAGAATGGGCCATTCTGTAACCATATTTGGTTGGCTTCCTAAATAAAGGGAAAAGTCAGGTCTGAAACTGACCACTTGGAAAACTCAAGTGGACCAATACCTCAGTTCAGTTCAGTTCAGTTCAGTTCAGTTCAGTCGCTCAGTCGTGTCTGACTCTTTGCGACCCCATGAATCACAGCACGCCAGGCCTCCCTGTCTATCACCAACTGCTGGAGTTCACTCAGACTCACGTCCATCGAGTTGGTGATGCCATCCAGCCATCTCATCCTCTGTCGTCCCCTTTTCCTCCTGCACCCAATCCCTCCCAGCATCAGAGTCTTTTCCAGTGAGTCAACTCTTTGCATGAGGTGGCCAAATTACTGGAGTTTCAGCTTTAGCATACTCCTTCCAAAGAACACACAGGACTGATCTCCTTTAGAATGGACTGGTTGGATCTCCTTGCAGTCCAAGGGACTCTCAAGAGTCTTCTCCAACACCACAGTTCAAAAGCATCAATTCTTCGGTGCTCAGCTTTCTTCACAATCCAACTCTCACATCCATACATGACCACTGGGAAAACCATAGCCTTGACTAGACAGACCTTTGTTGGCAAAGTAACGTCTCTGCTTTTGAATATGCTATCTAGGTTGGTCATAACTTTCCTTCCAAGGAGTAAGTGTGTTTTAATTTCATGGCTGCAGTCACCATCTGCAGTGATTTTTGAGCCCCCCAAAATAAAGTCTGACACTGTTTCCACGGTTTCCGCATCTATTTCCCATGAAGTGATGGGACCAGATGTCATGATCTACGTTTTCTGAATGTTGAGCTTTAAGCCAACTTTTTCGCTCTCCTCTTTGACTTTCATCAAGAGGCTTTTTAGTTCCTCTTCACTTTCTGCCATAAGGGTGATGTCATCTGCATATCTGAGGTTATTGATATTTCTCCTGGCAATCTTGATTCCAGCTTGTGCTTCTTCCAGCTGAGCGTTTCTCATGATGTACTCTGCATATATAAGTTAAATAAGCAGGGTGACAATTTACAGCCTTGACATACTCCTTTCCCTATTTGGATTCAGTCTGTTGTTCCATGTCCAGTTCTAACTGTTGCTTCCTGACCTGCATGTAGGTTTCTCAAGAGGCAGGTCAGGTGATCTGGTATTCCCATCTCCTTCAGAATTTCCCACAGTTTATTGTGATCCACACAGTCAATTGACTATCCGCATAGTCAATAAAGCAGAAATAGATGTTTTTCTGGAACTCTCTTGCTTTTTCCATGATCCAGGGGATGTTGGCAATTTGATCTCTGGTTCCTCTGCCTTTTCTAAAACCAGCTTGAACATCTGGAAGTTCATGGTTCACGTATTGCTGAAGCCTGGCTTGGAGAATTTTGAGCATTACTTTACTAGCGTGTGAGGTGAGTGCAATTGTGTGGTAGTTTGAGCATTCTTTGGCATTGCCTTTCTTTGGGATGAGGGAAGATGTGTGTTTAGTTCAGGTTGTATCTTTTGCAGTAATTCTTACAGTGGTGTTAACAACCCTGTTGGCTGATTGTGTGAGTTTTGGGAACCATAGTGAAACAAGTGACTGATCAAGAGACTTTTTACATATTTGCAAAGGACACATGGCTGGAGGACATTGGGCCATGTGAATATGGAGCAGATGTGGGCATGCTAGTTTCTGTGGCTTTGCCTCTAAGACAGAACTAAGCCATCCACTTTGTCTTTCCCCACATTTGACCCAGGACTTCAGATGTTTTCTAGGTTTTACTGATGCACGTTCCTTTCCAACTGCCTCTTTAATCATGTTGAGCACCTCCAGACCAAGATAGACTCTCCAGGTAGTGGTGGGTTCCCCCCACTTCTGCTTTGATACTGAGAATTTTAAATTTCTTTTTCCCCCCAGCATCTTATGAATCTGTGACCAGGGTGAATAAAAAAAGATCTCTAGAAAACCATGCCCTTTCACTGTTGTGCTAAATGTAATCCAAGTGAAAGCAGTGTGTCAGATTCAGGACAGCCCCTCAAGCCCACCCCCAGATCTCCTATGGACACACTGTCTCCCCTAAGCATTTCCTGTAGAGTATGCTTTATCCTTCATTTGTTCAACAGATATTTGTTGAGCATCTACTCTGCCCAGTCACTCTTCAGGGCATGGGGATATGAGTGAACAAAAGGAGACAAAATCCCTGCCTTAAGGAAAGGTGCAGGACAGGGATGCCAGGTGTGCTACAGTCCATGGGGTCCCAAAGAGTTGGACGCGACTGAGCGACTCAACAACAGCAAAATGAGAGCTGATGTTTTCATGGCTAGAGACAGAAAATAAGACAAATTAGTAACATACATAGGGTGTTAGGGGCTTCCTTGGTGGCTCAGATGGTAAAGAATCTGCCTGTGATGCGGGTTACCTGGGTCTGATCCCCGGGTTGGGAAGATACCCTTTTGCCTGGAGAATCCCATGGACTGGCGAGCTATAGTACATGGGGTTGCAAAGCACTGGACACGGCTGAGCTACTAACACACACACACACACACACACACACACACAGAGACACATATGTGTTAGAGATAAATGCTGTGAAGAAAAATAAAACAGAGAAGCTGGGGTATGGGGTGTGGTTTAATTTCCAGTAAGACCATTAAGGGAACCTTGCTGGGAAGGCGATATGTGAGCAGACTTGAAGGAGAGCAGGACGTGATCCATGCAGAGACTGGGGAAGGTTCTGGAAGCATCATGACTTTTAGAAGAGCTGATGCTTGGGAGGATCCTGGGCTTGGTCCTTTCTGGTATTGCATCTCTGGGATTAGATCAGAGCTCAGCTGACCTCCCAAAGTCAGGGCAGAGTCAGTGAGACTCTCAGGAAGAAAACTGATGCAAGGAAAAGCCCATCACAGCAGACTGCTGATGGGCTTAGAAAGAAAAGTCAAAGTGTTTGCTCAGTTGTGTCCACCTCTTTGTGACCCCATGGACTGTCGCCTGCCAGCCTCCTCTATCCATGGTATTCTCCATCAAGAATACTGGAGTGAGTTGCCATGTCCTTCTCCAGGGTGTCTTTCCAACCCAGGGATCAAACCCAGGTAACCAGCATTTCAGGCAGACTCTTTACTATCTGGGCTACCAGGGCTTAGAGACCCCTTTGACTCCTAAGGAGAGGCTCTTCTTTTTCTATTCTCAGGTACAGAATCCGGTTTCTCCTTGCGTTGCCTGTTATGCCAAATTTAGCCAACTGCAAGGTTAAAGGGGCTTAGTTCACACATCACTGTCCTCACTTCTGATGCCAAGTGCAGGTTTGGGGGAGGGTTCCCCAAACCACTCTCAGTTTCAGTAATTTGCTAGAAGGACTCTCAGAACCCACTGAAATCTGTCACTCACTGTTCTGGTTTATAACAGAGAAAGGGTATAGATTAAAATCAGCCTGGGGAAGAGATGCATAGGGCAGAGTCCGTGAGGGTTCCAAATGCCTAGTGTCCAGTGGTCCTTTCCCGGGGGAGATGTGGACAGCATTCATCCTGCCTACATCCTTGTGTAATAACGTGCACAGGGAATTTTCCACTAGGGAAGCTCACCTGAGCCTCGGTATTCAGTGTTTTTACTGGGGCTCCATCGAGAATTGCCCATATGGCTGTTCTTCAGTCTCCAGCCCTTCCAGAGATGGTTGATACCTTTAGTTTCGAATTCCTCCAGAGAGCAGCGGATGCCATGTAGCCTAAGATAAATCACACTGTTAGACTGTCTGGTGGCCAAAGCCCCTGGGCAAACAAAGACCCTGCTATTAGGCATGACCTTCTAGCAGCCTGGATTCTCTGTGGCTGAGGGCAAAGGCCAGACCTCTTTATTGGACAGGGTTAATTCCTCACTGCAGAGTTTGTAACATACAGTTATTCTTCTCCATATTTGTTCTCATAACATCATTCATAACTGCTCTTCGCTAAAAAGAATCCACATGCTAGGTAGGAGGGCAGAGATGGAGCTGGGGCTCATCATCTATACACATGAGAGGACCACACATTTCATATTTGCATTTTAGGTTCCTTTACTATTGAATACCTAGTAGATAGCTTTAAACAACACTTTTCTCATTGTCTTTTGTCCCTTTCGGGGGCAAGAGGGAAAACATGGACTCATGGAAAACAAGAGGTATATATTCTGCACAAAATCATCGAAGGTAAGTAAACTAATAGCACATGGATTGAAATGTTTACTGGTTTGTGTCAGTGTCTGGTTATACAATGAATAATTCATATCAAACTAGTAGAATGTAACATTTACATAAAATAATACTTTGCAAATTTATGGTAAGTACTAATTACTTGCCTTATTTGCCATGACTATGATATTAAATATTCATAAAAATGTGATTATTTCTTTGATTTGGCAGGCATTTAGATTTCTCTACAGCTTTTCACACTGCTAATTTTAATCCAGTAAATTATCTGGAAGAAAACAGTATGCAGCCTAAAAACTGTTCAGAATTCACTCCAACATTGAGCACATTATGGACGTAATGATCCGTTACCACCAAACTTCAAGAAGGTCTTAGAAGGAAACTGAGAATTAAACAAAGAAATATGGAGGCCATCATCATGATTTATCAGATATGTTTATTAGGAGATTTTAAAAAAATAATGCTAAGGACAGTCTTTAGAAATACCACCTTGATATACAACAAATGCATTTGGGGATATTTTGCTCCCGCCAGGGGCCAGTTTAAGGGAATTTAGCAGGACTCTGCCAGCGTTCATTTCCCAGCTTGATGTGCAGCGAGGTTATTATTTGTGAGGCAGATTCGTGCAGGAGCCCGAATTGTGGGCCAGTGTGCTGGAAATGGGCTTCTTGTTGGGAAATGGGATCCGGGTTGGGACGCACCTCCTCCCTTTCTTACCACTGTGGTTTAAGTTGGGTGATCTCATATTCTTTAAAACAAACTCAGAGTTCCATAGCACACAACTCAGGTCAGAGGAGACCATAGTGAAGGACCTGAATATTTTATGTTCTGTTAGCTTACAATGATTCTGGTAATAATTTATCTGCTTTCTTTGGTCCAGTGAGCACAAAATGGAACTCTTCTACAGATAGCCTGTATTCTCTGTTCCAGAAATTCAGAGAGGAGCAAGAGGGTAACCCTTGGGATCTGATGGTCTTGGGACCTAAGAGAGAGGGAGGTGGTTGGAGAAGATGGCAGGGAGGAGGTGGAGATTGTCAACCAATAGCTCACTCACCAGAAACTAGTTGCCGGGAGGGACTTCCCTGGTGATCCAGTGATTAAACCTTTGCCTTCCAGTGTGAGGCGTGGTTTGATCCCTGGTCAGGGAACTAAGATCCCACATGCCTCAAGGCCAGAAAACCAAAACATAAAACAGAAACAATACTGTTGCTACAATTCAATAGAGATTTTTTAAATGGTCCACATAAAAAAAAAAATCTTAAAAAAAAAAAAGAAAATAGTTGCAGGGAAATGGCAGACAGGGTCCAGACACTGGTATTGCTAGTTTACATCTTGGCTTCTATTGCTGAATCCTCTATGAGACAAAGAGATTCCACAACCTAAAGTTCCCCTGGAAGCTGGTATTCATCAGGGTGAGTTTTATTACCTCTATCTCTGGAGCTGGAGCTAGGAAACACTCTCCGATTTGTTCACACCTGTTCATGAAAAGTGCTGGGCTCAGGTCAGGGTCATGGTACTGAACAACGACAACAAAAAGATGACAACTCTGAAGAGTCGTGTCCTTAGAGTAGAAGCCCAAGGTTATATTCTAAAGGTGGAAGGTTGATGACTCAAGGTCGCCAGAGGAGAACAGGTCATGTGGCAGATAAACACAAGGTGGCAGAAGCTGAGAGCCCTTCTTTCACAAACCTTAAGGCAGATGCAAAAGGAAAATTACAACTGAAAATTTTAAAGGGTAGCATTTCCACAGAGCCTCTAACCTCATGAATGAGTGTTCTGTCTTTGCAGGTGAATGTGACCTGGTAACCAGGGCTCAGGAAAGGGACACCCAACAGCACTTCCTGAAGGAAGACAGCTTGCTTTGTTCATCAGGCCAGGAGGCATGAGGTTCAGAGCAGACAGCTGGCGTGGGTGTGACGAATTCTAAGTGATTCCAATGTCTTCTTCCTCAGTGTCCTCGCCTGAACTAAGAAGGGTCTACAGGACTTGGCGCAGTGGCTGGCATGGGGTAAGTGCTTCATAAATTATAACTAATATTTTAACTATTATGTGTAAGAAGTTAAAATGGAAAAACATCACTTAGTTGAATGTTCGTGGAAGGAAGGATTTCAGATAGTTGACTGGTATTTGCTGAGATGATTGGATTTAGTGCATGGCATGGTTATGTGATGGTAGAAAACCAGCATGATCTGGTGAAATTCAGCAACTGCTTCTCTGAACCACCTGACTCAGTCTTGGGTTTCCACAGGAATGAGTGCAGTGGACTTTTCAGTTTGAGAGTCAAGATGAATCTCAGTTCCAGAACTCTTCTGATTCCAGTTGCTTTGGTTGCATTGTAGATCAGGAGTTCCTAATCAGGCATTCCTAAACAACTGTTGATCTTAGACTTTCTAAGGAATCTGTGAGCATTTGGAAAGGGAATGTAAAATTATATGTATATGCATTTTTCTGAATAGAAAGCCTTAAACTGTATTCAGATTATTAATGAGTTTGGAAATCTTCAAATTTTCAGAAATGGTCTGGATGGTGGTGTGAGCTCCTTTTAATGAGCACTACCTAGAAGCAGAGAAGTTTCCAGATGCCAGGTGAGGCTTGGACAGTGATTAAGAGAGAAGGGGTCTTGTCTGAGTTCCTTTTGTCATTAGAAGGATATCTACGATGTTAACTTTCTTGGCAGGTCACTGAATACTGAGTTTGTACTTAACAGAATTTATTTGGTCATTTCCCCAAAGATTGCTATTTAACTGTAGCTGCCTCATTCTTCCTTATATAATTGTTATTTTTGAGCCCCAAGGGCCAGGATTTACAAATATTGCAGTCATGTTATACAATCATGTCAGATTTTCTGGTAATTTTCCTACATTGAAATAATTTTGAATCCCAATTGTGTCATTCAGTATATTTTATGATACTCTCTATTTCCTTTCAGTCATAAATTAGATAATCATTTTGTCTAAATAGATATGGAAAATCCTGTGTCCATTTAAAAATACTCTTTTGCTTTTGAAAAAAAATATTCAGGCTTATTCAGATTTTTCTACATAAGATATTGTTATTATCTTCCTGGCAAAATAGGCATGATATTTACAGATCAGTTTTGAGTCCCATGTTACTGAGGTTATAGATTAGGGGAAAGCAAGAATAGATTAGAATATGTTACTCTTTTTTAGCCAGAGTCTTCTTGTGTCATTGTTTTGAAAATTAGCAATGATCCATGAATGTGATTTGCCTAAATTGAGGCTGTTAAAAAAAATGCAAGGAATGTTATAGTAGAGTGTGAAGCTATTCTGACCCAATTTTTACTTCCCTAACAAACCCACACAAAGTCCTCAGAAAATCTGCTGCAAGATGGCACAGTATAAAATGACTATGTATAAGTTCACCCCACCCACCTCCCTCTCCCCACCTAGGCTGCTAGCCTCGCTTCTCACAAGGGGGAAATGTAAACTGCGCTTGCTTGCTCTGAAGTCTGTGCTAAGTCGCTTTAGTCACGTCAACTCTTGCTACTCTATAGCCCACCAGGCTCCTCTGTCCATGGGATTCTCCAGGCAAGAATACTGGAGTGGGTTGCCGTACCCTCCTCCAAGGGATCTTCCTGACCCAGGGATTGAACTCACGACTCTTAGGCCTCCGGCATTGGCAGACGGGTTCTTCTACCACTAGTGCTACCTGGGAATCCCCTGTGCAGCACCTACTGAATGGCTTTTCCAAGCTGTGCCCCAGCCTTCTCTGTGCTTACTTTGTAGGTTTGAGAAACAGGAACCAAAAGTTGCCTTGTAGAACCTCTCTAGCTCCTCATACAAATTGTACAACCAAAGCCTGCACTTTCAGAAAAGCAAAAAAAGGCTAACATTTTAAAGGGAGAAAAAAAAAAATCTTGCCTCCCAAGAAAAACTACATAACATACTTCATTTTCTTTCCTATTAGTCTGCTCCCTGAAAGTTTATTATTATTTTTTAAGAACTTTTAAAAAATGCAGACCATTTTAAAAGTCTTTATTGAATCTGTTACAGTATTGCCTCTGTTTTATGTTTTGTGTTTTGGGCCCCGAGTCATATGGGAATCTTAGCTCCATGACCAGGGATGGAACATGCATCCCCTGAATTAGGTGAAGTCTTAACCATTGGAGCGCTAGGGAAGTCCCTATTACTGCTATCATTTATTGTTATTATTTTATTTATTTTCTATTAGAAGATAATTGCTTTACAGAGTTGTATTATATTCTGCTGTAAGACAGCTTGCATCAGCTCTAAGTTTTATTGTTATTATTATTAATCATCCTGACAAGGACATGTCCGTTATCCTGACTGCGGGCAGAGGGGCGTAGAAAGACATGGGAGAAGGAGGTTTCCAGGAAAGCCTAAGGAAAATGAAGCACAGGAGGTCAGAGCCGTTCAGGGCATCATCGGCAGCTGTGGGCACCATCTGACTGAGCCGAGCGTGGCCTCCTAGCTGCCTCCACAATATGTGGGGCTTACGGGAGATCCAGGCCCGGCTGCCGAATGTCATTTCCCATAAAGGAGCTGGCTGAATTGGCACCGGTTCCGCCCTGAGCAAATGCGCTGGCGGGGAGGCCCGAGTGAGGCCTTCATTTACCCAAGTCTCTAGGAGGAACGCAAAGGGTGGAGGAGACAGTTCCTTTGTTAACATGGAGATAACATTGTTTGCCTATGTTAATTCAAAAGGAGATGTCAGACAGCTGGTTCTTAAAAGTCAAATCTGGGCCCTACTCTTGGAGCGTTTCACTGAACTGGAGTATAGTTGAAAACATAAACGATGAAAAAAGGGAGACCTCGCTAGATGGCTTCCACTCCTGGGACTCTCACCCAACCTGACATCGGACAAGCCCTTGGCTGCATTTGCAGTACTCAGCTTCCGTTTTACAGGTGGTTCCGTTGACCACAGCTGCCATCCTTGTCCAAATCGAATGTGACTGGATGCGGAGTGGTCAGCTCCCTGGAGTCAGTGAGAGTATTTCCAGGGGCTGCTTGAAATATGTGATGTCTAGAAACAGTGCATGCGTGCTAGTAAGTAATTTCAGTCGTGTCTGACTGTGTGACACTAGGGACTGTAGCCCACCAGGCTCCTCTGCCCATGGGATTCTCCAGGCAAGAATATTGGAGTGGGTTACCATGCCCTCCTCTAGGAACATATTTATGGTAGTTTATGATAGCTTAGTTGATAAAGAATCCGTTCGCAAGGCAGGAGACCCCAGTTCTATTCCTGGGTCAGGAAGATCTGCTGGAGAATGAATAGGCTACCTACTCTGGTATTTTTGGGCTTCCCTTGTGGTTCAGCTGATAAGGAATCTGCCTGCAATGCAGGAGACCTGGGTTCAATCCCTGGGTTGGGAAGATCCCTTGGAGAAGGGAAAGGCTACCCACTCCAGTATTTTGGCCTGGAGAATTCCATGGACTATACAATGCATGGGGTCACAAAGAGTCAGACACAACTGAGCGACTTTCACTTTATGGGCACATTGTGTGGGCTTTTAACTGTTGAACTGGAAGGATCTCCTCTTTAGATGTCATTACACTGCCCTGACACTTTTATGCTGCTGGGAATAAAGCGTGAAGACTTTAAAGCAAGGCGGCCACGAATCCATGGCTATCCACGAGCACTAGCTTTGCTGGTGGCTCAGTGGTAAAGAATCCGTCTGCCTGTGCAGGAGATGCAGGTTCAATCCCTGGGTCAGGAAGAACCCCTGAAGAAGAAAATGGCAGGCCACTCCAGTATTCTTGCCTGGAGAATCCCATGGACAGAGGAACCTGGAGGACTACAGTCTACGGGGTCACAGAAGAGTCAGACATGACTTAGCAGCTTAACCACAACAATCCATGAGCCCTTTTCAATTTCAGGAAGAAGGAACTCAAGGCAATGCAAAATGGCACAGGGAAGGCTGACATATGTTCTGTCTAGTGCTGTGCAGAGCGGGGGAGCTCATATTCTAAGCAAGTCTGAGAATGAAGCAAGACTCATGGTACATTAATTTCCTGGGGGCTGTGGTAATGTAGTACCCAGACTGGGTGGCTTCAAACAACATAAATTTATTGTTTTGGAGTTCTGGAGACTGTAGGTCCAAAATCAAGGCGTTATCAGGGTCAGGATTCCTCTGAAGCCTCCAAGGGAAGATCCTTCCCCTAAGTCTTCCAGCTTCTGGGAGCCTGAGATGTTTCTTGGCTTGTGACAGCATCGCTTTATTATTTATTCATTTATTTAAAAATTTTATTTATTTGGCTGTGCTGGGTCTTACTTGAGGCACATGGGATCTTTGACCTTCACTGTGGCTTGCTCACTCTTAGTTGCAGCATGTGGAATCTAGTTCCCTGACCAGGGATCAAATCTGGGAGCACTAAATCTTAGTCCCTGGACCACCAGGGAAGTCTTAGCATTGCTTGAATCTTTGCCTCTGTCTTCCTTTGCCTTCTCCCCATGTCTCTGTGTCATCACACGGCTCCTCCTTCTGTGTTTCTCTCTTTTATAAGGACAGCCATGTTGGATTAAGAGCCCATCTACTCCAGTATGACCTCCCCTTCAGAGTCAGGTGTGCAAAAGTATCCTGAGATACTTGCGTGCTTGCCAAGTCACTTCAGTCATATCCAACTCTTTGCAATCCTATGGACTGTAGGCCATCAGGCTCCTCTGTCCATGGGATTTCCCAGGCAAGAATACTGGAATGAGTTGTCATTTGCTTCTCCAGGGGATCTTTCTGACCCAGGGATCAAACCTGCATCTCCTCAGTCTCCTGCGTTACAGGCTGACTCTTTCCACTGCGTTACCACTGAGCCATCGGGGAAGCCCATGACCTCACCTTAACCAAGAACATCTGCAACAAACCCAGTTCCAAGTCAGGTCACGTTTGGAGGTACTAGGGGTTTAGAACATCAACATGTCTTTTTTTGCCGGGGGAGGGACACAATTCGATTCCTAACACAGAGTGTAAAATATATCAGAGTGGACTAAGGGGAAATTAGGGAATGAACCTAGAGGAAACTGAATTCTGGAACTCTATTTCACGTTAGGTTTAAAGTTGGTTAGGAATAGGAATAAAGTAGGGTGGAGTAGGTGATAGGGTGCTGCTGAGGGGTTTGGCAGTACCAATCTAGTCAGTAATCTAGTACTTAGAGATGTTGGGAACTACCCTGGAAGCTCAGATGGTGGAGAATGACCCAGGTTTGGTCCCTGGGTCAGGAAGAGCCTCTGGAGAAGGGAATGGCTACCCACTCCAGTATTCTTGCCTGGAGAATTCCATGGACAGAGGAGCCTGGCGGGCTATAGTCCATGGGGTCACAAAGAGTTGGACTTGACTAAGTGACTAACACCTTCAGTATTCACTTTCACGGTGGGGTAGGTTATGGAATGCTGCTGTGGGGTTTGGCAGTACCAGTCTCAGCAGTAATATAATACTTAGAGATTTTGGGAACTCTTAGAATTACCAAAACTTATCAATGAAGGCCATGCCAAGACAAAGTGTGCTGATACCATAGCTTGTCTTTGGATCTGATGAATCTGGGAAAAACTCTTTGTGAGGATTCTTTATCACAGAAGGACTGTGATTTTTTGATTTGTGTCATGTGTTTTATTAGTTTAATTTTTGATTAAAAAATTTTTTATTAGAGGTATAGTTGATTTACAATGTTGTCATTGGTTCACTCTTTCTTTTCTGAAATGTACTTCTCTTTTTTTTTTTGTATACATATATTCCCTCTCTTTTGACCTTACTCCCACCCGTCATCCCACCCATCTAGGTCATTACAGAGCATTGAACTGAGCTGTGCTATACAGCAGCTTCCCACTAGCTACTTTACACACGGTAAAGTACGTGTCATGTATTTTCAGAGGTGACAAAACCTGTATTCAGTCAAAAGTAAACACAAAGCACCCATTCACTGTCAAGCTCTATATTTTAGATATGCAAAGGTAACATGAGATACTTGGATACATGCGTGCTAAGTTGTTTCAATCGTGTCTGATTCTTTAATACCCTAAGAACAGTAGCCTGCTAGGCTCCTCTCTCCAGAGGAATCTCTAGGCAAGAATACTGGAGCGTGTTGCCATTTCCTCCTCCAGGGGATCTTCCTGACCCAGGGATAGACCCTGAGTCTCCTGTGACTCCTGCGCTGCAGGTGGATTCTTTACCGCTGAGCCACTGGGAAAGCCGCAACATGAGATACTTACATGAGGTTAAAGAAATCTAACCAGAGTGGGTTGGGAATCAAGTATAATGCTTAATTGAACTTCTTATTTCATCACAAGTCTCATTTTATCATCATTCTTATTTCTTAGTGTGGGGCCCTTTGAGGAGGTGATACGGTTACTGCCAGGCTTGTTCTCCGCACACTAATGGCTAGAAAATTTTCCTCTGAGAGTTTACTTGTTGTTCTCTCTCAACTGTTACCATTCTTGAGTGCTATGGGTAAGAGGACCAACTCAACCATCTTATCTCAAACTGAGCCAAACTAGATGCTTGTCAGTTTTTAATATGAAGGAAATAGTCATAGGAGATACAGTATGAATTATGTTCAGTGTGACTGTATCAGTCATGTCTTGGACATCCTTCCCTGTGCTCCTGGGTCCACTGCTTCAGCAGGACCAGGGAAGAGCCCCAAAGAAGGATGCTGGTGCTACCTGCCTGAGGTGATGCAGTAAGTGCAGTGGGCCAGGATGTAAACCTCCCTTTGTCTGACTCCGAGGGCTGGGTACCCTCGCCTACTCTTTAGGAACTAGTGATTGAGGAGGGAACAGAGCTTTTCAGAGTGGTACTAATAGTATGAGCAGAAGTAAAAAAATAGTATATTCAGAAACATTTTGTATTTTGTGCCAACTATATGCCAGGCACTTTAGAAGACAGACATTTTTATTCATTATGTGTTTGGTTAATCTAGGCACTTTCATATGCTACCCCTTTTCACAAAGACCATGCAAAGTATTATTTCCATGTTCCTTTTTATAAATAAAACTTTTCTTAAAATTCAAGAGTGGTTGACTTACAATATTAATTTCAGGTGTCTGGTATGGTGATTCAGTATTTTTGGACATTAGACTCCATTTTAAGTTATTACAGGATAGACTCCATTAGAAGTTATTACAGTTATTACTATAATTCCCTGTGCTGTGTAGTATGTCCCTGTTGCTTATCTGTTTGTACATAGTTTGTGTATGTGAATCCCATACCTCTAATTTGTCCCTCCTGCTTCTCTCTTCTGGTAGTCACCAGTTTGTTCTCTATATCAGTGAATCTGCTTCTATTTTGTATTCATTTGTATTGCATTTTAGATTCCATATATAAATGATATCATACAGTGTTTGTCTTTCTCTGTCTGACTTATTTCACTAAGCATAGTATTCTTTAGGTCAGTCTCCCATTTTCTTTTCTTTTTTAATTGAAGTACACTGCTACTGAGTCCCTCCAGTCATGTCCAACTCTATGAGACCCCGTGTATTGTAGCCTACCAGGCTCCTTTGTCTCTGGGATTCTCCAGTGGGAGAGTCTCTAAAAATACTGGAGTGGATTGCTGTGCCCCCCTCCAAGGGATCTTCCCGACCTAGGGATCGAACCTGCATCTCTTATGTCTCCTGCATTGGCAGGTGGATTCTTTACCACTAGTGCCACCTGCGAAGCCCAATAGTTGATTTACAATGTTGTGCCAATCTCTGCTCTACTGCAAAGTGACTCAGTTATACACATGTAGGCATTCTTTTTTAAAAATATTCTTCTCCATTGTGGTTTATCACAGGATGTTGAATATAATTCCCTGTGCTCTACAGTAGGATCCCATTGTCTATCCATCCATCTCCATTTTCTATTAAATAACTGAAGAAACTGAAGCTGGGAAAGCTGCAGTTTAGGCGGTTTTCCAAAGGCAGTATAGATAGTAGTTGCAGGAGTTGGGTTCTGCAGGATTTCAAATGGCAAGACGAGGATGACATCATTTTGGATGACCTGGAGCACAGTCTCTGTGTCAGTGAGCATGAGAGATATAATTGGAAGTGTGTGGGCACATGATGGAGGGTTCTGAATGCAAACCTGAAGACTACATCTACCACAGTGATATTACCAAGCAACTGCTATTGTGAGCAGCTGGGTGAAGGGATGAAATCAGCTCAAGGAAGAGGAATCCAACATTGTGAGAGGAGAAAACAGGCAGGGAACCAGCCAGAAAGTTTTTATAGTAATTGAGGCCTGACTTGAATTGGGTCTTCTGTGTGTGGGTCTGTGGATAGGAAAAACCTTGTCTCATTCCAAAGAAAGCTTGAAGGTAGCTTGCAGAAATCTGTGAAATATAGCAGAGTCATACAAAACAGTGCATGAGGGGGGCTTCCTGGTGGCTCTGTGGCAAAGAATCTGCTTGCTAATGGAGGAGACATGGATTTGACCCCTGATTTGGGAAGATCCCACCTGCTACTAAGCCTATGTGCCACAACTATTGAGCCTGTGCTCTAGAGCCTGGGAGCCGCAACAGCTGAACCTTCGTGCTACAACTACTGAAGCCCTCGTGCCCTAAAGCTCATGCTCTGCAATAAGAGAAGCCGCTGTAGTGAGAAGGTCATGCACCACAACTAGAGGAAAACCTGAGCAACCACGAAGAGCCAGCACAGCCACATATAGATAAAAAACATCAGAAAAATCAGTGCATGAGGGGAAATACAGAGAAAGAGCAAGGGGTAACGGAATAGCACCAGAGCCAGTACATTCCTGGTGTAGAGGGGACTCTGCTCATCTACACATAATTCAATAACAACTGTGAACAACTGTGGCAACAACTGTGTTGTTCTAGGAATACAACATTCTAGGAATATAACTGCACCTCTGGATTAATGCAGGGGTAGATTGTAATCTTTCTAGGGGAATTTGGGGGCTACATACTCTTTAGGTATCTTGAACAGGCCACAACTTTGAATAATATTGTATCTGGCATTATGTTTATGTAATAGAGGGAGAAGGAAATGGCAACCCACTCCAGTATTCTTGCCTGGAGAATCCCATGGACAGAGGAGCCTGGTAGGCCACAGTCCATGGGATCGCAAAAAGGCGGACACGACTGAGCGACTTCACTTCACTCATTTCACTCACTTCATACTTTATCACTGGAGAAGGAAATGGCAACCCTCTCCAGTATTCTTGCCTGGAGAATCCCATGGACAGAGGAGCCTGGCAGGCCATGGTTCATGGGGTCGCAGAGAGTCGGACACTACTGAAGTAACTGAACATGCATTAGGTAATAGAACTAAACTTATTGTATGCTGTAGGTGAAAATCAGAAACATGTTTCCCATGAGCATCAAGCTGGGTAGAATTGTTGTCTTTGATATCTGCTTTTGAGAAAGGAGATGTGCCTGGTTAGGTCATCCTACCTCCACTCAAGGAGAGTCAAGAGAACACTTGGCACAGATGGAGATTCTCATTAAGAAAAAAATAAGTTAGGACATCCTTGGTGATCCAGTGATTAAGACTTCACTTTCCAATTTAGGGGGTTCGCTCCCTGGTCGGGGAGCTAAGATCCCACATACCTCACAGCCAAAAACCCAGAACTTAAAATGATACAATATTAACCAACTCAATAAATACTTTAAAATGGTCTACATTAAAAAAAAAAAAGAAAGAAAGTGTAAATAAATAATGATCATAACCTCCAGTTTTAACTTCTCAAAACAAATTCATTTGAGAAAAATTTAAGGCAAGTATAACTAACATCACAAACATAGATATCTACATAAACTAGAGAATTTTAGTTTTATGTAGACTTTCTTCCTGGATGCCCTTCACATTCACTAACTGTGACCTGCGTCTTAAGAAGGAGCTGATTTGATGTCCGCTATGAACTAGGGATTAACTGATAGTTACTAGATGATGAATCAGCAGGGCTTAGAGAACAGTGGAAAGAGATGAGAATGAGGTGCCCTCTTGGTCTGTTCATATTAGACAGTATCAGTAAATTCTGAGTTGCAAACAACAGAACCTTTACTCTAGCTAGTTAAAACAGAAAAAGAACTTGTACAAGGAATTTTTGACTGGTACTCTCAGTAAGAAGTACATTTTACATTGTGGTTTTCACAGATCCATACATGTTTATAATACAAGCGAAAAAACTTGAATGGAGCAATACAGGGAAAGACTGAGGACAGGAGGAGAAGGGAGTGACAGAGGATTGGATGGCTGGATGGCATCACCAACTCAAGGACATGAGTTTGAATGAACTCTGGGAGATAGTGAAGGACAGGGAAGCCTGGTGTGCTGCAGTCCATGGGGTTGCAAAGAGTCAGACATGACTCAACAATTAAGACACTCGCTTTTCACTACTTGGTCTAAGAGGCTGTTCAAACTTAATTTGTCTCAACTTTAACTCACTTTGCCCCTATAAACTTAATCATCCTATGGTTTCCCATGTCAGTAAATGGCTTCCAGTTGCTTAGGCCAAAAAAAATGTTGTCATTCTTAACTTCTCGCTTTCAAATTCCATGTCAAATTCATTAGCAAATCTTGTCAACTCTATTTTTGGAAATATTTCCTGAATCCAGCCTCTTCTCATGACCTCTATGACCTCTCATCTTACGCTGAGCTACCAAACCTCTTGCAAAGATTATTATAATCCATCCCTAATCACCTTCCTGATTCTGTAACCAAAAGTGGGGTCTGGCTGCTCGCCACTCAAAAGCCAATAAAAAGACCAAGTTGGTGGAAATCAAGTTTGCTTTATTTTGGAGGCTGGGAAGGTTGGGGTGGGTGGGAGGATGCTTGTCCAAAGTCCAGCTTTTCTCCCCTCCCCCAGCCCCCTGACAGTCAGGGGATAAGGACTCTTATAGACGAAGGGAGGGGGCTCCATGCAGAAACAACACAGTCAGCTCTGACAGTCAGCTTGAAATGGTTCATCTGCGGTCTGACCAGCGTCATCTTGATTGTTTTAAGTACAGTTCCTCTTCAGTCCCGTGGTCAGTTTGTTCCCATTTCCTTGAGGCCAATTCTTGGAATTGTGGCAGCTTATGTCATGGCTACAGTCTGGTTATCATGCAGTTAACTTCTTCCACCTGGTGGGAGTTTCAAGCTCTATAAGACAGCTCACAGGATGTGGTTCAGAATGCTATCTATAGCCCTTGGGAAGGAACTAAAGGTGCTAGACTGTGCTTACTGACTAAACTATTATTGTTTTGCCTCGTCTGACTGCTTTTCTTTGCTTTTGTATTTTCTCACTTCTCTGATTAAACTTATTCTTTGGCTAAAGTTTTTCCATGGACAAAAGATGGGCTGAGGATACAGCGGACAAGAACCATTGGCTCCTGCTCTGTTTCACTTCTACCTTTCCTCAGATGCTTCTCCCTACCCTGTCTCTCCCCTGCAGGAAACCCCAGGGATCTTTCTGAAACTTGAATTGACTTCTTCCATGGGCTTTCCGTGTGCGTGTGCATGCTAAGTTGCTTCAGTCACGTCTGACTCTTTGCTACCTTATGGACTGTAGCCCTCCAGGCGACTCTGTCTATAGGATTCTCCAGACAGGAAAACTGGAGTGGGTTGCCACGCCCTCTTCCAGGGGATCTTCCCCACCCAAACTAGAGTCTCTTATGTCTCCTGCATGGGCGGGCGGATTCTTTAAGCCACCTGGGAAGCCCAGCATTCTGTGTGGATCAAAGTAAAACCCACAGCCTATGCCAAGGTCTGAAGGATCTCATCCCCTCCCATTCTGCTCTTGACCTCCTGGGACAGCAAGAGCCTCTTTGGTCTTCCTCAGACACACCCCATACTCTCCTGCCTTAAGACCTTTGAAAGAGCTCTCTTGGCCAAGAATGCTTTTCCCATGCCTCAGTTGCTCACTTCCTTTAGCTGACTCCAGTGTCACGAACTGCTCAGATGTCACTTTCTTGGTCCACCCTGTGTACCTCCATGGTTGATCTGTCTCTTTTCCCTGCTTTATTATTCTTCACATCACTTACCACCACTTGGTACGTTATCTATAGATGTGTTTGTTGGCTTTCTCTCTTCCCAGGGGAAGGTAAACTTGTGGGCAGGAACTTTCCATTTGTTTACTTTTGTGTCTCCAGTGCCTGATTTATCACCAGCTCTTGTATATCAAGGGCAAATGGCCCAGGAGCACATGCACGAGGCCGGCTGGAGCAGCATTTATGGGGAAAACTCCCGGAGACAGGAGCCATAAGAGGTCCCCGGTTTCTCATCACATTCCAGGGCATTGCAGAGAGATCTAGCAAGTGCAGATGTTAGACTCCGGGAGAGGGTCCCTGACCCTCAGGCTATAGGCCTTTTAAGCTGCATGATTTGATGAACATCATCCACTTGCCTGAACACAAAAGCTCACACACGATGGCAGAACCTTGGCTCTAGTCCTGTGCTGACAGCTCCTTTTGTGTTTGGGTTAGCATCAGCTCCTTCCTGCTCAGATAAGGGGGCTGCAACTCAGGCTTTGTAGTTGTAGCTCTACGCTGTGCCAGGGCAGTGCTGTGACTGGCCACGTAAGCCTTCCTGCGGCATCACTGAGGGTGATGATCTGAGCCTTGTGTTTAACCAGGAATCCTTGCCTTGGAGCGCTGGGCCATGACCAGTAGCCATTTGTTGTCCAGTTGCTAAGTCTAAGTTGTGTCTGACTCTTTGCAACCCTGTGGACTGCAGTGTGCCAGGCCTCCCTGTCCTTCACTATCTCCCAGAGTTTGCTCACACTCATGTTCATTGAGTCGGTGATGCCATCCAACCATCTCATACTCCATCACCCCTTCTCCTCTTGTCCTCAATCTTTCCCAGCATCAGGGTCTTTCCAATGAGTTGGCTCTTGACATCAGGTGGCCAAAGTATTGGAGCTTCAGCATTAGTCCTTCCAATGAATATAAGTGGAATGTTTAGTGATCATACAACAAGTAACCACAGAATACAGCAGAAACAGGCCCTGGGGGCACATATGAGAAGGCCTCCTTGCTGCTTCCAAGACTTAGCAGCTGCAGAGGAATGCAAGGAAAGCTGAGGAGCTGGGTGATGCCAAAAGTGCAACTTCTAACTCAGGAAATGGAACAAAATGCCATGCATATGAGTTGAATGGTTTTATAGTTGAGGAATTAGTGTTTACTTATAATTTGCTCGCTGATTTAAAGGGGTGTACTTTCTGTTTTTTTAAAAAATAAATGTATTTATTTTTGGCCACCAGATCCCAGTTGCAGTGTGCAGGCTTGTCCAATTGTGGCATACAGGCTTAGTTGCTTCATGGCATGTGGGATTTTAGTTCCCTGACCAGAGATCAAACCCATGCCTCCTGCATTGAAAGGGGGATTCTTTACTGCCAGACAACCAGGGAAGTCTCTATAATGTCTATTTTTTAATTTCTTAATATAACATGACCTTCTGGTAAGGTACTTATCCTAGATTTCAGTGAGGAAAGCAAGGAGGGGAGCGATAGGAAGATGATATATATCATCGGAAACATCTCACTTCCCTGGTGGCTCAGATGGTAAAGAATTGGTCTGCAATGCAAAAGACCTGGGTTCGATCCCTGGGTTGGGAAGATCCCCTGGAGGAGGGCATGGCAACCCACTCCAGTATTCTTGCCTGGAGAATCCCATGGACAGAGGAGCCTGGTGGGTGTGGGGTTCCAGAGAGTTGGACGTGACTGAATAACTAACACTTTCACACTTTCATTTTCATAATACCTGGGGAAACTTGAACAAATGCCACATTTTATATAGCATATCAAGATTTATAGTACATTTACATGTATAATCTTATTTCTTACAACAAGTCTGTAAGAAATAGACTTTTCCCAGGTGATGCAGTGGTAAAAATCCGCTTACCAATGAAAGAGATTCAAGAGATTCGAGTTTGATCTCTGGTTTGGGCAGATCCCCTGGAGGAGGAAATGGGAACACATTCCAGTATTCTTGCCTCGAGAATCCCATGGACGGGGAGCCTGGTGGGCTACAGTCCATGGGGTCGCAAAAAGTCAGACACAAGTGAGAGAGTGAACACACAGACACAAACACATTTAAAGCAAAATCTAATTTAAATTTTCATTTAGAATGAAGATGTGTATAGATATTTATTTATTTGATATACATTGGGTCTATACACTTTGCAACATTCATAAGTGAATTCTCCATTTTAATTATTTGCCCAATGGAAATCGTTTTTACTTTAGCACCAAGTTTTAAAATGGAATTGGAATGAAAGAATGAAGATTCAAAGTTTAATTAACTTTGGTATCAATTACTTTATTAAGTCACAGTTCTTTAACTTATGCAATTATCTCTTCTTCTGAATGCTTAGACCAGATCATACATATATAAAGATTTTGTGAATTGAAAGGAGATTTTTTTCCCCTCTGATTTCACTGAGTTCTAACTCTATTAAGATCTGTTCTACTAAGGAGGGCCCAGAAATCAGCTGTGTGACTTTTGGTCTTTCAAATACATACCCTATGTAAGTGAAAAACTATGTCTCACTATATAAATGTAAAATGTTCCTTGTAAGGATAAATTTCATTATTGGACCCATTTGATATTGTCTTTAAGTTTACCATTTTGACTACACCTGTAGAGATTTATTTAAAAGACATGATAGGAATATCATAGAACTTTATAGAAGTTATTTACGGAATAGCTTTGTAGAGGACATTTTATTTGGCCAAATCACAAAGAGAGTATACCTTCATGGTCTTTGTCACCTTGTGTATTACGCACACACTATACTGTTTCATCACTTATGCCAGAAGAATGGATAGTTTAGGAGAATGTTTTAAAGCCTTCTTCAGTCTTTCTGTGCTCAGTGGCTCATGTGTCCCACCTTTTGAGACCCCATGAACTGTAGCCCACGTGGCTCCTCTGTCCATAGACCTCTCCAGGCAAGAATGCTGGAGTGGGTTGCCATTCCCTTCTCCAGGGGATCTTCCCCACCCAGGGATTCAATAAACATCTCTTGTGTATCCTGCATTGGCATGCGGGTTCTTTACCAATGTGCCACCTGGGAAGCCTCTGGTCTTTTTAGGCTAGTCATATCTCTCACTTATAGTTTTGACTCAGTAACAGTTATTTGTGACTCATAAATTTAGAATGTTTAGGGGAATTCATGTCAAAACTGTGGACAAGATAATGTAAACAAGAGTTCTATTTGTGTATGAAGGAGAAAGGGGGTTACTAAATTAGTTGGCATATTTCTACTTGGCTTCTCTGCTCTCAAACAGAACCTTGAAATCCTGGATAATACAAATAATCATACAATTTGCTTTGGATGTTTGATTATGGGAATATTGTTCCTACACTGAGAGCGTGACGCTTTCAATCATGTCTTGGATTTATAAATCTAGAAACAGTGCTCTTAACATGGTATGCTTGTCATTTAGAGACAGAGCCAATTACAAAGGTTTTGTTCTTAGTCTGGTGATGACAGTACGCTAATCAGGGCTAGACAAAAACTTGAATCAGAAGAGAAATATCTGATGAGAATTAGGAAAACCCTCAGGCCCAGGAACAAGGTCTCTTCCAGTTCTCTGGTCTTTTGTTAGTGGGTGGGTGGCATTCCTGAGGTTGGAAACAAAAGAGGAGGAGGGAGAAAAGTAGGAGAGGAGATATGATGAGTCCGCAGTTCTGTTCCCTGCAAAGTGAAATTGTCCTGAGAACCATTGTCCTGACAGGCTTTGTTCAATTTCAAAATTAAAAGGATTTGGTTAAAATATTATACGCTAGTGTTTCTAAACCAGGCATGATTTGGCAAAGTGTGAACACGCTTTTGTCTTGAGCGGTAGGTACTATTGGTGTCTAGTGGTCAAAGGCCAGGGATGCTGCTCAACATCTAATGATGTATAGGATAATCTACCGCAAAGCATTATCTTGCTCAAAATAGTGCTGAAGTTCAAAATGTGTTAGCCCATCAGTAGTGTCTGACTCTTTGTGACCCCATGGACGGTAGCCTGCCAGATTCCTCTGTCCATGGGATTCTCCAGGCAGGAATACTGGAGTGGGTTGCCATGGCCCTCCTCCAGGGGATCTTCCCAACTCAGGGGTTGAACCTGTGTCTCTTATATCTCCTGCATTGACAGGCATGATTTTTTTTTTGTTTTAAAACCTCTAGTGCCACCTGGGAAGCCCCCCACATAGCTATAGGCCAGTTAAATTTTTAATAGGCACTGATTGGTGAGACTATTGCTCTGTTCAAAGTGCTTTGTCCAAGTCTTTTGTTTTAATTGAAGTATAATTACTTTACCATGTTGTGTTGGTTTATGCTGCATAATAAAGTGAATCAGCTATATGTATACATTTATTTCCTCCCACTTCAACCTCCTCCGCCCTCCCCGTCCCCCCTGCTACCATCCTACCTATCTAGGTCATCACAGAGCACTGAGCAGAGCTCCCTGCGCTTTATTAACACAGCTGATGGAGAAAGTGATCATGGTAGACTATTTTTTTCTTCTGGTTGTGCATTACTCCTTTTCCCTTTTTCTATAATGAGAGGCAGCATGAGAGAGGAAAAGGTACCCATGGGCTTTGGAGTGACTCACTCTGTAATGTGATGATCATAAAGAACCTATTTTATAAGTGGATGTGAGGATTAAATGAAATTATAGATGTTAGGGGCATGGAGTAAATACAAATATTAGCCATTATTTTGCTAGCAGGGGACCTAGGGAAAGTTAACCCCAGCAAGTTTCCATTTTCAATTGAATGAAATGGAGACAGTAATGGCTTATAGAGTTACAGTGAGGATTAATTGTAAATGCTCAGCTAATTGTCTGGCACAAATAAGCGCTAAATGCATAATAGCTACTATTGTTATTATTTATCATGACAATTCACTTTCAAAATTCTACCTAAGACCATAGTCAAAGGTAGGTAATGCTCGAGGCAGTTTGGAGAATAAGAAAGCATATAAACTGAAGCTAAAGAAACCTTTATTTTGTAGCTCTGGCAAAGCTTGTAACTGAGTAACTTGGACCCCAATTTCCTTGTTCCTAGTTCTGGTGAGTGTCAAGAGTAATAGCAAACGTGGTGCACCTGGCATTTACTGAGTGCCCAGAAAGTGTTATTAATAGTTTCCCTTTGTTCCTAGCCAAAGAGACCTTTAATTTCTGAACTACAATATTATTGTAGCCTGGGATTCACTGGAAGCAGTGCCTGAGGTGAAAGGCTGTGTGTGGGTATTTTTTAAATTAATTAATTAATTTAGTTATTTACTTTTGGCTGTGCTGGGCCTTCTTTGCTTTGCATGGGCTTTCTTTAGCTGAGGCAAGCAGGGGCTACTCTTTGTAACTTTATATTTAAAGTATGTGCCTTGTATCCAGCATACAGCTCAGTTGTGCTTTCCAATCATTCTGAATCCTTTCCTCTTGACTGAAGAGTTCCATCCATTCACATTGAATGTACTTAATGATATGATTATGTCAGCTATCTTCCTATTTGTTTTCTGTTTGTCCTGAAGAATCTAAGCTACTCCATTTTGTTAACAGAAAAACTCTATTTTGTAAGGTTCCGGGAAAAGAGCCTTTGGAAATCCAACAGGCTTTGGAAATCCCCTGACCTCACCCCACCACCCACGAGCCAATCGGACCCCAGACCAAAATCTCCTGACTTAACGCTCAGGAACTTGTGGTCTACCTAGACAATAGGGACCAATCAAGAACCAACACACAACCCTTCGAAAGAAAGTGACCAATCAGACGTTCCCCTACCTAGAAATCCTTTTTTCCATGTATACTCCCTATATAAGCAATTTAATCCAAGACCCGGGGCTCCTCCCTATAGCCGCTGTGTCGGTATCAGTGGGAGCCCCAGCTCGAGCTTGGTAATAAAAACTCTCTTGCTTTTGCATCGGATATCAGCTCCCTGGTGGTCATTGGGAGATTTCACGACTTGGGCATAACAGTCCCATCCAGTTCTACTTCCTTTCCTCCTTTGTTTCTGTTCAGTCAAGTATTTTTTGTATTTAATTTTAATTTTTTTCATTTTCTGTTGGCTTTTTAGCTTATTTATTTATTGGAGACTGCTCCAAGAATTACAGTATATATTCTTAACTTACTATAGTCTGTTTAGAATTAAGAGTGAATCTCTTAGCACAAAATGAGAGAATTTTCAACACTATACGAACCTGCTTCTTCTGCTTTCATTTTCTGTGCCATTGTTGCTACACATTTTGCTTTACATATGTGGTAAACCCCAGGTTATTATGTTATTATTCTGTTTTAGACAGTATGTTGCCTTTAAGAAAACATTTTTTTAATGTAGATCTTTATATTTACTCATATATATTTACCATATGTAATACATCTTATGCCTTCATATAGATCCAAGTTTCCATCTGGTATTATTCCCTTGAACCTGGAGATTTATTTATTTATTCATGTATTTGTTTGCTTGCTTGCTTTTTAAGAGTCTCCTGTAGTGCAGGTCTACTGTTGAAGGTTTTTTTTCTCAGCTTCTGTTTTCTGAAAGTGTATTTTATTTTAATTTTGAAAGATCTTCATTGGAGGTAGGATTCTGAGTTGGCCATTGTTCTCCTCGAACTCTTTGTTGTCTCTTCCCTTCATTGATTTCATTGAGAACTTAGTTATTGTTATTGCTGTCATCCCATATGTAGTATGTTATTTTTCTCTTTATCTTTGGTTTTCAGTATTTTGACTCTGATGTGACTAGGTGTGGTTTCCTTTATATTTATTTGAGGTTCACTGAACTTCTTGAATCTGTAAGTTAATTTTGAAATCAAAATTACCCCAGTTACCCCCCAGACTTCATGTCTTAAAATAATAACATATAGTAACTCATGATTTCTGGAGGTTGAGAGTCTGGGCATGGCTTAGCTGTGGATTTCCGTCTCTGGGTCTTTCACGAGGCTGCAATAGTGAGAGTTTTATTCCTTGTCTCCCAGATAAAGGCAAAAAGTCAGGGAGCAGAAGAGGGAGAAAACAGGTTTAATTATAGCACAGAAGGTCATGCTTACATTACTGTTTATAATTATACCTCCAGGTAGAATGAGGGTGGGACCAAGGTCTTTTCATGTCAGAGTTCCTGGAAGACTTGTGGTTCTTCATCAGTTCAGTTCAGCTCAGTTCAGTTGCTTAGTCGTGTCCGACTCTTTGTGACCCCATGGACTGCAGCATGCCAGGCCTCCCTGTCCATCACCAACTCCCAGAGTTCACTCAAACTCATGTCCATTGCGTCGGGGATGCCATCCAACCATCTCATCCTCTGTTGTCCCCTTCCCCTCCCACCTTCAATCTTTCCCAGCATCAAGGTCTTTTCCAATGAGTCAGTTCGTTGCATCAGGTGGCCAAAGTATTGGAGTTTCAGCTTCAGCATCTGTCCTTCCAATAAATACTCAGGACTGATTTCCTTTAGGACTGATTGGTTGGATCATAAGTGACAGTGAAATGTTCTAAGTGCAAAAGCATGTGATCAAGGAACAATTTTTTATCAGGTGTTCACTGAACCTGCGTACTGGAAACCTCTAATAATGCTAGACTTTAGAAAGAGTTGTAACTAAGTTCTAGAGATTCATATGCATTGGAAGCTGTGAATTTATTTATTTGGTAAATAACTGTTGAGTACCTACTCCATGCCAGGAATAAGGATGCACAGTGAACAAAACAAAAAACCTCCCTGCCATCACAGCACCTGTGATTTAGTGTCTTACTACAGAAGGGCTTCCCTGGTGGCTTAGTTGGTAAAGAATCGGAATGGGGGACATGTGTACACCCATGGCTGATTCACGTCAATGTATGGCAAAAACCATCACAGTGTTGTAATTAGCCTCTAGTTAAAACAAAACAAAAGAAAACAACTTTCAATTAAAAAAAAAAAAAGAATCCACTTGCAATGCAGGAGCTCTAGGTTCAGTTCCTAGGTCAGGAAGATCTCCTGCAGCAGGAAATGGCAACCCGCTCCAGTATTCTTGCCTGGAGAATCCCATGGACAGAGGAGCCTGGGGGGCTACAGTCCATGGCGTCACAAAGAGTTGGACACGACTGAGCACACATGCATTACATGTTAATATTACATCCTTTATCTTCTAATTATCTGTTTCTTCTATGTGGAAAGCAAATTTACTTCTTATATTGACTTTGTATCTAGCAACAGGAGATAGGAAAAGAACCTATGATAAATTAGTAAGATTAGTAATAATAGTTTATTGTAGATTGTTTTGGAATTTTGCTTGTATATTATATCATTTGCATCTTCCTTTTATATTTTTGATTATTTTAGATTTTTCTTGCCATTGTTGGACTGCTTAGAATCTCAACCATTACCTTGGTCAATGATGATAGCATCTTTGTTTTATTTCTGGTTTTTTCGCAAGGGAAAGCTTTCAACATTCAGCATTAACCATAATGTTCATTGTATGTTTTTTATTTTAAGTACCCTGTGTCATCATAAGAAAGTTCTCAAGTTCTCTTCTGTTTTTACTTTGCTAATAGTGTTTACATTGAATAGAAATGGAATTTTATCAGTGTTTTTTCTGCCTGTATTTGAATGATTATATGATTCTTTCCCTTAATGTTGTTAACATGTTGAATTATGATTGGTTTTAAAAAAATGTTAAGCCAACTTTGTATTCCTAGAATAAATTCAGCTTCAGTTCAGTTCAGTTCAGTTGTTCAGTCGTGTCCGACTCTTTGCGACCCCATGAATCGCAGCACGCCAGGCCTCCCTGTCCATCACCATCTCCCAGAGTTCACTCAGACTCACGTCCATCGAGTCCGTGATGCCATCCAGCCATCTCATCCTGGGTCGTCCCCTTCTCCTCCTGCCCCCAATCTCTCCCAGCATCAGAGTCTTTTCCAATGAGTCAACTCTTCACATGAGGTAGCCAAAGTACTGGAGCTTCAGCTTTAGCATCATTCCTTCCAAAGAAATCCCAGGGCTGATCTCCTTCAGAATGGACTGGTTGGATCTCCTTGCAGTCCAAGGGACCCTCATTATCTCGTTTTACATATCTGGATTCTATTTACTGGAATTTTCATCAGGGTTTGTTCATCTATGTTCATGAGAGATATTGATTTGTAATTTTTCTTTCTTATGATGTCCTTGTGAAGTTTTGTGTCAAGGCTGTTCTGTTCCCATAAAACACGTTGGGGAGTGTTTCCTTTGATTTCTATACCCTGAAAGAAAACGGCAAATCTTTAATAAGTGCCAAAGCTGATATTCAAACTAGGCAGGTGAGCTTTTAATTACTATGGTTTGTTGATTTTCTTAGTTTTTCTCTATGTCTCTCAATATATATCTCTAAAACCCCATTTCCTCCAGGGAAACATCAAGAGACCTATCTAACACTTGCATTTGCAGTGTGTGGGTGTTTGTGTTAGTCGCTCAGTTGTGTCCGACTCTGTGACCCCATGGACTGTAGCCCACCAGGCTTCTCCGTCTATGGAATTTTCCAGGCAGGAATACTGGAGTGGGTTGCCATTTCCTCCTCTGGGAATCTTCCTGACCCAGGGATCAAATCCCAGTCTCCTGAATTGCTGGCAACTGTGCTTAGTCTTAAAAGAGAGGAAGCCTGAGATGGAGAGCCTGAATCTTTTCTAATGAGCAGTAAGCCTGTCTTTTGATCTGCACAGTCTTTATTTCTGTTTTTAAATGCATCACTCCCCCTCCTAGCTTTGAAGACTGGAAACGTGCTATTTCCCCTGCCAAGACTTCCTTGTACCAGAGTTATTAACAGTTCATCCCTAAGATCTTAGCCTAAACATTCCTCCCTCACAGAAGCCTTCTCTGACTCCTATGGTTTGGCATTAGAAAAGTACTTTTCTTCTTTAGTGGTCTCTTTTTGCATACCTTTCTTCTTCTACTTAATATTTAATCACTGCTGCTGCTGCTGCTGCTAAGTCACTTCAGTCGTGTCCGACTCTGTGTGACCCCATAGATGGCAGCCCACCAGGCTCCCTCGTCCCTGGGATTCTCAAGGCAAGAACACTGGAGTGGGTTGCCATTTCCTTCTCCAATGCATGAGAGTGAAAAGTGAAAGTGAAGTCGCTCAGTCGTGTCCAACTCTTAGCGACCCCATGGACTGTAGCCCACGAGGCTCCTCCATCCGTGGGATTTTCCAGGCAAGAGTACTGGAGTGGGGTGCCATTGCCTTCTCACAACTGTAAGGAAATTGTTGAGTAAAATTTGTGTCTCCAGCTAGAATATAGGCTCCATAAGGACATAGACTGTCAATCTTATTCTTGGTGAGCACACAGTAAGCCCTTGACACATGTTTTTTAAATGGCTTAATTATCTAATTTAAGTTTCTCAGCAACCTTTTGAGGGCATGTGTCTACTACTCCAATTTTGTGGATGGATAAAAGGGTTGAGGACATATGCGTATTTTTACTTTTCCACAAGACTTCACCATGACCTCTTGATCTACTCTTTGCTTCCTATCATCACTACAATCATCTTATCTGTTCCATGTGCCTTTTATTGGCTTGAGTATTTTATAAACTTGGTGGGCAGTAGGGTTGGGGAGGAGGTAGGTAAAAAAGGTAGCCTAGATCATAGACACTGGATGATACTGGAAATAACAAAGAGTAGTATATAGTATAAATTAATACTATAATAATGATAATGTAAAGATGCTTACTCCTTGGAAGGAAAGTTATGACCAACCTAGACAGCATATTAAAAAGCAGAGACATACAGGGTCGTCATTGCCATCTTTCTAAATTCCATATGTATGTGTTAGTATACTGTATTGGTGTTTTTCTTTCTGGCTTACTTCACTCTGTATAATCGGCTCCAGTTTCATCCATCTCATCAGAACTGACTCAAATGAATTCTTTTTAACGGCTAATACTCCATTGTGTATATGTACCACAGCTTTCTTATCCATTCATCTGCTGATGGACATCTAGGTTGTTTCCATGTCCTGGCTATTATAAACAGTGCTGTGATGAACATTGGGGTACATGTGTCTCTTTCAATTCTGGTTTCCTCGGTGTGTATGCCCAGCAGTGGGATTGCTGGGTCATAAGGTAGTTCTATTTGCAAATTTTTAAGGAATCTCCACACTGTTCTCCATAGTGGCTGTACTAGTTTGCATTCCCACCAACAGTGTAGGAGGGTTCCCTTTTCTCCACACCCTCTCCAGTATTTATTGCTTGCAGATTTTTGCAAAAAAGACACAGATGTGTATAACGGACTTTTGGACTCAGAGGGAGAGGGTGGGATGATTTGGGAGAATGGCATTCTAACATGTATGCTATCAGGTAAGAATCGAATCGCCAGTCTATGTCTGACGCAGGATACAGCATGCTTGGGGCTGGTGCATGGGGATGACCCAGAGAGATGTTATGGGGAGGGAGGTGGGAGGGGGGTTCATGTTTGGGAACACATGTAAGAATTAAAGATTTTAAAATTAAAAAAAAAAAAGAAAAAAAAAGAAAGTAAAGTTGCTCAGTCATGTCAAAAAAAAAAAAAATAAATAAACATCTTGCTGCTCTCCCCTCCCCCCCCCCCCCAAAAAAGAAAAAAGCAGAGACATTACTTTGCCAACAAAGGTCCATCTAGTAAAGGCTATGGTTTTTCCAGTAGTCATATATGGTTATGTGAGAGTTGGACTATAAAGAAAGCTGAGAGCAGAAGAATAGATGCTTTTGAGCTGTGGTGTTGGAGAAGACTCTTGAGAGTCCCTTGGACTGCAAGGAGATACAACCAGTCCATCCTAAAGGAGATCAGTCTTGAGTGTTCATTGGAAGGACTGATGCAGAAGCTGAAACTCCAACTCTAATACTTTGGCCACCTCGTGCGAAGAACTGACTCGTTGGAAAAGACCCTGATGTTGGGTAAGATTGAAGGCAGGAGAAGGGGATGGCAGAGGATGAGATGGTTGGATGGCATCACGGACTCAATGGATATGGGTTTGGGTAAACTCCGGGGGTTGGTGATGGACAGGGAGGCCTGGCATGCTGTGGTCCATGGGATTGTGAAAAGTTGGACACGACTGAGTGATTGAACTGAACTGAACTGAATACATAGCTTGTTGTTGTTTAGTTGTGAGGTCGTGTCGTACTCTTTTGTGACCCCATGGACTGTAACCCACCAGGCTCCTCTGTCCATGGGATTTGGATTTCCCAGGCAAGAATACTGGAGTGGGTTGCCATTTTCTACTCTGAGGGCTGTTCTGACCCATCTCCTGCATTTCAGGTGGATTCTTTGACACTAAGCCACCTGGGCTTCCCTGATATCACCTCTAAAGTGAGAAGCAAATCTAATGATAAAATATTCAGATTAAGAACCCCGAGTATAGTTCTAGCTGGCTCAAAATATTTGCTTTTGTAATGGAGTTGGTTCTGTGAATCTAATTAAACTTTTGCAGTTTTCTGAAAGGTTGGTTAGTCTCAGGATTTAGAAAAAAAATGACTGTAATTAAGGCAGGTCAAAAGATCAATTGACCGCTAAAGGCACAAACATAAGTAGGTATAACTTTTTCATGAGAAGACTCAGTCAAGTTCTTGAGTAAAATACACTCCTTCAATAAGCTGGTGTGTAATGACTGCTTTCCAGAAGTCCCAGTGTCACTGAAAATGCATTTTTTGGACAAGATTACATTTTTTGTTGCTCTGGCTCTTGTAAAGACAATGCCAAGAGAAAGAAATTCATTTATTTTTTCAAGGAATATATTAGTATTTATTTAAGTAAGATCATAACCCTTTGTTTAGAATGTATTTATAGAAAAGGGAGAAAAACAGACTGCAATTAGTTTTTTTGTATCTAGGACAAGCTTGTTATAACAGTCAAGGGACACATTTGATGGGTGCTATTTTAGCATTGACTATTTTGAAAACTAAGAAAAAACTGCTTTAAGTCAATATTATCCAATTTAAAAATACTAAGTTGGACCATATACCATAACATATATGTTTAACCATATCATATCTTCCATGAATCAGGTATGCACACCGACTTTCCACTTTACGGGTGGCTCAATTATCTTGGTATACTTACATTTTTCATGAATCATGCCTAAAAAGATTATAATACTATTTTCCTTCTTTTTCTCTCAAGAAGCCAATTGGAGATAGTGACTAAATCTGGAACGTCCTTTGTGTTCCCCGTCCTGCTTATGATAGCATTGACTCCTAGAGGATGGTGGTCCGCATCAGTGGTTGGACTGTCTGCTCTCCAGCCCATCACGTCTCAGCAGCTCTGTTCTCCTGCCAGTTTCCTCTCCTCGCTGTCTCTTTCTCAAAAATTAGGATATCTCTAAGGATAATAACAGTAGAAAATGGTAGGCTACATGAGAGGTACAGGAGGTCAGAAGACACACCTGGGTTAGGGGAAGTTGGAGACACTTGCTGAATGAAGTGGCATCAAGTTAGGTGGTGGAGGTGCACAGAGATTAGAGGAAGGGCTTCTGGGATGTGAGAGACATGTGGTCCACAATGTAAGTTTTTTTTTTTGGCCATGCATTGTGGCATGTGGGATCTTGGTTCCCTGACCAGGGATCGAACTCACACCCCCTGAATTGGAAGCATGGGGTCTTAATCAATGGACTGCCAGAGAAGTCCCTATTTAAGTATTTGATAAGTGAAGAAAAAAGGATATTTCAAAAAATGAAATAAGCACATATTCAGTGAAAGTGTGAAAACCACAGTTTTCTTTGAGTGACTTGAATGCTTGGATAGATATTCTTAGACCAGAACCTTTCCCTACACGTGGAGCCTCTGGTAGATGAGTTCCTTTTAAGAAAGACATTATTTTCCCTTCAGCTCTTTCCCAGAGGCTCATGGTCCTGCCAGTAAGACCTTTTGGAAACAACTGTAGCTAACAAGAGAGATGAGGAGGTAGGATGTCAACTGGCTGTCACAGCCCAAGTTAGATGTGTCATTGTCTGTCCTCATCGCAAACTGAGAAACTTGCAGCACTCATCATAAAGGCAACAATGACTTATCATTTAATTACTGTTTTAATGTCTGTTCTTTATTGCAAATCTATTGAACTTTGTGAAGGAAAGTACACAAAGCACATAGCTGGTACTCAGTAGATAACTGTGGAATGAATACTTTGCCTTCATCCATTCATAACTGAGAATGTTGAAAGAATGAGAGTACAAAAGTTGTTCTATTTATCTAAAATTTATGTTATGTAGTCAGAGTAATGAGTGATTAGGTTGGGAAGACACTGCCAGGACTATCAGCGATGAGTTATTTTTTTTAGGAGTGGAGTTGTGAGCCCCACCAATGACATCTAGAACCATATATCTAGGAGAGTCCACTAGTTCATTCATTCTTTAAATGGTAGTGATTGAGTGCCTACCATTTGCTAGGTCCTCTAGAAATATAAAAATGAATATATATGGAATATACATAGAATGGAGCTCCTATTCTCAAGATGTTTATGGTCTAGTGGGAGATGGAGGTAAATACCAGTCAGTATGGGGAGCTAAAATGAGCATAAGTCCAGAAATTCTAGGGGCCCATCAGTCAAGTTCATTGACTTTGGAAGAGCCACGGGAGATATTCTGAGAGATGTAACACCTAAGCTGTTTCTTGAAGGATGACGGGGAGCTGATTAGATGAAGAAACTGGAGGGAAGGAAAAGGAAGATTACTCTAGGTAGAAAAGCAACATGTGTTGAAAGACATAGAGCTGAGGAATGCCTCAAATAGGTTATCTCAGTACAGACACTAATGCCTCTGGTCACTGCAGCAATTTCTGCTGTCTATCCCAGTGTTTCATGATGTACAAGATGTGGGAAGCACTTGTCTAGAAGCTATAAGGGGCATGATACATTTAGGGAATTGCACGAATGTTGGACTATTTGAGGCACAGGAAAGGATGCTGGCCAATATTGGATGAGGTGGTTGGATGACATCATCAACTCAATGGACATGATTTTGAGCAGACTCCAGGAGGTAGTGAAGGACAGTGAAGCCTGGTATGCTGCGAAGAGTTGGACACAACTGAGCAACTGAACAGCATTAATACAATCACATTGTCATCAGTACTCCAATCTTCAAACCAGCAAGATCAAAAACTACAAAAATTGAAATAAGATTTATTGAGTGTGTTACAAAATTCCAGTACCCCAGTCATTTATGAAAAATAATTTTATGTTTGTCTCCTTTGTCCACCTCCTTGAACTTCAAAGAGCATTTGGTTGGGTGTGGTCAGTTCTGGGACTCTCATGGTGCAGAATCAGGGGACTACTGAGAGATGGACAGGATTAGAAAGACACAAGAAAGGGGAAAAGGAACAAATGGCAAACACCGTATTGATTCTGAGCAGGAGGAGTTTTGAGTGACCAAGTGGAAGCAAGAGTTTGTGTGACTGTGGGGCATAAACTGAAACTGAGTAGATTTTCGTTAAGATTTACAAGTGCAGTTGTTGAAATTCTTTAAAAAATTACTTTAGAATATGAGACTCTTCTCCAGATGTCTCACTGAAGACACTGGACTGTTTGAAGCATCAAGATTTATTTGAGTTGCAGCACACATGCATGCTTCTAGAGAGAAGGAAGTTTTGTGGAATGTGGGAAGTGATGTCTAGATTTAGAACCTGAGTAAAGATTCCTGCTTTTGATGTTTAGTTGTGGCATGATTTTGGTTAAGCCTCTATCATTTCTTGGAGCCTTTCTATACCTCGAGCTCCTTGTCAGTGAATCAGGGAATATCTTTTCTATATATACCTAATTATATTGGCTATATACTCATATAATATGACCTCATTGGGTCAATGTGAATGATAAATAAGACATGAAAGCACTATGCAAATTATGAAGAGTTAGAGTTTCATGATAGCAGTAATAATTATGAGGTTAATGTTAACAAGAAAGTATCTTCTAATTTTTTAAACAGCATAGAATGACACCCTTAGTGGCTTTTGAGAAATGATAGTTGATGGTATTAACAAGGAGGAGACAATAAAAGATAACGTCCCTTAGTTTGGAATGGCAATGGCTTCAATTCTGAGAAAACTAACTGCTCATCAGGAATGACTCTGAACTTGTACAGCTTAAAATCATCACCGTCTCCTCTTTCACGTTCTTCTGATACACATGAATTCCTATTGTTCTATCTGGAATTGCCACAGTAATGCCCCTGTGTTCTCTGGTTCTGGCATGCAGCAAAATCCTGAGATAGAGAGGGAACTAATACATTATTTGACAGGAAATACAGAAAAAAAGTCTCTGTAATTCACAGTTCTGACATAATGAAAAGCTTATAATTCACTAGTGTGACCTCACAGCTGTGAATGACAAGTTTCACTTGACTTGTTCACAATTTGTCTTTGAATTTATACCATGAAAAGTGAGAACCATATTGTCAAACTGCCACTCCATATTGATATATTACTGCTGAAGATTAAGAAACATTTTGTCAAAAAGCAGGAAAATAAAAATACCTTAAAAGAAGATGAAGTGTTTTTTTTTTTCTTTTTTTATTAAGTGTAGTTGATTTACAATATTATATTCATTCCAGTTGAATAGCATGGTGATTCAATATTTTCATACATTACACACCATACAAAGTAATCACAATATTATCAGTGATGCTCCCTGTGCCATGTATTACATCCCTATGGCTTACTTATTTCATAACTGGTAGTTTGTACCCCTTAATCCCCTTCATGTATTTCACCCTTTCCCCCACTTCCTACCTATCTAGGAACCACTAGTTTGTTCTCTTTATCTATGGTCCTGTTTCTGTTTTGTTATATGTGTTTGTTTTTAAAATTTTACATACATGCAATTGAAAACATAGAGTATTTGTCCTTCTCTGTCTAATTTATTTTACTTAGGATAATACCTTAAAGTCCATCCATGTTGTTGCCAATGGCAGGATTTCATCCTTTTTTGTGACTAAATAATACTCCACTACATACAAATACTATATATATGTGTGTGTGTGTGTGTGTGTGTGTGTGTGTGTGTGTGTATGGGAATCAGTGCACAAAGCCTCCCATAATAGCACATATTGCTCCTGTTGAAAACACATAATAGAAATGTGGCTTCCCTTGTGGCTCAGCTGGTAAAGAACCGCCTGCAATGTGGGAGATCTGGGTTCAATCCCTGGGTTGGGAAGATCCCCTGGAGATGGGAAAGACTACCCACTCCAGTATTCTGGCCTGGAGAACTCCATGGACTGTATAGTCCATTGGGTCACAAAGAGTTGGACACGACTGAGCGACTTTCACTTTCACTTTGAATAGAAATGTGCAACTACATAGTATGTATTGTGGAGAACAGTATCTAAAGGTGAATTGGCTAGGACAATCTCTGTTAACATGCCCACTGTAAAAAGAAAAATAAAACTGAGGGCTCACATTATAGCTGGAGATCATTTAATGTTCTCCTTCTCTGGTAGCTCAGTTGGTAAAGAATCTGCCTGCAGTGCAGGAGACCCAGGTTCGACCCCTGGGTAGGGAAGATTCCCTGAAGAAGGAAATGGCAACCCTCTCCAGTATTCTTGCCTGGAAAATCCCATGGACAGAGGAGCCTGGCGGGCTATAGTCCATGGGGTGGCAAGAGTCAGACACAGCTTAGTGACTAAACCACCATCACCATTTAATGTTACCACCCTGAAGCTTTGCCAGTCAACTGAACTCTTATATGTATGTATATCATTTAAAAAATCTCTTTGATCAGATCTTTTTCTTGATAATTGTACTTGAAGAGTGGAGGGCAAGAAAGATAAAGGCTAGTACTACATTTTACTTGTTTAGATGATAGATAAAAGTTCTCTATACTGGACACAGATCTAATACTTTTTAACTTTTAAAGACTCTTCAACTAAAATATGCAAAAAGGATTGTCCTTCTGATAGTACTTTTCTTTGTAATCTTTAATTTTAATATAATTTCAAAATTATAGAAAAGTTTTAAGGATAGTGCTAAGAATTGTTGTATACCTATAGCCAGATTTATAAATTGTTTAAATTTTGCCTCATTTTCTCCATAACCATTTGAAATTGAGAGGTAAAGCATCTCTTCATCCCTAAATATTTCAGTGTGCATTTCCTAAAAACAAGAACACATGAGTCTTATAGGAAAGTGAAAGTGTTAGTCGCTCAGTTGTGTGCGACTCTTCATGACTGTGGCCCACCAGGTTCCTCTGTCCATGGGATTTCCCAGACAAGAGTACTGGAGTGGGTTGCCATTTCCTTCTCCAGGGGATCTTCCCTACCCAGAAATTGAACCCGGGTCTCCCACATTGCAGACAGATTCTTTACCAGCTGAGCCACCAGGAAATCGCTCAGATGTGTAGTCCATATTAAAAATTTTCAATTTCCCCAGTAGTCTTCTTTATAAGTAATTTTTTCTTCATTAGAAAGTCCTTTTCCCCTCTCCCTTCTATACACAGATGTTCATGGGAACTTAATATGCAATAGTCAAAACTGGAAACAAACAAAATGTCCTGCAAAAGGCAAATAGTTAATAAACTTTGGTACATTTATACTGTAAAATACTACTTAGCAATAAAAAGAAATGAATTATTGATCTGTGTAACAACTTTATTCTCAAGTGTATTATGCCGAGTGAAAAAAATTCAAATAGTATATAATTTGATTTACACAACATTCTCAAAATGACAAAATTATAAATAGGGATAATAGATTAGTGGTTTCCAGGAGTTAGGGGAGTTTTTTTGTGTTTTTTCGTTCCTTTTTTTTTTTTTTTTTTTTTTGTGGGAGTGACTATAAAAGGGTAGCCTGAAGGAGATCTTTTGTAACTATGGAATGTTCTGATGTGGTTGCAAAAACTTGTAGGTGACAAACGAGAATAGTATTAAACACACACATTTATCAATGTCAATTTTCAGGCTTTGGTACAGTTACATCAGATGTAATCATTGGAGGAAATTGGGTAAATGATAAATGTGATGATTCTGTATTGTTTTTGCAACTTCCTGTGAATCTGTAATTATTTCAAAATGGAAATTTTTAAAAAGTTAGAAGCATTTTGTGACAGGTATATGACTTATGTAAAACAGGTGTTTAATACAAATAATTCTTCAGAGGACTAAAGATTATGTATACCATAGGGTTATGCCCCCAATCTGAACACACTTCTCACCTCACTGAGGCTCTGACACCCAGTTCTGGGACCTGTATGTAAACATCCTCCTCACCCAGCTTGAGCTCTGACACCTGGGCTCAGGTGCCCTCCCCAGCACACCTGCCCCTTCCCTCTGGACTCTGGCATCTGTGCCAGTCCACTGCTGCCTCCCCTCCATGCATGGAGGCCTTGTCAAGCCTCCTAGGCTCCACCCTCATCACAGACACGTCTGGCTCCAGCACCCTGTGCCAGGCTACTCTTCTTCCTCCTGGGTGCTGTTCTCACCCATCTTGGGCTCTAATATACAACTCTGGACCACCATGGCTCAGACGGTAAAGAATCTGCCTGCAATGCAGGAGACTGGTGTTCGATCCCTGGGTTGGGAAGATCCCCTGGAGAAGGGCATGGCCAACTCACTCCAGTATTCTTGCCTGGAGAATTCCACGGACGGAAGTCTGGCGGGCTACAGTCCATGGGGTCACAGAGTCAGACATGACTGAGTGATTATCACTTTCACTGGACCTGCCCTCTTCTTCTCCCTAGTAACCTACCTTGTTTGGCTCTGGCTAATGGCTTCTGAACTAAATTGCTCTGGAAAGGAAAGAAGGGAGGGGAGGGGAGGCAGAGGAGAGACTGGAGAGGGGTTTTGACAGAGTTTATTCAGATCAAGCTATAAACCCAAGGACATCATTCCTATTTCCCTTTTGTTTTCAGGGATATTATTCTTTGAACAATTTTAACATTTAGCCAACATTTCAACATTCCATGCCTTCCTCAGGGTACTGGAGAGGCTTATTCTCTGCAAACAGCTGTTCAGCATGATACCACCAGGGTCCTCCAGTATATTTATAGCTTTGGAATTCACAACTACCTATAATTTATACATGCATAGTTCTTCAAAAAAATGTAAAAATTAAATCCTTCTAACTTATAGGGAGTATGGAATCCAATCAGTGTTAGCAAGCTTGCCTGTATATTAATTATCATTTATCTGAATGCTGTTTAAAAAACCCATAAATCTGTAAAAACTTACATTTTGTAACCTTGATTGAACATGATTCCTAAGCTCCTTTTGCAATTTGGGAATTTTGCAAGTCCTGGAACAAAGAACAAAATGTCATCATGAAACTCATTTTTATGATGAAATGGTGGTTATAATATAATTATTATAATGAATGCTAAAATCTAGCTATAATTCAACATGTTTGACCATAACACTTCTACAGTGACTCTGGTTGTGACAGATTTACTCCCAAATAATGTGATCAGCTGCGGCTGGATGTTCTCCTTCATGTAGGTGGTGTCACGGTTTATTACAACAATTACAGGGCTATGGGGGTGAGGCTTTCAGACCATTGTGTTTCCTCCTAGGAAGGAATCTGAAAAGAAGACAGTGCTTTGTATATCAACTTTGTAGTGCTTCTGAAAAGTGAGGACCAACTACAAATAAGACCTATTCTATAGAACAAACTGCCAAAAGCTAGGAAGTGATGACTGATGCTCTGCTTATCGTGATAGGTTGAAGAACAATTTGGCATGTTCACCAGGCAGGAAATGTAGCTGTGATCCCCATTACTGACAAAAGACAGCTCAGGGAGGATTCCATGGCTTTCTTGCTTCAGTCTGTGACATTAAGTTTCAACCTCTGCACGAGACACATAAATATTCTTTGGATTTTCTTCAGTAAGCACACGCTAGAGGTTAATAATGTGGGGATGTTGGATTCCCTGCTGTTTTAAATAATTTCATGGAAAATCTAATGCAGTAGGACACTAGTTTAGAAAGGTTATTACCCTCATCAAACGATAGCACTTCTTTCCTATTACTCTGTAGCAATTTCTTGCCCTTACAGCTCCTCTCTCTTCATTTACCACAAATGATTCTTCAAAACGATGCTCTGTGGTTGGGTGAAGATGGGATTGGAGAAAACTTAATCCCTAATCAGGGCCCTGTCAGTGCTCGTAGGACTCTGCATCTTTCTTCTGCTTGTTGGAGCTTAGATACAGAATGGAGATGCGCACTCATTGGAAGGGTGTCATTGGAACACAGTCCCTATCACCTTGCTGGGGGCATGTGACACAGGACCCTGAGATCCAGAGCCCACGGGGAGCCTCCAGGCAGTTATAGTTTTAGTAACACACCCCAACTTTTCTCAACTAATTGGCTCTCTGATTTGATAAGTTCCTGAGTCTCTATCATCTTTGTTGTTGCAGGTACTTATAACCGACCCTATGGATGCTCTTAGGCTCAGAGGAGAGTATTAGGGGTAAGGAACACTGTGGGGTTTCATGGACTGTGCCATTCCAGGCTTTCTAAGTGTGAGAGAGATTGCCTTTTGTTCTTTTCTTACCAAGATACAAAGTTTTGGTAGGTGGCCATGTGCATTTCCCAGCCTTCCTTGCAAGTGGGTACCATGTGACTAAGTTCTAGCCAATGAGGTTTGAGCAGAAGTTGTTTGGGTAGGACCTCACTTAAAACAATGAGACAGAGCCAGCCAATTGTAGGCTTCTATTTTTGGCAAAAACTGTCCTGGTTTGCCTAGAATTGTGGAAGTTTCAGAGATATGAGACTTCTGGTTTTAAAACCCAAACAGTCCCAGGTAAACTGGATAAATTTATCACTCTGCCTTCCTTTCTTTCTGCAGATTATAGGTGTGATGGTTGGAGTTGTAGCAGCTATCTCATGGTCATAAGATGACAAGCATTATCTAAGGGTGACTGGGTTAGAGGCTAAGAGGGACTTAGTTCTATTGCAACTGCTCTTGACTTCTTGGTACATGAAGAAAAACAACTCCCTAATTAGTGAAACAATCTTTAATTTTTTTGAGTGTAGTGGTCCTCTTTTCTAACAGTCACAAATTCCATTAGTGTTAACTTGATTAAAGAGCTCTATTTTGCCCATGTCAGGGGAAGACATTCCCTTTTGACTCAAGCAAGTTCAATTCTCTGGAGAAAGATGGCTTCAACATTGTGGGAATGGTTCAAATCCTTTCAGATGCTAACCACTTCCTCCCTGAACCTCGTTCTGAATTTCATTATCCCCAGGCCTCATCCTTTGAAAACTTATTCTCAAAAGAACCCTGAGACAGATTTGACTCGCTCATAGAGAAGTTTGGTGTTTGGAGAGAAGGACCCTTGTAGGTGATGTGGCCTCTCTTTTCATTTACTGATGAGGAAACAGAAGAGGTGGGGTGTGGGGGCCTGGACCCCAGTGGATTCACTGTCTTTGGTATGGGTCCTGCTTCTCCTTGGGATACCCTGGGCCTACTGTTTCTCAGCCCCTCCTTTGATTGTGAACTTGAATGTCAGTCCAAGTTGTATGGACTGAACAAAGTTGAGTGCTCTCCTGTTGTCGCCAAAGATGGTAATCTATGAGATGATCCAGAATGCATATCAACATGTGTTTGTAGATAGCCTTCTGCTGATAAATTAGATGGAAGGTGACTTTGCACTTTGTAGATGTGAAAAGAGAAAGGCTGAAGGGCTCAGGGCCCATTTGTGGCGGGGTTGTGGCCCTCTACTCGGATGGCATAGGAGCTGCTGTTCTTCATGAAGGGCTACTAGGAAAGCACCCCTCCAGAAAGTGAAATGATCTGAATTTTACGTAAAGTTCTGGTTGACAAGGTAGCAGAGAATTGCATGCGTGTCAAGTTGCTTCAGTCGTGTCTGACTTTTTGCTACCCTATGGACTGTAGCGCACCAGGCTCCTCTGTCCATGGGTTTCTACAGGCAAGAATACTGGAGTTGGTTGCCATGCCCTCCTTCAGGCGATCCTCCTGACTCAGGCATCAAACCTGCATGTCTTACGTCTTCTGCATTGGCAGGCAGGCTTTTTACCACTAGTGCCACCTGGGAAGCCCAAGAAGAGAGTTGGGCCAAACTAAACAGTCATTCCCAGGAGATGTTAAAACTGGGAAGAGAATGAGCATCTTTTCCCACCCTACCACCCTCCACGGGCAGCTTCCATTGGATCACAGAGTGGTGAGTGTATTGAGTAAGTGGACTTTGCCCCTGGGAGCCCCCTACACAAAAGTGAAATTCCCTCAGCCCACCAGTGAAGGTTTTTATTTGTGTGGAGAGACAGTGCCCTACCTATGAACCACATTTTAAAATGCATTTTGAGATTTGAGCTAATAATGTGAATGACATTCAGTGAGATTGCCAAATGCTGGTAATTTACTCTCATTTTCACATTAATGTGGGCCCACCTGTGATGAATTGGAAACTAAATAAGCACATCAGTTTTAATTAGATATTTCAGAGACTGGATCTAGTTAAACAGCAGTATTCATTCTTATCTATTAAATTGTGAAAGTTTAGCACAGTTTTCAGAAGTTTACACTTCTCCCCTCCCCCCATCATTTGCCCTTCTTTGTTTTGCAAATACTCTTCTTTTGAAAACTTTTGAGTTAAAAAGTGCCTAGTTTGCTGCAAGCAGAAAGGAAATGATTGCATTTAAGTCTTAAAAAGCTAAACAGATCATCAAGTTCATTCCTTATTTGTTTTATATTAAGAAACATAATTTTGGGAACCTTTAAAAAGACAAATATAAGATTATGATTACCTGGAAGATACTGGCTCTGACACTAAGAATTCTGTGTTCCTCAAACACTGATGTACATATCAGGATCTAAGAATACCACTAGGGTAGGTCTAATAGGGAGAAGGCAATGGCACCCCACTCCAGTGCACTTGTCTGGCAAATCCCATGGACGGAGGAGCCTGGTAGGCTGCAGTCCATGGGGTCTCGAAGAGTCAGACACGACTGAGCAACTTCACTTTCACTTTTCACTTTCATGCATTGGAGAAGGAAATGGCAACCCACTCCACTGTTCTTGCCTGGAGAATCCCAGGGACGGGGGAGCCTGGTGGGCTGTTGTCTATGGGGTCACACAGAGTCGGACACAACTGAAGTGACTTAGCAGCATCAGGGCTAATAGAGTATGGCTGAGTGACCTTCTATAGGAGAAAGGAGCCATTTTTCAAAATTCAAGATGAGATATTACAGTCCTAACAAAGGCAAAATGTTCTCTGATGCAAAGGGTCTAAGATCTAATGAAACAGTGGGGGTAGATGTGGGAGTAACTTTGATTAATATTTGTGAAGGATGAGGAACTAGTATAGACAATGAGCCTTAAAAATCAGCAGCCCTAAAAAAAAAACAAACTCAGTAATCCTGAAAAAATTATTTATAGGTGCAATTTCTGTGTTGGTTCTAATGTCATTCTCCAGTGTTATTCTCTGTGTTTCTACCTGGTTAGATTGTGAACTCAGGGAGGGTAAGCTGTGTCTGTCTTGCTGTGGTTACCTTCTCAACATTCAGCATAGTGGTTGTTCCATGGTAGGTGTTTAATAAACGTTTGTATATCCTTATGGGCTTCCCTGGTGGCTCAGACAGTAAAGAATCTGCCTGCAATGCAGGACAGTAGGATTCAATCCCTGGGTTGGGAAGATCCCCTGGAGAAGGAAATGGCAGCCCACTCCAGTATTCTTGCTTGGAGAATTCCATGGACAAAGAAACCTGGTAGGCTGCAGTTCATTGGGTCACAAAGATTGCTAATCCCTGGCATTAAAATATTCTCTCCCTGCAGATTTGAGTCATTGGCTGTGTCCTGACTGTTCTTTCACCAAAAAGAATCATGGCTAACTTAAAAAAAATATTTTTGGATACACAAGAAAATTATTTCAAAAGGAGTCCATTTATTCTCAGAAAATAAAAAATGCTTAAAATATTTTTATTATAGTATTAATTATAGTACAAAAAAATAAAAAATCAATACTAGAAGATTAATAAATTATGATTAAGAAAATCATAGTACTTTCATACAGTGGACTTCTATGCAGTCATTGAAACAATGTTTTAGAATAATATTTAAGGACAAAATAATTCTCCTAATATATTGTTTAAAAGAACAGTAACAAAAAAAACTTTAGAGTATAATCACATTCTTAGAAGGCTTCTTACTAGAAAGAAGACAATTAAAGAATAGAAAAAAATTAAAGATTTGTAATACATTAAAACTTCTTTATACTTTTGCAAAGTTTTTGAGTATGAAATGTATTACTTTTAGATTCAGAAAACATGTTAAGGAAGTATAGGATTTCTTTAAATAAAAATGTCTTTTGCTGGATTTAAAGTGTGACATGATTTCCCAGGAGTCTAGCGATGGAGGAGGTTGAGTGGGCTTATGGGAGGGAAGGCTGTGGTTCGAACAAAGCAAAGATGCTTGTGTGGGAGATCTTGTGCTCTGGGGTATGGACTAGTTTGAGACCTGCTTCTCCAGTTTCCAGATATTCCTGGACCATTGCCACAGCACATTATGAAGAAAAAGAAGTGCCTTCATACTGTCCCTATACAATTTCCAGGAAGAATTCACAAATTGAGACTGAAGGAGGAAGTAACGTTTAACAGTTACCAGTGTCTATGGCTTGATTTTATACACAGAGCTTTCTTTCACCCCGGAGTGAATAGCTTGGAAATTATTTTCAAGTTTGCTATTTTAGTTCTTCCCTATCTGCTTCTTGAGTGACCTTTTAAAAAACAAAATCTGATTACATCTCTGCTTAAAATCCTTTCATGGATTTTCTCATGGCCTCTGAGGTCTCATTCAGACTCTTTATTATGATGCACACACATAACATGGGTGAACTGTCTCCTGCTTCCCTCTTCTGCTCATCTCCCATTACTTTCCCAAATGTGTCCTAGACTTTATCACACCTGATGACTCACAGCCTCTGAGTGTATCATCCCTGTTATTCACACTTCACTTCCTTCTAGAAGCCTCTTTAGAATGCCCTTCGCCACTTGACTTCTTCCCTGCCTTCATACTTACCTTCACTATACACTTAGCACATGGCATTGTGGTTGGCTAACTTTCTTTCCATCACCTTACTGTCATCTTCTGCAGTTCAGATATCAGCACTTACTCATCTTCTATTTTAGTGTTTGCCATAAGACTTTTGGTCCACAATAGGTTTTCAGTAAACATTTGTGCAGTTGTGTGAGTGAATGCCTGAGACGTTTTGATGGTGCGTACACACAGGCCCTGTTTACGTTCACTCCCAGCCTTGTCTGAAGCTTTGTTTCCTGGCTAGTATCTTTCCAGTAGGCAAAGAACAGGGTCCTTTTGGATGTACGCTGTGGCCTGTGTCTAGTGAAGGTAGGTGTGGTTTGCAGAATAATGGTCCCCAAAGGTGTGCTTCCCCTAATGCCGGTGTATATGTTATCATATGTGCCAAAGGAACTTTGAGATGGAATCAAGTTTACAGACCTTAAAATAAAAAGATTATTCTGGTATAGCTAGGTGGACCCAGTATAACTGTAGGGGTCCTTAATTGTGGATGTGGAAGGCAGAGGTTGACAGATGCGAACAGGGGGAGAGAGTTGAAGTGTGAGAGGGGTTTGACTCACCACTGCAGGCTGTGAAAATGGGCAAGGGGACCATGAATCAAGGAATGTAAGCAGCTTCTAGAACCTGACAGCAGACCTCCCTTGATATCCAGCAGGAAAATAGTGACCTCAGTACTCCACCTTCAAGGAACTGAATTCTTCCAACAACATGAGTTAGCAGAACATAGCTTCTCCCTGGAGCTTCCAGAAGGGGACACATTGCCTGACACCTTGATTTTAGCCCATGGAGACCCCTGTTGGATTTTTGACGTAGAGAACTGCAAGATAATATGTTGTCCTAAGCAATTACGTTTGTGGTAATTTGTTACAGAAGTAATAGAAAACAAATACAGAACTTAGAACGATATATAGTCTGTGATCCTCTTACTCCTTGGCTTTCCACTGGCTTCAATTGTTCTTGGCAGAGCAACCCAAGTAAAAAGAAACAAGGATAGGCTGTCAACACCAACAAGAATAGAGGACCCTTCATAGTGGATCTAAAAAATGGGAGAATTAGGTGCCCTTTGTGAATATGCATATGTTGAGTAAGTTCTGCTATTAATTTCATATTAAAAGCTTAATTTGGCTGTACATCTAACCTCCTTACCTCTGTCCTTCCATCTTCTCCCCACCATCTACACATTCCCTCTATCTCTGTGTGTTTTTCTCTCTCCATTATCCCAGTCACTCTCATGCTCGTTCTCAACTACAGGTGGGCCATTTACCCAGAAAACCCTTAAGAAGTACAATCGGTGTAAGCCACGTTAAGAATTCTGAACAGCAGATGAAATTCGTACTTTCCTCATGATGGTGACTACCTAGAACTGCCTGCCATCTTTCCACAAAGCCTAACAGGCATATGTTGGTATTTCTAAATATGAAATTTTTGCTTTTGTTCTTTTCCTGATCACATTTTTGGATTTACATCGCTTGATTTCACCAGGTGTACAAATGATACACAATCTCTAAAGGAGCGTCTGATAAACCGCATGAATTTTTAAGTGGCAGTATTCTGTTTCTCTTGCAATCTGTGTTGCTTTAGAAGGTGGTATTCTTTCTCTCATGGCTGTTGCTCCAAATGTCCCAAGATTGCTCTCTGCTGAAGCCTGCTTCAGGATGTAGAAGAAAGAGCGTTGACCCGGATGGGAGTCGAAAAATCAATTTAAGCTCTGACAAAGCCACTGGACTCCAGAAAGACATCCATTCATTTTATTTCATTGTATATTCACTGAACTCCAGCTATTCACCAATACTATACTGGGTATGGGGGTTACAAAGACAATTAGATGTAGTTTCCCTTTCTTCAAGGTGCTCATAGTTTAGCAAGGGGGAGGAACAAGTAAAGAAACATTTACAACACTGTGTGGGGCTTTAGAGGAGGTGGTGATTGTTTTACTTTGCTCAGGGCTGGGATGGAAGATGAGTTGAAGTCACACACACACCCTGTCACAGACCCATAGCCCTGCATAGCCACTTACTAACCACCTGGGAAAAGCAAGCTGATGGTCTATATTTTCTCTGTATATGGCCTGTATGTTGTTATATGTGGTAGACAGACATTTGAAGAAACAGAGAGCTTGAGACTGGATAAATATCCAGAAGGATGAAACCAGGGAAAATGACTTTTAAAGAACTGGCTTTTCTTTAGTTATGAAATGTTATTTGCATGGGTCTTTCTACAGGTGACAGTATTTTCTATTGTGAATTATACTTTATAATTGCATGATACTGAAAAAATTGTCATGAATAATCTTGTGACATAGGTTCCATAAGTTGCAATGGAACTGAGATCTGTAGGCTTCCTCTGTGGCTCAGCCACAAAGAATTCACCTGCAATGCAGAAGACGCAGAGATGTGATGCCAATTTGATCCCTGGGTCTGGAAAATTCCCTGGAGGAGGAAATGGCAATTCGCTTCAGTAATCTTGCCCAGAAAATGCAATGGACAGAGGAGTCTGGAGGGCTACAGTCCATAGGGTTGCAAAGAGTTGGACACGAATGAGCAACTAAACAACAACAACAATATGAGATATACAGAAACTAAGACACAAAGACATTACATGTTTAAGGTGCCGTTTGAAAGTCATCATGTGAGGAATGTGAGGAAAAGTATTGCTTTTAGTTCCATTGTAAAGAAACTGATTCTCTAATTTGTGGAGCAAAGGCCCTGTATTTTTTTTTACTGCAAACTTCTTGCTTTCACCTTTCACATCATGCTGCTTTGAAGCACATATCCTGTGAATGAGGAAAGAATGGAATAATAATCAAATTAAAAGGATAGTACATTTTCTTTCAGTGATAATTATCCAAATATATAGTCACAGAGCTGGAAGAAAAATCTCAAATATTACCTCCTTAATTAGTGACCCTGTATCTGGACTTTACAAGATAGGGGAAAAGGCTTCATCATCTTCATTTATCTGTTTATCTAAAACCATGGGGTAGGTAACTAAATGGATTTTAGTTAGTATTTACTGTTGATTAATATTAGAAACGGCCAGTTACTATTTGATAGTGACACAATATTTAAAATTTGGAGACACAATTTGTACTGAGTTCTTAAGAAAACTAAGCTGAAGTTATTTGAAACTTAGAATTCCAAAGAGGTAGTGATATAGCTGTGTCAGTCAATCAGTCAGTTCAGTCACTCAGTCGTGTCCGACTCTTTACAACCCCATGAATCACAGCACGCCAGGCCTCCCTGTCCATCACCAACTCCCGGAGTTCACTCAAACTCACGTCCATCGAGTTGGTGATGCCATCCAGCCATCTCATCCTCTGTCGTCCCCTTCTCCTCCTGCCCCCAATCTCTCCCAGCATCAGGGTCTTTTCCAATGAGTCAACTCTTCGCATGAGGTGGCCAAAGTACTGGAGTTTCAGCTTCAGCATGAGTCCTTCCAGTTGTGTAGTTAATTGTTTTTCAAAATGAATGCTGAGCAGTTCATTCTACCTTTAATTTTCATTAAGTTTTTATAACTTGAATAAACAAAACTTTGTACCTATGCTTTGTTTTCTAACTTCTATCCTAGTTTTTGGTCTAAAGCAACAAAATTAGGACTTAGCTACTTCTCAGGGAACAGTTCGTTAGTTCTCTTTATAATTCTATTTAATTATCTGCATGTAATTGAATTCCTCTTTACAATCATTCTTATTTTGATAATAATTTACTAAAAATAATATTTTACCTTAATCAATTTAATGTATATATAGGAGATAATGTACATAATGTGAAAGTGAAAGTGCTAGTTGTTCAGCTGTGTCTGACTCTTTGTGACTCCCATGGACCATAGCTTGCCAGGCTCCTCTGTCTATGGAATTCTCCAGGCAAGAATACTAGAGTGGTAGCCATTCCTTTCTGCAAGGGATATTTCCAACCCAAGGATTGAACCCTGATTTTTTCAGGCAGATTCTTTACCATCTGAGCCGTTAGGTACATAATGTACTTTCTTGCTTTATAGTGTAGCACACAACAGTTAAAAAAAATAACAAACCTTCATTTTACAGGCTGTGTGGATTTTGTTGGTAGTAAAAAATTAACCTTGATAGTAATAATGAGCCACAAACTTTAACCTATTTTGCTATAATGGCCTTGATCCTGGCTAACTATCTGACAAACGGGGATTTTGGTCCCCAGCAACAAGAAATGAGAGCATTTCAGTGGCCATGTGTGACCTCATTACCGCGGCTGGAGAGATCATCCGAGGAGAAAACTCTGTCACTGGATGTAACAACAGCATCATCTGTGGACATAAGATACACATTTGCTGCACCATAATAACTTCCACTGGGCATATATGTAATTGGTGAATGGATTATCTTTATAATTCATTTGAGGCTCAGAAAATTAAGGATGTTATTTCAGCAGGATTATTTACTGTGAGCTGCTTAACTCATTGTGGCATGTGGCTGTGGCTAACTACATGTGTACAGGAGAGAATACCACTGTTTACTTGGTCTGAGAACATTCTGTCTATTTTGTGATCTTATAGATATCCCTGTAAGAACTTTTAAAAACCCAGTGATTTGAACCCCATATCTAGATCTATTCTGAAAGCAAAATATTTGTTGTTGTTCAGTTGCTAATTCTGACTCTTTACAACCCGATGGACTGCAGCATGCCAGGCTCCTCTGTCCTCCACTGTTTCCTGAAGTGTGCTCAAATTCATGTTCACTGAGTGGGTGATAGCTGTGAAAAAAAGATTACAAATAGCTGTGAAAAGAAGAGAAGCAAAAAGCAAAAGAGAAAAGGAAATATATACCCATTTGAATGCAGAGTTCCAAAGAATAGCAAGGAGAGATAAGAAAGCCTTCTTCAGTGATCAATGCAAAGAAATAAAGGAAAAAAGATTAGAGATCTCTTCAAGAAAATTAGAGATATCAAGGGAACATTTCATACAAAGATTGGCTCAATAAAGAACAGAAATGGTATGGACCTAAGAGAAGCAGAAGATATTAAGAAGAGGTGGCAAGTATACACAGAAGAACTGTACAAAAAAGATCTTCACGATCCAGATAATCATGATGGTGTGATCACTCACCTAGAGCCAGACATCCTGGAATGTGAAGTCAAGTGGGCCTTAGAAAGCATCACTACGAACAAAGCTAGTGGGGTGATGGAATTCCAGTTGAGTTGTTTCAAATCCTAAAAGATGATGCTGTGGAAGTGCTGCACTCTATATGCCAGCAAATTTGGAAAACTCAGCAGTGGCCACAGGACTGGAAAAGGTCCGTTTTCATTCCAATCCCAGAGAAAGGCAATGCCAAAGAATGCTCAAACTACCGCACAATTGCACTCATCTCATATGCTAGTAAAGTAAGGCTCAAAATTCTCCAAGCCAGGCTTCAGCAATACGTGAACCATGAACTTCCTGATGTTCAAGCTGGTTTTAGAAAAGGCAGAGGAAGCAGAGATCAAATTGCCAACATCCGCTGGATCATGGAAAAAGTAAGAGAGTTCCAGAAAAACATCTATTTCTGCTTTATTGACTCTGCCAAAGCCTTTGACTGTGTGGATCACAATCAACTGTGGAAAATTCTGAGAGAGATGGGAATACCAGACCACCTGGCCTGCCTCTTGAGAAATCTGTATGCAGGTCAGGAAGCAACAGTTAGAACTGGACATGGAACAACAGACTGGTTCCAAATAGGAAAAGAAGTACGTCAAGGCTGTATATTGTCACCCTGCTTATTTAACTTCTATGCAGAGTACATCATGAGAAACGCTGGACTGGAAGAAACACAAGCTGGAATCAAGATTGCGGGAGAAATATCAATAACCTCAGATATGCAGATGACACCACCCTTATGGCAGAAAGTGAAGAGGAACTAAAGAGCCTCTTGATGAAAGTGAAAGTGGAGAGTGAAAAAGTTGGCTTAAAGCTCAACATTCAGAAAACGAAGATCATGGCATCCAGTCCCATCACTTCATGGGAAATAGATGGGGAAACAGTAGAAACAGTGTCAGACTTTATTTTCTTGGGCTCCAAAATCACTGCAGATGGTGATTGCAGCCATGAAATTAAAATATGCTTCTTCCTTGGAAGAAAAGTTATGACCAACCTAGATGGTATATTCAAAAGCAGAGACATTACTTTGCTGACTAAGGTCCATCTAGTCAAAGCTATGGTTTTTCCTGTGGTCATGTATGGATGTGAGAGTTGAACTGTGAAGAAGGTTGAGTGCTGAAGTATTGATGCTTTTGAACTGTGGTGTTGGAGAAGACTCCTGAGAGTCCCTTGGCCTGCAAGCAGATCCAACCAGTCCATTCTAAATGATATCAGCCCTGGGATTTCCTTGGAGGCAATGATGCTAAAGCTGAAACTCCAGTACTTTGGCCACCTCATGGGAAGAGTTGACTCATTGGAAAAGACTCTGATGCTGGGAGGGACTGGGGGCAGGAGGAGAAGGGGACGACAGAGGATGAGATGGCTGGATGGCATCACTGACTCGATGGACGTGAGTCTGAGTGAACTCCTGGAGTTGATGGACAGGGAGGCCTGGCATGCTGCGATTCATGGGGTCGCAAAGAGTCGGACATGACTGAGTGACTGAACTGAATTGAACTGAAGAATTCATGCTTTTGAACTGTGGTGTTGCAGAAGACTGTTGAGAGTCCCTTGGGCTGCAAGGAGATCCAACCAGTCCATCCTAAAGGAGATCAGTCCTAGTGTTCATTGGAAGAACTGACGTTGAAGCTGAAACTCCAATACTTTGGCCACCTGATGCAAAAAGCTGACTCATTGGAAAAGACCCTGATGCTGGGAAAGATTGAGGTCAGGATGAGAAGGGGACGACAGAGGATGAGTTGGCTGGATGCCATCACCGACTCAATGGACATGGGTTTGGGTGAACTCTGGGGTTTGGTGATGGACCGGGAGGCCTGGTGTGCTGCAGTCCATGGCTCTTCACCTCAGGTGACCGAAGTGTTGGAGTGGCAAAACATGAGAAATACGCAAACCCTGGTGATGGGGCAGAAAAGGAGATGTCAGACTCTTACACTTCACACTGGGACAGAGCACCCAGTGTTCACTTTCTGTTTTCTAAGCTGGATCAGTTTCTATCCAGCCCATGAAAGCAACTCTCTGTGGAGTGTTTCTGAATATTCAATGCCAGGTTCTTGTTTTGGCAAATCCTAGGGGAAAGAGGAAAGATTATTCACTCATCTCTCCCTCCCTTTCCTTAAGCTTTCTTGGGGCCCTGCCAGGACCAGGGTTAGATTGCCAGTCCAGGAGGCCCACTTCACACTCCGAAAGGTGCTACTAGTCCACTTATTATCCTCATCTATGACTCCAGACTAAATCCACAGCTGAACAGTATGATGCTGCTTGCTAGTGTTGATCATTCTGGCAAAACAGATTGTCATTTCTGCAAGTTAATATAAGGAGTAAGCTTTTCTTGCAGTGGAAATACCTAAATTAAACCGATAGTTTCATGGTACACAGTGGTTTCTACTGCTGTCCTTTCCTACTTTTCCCTTTGGTTTTTTTGCTGCTTCTGTTTTCTAACCCAAAGATTCATTTCTTTTTTTCTCTTTTAAACTTTTAATTTTGCTTTTTTTTTTTGAATGGACTCTAGGAATGGAACTTGATCGTATGTAGGGGACTTGCTTTATATAATAATAATCCCATGGACAAAGGAGCCTGGGGGGCTACAGTCCATTGGGTCGCAAAGAGTTGGGCACGACTGAAGCAATTAGCACACACAAAGCATGCATGCACACAGAGAGACAGAGAGTGAGAGAGATTCAGTTTGCTGTACACCAGAAACGAACACAGCATTGTAAATCAACTGTACTTCAATTTAAAAAATACACTATCCAGAAAATAAATTTATTTTGAAGGAAGAAATTAACTGATCTGTAAATCAGGTAGCCTATAATAAGTTGTGATAATAATAAATCAAAACAGATCAAATAAATAAATAAATAAATATATATATAATTTGCCAGAGGAAACAAACTTTTTATTTTGTATTGGAGTATAGCCGATTGACAGTGTTGTGATAGTTTCAGGTGAGCAACGCAGGGACTCAGCCATACATACATATGTATCCATTCTCCCCCAAACTCCCCTCCCATCCAGGCTGCCACATAACATTGAGCAGAGTTCCATGTGCTATACAGTAGGTCCTTGTTGGTTATCCATTTTAAATCAGCAGTGTGTACATGTCCAGCCCAAATTCCCTGACTATCTGTTCGCCCCATCCTTCTTCCCCACGGCAACCACAAGTTCTTTCTCTGTCTGTGAATCTGTTTCTGTTTTGTAAGTAACTTCACTAGTATCATTTCTTTTTAGATTCCACATATAAGGGATGTCATATGATATTTCTCCTCTGCCAACCACTCATTTCTTTACACTGAAATGAAAACATAGCTGAATGTATTCTTATCAGAAAAACAAGCTGCAGTGGTTAACTTAGATGCTGTTTTGATGTGTCTAGATGATTAGTCTGTTATTTGTTTTCAAATTTCCAGCAAAAGAAAATTAACTGACTATCCATTGTCTAACATTGGCTAACTCTAAATGAAATCATGATAATTTCTACAGCAGATTTACCTTCCTAATTATGCTTGGCTAATGTTTACACTGACTGATGGAAAAGGATGGTGCCTGGGAGAATGCCAAATGGCAGAAGGAAGTCTGACCTGAGACTAAAAATGTCCAAGGGTAAATTACCAAGTGGACAGTCTGCAGTGAGACCAAAAAAAAAAAAAAAGAGCTGGTGATCTGAATATCATTATTCTTTCAACTCTGTGTCCACTTCCCTCTTGATCTTGAAACAAATTTATTGGCTGAGATACAGACAGTGCACTTTAACCTTGGTGATATCTGAGAGGAATAAAGATATTTCTGCTGTCTCCAGAGCTTTAGCACGAGATTTTGAAAAGGAGAAATGTTTGCAAATGCTACTGATGTCAAAACCTGTTGGGGAGTTGCCTTGATTCTCACGTTCTATAGCTTTCATCTCTTCACATCTAAGTCGCATGACCCCTAAATGCAGTCTCCATGATCTCCGAAGCCCAGGCCCAGGGTGACAGAAAGTATTACAGGGATGTAAAGTCTGGTCTCTTGGGCCTCAGTGTGCTGGTATGTATCATACCTGGGCCACAGCAGGGAGGAGAAAATGGGGAGGAGTCTGATAATTTGAAACTACACCCTTATCTATTGTCTAACATTGGATGAGTATGAGCCAGGCGGTGAGACAGATTCAGCTGTAGGTAATTCGGCACTGAAGTTTACTACAAGAAAGGAAGGGATACCAGCCACTCTTTCTGAATACACTTTGCAAAATGCTTTTAAAGACTATGATTATCTTAAAAAAAAAAAGGTGGGGGGGGTACTTTCCTGGTGGTGCAGTGGTTAAGACTTCAGGCTCATGCAGGGGTGCATGTTCGATCTCTGTTCAGGGAGCTAAAATCTTACATGTCTCGAGGCCAAAACCCCCAGAGCATGAGAAACAGAAGTGATAGTGTAACAGATTCAATAAAGACTTTAAAAATGGTCCACATGAAAAAAAATCTAAAAAAAAATAAAGATTATGATTAAAATGTCGGCAGAGGCAATATGAATTAAGTGATTGAAAATCAGTGATTAGATCATGAGATGTAGAAAAAATAGTGTGATGTTGCTCCCATGCCAACCAAACGCACAGGCTTGACTCCCAGACTTGCTTCCCCTGGTAGAACCTCCTATGTCTTCAGATGAAATCTAGTCTGAAAGACAGGCAGGTGATCTGGAGACCACGGCTGTGGACAACAGGTGGCTGAGGTGCGACTGTTGGATGGGATAGGCAGAAAGGAGTGGATACAACATGAGATAACCAGAGTGTCTTCCGTACCTTGATTTCAACAGGTTCCAAACAGCTCAGTCCTTTCACTCAAGCTTGAACTTCTTTGTAGTCATCATGCTTTTAATTGTTAATTACATGCATACGCGGTGGTGTTGGTGGTTTAGTCTTTAAGTCTTGTTTGACTCTTGTGACCCCACTGACTGTAGTTTGCCAGAATGCTCTCTGTCCATGGGGTTTCCCAGGCAAGAATACTGGGGTGGGTTGCCATTTCCTTCTCCAGGGGATCTTCCCGACCCAGGAATCTAACCTGGGTCTCGTGCATTGCAGGCGGATTCTTTACTGAATGAGCTACAGGGGAAGCCCACTTACATACATACATGCAGTAAATTTCTGACCAAATCCAGGTATTCTTATTCCAGAGATGCCCCTGTTGTTGCCTTGGTATCAGTTCTCACTATTTGCATCTGGACTGCAGGGATGGCATCCTTCCTGACTTTTCTCCTTACCCCCAGCAATCTTCTAGCAGGTGCACTAGAATGAACTTGCTTAAGATACATTTGATTATGTCATCCCCTCCTGAGCGATCTCCAGCATTTCCTCTTTGTCCCGAGGACCCTTTAAATAGTGTGACAAACAAGAGGCTTTACAATTTAGCTTCTGTCTACCCCTCCAGCCTCGTTGCTTGCCACACTCCTACCTTCATGCTCTGTACCATGGCTGCATTGATCTTCTTCCCTTTTCCAAACTGGCCATGCCCAGTTCTCTACTATTCCTATGGTCCCTACCCCAGCTCTCCGTATCTACCAATTAAAGTGGTGCAACATGACTTTTATTTATAGTAAAAGGATTATTTAGGATGAAAATGACCACATTACTGTATTTACTAATGCAGAATGAATTACTGGTAAATCTGAAGATAAATCCCATGTTGAGTTGAGATGTTGATTTGCCTCAATTAGATAGAATCATTAGACTAAAGAGCAAAAAGAAGTTTAATTCACTGGTCTTAGGAGTTCTATCTTTAGTTTGTTAGGTTTTTAAGGGTTTGACAATCCAGTGTCCACGTACTAAATATAAAACTACTGGGAAACTGATTCTTAGGCAATATGCTATTAAAAATTCACATTGTCTGGTGCTTACTTTGGCAGCACATATACTAAAATCGGAACAATTCAGAGAAGATTAGCATGGCCCCTGTGCAAAGATGACATGCAAATTCATGAAGTGTTCCATATATTTATGAGTTTGAGAGATTGGGATGGACATAGTAGATGCTATTGATACTACATATAAAATAGATAACTAATGAGAACTATACATGCTAATGTATAGCTAGGGAACCCTACTCAGTGCTCTAGGGTGACCTAAATGAGAGGAAAATCCAGAAAAGAAGGGATATTTGTATACATATAGTTGATTCACTTTGCTATCCAGTAGAAACTACCACAATATTGTAAAGCAATTATACTTTATTAAAAATTAATTCTTAAAAATTCAGATTGCCTGAATAGACCAATTGGGTAGCATCTTGTATTTAGAATCTGTATCTGAAAAAAGAATGCTTAGTCTTGAGAACTTACCAAGAATAAAATTTAGATGAATGATATGATAGATAAAAATAATATATGTATTTCTTGAAATGTATTCACTTTTCACATTTTGTTTCCCCATTTCTGATAAAGGATCCTAAACACAGCACTGAAAAATCAACACCGTAGCAGTCTGTCTTAGGAATACATGAAAGAGAAAGGACTGGAATGCTCTCGAATGCAATGTTCAAGGCAAAAGTCGTGCTTCTGATCCCAGTAGGGTTGTGATATGCTCTCTGCAAAGCCCATTGCTCCCGGTTTTTCAATTACAACTTTGACTCATATTCCTTGATTAGTAACAAGCAATCAATCATAATTAATTAGTTAAAATGTTCAACCGTTAAAATCATTACCATTAATTAAAATAATTATCTCTATTTTGGCTGCACTTCATTACCATTTCTGGGAAATGTGTTTTTACTGCCATTCTTAGTACACATTCTTGGTGAAAGCAAAGCATATAATAGATCATCTATGAACTGCTTTAAAAGTGACGACAACAATAAGGTTTTGGACTTCTGTTGTTGTGGTTGCATTTGGATAAAACATTTTTCTATAGTATCCTGAGCTTTATGAATAAAGCTCTTTGAAATGAGCATTAGCTTTCCACAGGATGATAGGAAATGAGCATTTTGGAAAGAACTTGTGCTTTGGAAGGAAATGTTTGTTTTATAGGTCAAACAATAGACTAGATATACAAAAGGAGAGAGAACCAGTGAAGTAAAGTAGATAACAGTGCTGAGAACATGACCTGAGACATAGGATTTGGAGAAAAAGAAGATAAGAGGCATGGAAGATAAGATACAAAGAGAAGTGACAGTTTTTTCTATTAGAAATCGAGAGTGATAAAATAAAAAGAATAGAAGGGAGAAGTCTTTGAAGAGGTAATGGTAAAGAGTTTTCTAGAATGGGAAAAACGTATGTGCCCTAAGCACGGTGTGTGTGCTTATATGCTCAGTCACTCTCTTTGCGACTTCATGAACTGTAGCCCACAAGACTCTTCTGTTCATGGGATTCTCCAGGCAAGAATACTGGAGTGGGTTGCCATTTCCTCCTCCAGGGGATCTTCCCACCCAGGGATCGTATGCACGTTTCTTGCATCGGCAGGTGGATTCTATATCACTGAGCCACTTGGGAAGCCCCTAAGCAGGGTAAATAGAAACAAATCCATATCTAGACACATTAAGAGTTAAGCTGCAGAAGTTTAAGAAAGAAGAGGGAAAACAGTTAAAGACAAATGTTAGAAAAGACAAACTTAGAAACAAATGACAGAAGCATAGGAATTAAATGCCAGGAACAGTAGATGCTAGAAAACACTGGAATCCTGTTACCTAAGCACTGAGGGGAAAGAACTTGAACCTAAAAGTATCCTAACAGTGATGAACATTTCTGGCTATACATAGATGAAGCACATGCCTATTTTCAGACTCTCATTGAAAGAAAGGCTCATACAGACACTTCAGCAATGAGCAAAATGAGCTCAAATGCAAGAAGAAATTGTGACGAAAGCAATCGGCCAAATATGTTGGTCTGCCCAAATACCTTGTGGCTAGTCAGTGGCACTATTCACTAATTTGGGGAGAAAAGTGGTTAAAATGATGGTTAAGATATTAGACATTGCTTACATGAAATGTGAGCATGGGATGCTACTTGGAGAGAAGTTAACACATTTTAAGATTCTTGCCTTGTTTGGGAGAAGGATGAAGATATTATTAATGCTTGTTAGAAAAACAGAAGGTTATGGATGCATGTTATTAATCAAAAGGATAACTTCTGAAAGAAACATACTTTTCATGACAGTGTGCCTCTGGGGCTGGGGTGTGGAGTCTGGGTTTGAGAAAGTGTGCGGTGGGATTTCATTGTTATCAGAGGCAACTGCATTGTGGACAACAAGGTCATGGCTTTCTGGGAATGAATACCGGCTCTGCTTCCGTTCTTTGCTGGATTGGGTCCCCTGAAGATTCACTCCCATACTTCATCTGATCGTATTTGGAGATAAGACCTTTAAACTGGTAATTAAATTAAAAATGAGGTCATTAGTGTGGGCCCTCATCCAGTATATGCTGGTGTCCTTTTATAAGAAAAGGAAATTAGGGCACAGACACACGCAGAGCGAAGACAGCTGTCCACAAGCCAAGGAGAGAGGCCTCGGTGGAAACCAGTTGTTTAGACACTTTATGTATCTATTTGGCTGCATTGCGTCTAAGTCGAGTCACGCGGGATTTTTCGTTGCGGTGCACAGACTCTCTAGTTGTGGCACAGCCTCAGTTGCTCCCTGGAACACACGCGGTCCTGTCTCAGTTCTCTGACCAGTGATTGAACTCGTGTCCGCAGCATTGCAAGGCGAACTCGTAACCACTGGGCCACCAGGGAAGTCCCTCTGTAGATACTTTGGTTTCAGATTTCTAGCCTCCAGAATTATGAGATAATAAAGTTCTGTGGTTTAAGCCACCTGGTGTTTGGAACTATGTCATGGTCGCCCTGCCTAGCAAAGAAACTCAGCCTTTTAAGAATCTTGACTCGGCGTGGCTTAAAATTCTGTACCTCAGTTTCTTCTCTGTAAAACTAAGAAAACAACAACCCTATCTCATAGGATTTTTGTAAGATTTAATCAAATTAATGCATGTAAAGTACTTGGAATACTACATATATATATGTATATATATATGGTTAACCCTCAATAAATGTTAGCTATTATTTTATTAAAAATTTTAAATGTGACAGGCTATTAACATTGATTCATTTGGAATGATGGGGAAATGGATATTGTTGTATTCTGTATTTTTAGGAAAATTTAGAAATTATTCTGACTAAAAAGGTAAATCTGTTTTCTATTATCTGGCTTCCCTTGTGGCTCAGTATAAAGACACCCCTGCCAATGCAGGAGACTTGGGTTCAACCCCTGGGTCAGGAAGATCCCCTGGAGAAAGGAATGGCAACCCACTCCAGTATTCTTGCCTGGGGAATCCCATGGACAGAGGAGCCTGGTGGGCTATAGTCCATGGGGTCAATAAAGAGACACGACTTTAGTGACTAAACAACAATATTTTCTGTTATCAGCATTATGTAGGAACTTGATAGATTGAAGAATATTGCAACTAATGTCTTGGTAGAGGGTTTATTAACAGATAATTTACCTATTTGGGAAATATTTTTAGTGCTAAGCTGACCCTTTGAGTATTGTGTCTTAGCCAATTGTCTTTCTTTTCTTTTTTTCTTTATTTTTGGCTGCACTGAGTCTCTGTTGCGCAAGCAGGGGCTGCTCTTGTTGTGGTGTCTTCTTTTGTCAGGGCTCAAGGGCTTTAGAGTTGGGGCTCAGTAGATGTGGTGCCCAGGCTTACTTGCCTTGTGGCACGTGGACTCTGCCCCAAACAGCGCTGAACCCATGTCCCCTGCCTTGCGGACTGATGGCAGGTGGATTCTTAGCCACTGGACCACCAGGGAAGTCCCTGTCTTTCTTTTCTGAGAGTGTTTACTACCAATACAGTGGTTTTCAGAAGTTGTGATCTGTTCCCTGTCTGCCCAAAGCACGTGGGCATTTGACTAGAGGAGCTTATTACAGACAGACGGCCCACATGCTCTATCGCCTTGCCTAGAGAATTTGATGCACCGTCATAATAATGATTTTAAAAAGCTACCTGAGAAGAATGAAAGATTCTGCTAATCAGCCTGTTGGAGTTCTCAGGTCTTCAAAAACAAAGGCAAGCCGAGTAGGTGACAGTTAGACCAGAAATGTCTTGGGATGTTAGGATTAATGATGTACACACCCGGGCCCTTTGTAGTTGAGTCTTGTCCAGACGCACCCAGCTATAAAAGACAACTACGAGAACTCATTAATCGGTAATTCTGTACAACTTCAAAAACAGATCTCCACTACAAGAGTGAATTTTCTGACAACCTCCTAATGCCTCAGAGTTGTGAGGGAAGGCTTTTGTCAAACCTGTGACTCACCATGATAGCTCAAAGAAACACCCAGTAGGGCCTGGGCAAAGCTCATCTCATTGAAAAATGTGTCTTTCATTAAAATCCTTCGCTGAGTTTTGCTAAAGTCACCCTCCAGTCCTGATTTCATTCAGCTGCTGCCTCACAGTTGACTCCAACAACATTTATTCTGCTTTTAATCATAGTCACATGAAGACCCAGTCACCAATGTAAGGTATTGACTACCTGTGAAGGTTGGGGGTATTGACACCAGGCTTTCCAGTCTCCACCTCACCCTGTCAGCTACCTACTAGGACAGAAAGTTTAGTGACTAATGTGAGTTGATGCTATTAAATTATAATCATGTGAGAGTGTTAGTCGCTCAGTCGTGTCCGACTCTTTGCAACTCCATGGACTGTAGCCTGCCAGGCTCCTCTGTTCGTGGAATTTCCCAGGCAAGAATACTGGAGTGGGTTGCCATTTCCTTCTCCAGGGGATCTTCCCTGATCAGGGGTCAAACCTGTGTCTCCTGCGTTGGCAGGCAGATTCTTTACCATTGAGCCATCAGAGAAGCCCTTATTTCTTTCCTGCTGCTGCTAAGTCGCGTTAGTCGTGTCCGACTCTGTGCGACCCCATAGACGACAGCCTACCAGGCTCCGCCGTCCCTGGGATTCTCCAGGCAAGGGTACTGGAGTGGGTTGCCATTGCCTTCTCCGTATTTCTTTACTACCTCCTGGTAAATTATTTTCTGGCATTTCAGAGATACCTTCTATTAAAAGAAAAAAGAAAGAAAGCTTTATTCTTTGTTTTGGATTTGAAAGTCTCAATTGTGTGACATGAGTCCCCCCAAATTCTTGTTACCATGTCTGTGGGGCATGGTACCCCACACAGGTAGGATTCCTGGTCACCTGACTTGGTTTTCTAGAGTTCCTAATTTGGTTCGCCCAGCCCTGACCAACTAGGAGTGTAGTCACCTGAATTAGGCTTGAAAATATTTGTTGGTTTTAAAAAAGAAGACCTCCCTTTTGCTGGAATATACCAGGATTTGGAATGTATTTTTATGAGTGAACATATAGCCTCCAGAAAGATTCAAGAATAAGCAAATAAGGTGCATGAGGAGAGAAAAACTGTCTGTGTTGTTGAGATACAATATCCTAAACAGTGCTGTGTCTGTCATGGAGGCAGTATTAGTTAAACATTAGTATGCATGCATCATTTCAGTCATGTCTGACTTTTTGCAACCCTGTGGACAGTAGCCTGCCAGGCTCCTCTTTCCATGGGGTTCTCCAGGCAAGAATACTGGAGCAGATTGCCATTTCCTGCTCCAGGGGATCTTCCTGACCCAGGGACTGAACCCACGTCTCTTGCATCTCTTGCACTGGGAGGCAGGCTCTTTACTGCTAATGCCACTTTGGAAGCCCAAACATTAATATGGGTAGTGTGAAATAGTCACAGTTCATTCCAAGAAAATATATTGCATCCTTAATAAGATGTATTATTCTGTTGGTCCCTCTGTTATTGGTCAGAGAAGTTAAGGGTTGCCAATGGATGTCCCTTCTTATTTCCTGGTCTTTTGTAAGCCAAGTGCAATGTTTGTGATGAAGGGGTAAGTATTAAAATAATCTTCTTCAGGCACTCATCTGGAGGAGGGAGGAAAGTTCCTAAGAAGTCATCATTATCTACAAAACCATGGTGCTGAATGGCATGAGGTCCAGAGACAGCATTTCCATAGACTGGTAGAAAAGTGTACTATGTACTGTTGCTAGGCAACAGCCCATGCCAGCTTCTCTTGAGTGAAGGCCAAGACAATCAACAGAAACCAATGGGCTTATGAGAAGAGTTTTCACACCAAATTCCAACTTCTGTGTTCGTTTTGCCATTACAGATCATGTATTTTGACCAGTATTTGGTGAGGAGGGACTTCTGTATGTGGCAACAATTTAGCAAACTGTCCCTAAAATAATTTCAGGAAGTTTTCCTTATGGCCTAGTATTAATTATGTGTTTTGTTTATAAAATGTAAATTCAGAGAGAAAGAACACATTTCTCTACATGATGTTCCACTTATACCAATATGTAGCCACCCACCTATTTTCCCCTATTTGAATATTCCATTCCATTCCTTTCTCACTTTGGCTACATGTTTCATGCAGAGTAGATCTGCTCTAGACAGCATGTTCAAACTACATTTGTAACTAGAATATTCTTTCTTTCAGCAGGTGTTCAGGGTGCTGTGGTTTGCCATGGGTAACTTAACAAATCCATTACTTTTGTTGCCTGGAAACATTCCAGTGGAAGAAATTGTGGCTATTACTATGTTGTAGATTGCACCTAAAACATAGAATCACAGAACAATGTCTCTTGCTTAAACTCTATTTTAGCGAAGATTCAAAATGAATTAGGCACCAATTCACTTAAGGTGTATTTGCATACCTACTATGTGCCAGGTATGGGACTTTCACACATACAAATCGTGTGTATAATCAAATCGTACTAGTAAACACATTTTACAAATTATGTTTAAAATATATCCAAGGTTTGTTTCCCAGCTTCCTTTGTCTTATAGTTAAGCCTACACAATGAGTTCTTTTTATTTTGAATTCTATTCAATTATATTCAATGTGGTCAAAGCTATGGTTTTTCTAGTCATGTACGGATGTGAGAGTTGGACCATAAAGAAGGCTGAACACTGAAGAATTGATGCTTTTTAACTGTGGTACTAAAGAAGACTCTTGAGAGTCCCTTGGACAGCAAAGAGATCAAACCAGTCAGTCCTAAAGGAAATCGACCCTGAATATTCATTGGAAGGACTGACTGATGCTGAAGCTGAAGGTCCAGTACTTTGACCACCTGATGTGAAGAGCTGACTCATTGGAAAAGATTTTGATGCTGGGAAAAATTGAAGGCAGGAGGGGAAGTGGGTGACAGAGGATGAGATGATTGGATGGCTTCACTGACTCAATGCACATGAGTTTCAACAAATTCTGGGAGATAGGACAGGGAAGCCTGGCATGGCGTGCTGCAGTCCATGGGGTCACAAAGAGTCAAACACGACTTAGCGACTAAACAACAACAATATTCAATGGGGTTGGCACTGGGTGTTTCTTTGTCATTGGTCATAGAGTTAGGGACTTCTTGAGCTGCTTCCAGGGCTGCAGTCATAGGAGAGAGAGAGAGGAAGAACCAGAAACACAAATCTTGGAGCCCCCTCCCCAGTCCTAACCAAAACTCCCTTGTTTTGATCCTTTTTACAAACTGTTTCTTTTTTATGATTTTCATTTGAGAAAGAAAGTTCATTAACCTTTGATATTTGTTGTTGTTTAGTCACTAAGTTGTGCCTGACTCTTTGTGACCCCATGGACTGTAGTCCTCCAGGCTCCTGTGTCCATGGAATTCTCCAGGCAAGAATACTGGAGTGGGTTGCCATTTCCCTTTGCAGGAGATCTTCCCCACCCAGGGATCTTCCAGACCCAGGGATCTAACCCGGGTCTCCTGCATTGGCTGGAGGGTTCTCTACCGCTGAGCCACGAAGGAAGCCCCAAACCTTTGGTATAAACCTTGATAACTCAGAAAGAATAGTCCAGTATTTCTCATAGGGTGGTCCATCTTGCATGCACATAAAGTCAATGTAAAGAAGCAATGATCTTAAGTGAAGAAAAGGAGAAAGATGCAATTTCAGAGAAATACACAAGGACTTCAGATTGTTTTGAGATGATTTATTTCTTAATAATTTTCTTGTGATTCTTCTATAATGCATAATACACACACATATATATGTATGATATATATATTAAAAAAGCATGCTATCTTGGAAGTGGGTTTATGCAGAAATAAATTGGAGGAATTAGATTGCTACTAAATGTGTGTGTGTTTTCAGCTTAATGTCAGTGAATTTGCTTGAATGAGGCACATGGTGCTTGAGTGAGCGAGAGTTTTCAGATCTGGAAGAATGGGCTGATATGATCTTACATTGCATATGAAGGCTAGCCATACATACTAAATCATAGGCTGGATGAAAAAACCCTCTTTATACCAAGTAGGGAAAAAGCTACAATTTATGAAGCTCTAAATGAGTCATCAAGGTTTCTCTTTATGGAGGAAGATAATATTAACAGCTGTCCTGTTGGATTCCATTTGCTCAATTTAAGAGGACTAGTCTAAATGGTTTATTTATTTAATGTTTTACATCATGTAAGTATCTTGGTCTGATTGTAACAGGCATTTGTTTTTCACATTTCAGGTTTATACTTTTGCAATGAGGTATTTTTCAATGTGCTTGTTTATCCAAGGAAATTGTTGAAGCACAGTTAAGCTGTATTTAAGAATAAAGGGTTGATGGGATGATCATCATATGAAGATCAAAATCCTCATGACGTTTTCTATTTAAAGTAGTGACAGATCCCTCCATGCTTCTTTAACTTCTGTGATCAGGTGACCCCCTTTTCTTTGCCGTCTTCTAATTTCTCTCACTGCTCCTTCTTTGTTTCTATCACTGGCTTCTCTAGCTGCTCAGGGTAGACTGGATTAGGATAGACTGGACAAAAGATAAAAGATTCTTTCAGCAAAAATACACATTATGAGACTTAAGAACGTGTGTGTGTGCGCACGCATGTGTGCGCTCAGTTCCTCAGTCATCTCCAACTCTTTGCGACCCCATGGACTGTAGCCCCCCAGGCTCCTCTGTCTATGGAATTCTCCAGGCAAGAATACTGGAGTGGGTTGCCACTTCCTCCTCCAGGGGACCTTCCCGACCCAGGAATTGAACTCATGTGTTCTAGATTGCATCTCCTATATTGTCGGTTAGATTCTTTACCACTAGCACCTCCTGGGAAGCCCTTTAGGAAGAATATGTAGGGTTAAGTACAGGATCTGATTTTCAGCCCAGGTCCTCTTGTAACCCCACTTTTCCTGTCTGCAAAGTTTTTGTTTATCAGGCTTCCTGATATGCATACTACTCTACTCATTGGCAAATTTATGGTGTTTTTTTCCCCACACTTGAGGTAAAGATATGTAATAGTTTAATTACATCTCCCTCTATTTACTGTATCCTGGCACTCCGTCACCGTACATTTTCCTTTTTTCTGCTGTCTGTGGGATGATAGAAGTGACAGAAAGGAGAGATACTGCTTGGGCTGTGCAAATGCCTGGATATAAATTAATCTTGAATTAATCTGGAAAACATTAAATTAAACTAATATTTAATGAAGTTTAACTTTGAGGAAGTAAATTGTGATTTCAATGAGAGGGCTGTGGTGGTGTAGGGCCTGGGCAATTAGATGTTACACTACAGCTTAACTGGGCTCGAATGTCAGAGGTTGGGGTTTCTTTGCTTTCTTTCTTTTTTTTTTTTGATGTGGACCAATTTTAAAGTTTGTTACAATATTGCTTCTGTTGTTTATGTTTTGGTTTTTTGGCCACAGACAGCCCATACTGGCTGCCGTAGTTACTGGGTGTTTGTGGTGTGCTGAGGAACTTCAGTCGTGTCTGACTCTGTGACCCCATGGACTGCAGCCTGCCAGGCTCCTCTGTCCATGGGATTTCCCAGGCAAGAATACTGGGGTGGGTTGGCATTTCCTCCTCCAGGGGATCTTCCCGACCCAGGAATTGAACCCATGTCTCCTGGTTTTTTGGTTAGTTTCCCAACCAGGACTCAAACCCACACCCCCTGCATTGGAAGGTGAAAGTCCAAATCACTGGATCACCAGGGAAATCCCAGAGGTTGCAGTTTCTACTGAGTATTTCTTATTTTCTAAGCTACAGAAGAAACCTCCTTTTTTCTTTTTCCTGACATACATTAATCTCTGCCCTGCTTTTATGCAAATTGCTTCTCTACCTGAATTTCAGTTATTCATTCATCAAACTTTTGCTCAGTGCCCAGCCTGCATTATGTTCTGGGAATGCCAGGCTTTCTGAGTTTACAGTCTATCGGACCGGTAAACCTCCTGAGACTAGGGATTCCTGGGTGTGTTAGGTGTGCATAAAGAAAGGGCCTCCAGTTAGGTCTGGGAGTTCATGTTTATAACCACAAGGTGCCCATTTGCCTGACTTGGAGGGGTCCCTACATAAACAGCCCACACTTGCTGCCATAGTTACTGGGTGTTTGTGGTGTGCTGAGGAACTTCAGTTGTGTCTGACTCTGTGACCCCGTGGACTGCAGCCTGCCAGGCTCCTCTGTCCATGGGATTTCTCAGGCAAGAATACTGGGGTGGGTTGCCATTTCCTCCTCCAGGGGATCTTCCCAACCCAGGAATCGAACCCATTTCTCCTGCTTTGGCAGGTGGATTCTTTACCACTGAGCCACCAGGGAAGCCCCCCACAAGGGGACGGGAGGGGTGTAAACACTTTCAGTATTCAGAGGTCAAACGTGCAGTAAAATTTCTCCTCCAGTCACCAGTCCACCTCCCCAAATGAAACAGAATTCTTCTGTCCGTTGAATCCCAAAGCAAGTCACTTACAGAGGGCCCACATATGACAGTGAATCATGTCCTTCATCTCGACCCGATTTTAGTAACATTTGGGGGTGAATTTCCCTTATGGTGGAACTGCAGTGCAGGGAGAACACGTTTGTGAGGGACTTAAGTTGCGTGGTTCCATGAGGTCAGAGCATAGAACTGAAGGAGATCTGCTGTGTACCATTCTGAGAATTGGTTTCTTTGCTTGTTTCTATAGCTTTTTAACAGCAGGAGTTTTGATAGGAGCTGGGGAGCAGATAACTTGAAAGTGACTCACTGATAATGCTTGGAGTATTTTTTGTTGTTGATTGAAAATAAGTTCTTCCATTATTAATTACAAAGCAGTTAGTGATGTTTATAACATGCTGTCAAGATTGGGGGACTCAAATAGAGCTGCTGCTGCTGCTAAGTCGTTTCAGTCGTGTCCGACTCTGCGCGACCCCATAGACGGCAGCCTATCAGGCTCCATCGTCCCTGAGATTCTCCAGGCAAGAACACTGGAGTGGGTTGCCATTTCCTTCTCCAATGCATGAAAGTGAAAAGTGAAAAGTGAAAGTGAAGTGGCTCAGTCCTGTCTGACTCCTTGCGACCCCATAGACTGCAGCCTACCAGACTCCTCTGTCCATGGGATTTTCCAGGCAAGAGTACTGGAGTGGGTTGCCATTGGTCTTATTTAAAACAAATTATTGCAAATTTCCCTTGCTTCCTTCCTTCCTCCGTCTCTTCCTCCCTTTTTTCTTTCCTTCCTGTAAGTCGTAATGGGCAAAGAGGTGAAGGCATGGGAATATACCTTGAAAAAGAAATTTGTACACATAGAGTAGTATCTGCTATGCTTTAAAAAAATTTCTGCCACCTGATGTATAATTATAACAACCTCGATTTAGATCATTTTACTTCATCTATTCCTAGAAAACCTTCCTCTGGGCAGTTTTCTCTTGTCTTTTGTCAATGCTCTGGACATGTACCTACTTTGGAGACAAGCCTTCTGCAGTCTGGGCCCAGCTGGCACACAGCATGTTGTCTGCTCAGGAGAAAATGATGTGCAGATCAGGGAAGAATAAAGAAAGAAAATATTTGGGGAAAACACTGGACATCTTTGAAAAGGTAGACAACATTCTCTTCCAAACTGCCTAGTGAACCCTGAAAAATCAGGCGGGTATTTGTATTGTGAAAAATGGAAACAAAAATCACAAACTTGAAAGTGGTGGATCCTATTGCCAAAGATTCCATTATTGCTCACCTTTGCTTAGTGATGGCATTTAGAGGGGCCTGTGTGGAGGCCTCATTGCTCTCCTTAGGCCTTAGTCCCCTAAGGGTGCCCTAACAAATTGCCACAGGCTGGGTGACTTACAAACAGTATAACTGTGTTGCTCACAGTCCTGGGGCTGAGGAGTCCAAGATCAAGGCCAGATGGACTATATTCTGGCTCATAGACAGTACCTTCTGGCTGTGTTTCTACAGAGTGAAAGGGACAAGGGATGTCTCTGGAGCCCGTTTTTTTGTTTTTGTTTTTGTTCTTTTTTAATTTTAATTGGAGGCTAATTACTTTACAATATTGTGTGGTTTTTGCCATACATTGACATGAATCACTGGACATGGAACAACAGACTGGTTCCAAATAGGAAAAGCTGTATGTCAAGGCTTTATATTGTCACCCTGCTTATTTAACTTATATGCAGAGTACATCATGAGAAACGCTGGGCTGGAAGAAGCACAAGCTGGAATCAAGATTGCCGGGAGAAATATCAATAACCTCAGATATGCAGATGACAGAAAGCGAAGAACTAAAGAGCCTCTTGATGAAAGTGAAAGAGGAGGGTGAAAAAGTTGGCTTAAAGCTCAACATTCAGAAAACGAAGATCATGGCATCTGGTCCCATCACTTCATGGTAAATATATGGGGAAACAGTGGAAACAGTGGCTGACTTTATTTTTGGGGGCTCCAAAATCACTGCAGATGGCGATTGCAGCAATGAAATAAAAAAAAAATGCTTACTCCTTGGAAGGAAAGTTATGACCAAACTAGACAGCATATTAAAAAGCAGAGACATTCCTTTGCCAACAAAGGTCTGTCTAGTCAAGGCTATGGTCTTTCCAGTGGTCATGTATGGATGTGAGAGCTGGACTATAAAGAAAGCTGAGGGCCAAAGAGTTGATGCTTTTGAACTGTGGTGCTGGAGAAGACTCCTGAGAGTCCCTTGGACTGCAAGGAGATCCAACCAGTCCATCCTAAAGGTGGTCAGTCCTGGGTGTTCATTGGAAGGACTGATGTTGAGGCTGAAACTCCAATACTTTGGCCACCTGATGTGAAGAGCTGACTCACTGGAAAAGACCGTGATGCTGGGAAAGTTTAGGGGCAGGAGAAGGGGATGGCAGAGGATGAGATGGTTGGATGGCATCACGGACTCAATGGACATGGGTTTGGGTAAACTCCGGGGGTTGGTGATGGACAGAGAGGCCTGGCGTGCTGCAGTTCATGGGGTCACAAAGAGTCAGACACAACTGAGCACCTAAACTGGACCAACATGAATCAGCCACAGGTGTACATGTGTCCCCCATCCTGAACCCCCCTCCCGCCTCCCTCCCCATCCCATTGCTCTGGGTTGTCCCAGTGCACTGGCTTTGAGTGCCCTGTTTCCTGCATCAAACTTGGACTGGTCATCTAGTTCACATATGGCAGTATACACATTTCTATGCTGTTCTCTCAAATCATCCCAACCTTGCCTTCTCCCACAGAGTCCAAAAGTTTGTTCTTTACATCTTTGTGTCTTGCTGTCTTGCATGTAGGATTGTCGCTACTGTCTTCCTAAATTCCATATATATGCGTTAATATACTGTATTGGTGTTTCTCTTTCTGACTTACTTTACTCTGTATAATAGGCTCCAGTTTCATTCACCTCATTAGAACTGGCTCAAATGCATTCTTTTTTATAGCTGAGTAATATTCCATCAGTCATGTATGGATGTGAAAGTTGGGCTGTGAAGAAAGCTGAGCACTGAAGAATTGATGCTTTTGAACTGTGGTGTTGGAGAAGACTCTTGAGAGTCCCTTGGACTGCAAGGAGATCCAACCAGTCCATTCTAAAGGACATTAGTCCTGGGTGTTCTTTGGAAGGACTGATGCTAAAGCTGAAACTCCAATACTTTGGCCACCTCATGCAAAGAGTTGACTCATTGGAAAAGACTCTGATGCTGGGAGGGACTAGGGGCAGGAGGAGAAGGAGACGATAGAGGATGAGATGGCTGGATGGCATCACCTACTCGATGGACATGAGTTTGGGTGAACTCCGGGAGTTGGTGATGGACAGGGAGGCCTGGCGTGCTGCAATTCATGGGGTCGCAAAGAGTTGGATACGACTGAGTGACTGAACTGAACTGAAGGCTTCCCTGGTGGCTCAGAGGTTAAAGCGTCTGCCTGCAATGTGGGAGACCTGGGTTCGATCCCTGGGTCAGGAAGATTCCCTGGAGAAGGAAATGGCAACACACTCCAGTATTCTTGCCTGGAAAATCCCATGGACGGAGGAGCCTGGTGGGCTACAGTCCATGGGGTCACAAAGAGTCAGACACGACTGAACGATTTCACTTTCACTTTCACCTTCAGGGAGGCCTGGCGTGCTGCAATTCATGGGATTGCAAAGAGTCAGACATGACTGAGCGACTGAACTGAACTGAAAATTCCATTGTGTATATGTACCACAACTTCTTTATCCATTCATCTGCTGATGGACGTCTAAGTTGCTTCCATGTCCTTAGATTTTGTAAACAGTGCTGCAATGAACACTGGGGTACATGTGTCTCTTTGGAGTACATATGTCTCTTTCAGTTCTGGTTTCCTTGGTATGTATGCCCAGCAGTAGGATTGCTAGGTCATATGGCGGTTCTATTTCCAGTTCTTTAACGAATCTCCACACTGTTCTCCATAGTGGTTGTACTAGTTTGCATTCCAGCCAACAGTGTAAGAGGGTTCCCTTTATTCTCTCCAGCATTTATTGTTTGTAGACTTTTTGATGGCAGCTGTTCTGACCAGCGTGAGATGGTACCTCATTGTGGTTTTGATTTGCATTTCTCTGATGAGTGATGTTGAGCATCTTTTCATGTGTTTGTTAGCTATCTGTATGTCTTTGGAGAAATGTCTGTTTTGTTCTTTGGCCCACTTTTTGATTGGGTCATTTGTTTTTCTGGTATTGAGCTTCATCAGCTGCTTATATATTTTTGAGATTAATTCTTTGTCAGTTGCTTCGTTTGCTGTTATTTTCTCCCATTCTGAAGGCTGCCTTTTCACCTTGCTTGTAGTTCCTTTAGTTGTGCAAAAGCTTTTAAGTTTAACTAGGTCCCATTTGTTTATTTTTATTTCCATTACTCTGGGAGGTGGGTCATAGGGGGTCTTGCTGTGATTTATGTCAGAGAGTGTTCTGCCTGTGTTTACCTCTAAGAGTTTTTGGTCTTACGTTTAGATCTTTAATCCATTTTGAGTTTATTTTTGTGTATGGTGTTAGAAAGTGTTCTAGTTTCATTCTTTTACAGGTGGTTGACCAGTTTTCCCAGCACCATTTGTTAAAGAGATTGTATTTTCTCTATTGTATATAGAGATGGATATAGAGATGGACAGGCCTCCCTGTCCATCACCAACTCCTGGTGTTCACCCAAACACATGTCCATCGAGTAGGTGATGCCATCCAGCCATCTCATCCTCTATCATCTCCTTCTCCTCCTGCCCCCAGTCCCTCCCAGCATCAGAGTCTTTTCCAATGAGTCAACTCTTTTGCCTCCTTTGTCAAAGATAAGGTGCATAGGTGCATGGATTTATCTCTGGGCTTTCTGTTTTGTTCCATTGATCTATATTTCTGTCTTTGTGCCAGTACCATACTATCTTGGAGCCTGTTTCATAAGGCACTAATTCTGTTCATGAGGGCTCTACCCTCACAGACTGAGCATGTCTCAAAGGCCCTACCTCCTAGTACCATTACATCAGGCATTAGGATTCAACATATGAATCTTGGAGACACAAATATTCAGTCTGTGGCACCTGGATTTAAAGTTTGCTTGTTCATGAACTTGTGGTTGTCAGGAGGGGAAGTGGGGGAAAGGTTAGTTAGGAAGTTTGGGATGGACATGTACACACTGCTGTATTTAAAATGGATAACCAACAAGGTCCTGCTGTAGAGCATGGGGAACTCTGCTCAATGTTTGCGGCAGCCTGGATGGGAGGGGAGTCTGGGGGAGAATGGATACATGTATATATATGGCTGGATCCCTTCCTTGTTCACCTGAAACTGTCGCAACATTGTTAATCAGCCACACTCCAATATAAAATAAAAAGTTAAAAAAAAAAGAAACCCCAAACCCCAAAAACAAAAGTTGCTAGTTCAGACAGGCCTATTACAATGCATGTGGAAGCCAGCCAGAGAGCCTCGAAAGGGTGGGGTAAGCATAGTAGTCCTATTTCCAGTATGACAAGGAAGTTCAGCCTGGTAGGAATTTTCCGATTTCTTTGCAGTAGCAACAGCTTTGCGTCTCACTTTGCGAGGGGCCAGATCTCTGCTGTGGCATTTGAAGATGGGCATTGAGGTGTGTTTCCTCCCTTGAGCCTGATATCCTCATGGCAGAGACAAAGCTGTGTTGTTTCTCTCTTCCACCAGATCTTTAGCACAATCTGGGCCCATTCCTGGAAGAATTACACTCTCTCCATAAACATAATCTCTTCGTTAGAATGAGTAGGATGTTATCCTTGTGTGTGTGAATAAGCCAGACATGAATTGCCTGTCTCTTTGTGAGCTTCACTGCCTTGAAAATGTTGCGATTCAGGGGAGTCTGGGCCCTAAAAAGATGGAAATAAGCTTCCCAAGTTTAATTTCACGATATTCATAATTTTAAAACCAACTTACCATATGTTAGAGACTCTGCTCAGTGTTATAAAACATGCAGAGAAGAATGAGGCATGGATCCTGCCCTAAAGGGGTTGACAGCACAGTTGAAATAATATGAATGAGTGTGTGTGTGTACGTGTGTGTGTGTGAGAGAGAGAGAGAGAGAGAAGGGTAACAGCACAGGCAAGTTATGAGAGTTCTACGGAGATGCTCAGTGAGGGGGTATTGAGAACCTTCCAGTCCGGTTTCAATAGGTGGGGGCAAGAGTGGTAGATTGGCAAAGAATATTAGTAACAGAAAGGAAAGGAGATGTCAAAAAACAGACAAGCTGTCTGAGCCCTTAAAACTCATCAGACTCTCTCTAGGCCAGAAGAGGCAAATCAGAAGGGTTTTTTAGGTCAAGGAGAAAAGCATGTGACCTAAAGCCACCAGACAGTATAATAAATCTGGAGTCCTATGAAATGCCTTGATTAGGATCTGTAATAATTAGAACCGAGAGGTAAGAAGTGTGCTCAACCTTGGCATGCATTCAGAATCGTGTAATAACGAGGTGGATGATTTTGTTGCATAACATGAAAGTACTGACTTGGAATCAACACACCTAAACCACATGAGGGTAGGAAAGAAAAAGAGTGAGGGGTGAAATAGAGCCGGAGAGCCTTCCTGTATGCTGGGTTCCCAGAGAGTTACCTGAGGAGTTCTGAGGCTTGGCCGGGCACTGTGTTCTTTGAGTGCCTGCTACCCTGAACACTATCACCTGGACCTCATGCTTCTCTGAACTACTGTTGAACTGGGGAAGCTGTAAGGATCCATCAGCTCTGTCCTTCCACTCTTCTTGACCCCACGTTCTGGGCCAGCAAAGAGGAGTCAAAGGCTTTGTATGAAAACATCACAAGAAAATGGATTGTTCTTGCTTCTGTGAGCCTGTCAGTTAATAACTCAATTATTACATAACTACTTTCAGCTCCTCGGAGTAAAACACTTACAAAGAATTTCAGGGATATTTCAGGGCCTATTGTGAGTTGAATCATGTCCTTCAAAAAGACACCCTGAAGTCCTAACCCTGAGACTGTGACCTTGTTTGCAAATAGGATCTTTGCAGATGTACTCAAGTTAAGATGCAGTCATACTAGAGTAGAATGGACCCTACATCCAAAGACTGGTATCCCTATAAAGATAAAGAAATGAGGAGAGACCCAGAGACTCACAGGGAGAAAGGCCATGTGATGACAGAGGCAGTGTTCAGCAGGATGCAGGTATAAGCCAAAGGATGCTAAAGATTGCTGGAATCCTCCAGAAGCTGGAAGAGGCAGGAAGAGTTCTTCCCTAGAGCCTCCAGAGGAACCAGTTTCTGCTGACACTTTGATTTTGGATTCCTGACCCCCAGAACTGTGAGAGAACTCATTTCTGTTGTCTTTAGCCTCGCATTTTGTGGTCGCTCGTTATGGCAGACCCAGGTCATGAATATAGAGCCCTCACCCTGTATGGTGTAGCACAGACGCCAGTTGACTCCCGCATCCTTGATGCTACACCCATTTTTGCCCATGACTACCTGGGATGCAGAACTCCACCTGTTTCCATAAGAAATCTCATCATGCTAAGCATGTGTGATCTAGGCTGTGCTTTCGTGAGTATCTGAGAGGTCATTAGAAGCATGTCACATTATATTTGGTACCATATTTTATCATTTATTTTGCCCTTCTCTCCCTCTTTTTTCCCCTCTTCTCATTCTCTTAGTTAGGGTTAGTCGCTCAGTCGTGTGCAACTCTTTGCGACCCCATGGACTGTAGCCCACCAGGATCCACTTAGTCATGGAATTCTTCAGGCAAGAATACTGGAGTGGGTAGCCATGCCCTTCTCCAGGGGATCTCCTCAAACAAGGGATAAAACCCAGCTCTCCTGCATTGTAGGCAGATTCTTTACCACCTGAGCCACCAGGGAAGCCCACTATCCTACTCCACATCAAAACAAAACAAAACAAAACAAACAACTCTTCATTCTTCATATTTTACATCATTACTGGAGTACCTTTAGTACTCAAGTCTGCTTTGGTTTATCAGGGTCTTTCTTTCAGAAAAATACCAGTTCATTTCATGAAGGATTCCAGTGAATAAACTTTTTTTGTACTACAACTGCACCCCTTCATTTAGTAGAAAATAAAATAAGCTCAGAGAGGTGAGTTGAGCTGTCTGCTGCAGTTCCCTCACGCACTGGGGCTTCTCTGTCCTCTCTCTTCGACCACAGGAGGATCACTCCTCCTCCATTTTCTTTCATCCTCAAATGCCTCAAAGGCCATCCTCAAGCCCTTTCTTCACATCTCCAGTCACTTTTCACCTCCCTAAATTTCCAGGGATCTTATCGTAGCTCTTGACCCTACCCTGTCATGTCTCTTGAGTAGCTTTGTGTATCTCAGTTGTGGAGGATGGGGTTGGTTTCTCTGTGGCATATGGGACCAGGGATTGAACCCCTGTCCTCTGCATTGCAAGGTAGACTCTTAACCACTGACAACCATGGAAATCCCTAGATTATCTCATTTGTAATAATCAAAGGTGTAGAAGGGATGAATTCCAAGCTGCTGTCTATCTCAGAAAGTTTGTGATTCAGATTGGTTGTTGCGCCTGTAATGCACACAGGTACCTACAGCGCTGGGGGGCTTTCCAACTCAGCATTCATTTTAAGAGATTTCTGTCATTGCTTTTCAGACCCACCTACTGTTTAGATGGCTGTGAACGTGAGCCATATCCATTCTTGTTTCTTGGTCTCAGCTCCATTCCATTCTAAATTTGATGTCATTTTTTGCATGAAAGTTATCTGCAAATGTCATTGTTTACTCAGGCTTTTGGGGGAGTCTTTACATGTATCAATTATTCTCCATCCTGCCTGCCACGAAGCGTATCCAAGCTACACTTCCATTTCTGTTAACTCTTATCAATATAATTACTTCCAAATCTTACCGGCCCATCTTGTAGACCAGGAGACCAGCTCTAGGAAGGCTTTGCGAGGCCGGGGGAGCAGCAGCTGGTTCTTTTCTTGCCTTGGTTGTGCTTTTCTGAACAGTACTGGTGCTCTGTGTGGGGCAGCCAAGGAGAGCACTAGGCACTCACATGTGGGAGGTGTAAGGAGTTAATTCCTGTGGGGCCATCTCTGACCAGCTGGGAGCAGCAGCAGGTGGATAAGAGCCTCCTTCTTCCTGCCCCCTGCAGACAGTTCTGAGCCACCTTTCAGAGACTCCAAAGTGTCTGTGCATCTCCAGCAGCATTGCTGGAGACAGAGGCATCTGGTATTGCTTTCTCTCCTTCCCTGCTTCCCTCTTCCTGATCCACACAGAAGCCCTTGTCCCCATCTCTGCTTGCGATGGGAATCAAGGCCAGTGTTCCTTCAGGGGCAGTTTTGAGAGAAGGACCTAAAGAAGGGAGCAAGTTAAGGATGTAATGTATTTGTGCTCAATCATATATAACTCTTTGCCACCGCATGGACTCCAGGCAAGAATACTGAGTGGGTTGCCATGTCCTCCTCCAGGGAGTCTTCCCCACCCAGGGATCAAGCCCTCATCTCCTGGATCTCCTGCATTGGCAGGTGGATTCTTTACCACTAGCACCCCCTGGGATGGATGTAGTTGCTGCTGCTAAGTCGCTTCAGTTGTGTCCGACTCTGTGTGACCCCATAGACGGCAACCCACCAGGCTCCCCTGTCCCTGGGATTCTCCAGGCAAGAACACTGGAGTGGGTTGCCATTTCCTTCTCCAGTGCATAAAAGTGAAAAGTGAAAGGGAAGTCGCTCAGTCGTGTCTGACTCTTAGCGACCCCATGGACTGCAGCCCACCAGGCTCCTCTGTCCATGGGATTTGCCAGGGAAGAGTACTGGAGTGGGGTGCCACTGCCTTCTCTGATGGATGTAGTATGTCTCCCTAAAGCTTTTGTGCTGTCTGGACCCCAGGGCTTGATCCACATTCCAGTGGACCAGCCCCTCCATTGGAGCTCCCTTAGATGCCTCCCCACCTTTGACAAACCCGGTGAAAAGAGGAACTCGCCCCTTTTATTCCTTGCAAAAACCAAATGAAAGATGACAAGACTGTCCTCCATACTTGAAGACTCCCATTAGGGATGTCTGTAGGTCAAGTGTGAAAGAGTTTATCATGATTCCACTTACAGCCCACTCTCCCAGGTGACCAGAGATTGGTGCTCACAAAGTTAAGTCATTTTACCTTCATGGTGTGGATGCCTGGGAGGCTTCACAGCATCCAGCCTGGGAGAACTTGCTTAGATGCCCGGCTTGCTCATGTAGCTAAGTCAAGCCCTGTCTTTCTCTGAAATTCTCTATGTGGCACGTTGGAGCAAATGGCTTTCTGAGGCCCAGCCTAAAAGTTTTCCAAGCTGCTTTGTTGTCTTCCTGACAGACTAAAGAACTTATCGGGGCTCTAATGAAAGGCAGGCTGCGATTGCTGTCATGTCAAGAGCGCTGCAGTCGGGAAAGTCGACATGATTTCATGGCTAATGATTCACTCGCTAATATCGGTGTGGGTTGCAGCGAGGATAACCAAGTTGAGCTGTCTTAGATCAAATGATTCAATTAGGCCAGCTGTCCCTATTTGTCATGGCTCAACTCGCTTTCAAATTACCTTTCCAAAGTGCATACGTGCCTTAGCACAGAAGTTAACAGCTCAACTGTTTTACAAAAAAGGGATACATAGGCATGATCAGAAAAAAGTCACCTTTTTTCACCCTGTCCACACAGGCTTCTTCCCTTCCCCCAGCCATTTCCCATAGGCGACACAGTGTGTTTTTACTCAGCTAATCCAGCAACCTCCGCATCAGCTATTGTCAGTGTGGTTTTACCTCTGAAGCCTTTTGGGGTATCTCTCGGCATGGAATTGTTCATTCTAAAAGGGAAGGTTTGGTCCAGAGATCTCTAAAGTTACTGCGGGAAGTTGTACCAAGGTTAAGATGTTTTTCTGACCCACTTCCCATCCCTCCATTGGCAGCTGAGCGAGTTTAGGGTCAGAGAAAAGCTTATGTTATATATCTGAAGTTTTTCCAGAGCTGATAGAAAGGCTCAGGGGTGAAGTAAACCAGTAGCCTCTGTGTGGCTTCAGATGAACAAGGGTCGATAGTACAGACAGTGATGTAACTGAGTTAGAAGGTCAGAGAGGCCCAGCATCCTGGTGAGGCATGTGAAGAATCTCATTGCCCTGGGGGAACAGAGGACTTCTAGCCACAAATAATCTGAATAATGGTTATTTGATTTTTCCCTTCTGTGTGAGGGGCACTGCACAGAGATAGTGGGGAAGTGGAACAAAAATCAGGGACCTGTTTTCTACCCCAGAGGGGCTTTCACTTAGTGACTGTGAAGTCTTATAGTGTACCTGAGGATCGTGGCTATCAAAAGACGAAGGCAAAATTGAAGTGAGTCTCGGGACTTCCCTGATGGTCCAGTGATTAAGAATCAGCCTCCTAATGCAGGGGATGCAGGTTTAATCCCTGGTCAGGGAACTAAGATCCCACATACCAAGGGGCCACTAAGTCTGTACACCACAACTACTGAGCAGGCGTGCAACCAAATAAATATTTTAAAAATTGAAGTGAATCTAGAGAATAACAGATGTGGGCAAGGAACAGAGGGCTTAATCTAAAAAGGAAAAGTTAAAGAAGTATAAAAATATCATTCCTTCACATGTAATGGCAAAGGATGGAATCTAACTGCTTATACTCCTAGAGGTACTACCCTGAGAAAGGGAGATCGGTAAGTAATTGTCATATAATGGGGTAAACTACAAGCAAGGAGAAAAATGATGTGGGGCTTTTGAAATTTCTCCATTTTGAAATGTTCTCAAAGGGACAGTGAGGAGTACCATTGAGAGGGGAGGACATTCATGGACATTCATGAATAAATCACTGTTCTTTCTTCCTTGTGTGTATTTGAAATTAGTTTTGTGTTAGATGTAACTCAGGTTGCATGTAGAAAGAGTGCAGTCCAGTGCTATGTGATGATGGTAGACTGCTTCTCCAGGCTCTTGTTTCCAAAACTTATTCCCCTGTTTTTTCAGGGAGCAGGGTGGTTTCAACTCTTTCAATTTCTCATGACTTTCCTGGTCTCAGAGAAAGTAGAATGCATATGCTTGTGTTTTTTCTTGGTCACAGGTCATGTGCATTTTGTATATGAGAAAAGAGAGTGATCTAGAGCAGGGTTCTTTTGGATGTTATGGGTATTTCAGGTGTTGGGTACACTGATTTGTTGATTGGATTTTTAAAATTAATTAATTTATTTTAATTGGAGGCTAATTACTTTACAATATTGTGGTGGTTTTTGCCATACATTGACATGAATCAGCCATGGGTATACATGTGTCCCCCATCCTGAACCCCCCTCCCACCTCCCTCCCCATCCCATCCCTCTGGGTTGTCCCAGTGCACTGGCTTTGAGTGCCCTGTTTCATGCATCAAACTTGGACTGATCATCTATGTCACATATGGTAACACACACGTTTCAATGCTATTCTCTCAAATCATCCCACCCTTGTCTTCTCCCACAGAGTCCAAAAGTCTGTTCTTTATATCTGTGTCTCTTTTACTGTCTCACACATATGGTCATCATTACAATCTTTTTAAATTCCATATATATGTGTTAATATATTGTATTGGTGTTTCTCTTTCTGACTTACTTCACTCTGTATAATAGGCTCCAGTTTCATCCACCTCATTAGAACTGATTCAGATGCATCTTTTAATAGCTGAGTAATTAGGAGAAGACTCTTGAGAGTCCCTTATACTGCAAGGAGATTCACCTAGTCCATCCTAAAGGAGATCAGTCCTGAGTGTTCATTGGAAGAACTGATGTTGAAGCTGAAACTCCAATACTTTGGCCACCTGATGTGAAAAGCTGACTCATTGGAAAAGACCCTGATGCTGGGAAAGATTGAAGGCGGGAGGAGAAGGGGACAACAAAGGATGAGATGGTTGGATGGCATCACAGACTCAATGGAGAAAAGTTTGGGTAAACTCCGGGGGTTGGTGATGGACAGGGAGGCCTGGCATGCTGCAGTCCATGGGGTTGCAAAGAGTTGGACATGACTGAGCGACTCAACTGAACTGAATATTCCATTGTGTATATGTACCACAACTTTCTTATCCATTTGTCTGCCGATGGATGTCTAAGTTGCTTCCATGTCCTAGATATTGTAAACAGTGCAGCGATGAACATTGGGGTACATGTGTCTCTTTCAGTTCTGGTTTCCTTGGTGTGTATGTCCAGCAGTAGGATTGCTGGGTCATATGGAAGTTCTATTTCCAGTTTTTTAAGGAATCTCCTCACTGTTCTCTATAGTGGCTGTACTAGTTTGCATTCCAACCAACAGTGTAAGAAGGTTCCCTTTTCTCCACACCCTCTCCAGTGGGTGTAGACTTTTATGTTTTGTAGACTTATTGTTTGTAGACTTTTTGATGGGAGCCGTTCTGACCAGCGTGAGATGGTACCTCATTGTGGTTTTGATTTGCATTTCTCTGATGAGTGATGTTGAGCATCTTTTCATGTGTCTGTTAGCCATCTGTATGCCTTCTCTGGAGAAATGTCTGTTTAGTTCTTTGGCCCATTTTTTAATTGGGTTTATTTTTCTGGTATTGAGCTGCATGAGCTGCTTGTATATTTTTGAGATTAACTCTTTGTCATTGCTTCGTTTGCTATTATTTTCTCCCATTCTGAAGGCTGTCTTTTCACCTTGCTTATAGTTTCCTTCATTGTTAAAAAGCTTTTAAGTTTAATTAAGTCCCATTTGTTTACTTTTGCTTTTATTTCCATTACTCTGGGAGGTGGGTCATAGAGGATATTGCTGTGATTTATGTCAGAGAGTGTTTTGCCTATGTTTTCCTCTAGGAATTTTATAGTTTCTGGTCTTATATTTAGATCTTTAATACATTTTGAGTTTATTTTTGTGTATGGTGTTAGAAAATGTTCTAGTTTCATTCTTTTACAGGTGGTTGACCAGTTTTCCCAGCACCACTTGTTAAAGAGATTGTCTTTTCTCTATTGTATATATTTGCCTCCTTTGTCAAAGATAAGGTGTCCATAGGTGCATGGATTTATCTCTGGGCTTTCTATTTTTGTTCCATTGATCTATATTTCTGTCTTTTTGCCAGTACCATACTCTCTTGATGACTGTAGCTTTGTAGTATAGTCTGAAGTCAGGCAAGTTGATTCCTCCAGTTACATTCTTCTTCCTCAAGATTGTTTTGGCTATTCAAGGGTTTTTGTATTTCCATACAAATTGTGAAATTATTTGATCTAGTTCTGTGAGAAATACCAGTGGTAGCTTGATAGGGATTGCATTGAGTCTGTAGATTGTTTTGGGTAGTATACTCATTTTCACTATATTGATTCTTCTGATCTATGAACATGGTATATTTCTCTATCTATTTGTGTCATCTTTGATTTCTTTCATCAGTGTTTTATAGTTTTCTATATATAGGTCTTTTGTTTCTTTAGGTAGATTTGTTCCTAAGTATTTTATTCTTTACATCACAATGGTGAATGGGATTGTTTCCTTTATTTCTCTTTCTCTTTTCTCATTGTTAGTGTATAGGAATGCAAGACCCACTCCAGTGTTCTTGCCTGGAGAATCCCAGGGATGGCAAAGCCCGGTGGGCTGCCATCTATGGGGTTGCTCAGAGTCATACACGACTGATGCGACTTAGCAGCAGCAGCAGGAATGCAAGGGATTTTTGTGTATTAATTTTATATCCTGAAACTTCACTATATTCATTGATTAGCTCTAGTAATTTTCTGGTGGTGTCTTTATGGTTTTCTATGTAGAGGATCATGTCATCCGCAAACAGGAGAGTTTTACTTCTTTTCCAATCTGGATTCCTTTTATTTCTTTTTCTTCTCTGACTTCTGTGGCTAAAACTTCCAAAGCTATGTTGAATAGTAGTGGTGAGAGTGGACACCCTTGTCTTGTTCCTGACTTTAGGGGAAATGCTTTCAGTTTTCACTATTGAGCATAATGTTTGCTGTTTATCATATATGGCTTTTATTATGTTGAGGTATGTTCCTTCTATGCCTGCTTTCTGGAGTGTTTTTGTCATAAATGGGTGTTGAATTTTGTCAAAGGCTTTCTCTGCATATATCGAGATAATCATGATTTTTGTCTTTCAATTGGTTAATGTGGTGTATCACCCTGATTGATTTGCAAATATTGAAGAATCCTTGCATCCCTGTGATAAAGCCTGCTTGGTCATGATGTATGATCTTTTTAACATGTTGTTGGAGTCTGTTTGCTAGAATTTTGTTGAGGATTTTTGCATCAAGGTTCATTAACGATATTGGCTATAGTTCCTTGTTTTTATTTTGTGGCATCTGTCTGATTTTGGTATTAGGGTGATGGTAGCCTCACAGAATGAGTTTGGGAGTTTACCTTCCTCTGCAATTTTCTCGAAGAGTTTCAATAGGATAGGTGTTCAATCTTCTCTAAATTTTTGGTAGAATTCATCTGTGAAGCCATCTGGTCCTGGGCTTTTGTTTGTTAGAAGATTTTTGCCAGTTTTGATTTCCATGCTTGTGATGGGTCTGTTAGGGTTTTCTATTTTTCCTGGTTCAGTTTTGGAAGGTTATAGTTTTCGAAGAATTTGTGCATTTCTTCCAAGTTGTCCATTTTTGGGGCATATAGTTGCTGATAGTAGTCTCTTATGATCCTTTGTATTTCTGTGTTGTCTGTTTTGATTTCTCCATTCTCATTTCTAACATTTTTGATTTGATTTTTCTCCCTTTCTTTTCCTTGATGAGTCTGGCTACTGGTTTGTCTATTTTATTTATCTTCTCAAAGAACCAGCTTTTGTTTTTGTTGATTTTTGCTATAGTCTCCTTTGTTTCTTTTTCATTTATTTCTGCTCAAATATTTATGATTTCTTTCCTTCTACTAACCTGGGGGTTCTTCATTTCTTCTTTTTCTAGTTGCTTTAGGTGTAAAGTTAGGTTATTTATTTGATTTTTCTCTTATTTCTTGAGGTAAGCTTGTACTGCTATGAACCTTCCCCTAAGCACTGCTTTTACCAAATCCCATAGGTTTTGGATTGTCATGTTTTCATTTTCATTTGTTTCTATGCATATTTTGATTTCCTTTTTTATTTCTTCCATGATTTGTTGGTTATTCAGAAGCATGTTGTTAGCCTCCACATGTTTGTATTTTTAATAGTTTTTTTCCCCTGTAGTTGACATCTAATCTTACTGCTTGTGATCAGAAAAAATGCTTGAAATGATTTAAGCTTTTTTGATTTTACCAAGGCTAGATTTATGACTCAGGATGTGATCTGTCCTGGAGAATGTTCTATGTGCACTTGAGAAAAAGGTAAAATTCATTGTTCTGGGGTGAAATGTCCTACAGATATCAATTAGGTCTAACTGGTCCATTGTATCATTTAAAGTTTGTGTTTCCTCGCTAATTTTCTGTTTGGTTGATCTATCCATAGGTGTGAGTGGGGTATTACAGTCTCTCACTATTATTGTCACTGTTAATTACCCCTTTCATACTTGTTAGCATTTGCCTTATGTATTGAGGTGCTCTTATGTTGGGTGCATATGTATTTATAATTGTTATATCTTCTTGGATTGATCCTTTGATCATTATGTAATGTCTTTGCCTCTTTCATGGTCTTTATTTCAAAGTCTATTTTGTCTGATATGAGTATTGCTACTCCTGCTTTCTTTTGGTCTCTACTTGCATATCTTTTTCCAGTCCTTCACTTTCAGTCTGTATGTGTCCCTTGGTTTGAGGTGGGTGTCTCATAGATAGCATATATAGGGGTCTTGTTTTTGCATCCATTCAGCCAGTCTTTGTCTTTTGGTTGGGGCATTCAACCCATTTACATTTAAGGTAATTACTGATAAGTATGATCCTGTTGCCATTTACTTTGTTGTTTTGGGTTTGAGTTTATAAACCTTTTCTGTGTTTCTTGTCTAGAGAAGATCCTTTAGCATTTGTTGAAGAGCTGCTTTGGTGGTGCTAAATTCTTTCAACTTTTGCTTGTCTGTAAGGCTTTTGATTTCTCCTTCATATTTGAATGAGATCCTTGCTGGGTATAATAGTCTGAGTTATAGGTTTTTCTCTTTCATCACTTTAAGTATGTCCTGTCGTTCCCTTCTGGCCTGAAGAGTTTCTATTGAAAGATCATTATCCTTATGTTATCCTTATGGGGATCCCCTTGTGTGTTATTTGTTGCTTTTCCCTTGCTGCTTTAAATATTTGCTCTTTGTGTTTGATCTTCATTAGTTTGATGAATATGTGTCTTGGGATGTTTCGCCTTGGGTTTATCTTGTTTGGGACTCTCTGGGTTTCTTGGACTTGGGTGGCTATTTCCTTCCCCATTTTAGGGAAGTTTTCAACTATTATCTCCTCAAGTATTTTCTCATGCCCTTTCTTTTTGTCTTCTTCTTCTGGTATTCTTATGATTCGAATGTTGGGGCATTTAACATTGTCCCAGAGGTCTCTGAGGTTGTCCTCATTTTTCTTACTTCTTTTTTCTTTTTTTCTCTCTGCTTCATTTCTTTCCACCATTCTATCTTTCACCTCACTTATCCTATCTTCTGCCTCAGTTATTGTACTGTTGGTTCCTTCCAGAGTGCTGTTGATCTCATTTATTGTATTATTATTGATTGATTCTTTTTTATTTCTTCTAGTTCAGTTCAATTCAGTCGCTCAGTCGTGTCTGACTCTTTGTGACCCCATGAATCACAGCACGCCAGGCCTCCCTGTCCATCACCAACCCCCAGAGTTCACTGACTCGCGTCCATCGAGTCAGTGATGCCATCCAGCCATCTCATCCTCTGTTGTCCCCTTCTTCTCCTGTCCCTAATCCCTCCCAGCATCAAAGTCTTTTCCAGTGAGTCAACTCTTGGCATGAAGTGGCCAAAGTACTAGAGTTTCAGCTTTAGCATCATTTCTTCCAAAGAAATCCCAGGGCTGATCTCCTTCAGAATGGACTGGTTGGATCTCCTTGCAGTCCAAAGGACTCTCAAGAGTCTTCTCCAACACCACAGTTCAAAAGCATCAATTCTTCGGCGGTCTTCACAGTCCAACTTTCACATCCATACATGACCAGTGGAAAAACCATAGCCTTGACTAGACGGACCTTAGTTGGCAAAGTAATGTCTCTGCTTTTAAATATGCTATCTAGGTTGCTCATAACTTTTCTTCCAAGGAGTAAGTGTCTTTTAATTTCATGGCTGCAATCACCATCTGCAGTGATTTTGGAGCCCCCAAAAATAAAGTCTGACACTGTTTCCACGGTTTCCCCATCTATTTCCCATGAAGTGATGGGACCGGATGCCATGATCTTCATTTTCTGAATGTTGAGCTTTAAGTCAACTTTTTCACTCTCCTCTTTTACTTTCATCAAGAGGCTTTTTAGTTCCTCTTCACTTTCTGCCATAAGGGTGATGTCATCTGCATATCTGAGGTTATTGATATTTCTCCCGGCAATCTTGATTCCAGCTTGTGTTTCTTCCAGTCCAGTGTTTCTCATGATGTACTCTGCATATAAGTTAAATAAGCAGGGTGACAATATACAGCCTCGATGTACTCCTTTTCCTGTTTGGAACCAGTCTGTTGTTCCATGTCCAGTTCTAACTGTTGCTTCCTGACCTGCATACAGATTTCACAAGAGGCAGGTCAGGTGGTCTGGTATTCCCATTTCTTTCAGAATTTTCCAGTTTATTGTGATCCACACAATCAAAGGCTTTGGCATAGTCAATAAAGCAGAAATAGATGTTTTTCTGGAACTCTCTTGCTTTTTACATGATCCAGTGGATGTTGGCAATTTGATCTCTGGTTCCTCTGCCTTTTCTAAAACTAGCTTGAACATCAGGAAGTTCATGGTTCACGTATTGCTGAAGCCTGGCTTGGAGAATTTTGAGCCTTACTTTACTAGCATGTGAGATGAGTGCAATTGTGCGGTAGTTTGAGCATTCTTTGGCATTGCCTTTCTTTGGGATTGGAATGAAAACGGACCTTTTCCAGTCCTGTGGCCACTGCTGAGTTTTCCAAATTTGCTGGCATATTGAGTGCAGCACTTTCACAGCATCATCTTCCAGGATTTGAAATAGCTCAACTGGAATCCCATCACCTCCACTAGCTTTGTTTGTAGTGATGCTTCCTAAGGCCCACTTGACTTCACATTCCAGGATGTCTGGCTCTAGATGAGTGATCACACCATCGTGATTATCCAGAGTTGTGGAGATTTTTTTGTACAGTTCTTCTGTGTATTCTTGCCATCTCTTCTTAATATCTTCTGCTTCTGTTAGGTCCAGACCATTTCTGTCCTTTATTGTGCCCATCTTTGCATGAAATGTTCCCTTGATATCTCTAATTTTCTTGAAGAGATCTCTAGTATTTCCCATTCTGTTCTTTTCCTCTGTTTCTTTGCATTGATTGCTGAAGAAGGCTTTCTTGTCTCTTCTTGCTATTCTTTGGAACTCTGCATTCAGATGCTTTTATCTTTCCTTTTCTCCTTGGCTTTTCATTTCTCTTCTTTTCACAGCTATTTGTAAGGCCTCCCCTGACAGCCATTTTGCTTTTTTGCATTTCTTTTCCATGGGGATGGTCTTGATCCCTGTCTCTTGTACAATGTCATGAACCACATTCCATAGTTCATCAGGCACTCTATCTACCAGATCTAGGCCCTTAGATCTATTTCTCACTTCCACTGTATAATCATAAGGGATTTGATTTAGGTCATACCTGAATGGTCTAGCGGTTTTCCCTGCTTTCTTGAATTTCAGTCTGAATTTGGTAATAAGGAGTTCATGATCTGAGCCGCAGTCAGCTCCTGGTCTTGTTTTTGTTGACTGTATAGAGCTTCTCCATCTTTTGCTGCAGAGAATATAATCAATCTGATTTCGGTGTTGACCATCTGGTGATGTCCATGTGTAGGGTCTTCTCTTGTATTGTTGGAAGAGGGTGTTTGCTATGACCAGTGCATTTTCTTGACAAAACTCTATTAGTCTTTGCCCTGCTTCATTCCGTATTCCAAGGCCAAATTTGCCTGTTACTCCAGGTGTTTCTTGACTTCCTACTTTTGCATTCCAGTCCCCTATAATGAAAAGGACATCTTTTTTGGGTGTTAGTTCTAAAAGGTCTTGTAGGTCTTCATAGAACTGTTCAACTTCAGCTTCTTCAGTGTTAGTGGTTGGGGCATAGACTTGGATTACTGTGATATTGAATGGTTTGCCTTGGAAATGAACAGAGATCATTCTGTCGTTTTTGAAATTGCATCCAAGTACTGCATTTCGGACTCTTTTGCTGACCATGATGGCTACTCCATTTCTTCTGAGGGATTCCTGCCCACAGTAGTAGATATAATGGTCAGTGAAGTCGCTTAGTCATGTCCGACTCTCTGCAACCCCATGGACCGTAGCCTACCAGGTTCCTCCACCCATGGGATTTTCCAGGCAAGAATACTGGAGTGGGTTGCCATTTCCTTCTCCAGGAGATCTTCCCAACCCAAGGATTGAACCCAGGTCTTCCACATTGTAGGCAGACGCTTTATCATCTGAGCCACCATTGAAGTCTGATATAATGGTCATCTGAGTTAAATTCACCCATTCCAGTCCATTTTAGTTCACTGATTCCTAGAATGTTGACGTTCACTCTTGCCATCTCCTGTTTGACCACTTCCAATTTGCCGTGATTCATGGACCTGACATTCCAGGTTCTTATGCAATATTGCTCTTTACAGCATCGGACCTTGCTTCTATCACCAGTCACATCCACAGCTGGGTATTGTTTTTGCTTTGGCTGCATCCCTTCATTCTTTCTGGAGTTATTTCTCCACTGACCTCCAGTAGCATATTGGGCACCTACTGACCTGGGAAGTACCTCTTTCAGTATCCTATCATTTTGCATTTTCATACTATTCATGGGGTTCTCAAGGCAAGAATACTGAAGTGGTTTGCCATTCCCTTCTCCAGTGGACCACATTCTGTCAGACCTCTCCACCATGACCCGCCCATCTTGGGTTGCCCCGCGGGCATGGCTTAGTTTCACTGAGTTAGACAAGGCTGTGGTCCTAGTGTGATCAGACTGACTAGTTTTCTGTGAGTATGGTTTCAGCGTGTCTGCCCTCTGATGCCCTCTTACAACACCTACCATCTTACTTGGGTTTCTCTTACCTTGGGAATGGGGTATCTCTTCACGGCTGCTCCAGCAAAGCACAGCCGCTGATCCTTACCTTGGATGAGGGGTATCTCCTCCTGCCGCCCTTCCTGACCTTCAACATGGGGTGGCTCCTCTAGGCCCTCCTGCGCCCGCACAGCCACCACTCCTTGGACGTGGGGTTGCTCCTCCTGACCGCTGCCCCTGGCCTTGGGCATAGGGTTGTTCCTCCCAGTTGCCGCCCTGGCCTCGGATGCAGGGTGGTTCCTCTCCACTGTCGCCCCTGACCTCGGATGCGGGGTAGCTCCTACCGGTCACCGCCCCTGACCTTGGACGCGGGATAGCTCCTCTTTGCCGTTCCTGCGCCATTGCAGCCTGGCACTCTAGGCCGCTGCCCCTGACCTTGGACGTGGGGTAGCTCTCGGCCACATTTAGTGTGCCGGGCGGGCTTGCACCTTCTCAATCCTTGTCTCTAGTCTATTTATCTGTAACTCCATTTTGTTTTCAAGATTTTGGATCATCTGTACTATCATTGTTCTGAATTCTTTTTCAGGTAGACTCCCAGTCTCCTCTTTTGTTTGGTTTGGTGGACATTTATCATGTTCCTTTACCTGCTGAATATTTCTCTGCCTTTTCATTTTGTTTAGATTGCTGTGTTTGGGGTGCTCTTTCTGTAGCTTGGAAGTTCGTGGTTCCTCTTTACTGTGGAGCCTGCTCCCTGTGAGTGGGATTGGACTAGTGGCTTGTCAAGGTTTCCTGGTTAGAGGAGCTTGTGTCTGTTCTGGTGGATGGAGCTGGATCTCTTCTCTCTCCTTTTGAAGAGAATGGGCTGCCTTTCTGTGTGCCTGGTGTCCTCCACCAGTGTTCAGAAGTTGTTTTGTGGAAGTTGCTCACATTCAAATGATCTTTTGATGAATTTGTAAGGGAGAAAGTGGTCTCCCCGTCCTATTCCTCTACCATCTTGGGACTGCCCCCCCCCAATTGGATTTATTAAAAAATATCTTATTAATGTATTTTGTCTGTGCTGGGTCTTCATTGCTGCTTGGGCTTTTCCCTAGTTGTGGCAAGCAGGGGCTACTCTTTAGCTGTGGTTCTAGGGCTTCTCATTGTGGTGGCTTCTCTTGTTATGGAGCACTGGCTGTAGGCACATGCACTTCAGTAGTTGCAGCTCCCAGGCTCTAGAGCATAGGCTAAATAGTTGTGGCTCACTAGCTTAGTTGCTATGATGCATGTGGGAACTCTGCAGATCTGGGATCAAACCCGTGTCTCTGGCATTGGCAGGCTGATCCTCTACTACTGAGCCACCAGGAAAGCCCTGTTGATTGGGTTTTAATATCAAGCTACTCTTGGAAATAAGGAAAACCATGCACTGCCAGATTCAAAGCCCAGGCACAGTGTGGGGGCCTTCCAAGCCTGAGTAGTATGGTGGTTGAACGTTAATCTAGAGTCCAACCTGGCCCTGGAGTCCAGGTGTTTCCTTCTCCTCCTCCTCAGCATGGCTGTGGTCCTGTCTGGAGCAGACCCTGCTTTCCTAGCCTGATCCTTTGTTGCTGCTCAACTAAAGTCCTGCTCAGTATTTCCTCCAGATCTTGAGTTCAGACTACCCCTGAAGAATCTAAGTTGGTCCACCCATTGTCCCTCCAGAGTAGAACTATCACAACAAACACTTTCTGGCTGCTGAACTGCAGGGTGACAAAACCAGGAGCTCACTGGCTTCTTCCCATCAGCTTTCATCAGAGGGCAGGGTCATGTGGCTCCAGCAAAGCAGGTCATGGAGCAGAAACTTCTGAGAAAAATCTCTTGGGAGGGGGCATTATGGGCAGAATCCTATGTCCTCAAATTCATATGTCAAAACCCTAACTCCCGACACCTCAGAATGGGACTCTTTTTGGAGACAGGGCCTTAAAAAAGATAAAGTTAAAATGAGGTGATTAGGGTGGGTCCTAACTCAGTATGATGGGTGTCCTTATAAGAAGAGGGAATGTGGACACAAACGTGCCCCCAGAAGAAAGACCTCTTCACATGGAGACACAGGGAGAGGGTAGCTGTTGACACACCAAGGAGAGAGGCCTCAGAAAACGTCCACCCTGCTGACACCTTAATCTCAGACTTCCTGCCTCCAGAATTTTGAGAAAATAAATTTCTAAGTGGCGCTTGTTAAGGCAGCCTTAGTAAGCTAATGTGGGGCTTCCAAGGTGGCTCAGTGGCAAAGAATCTGCCTATGTGCAGGAGACTTGGATTCAATCTCTGGGTCGGGAAGATCCCCTGGAAAAGGAAATGGCAACTTACTCCAGTATTCTTGCCTGGAGAATCCCATGGACAGAAGAGCCTGGTAGGTTACAGTTTGTGGGGCCCCAAAGGAGTCAGACTCGACTGAGCAACTAGACAACAACAGTGAGCTAATACAGGGTGGCAAGCAATTTGGGGCAGAATGATGCTGTGAAAAGAGCTTTGCATGGAAAGCTTGGGAATGAAGTGTTTATAGTGATTCTTCCACTAGGCAGGACCTTAGGCAAGTCTCCTCATGTCTTGAAGCCTCAGTTTCTTCAACCATAAAATAATTAGATGAGTTGAGCCTGTGACTTGCAAGCCTCCTAAATGACCCCATTGGAGGTCTCCTCTGTCCTGCTTCTCGGATTTCATCCTGAGCTGTGAAGGCAAGGGGTCTGGGGAGGACAGGCCCCAGGGAACTTCATTCACTGCTCACTCATCATCCTGTCACAGTGTACAGTTTCCTTTTCACAGCTACTTTCCTGTTTGTGCCTACATTCCCCTGAAACTAGGGGAATACCTGCCTGGAGACATAATTAGCCTAATTCCCCCACTGGCAGGAGGGTGACTGCAGGCGGGTGATGCTGTGCAGGTGTGACTGACCAAATTTGAAAATGACATTCGGTCGTGAGTTCCAGCCTCTCAAACAGGACAGGACCAGGTGCCTCCTGCTCTTCCTCCTCCTTCTCTGTCCTCCTTCTCTGTCCTCATGAAGCCCAGAGGCTCTGCTTCCAGTATCTGGCCTTGTGCCTTCTGACCTGATGATAGGAAAAGGCCAGCTTTACTTGGTTCAGGAGGGCCACCTGACCTCATTGCTGAATACAGGGGCACCCTGAGAAACTGCTCACCTCTGCGGGGGAGGGGGGGCCTCACTCCATCTTTTGTGAGCCAGTGACTAACTAGGATGGTAAAATATCAGTGTGGAGGAAAGCACTGCCTAGGGATTTGGGTCTGAAAGAGAGAGTTTTATTCTTGTTTTAAAAATTAATTTTTTTAACCATAGGTCCTTGTTGTTTATTTTAGTTTATATTTACTGGGGTATAGTTACTTTGTAATCTGGTGTTAGTTTCTGCTATACAATGAAGTAAAGCAGCCACGTGTATACATATATCCCCTCCCTCTTGAGCCTCCTCCCCTCAACCATATCCCACCCATGTAGGTCATCACAGAGCACTAAGCTGAGTTCCCTGTGCGGTGTAGCAGCTTCCACCAGCTACCTACTTTACACACGATAGTGTATTTATGTTAAATCTAATCTCCCAGTTCATCCCACCCTCCCCTTCCCTTCACTGTGTCCATTCTCTATGTCTGCATTTTTATTCCTGCCCTGCAAATAAGTTCATCAGTACCATTTTTCTAGATTCCATATCTGTGCATTAATGTATGATATTTGCTTTTCTCTTTGTTCACTCTGTATGGTAGACTTTAGGTTCTTCCACATCTCTACAAATAACTCAGTTTTGTTTCTTTTTATGACTGAATGATATTCCGTTGTGTATATGTACCAGGTCTTGTTTATCCATTCCCCTATTGATGAACATGTAGGTTGCTTCCATGTCTTGGCTATTGTAAATAATGCTGCAATGAACATTGCTGTACATGTGGTTTTTTGAATTATGGTTTTATCAGGGTATATGCCCAGTAGTGGGATTGTTGGAGAAGGTAATGGCACCCCACTCCGATGGAGGAGCCTGGTAGGCTGTAGTCCATGGGGTCGCTAAGAGTCCGAGTGACTTTACTTCACTTATGCCCAGTAGTGGGATTGTTGGGTCATATGGTAGTTTTATTTTTAGTTTTTTAAGGAACCTCCATAGTGTTCTGCATAGTACTGTATCAATTTACATTCTCACCTACAGTGCAAGAGGGTTCCCTTTTCTCTCCAAATCCTCTCTAGCATTTATTGTCTGTTGATTTTTTTGTTGTTGATGGCCATTCTGACCATGGTTATCTGTTTTGTATTTAGAATGTACATGTCAACTCCAAACCCCCAATCAAAGAGAGTTTTATTCTCATGCTGGGCTTTTCCTATTGTTGCTTGTCCCTGCCACCCTGATGCCCTGAGGTCCTGGCTCCAGTGCCTGGACCCTCGTCCCTTCCACTGATGGGGGTCCCCTAGATGGGATTGCTGCCACTGCTGTTTTGTGGGGAGAAGCAGGAAGAATGTTCCCTTACTCTACCTTATTTGAGAATGTCATGGGTTGAACTGTGACCCCATCCCATTCACCTGTTGAAGTTTTCACCCTTCAGGATCTCAGATTATGACCTTATCTGAAAATAGGTCATTGCAGGTATGATTAGTTAAGAAGAGGCCATACTGGAGTAAGATGGGCCCGTAATCTAATATGACTAATGTCCTTATAAAAAGTATAACTATGAAGAGAAAAAGACACATATGGAAAGAAAATGATGGGGAGAAACATGAAAGCCATCTACAAGGAATGTCAGGGATGGCTAGGGACTTACCTGGTGGTCCAGTGGCTAAAACTCTGCTTTCTCAATGCCCCAGGTTTGATCCCTGAGGTTGGGGCACTAGATCCCACATGCTGCAACTAAGACCTGGCACAGCCAGAAAATAAATAAATACATAAATAAATAAAAGATGGCTAGCAAACCACCAGTCTGGGGGAGAGGCATGGAACACAGTCTACCTCACAGCCTTCAGGAGGAACCAAACCTGCCACTGTCTTGATTTTACAATTCCAGCCTCCAGAACTGAGAGACAATACATCTGTTGTTACAGCCTCCAAGCATGTGGTGCTTGTTATGGCAGTCCCAGCAGATGAATACAGAGGGAATGCTTGGGACAGGCGTTCTCGTCAGGACTCGTGACACTTTCATTATATACCTTTATGTTATGGTCTCTATGCACAAGTACTGAAGGCTTGTTGGCCGAAAGTGACTGGCTGTGACCCAGTCCCAGCTGCTCCACAGCAGTCTCCAGTCCCACCCTGAGTCGTCTGTGTGTTTCCAGCTCTCCTCCAAGGCCCCACCACCCTCTGGAAGTGCAGGGTGTCCTACTCACATGCATATCCTGAGCACGCAGATGCTGTTGCAGGTTACATCTTATTGTTCAATTTCTCATCCTTGAGAGTTTATCAGGGGCTTCAGCTTCTCTCGAAAGCCTTCTCTGACTCCCCGTCCCCATTGATCTGGGCTCTCCCAGAACCTCAGCTATTCCTCTCACAGCGCTTACCACTCTACCCCTTAGTTGCCGGCATCCTCAAGATCCCTCTAGGTTCTGAGTCCGGAAACCGTGTCTTGATCCCTTTTGTGTCTCCAGAGCTGAGTAGAATAGCCAACAGAGCGTCCACCCTCGGTGAGTATTTGTGGCATGAAGGAACCCATGAATGACTAAATTAACGTTCGGCCCTGGGCCCGAAAGCTGCACCACTGCCGGGAGAGGATGTAGCTCATCAAGTAACGCTGCTTTCTGGTGCCTGAAGAACTCAAAACAGCTTTGATTCAAAATGTTGGCAAAATAGACTGCCTCCACTATTTTGACTTTTTTGGAAATGAATTGATGAGGTAATACATTTTGAAGCCATGCCACAGAAATATACCACGCTGTGCTTTTGAAAGTGAAGCACGGCAGCGAGGTGGAGTTTCTGGCTTATGTCCTTGTCAGAGTTAAAAGGAATTTTATTTACTCCTCTCAGCCTATAACTGCAGACCCAGAACTGGCCTTCCTCTTGGGAGACTGGTGTCTCTTCCCTCATAGGTGGCACAGGAAAATAAAGTTGGCACATTAAAATATGTAACCTGCTAAAAGGCAGCAGTCAGCCAGGCTATCCTGGGCTATACCAATGTGTGTGTGTGTGTGTGTGCTCAGTTGCTCAGTCGTGTCTGACTTTTTGCAATCCTGTGGACTGTAGCCTGCCAGGCACCTCTGTCCATGGGATTCTCCAGGCAAGAACACTGGAGTGGGTTGCCATGCCCTCCTCCAGGGGACCTTCCTGACCCAGGGATCAAACCTACATCGCTGTGTCTCCTGCATTGGCAGGAAGATTCTTTACCACTAGCACCACCTGGGAAGCCTGGCTATTGCAATATTCCTCCAGTATTTATGAATACTTCCTAAAATGATCTGCATGCTTGATTGTGAAGTTGACTGTAGAGTCTTCCAGGTTCTGGAGCACTAAGCTCCAAATGTACTTGTGAAGAGGCCCAGCTGAAAACAATGACCTGAATTCTCTGGGTGTGAGTATTAATGTATGCAGCTCCTCAAAGCTAACTTCAATCACCCAGTGAACATGTGATGTGATATATTCCAGGCCAGGCTGGCTTTTTGCTCTGTAGTATTGCATTGTTAATGTATGTTTTCTACTCTTGCATATTTAATTGCATTTATAAATATACTTAAAAAAATCTCTCCCTAGGAGATAAGGCAGTGAGGACAGTGTGTGAAGCTTGTACCCCGTGTCACCCTTCTCCATCTGCGGAGGCTTCACTGATTGATAAGAGCATCCTTTGTGCCATGTCTTAAGTGCCATCTCAGAGTTTCCTACATAGAACTTTCAGCAGTCACTGTCCTTTGTCAGAGATCAAAGCTTCCAGCCCTGAGCTCAGGTATTTGTTCAACCTCAATAAGTAAAATAAATGAAGTTAAGGAAAATGGTTTTGTTTGCAACTCAACATTTAAAATAGGTTACTATGGGATTTCCCTGGTGGTCCAGTGGTTAAGACTTTGCCTTCTAATGCAGGGGGTGCAGGTTTGATTCCTGGCTGGGGAGCTGAGACCCCACATGCCTTGAGGCCAAAAAAACAAAACATAAAACAGGAACAATATTGCAACAAATTCAATAAAAGACTTTAAAATTGGTCCATATTAAAAAAAAAATTAGGTCACTAAATTTTCTCTAGAAGACCAGTTTGCAGTATTTTAGGCTTTAGAGGCCATGTATAGTCTCTCTTGCAGAGTCTTATTTGTTTCTATTTACTTTTTTCTTTTGGTTTTTGAATTTTTGAAAACAACTACAATTAACTGTTGAACAATGTGGGTTTGAATGTGCGAGTCCACTCATAACACAGATTTTTTTCAGTAGCAAATACTATAATCCTGCACAATCTGTGGTTGGTTGAATCCATAGTCAGTTGAATCCTTAGATGTGAGACCAGGGATCGGGAGGGCCAACTATTAAGTTAAAAGGGACTTTTCAACTGTATGGGGGTTCAGTGCGCCTAACCCTTGTGTTGTTCAAGGGTCAACTGTATTTTCTTGTTGTTTGCTGTTGTTGTTCAGTCGCTAAGTCACATCTGACTCTTCTCAACCTCATGGGCTGCAGCACACCAGGCTCCCCTGTCCTCCACTATCTCCTGGAGTTTGCTCAAATTCATGTCCATTGAGTCGATGATACTATCTAACCATCTCATCCTCTGCTGCCCCCTTCTCCTTTTGCCTTCAATCTTTCCCAGTATCAGGGTCTTTTTCAATGAGTCGACTCTTGTATTTAAACTATAAAAACCAGTCTGAGCTCCTGAGCCATATAGAAATGGACTCAGGGCTATATTGGGCCCACTCTTCATTGTTGGCTGACCACTGATATAAAACATTGTATTTTTAAAGTGTGTAAGGATGATTGTAGCATTTACCATTGAAACCTTTGGTAGATATAATTCTTTTTTAAAAAATTAATGTTTTTAAATTAATTTTTATTGTAGTAGAGTTGCTTTACAATGTTGTGTTAGTTTCTGCTGTACAGCAAACTGAATCAGCCATGTGTATACATATATCCCCTCTTTTTTGGGTTTCCTTCTCATTTAGGTCGCCACAGAGTGTTGATCAGAGTTCCATGAGTTATACAGTGAGTTCTCATTAGTTATTGGTATATATAATTCTAAGGAGGCCCGGGGTACCTGTTTCATGTGCAGGCTTATATAAAATTATGAAATTCTATCATGTGAAATTCATGTTACTGAAATACTAACAATCTGATGCTTGTGTAAACAGGGCATGAATCATATGTTCTTACTGAGTTTTTCAAGTTTGCAGTTGAGGAAGTGCATAATTATCCCTAGATCTGACTGCTTGGATGTAACTTTTCAATGTCATTTTGTCTGAACCTGTTGAGTAGATGGAATTTGGAAGTCCAGGCTTAGGTGTACACATCCATGAATATTTGTTACATCAGAAATCATCTTATAGTGGGCACAAGTTGAAGTTGTTGTGAAGTGACTGATGTTCTAGAAAAACCTGTCTGCCCTGAATAGGAGATCTGACTTTGAGCTGAGAGGCTTCAGAAATTTGCATTTGATTCAGGAATAATGTCCTCAGTGTTCCCTTCACACAGCTACTCTTTTATCTCCTGGTTGCCGTGAAACTTGAGAAAGTCACTGTACATGACAGTGTGTCTGTCTCTCATCTGATATCACTTTCCTTTGTTTTCTGAAGGGAACTTTGGCTCTTTGCTTTTTAATCTGTAGAACCCAGTGATTTCCAAACTCAGTGCTGTGTTTCCATGCATGTGTGCTTTTTTCCCCCTCAGGTCACTCTTGTAGATAACCTGCAGCCAATGTGAAGATGAGAGATGAACAAAAACATATTGGTGAAAAAGAGTGCAAACACAGTTGCACTGATCTGAATGGCTCTAGAAACAAGAATAAACGCACAACTCTCTTGGTAGAGCATAACACCATTAAACTAGGGCCGTTACTCAGAATAACTTTCAGGAACGCAAAATTGGCAACTTGGCCCACGTTGTCAACTTGTGAATCTTACAAACATATTGGATTATTATTGTCAGTCTTCACTGAAGCATATGCCTTGTTAGGTGTGGATAGTTCAAGAAGGTGTGTGAAACCTGTCTGGGCTCATGTATGTGGTATTACGGCCTCGTGGAACAAAATGCACTGAGCTTCTGATAGATCCAATATATCCCTCACTTGTATTGCTTTTCTTTTTTGTTTCCTACTACTCTGTGAGAATATACAAAAGTGGAAAGATTTATATGGATATAGATACCTATCTACAAATATCTATCCATAGATGTCTTTCTGTCTTTATCTACAGATATTTATCTATGTCTAGAATTGATGATTGGACAAGGCAGTGGCACCCCACTCCAGTACTCTTGCCTGGAAAATCCCATGGACAGAGGAGCCTGGTAGGCTGTAGTCCATGGGGTCGCTAAGAGTCGGACACGACTGAGCGACTTCCCTTTCACTTTTCACTTCCATGCATTGGAGAGGGAAAGGGCAACCCACTCCAGTGTTCTTGCCTGGAGAATCCCAGGGATGGGGGAGCCTAGTGGGCTTCCGTCTATGGGGTCGCACAGAGTCGGACACGACTGAAGCGACTTAGCAGCAGCAGCAGGAGTGGCAGAATTGATTATTTCAAATTATGGTGTTGGAGAAGACTCTTGAGAGTCCCTGGGACTGCAAGGAGATCAAACCAGTTAATCCTAAAGGAAATCAGCCCTGACTATTCATTGCAAGGACTGATGCTGAAGTTCCAATTCTTTGGTCACCACTGATGTGAAGAGCTGACTTATTGGAAAAGACCTGATACTGGGAAAGATTGAAGGCAAAAGGAGAAGCGGGCAGCAGAGGATGAGATGGTTAGATAGCATCACCAACTCAATGGACATGTATTTGAGCAAACTCCAGGAGATAGTGGAGGACAGAGGAGCCTGGTGTGCTGTAGTCCTTTGCACACTCCTCGGTGCAAAGAGTTGGACACAACTTAGTGACTGAACAACAGTGAGGTATCTATACTATTTCTGGATATTTAGATATATGAAATCCAGGTGTGTAATGCAATATACGCTATTTATGTTTGCCTGTCCTCTCTCTGATTGTCTATATAGAGGACAGACATTAATTACTATACAAGGATATAGTTTCATTGGCAGAGGAAGTTCTTGGCACATAGTAAGCCCTAATATCATTATATTAGACTCCATGAGAAAACCAGAGTTCAACTCCTGGCTCCACTCTTCACTAGTAGTGTGGTGTAAATTTTTTCTTGAGACAAATTTTTTATCTGTAAAATAAAGCAAATGATAACCATAACTAATTTATAGGGAGGTTGTTCTGATTAAATGAGAAGCTATATTTGTGAGAAGTTCCTCATACCACGTAGAGAGTTATAGAAATGTTAATTAATTTAATTTAAACATACATTGGCAGTATTTCTCCCCTCTGGCGTCTTGCCCGGCCACTGTTCCAGGCCCCAGAGATCTGTGCTGGCTGTTTCTACAAGACAGCTTCGCAGAGGAAGCCTGTGCTGGTGGCTGAGTCCCCCACTTCCATCTGGATGCCTTTGGCATCGTGCAGACATTGTTTCAGCGCTGAAGTCACTGTGTAAGCTGATCTTTTGTAAAAGCCCCCACGCTAGGTGAGGGGCTTCCCAGGTGGCTCAGTGGTAAAGAATCCGCCTGCAGTGCAGGAGACGCAGGTGACGCAGGTTTGATTCCTAGGTTGGCAAGATCCTCTGGAGGAGGGCATGGCAACCCACTCCACTGTTCTTGTCTGGAGTATCCCCACAGACAGAGGAGCCTGGCGGGCTACAGTCCATGGGGTCACAAAGAGTCAGATGTGACTGAGTCACACACACACACACACACACATGCTAGGATTGAGCTGCTTGTAGTCTGTGCTCATTGTTCAGGCTCTTGTCCTCTAGAAGCTTACCTTCTAAGACTTCCTGACCGACCCATCCATCACAGAGAATGCTATGGGGAGCCTGCTCTCTTTAATCTTCAGGAATACACCACTGTTCTCCTCCCTGGGATTCGTATCCTCAAACATCCTGACCAAAAGGCATTGGGAAATTCAGCTATCAAATAATTATGCTTCAGAAGTAAAAAAAAAAAAACTATGGAATACTCTATAATCAAGAAGTTACTATTTAGATGTGAAAGTTACTATTTAGATGTGATAAGTACTTCATGGTGATGGGGTGAGTGTTACTATTGGAGGAAGGGGTTTGAGTCATTAAGACCAGGCCACCTAAGAATTCCAGAATCATAGGATTGAAACAGGGTGGCAGGCAGAATTCAGGGTCAGGCATCTAAATTCATTCAAAACAGGGAGCTCTCACTCTTGAGAGAAATAAACTCTAATGCTGGGAAAGAGCAAAGTTCGGGTACACAGTACTAGTGTAGGGGTTTATGTGTATGGTATGCTCAGTTGTGTCTGGCTCTGTGTGACCACATGGACTATAGCCCAGCAAGCTCCTCTATCCATGGGATTCTCCAGGCAAGAATACTGGAGTGGATTGCCATTTCCTCTTCTAGGGAATATTCCCTACCCAGAAATGAAACCCAGGTCTCCTGCATTGGCAGGCCGATTCTTTACCACTAGCACCACCTGGGAAACCCTACAGGGTCTTGTGTAGTCAGGACTAATTGTTGATTTTAAATAGAAGATTGGAAGTTGTCTGATTGCCCCAAGTCAGGAAACTCAGACCCTAGACTCAGGTGGTCCTGGCTCTCCACCCAGATTTCCCTCCCCCTGTTTCTCAGGTCATCTGCTCCATTCATTGCACAGAAGAACCAATCCTCTTCCCAGCCAACCGGTGTAGACATGATTGTGGAGCTGGGAGACCTGGGTCTTTGCTCTGCATTGGGGCCAACTAGGAGTGTGGTTCTGAGCCTCTGGGCTCTGGTTTCCTCATATGTATGAAGAGGGGATTGAGCTGGTTGTCTCCTGGAGTTTCTTCTTGATTACATTTCTCTACCATGGCTGTGTTGACTAGGTAGGATGGCTAAGTTCAATTTTCAGTCTTATTGCTCAGAAAAGCTTATAATGCAGGCAAATAAGTATGAACTTTTCTGTGTATTCAGGCCCCCTCTCCCATCCTTAGATGTATAAGTAAAGCTGGTAGATTTTTTTGCCATTTACCTGCAAAGTTTGCAAGTGTCCACATGATAATAGCAATATAGGGGGGTAAATCTTGATGAAGGTGAATGAGGAGAGTGGAAAAAGCTGGCTTAAAACTCAACATTCAGAAAACTAAGATCACAGCATCCAGTCCTATCATTTTATGTCAAATAGATGGTGAAAAAATGGAAACAGTGACAGACTTTATTTTCTTGGGCTCCAAAATCACTGCAGAGCGTGACTGCAGCCATGAGATTAAAAGACACTTGCTCCTTTGAAGAGGAGATATGACAAACCTAGACAGCATATTAAAGAGCAGAGACATCACTTTGCTGACAAAGGTCTGTCTAATCAGAGCTGTGGTTTTTCCAGGAGTCATGTATGGATGTGAGAGTTGAACCATAAAGAAGACTGAGCGCCGAAGAATTGATGCTTTTGAACTGCGGTTTTGTAGAAGACTCTTGAGAGTCCCTTGGACTGCAAGGAGACCAAACCAGTCAATCCTAAAGGAAATCAACCCAGAATATTCATTAGAAGGACTGATACTGAAGCTGAAGCTCTATACTTTGGCCACCTGATGTGAAGCTGACTCATGGGAAAAGACCCTGATGCTGGGAAAGATTGAGGGCAGGAGAAGAAGGAGCTGACAGAGCATGAGATGGTTGGATGGCATCACTGACTTAATGGACATGAATTTGAACAAGCTTTGGGAGATGGTGAAGGACAGGGGAGCCCGGACTGCTGCAGTTCATGGGGTCACAAAGAGTTGGACACAACTAACAATAACAACAAAAAACAAGTGTACATCACCATGATAATTGTCAGTTGAACAAAATAATCTGGTTCCTATCTTCATGGAGGTAAGAGTTAAGTGGGACAGCAAATAATGAATGTGGAAACAAAAAAAGTATATATAACTTAAAATTGTGGAAATTACTGTAAAGGAAAAGAACAGAGTACAATAATGAAGAAAACCTCATTTAGATAGGATTTTGGAAATGACCTTTCCTTGGAGGTAACATTTAAACTGTGGGAGGGGTGACATTTTGGTTGAGAACTAAAAGGTGAAATAGAGAGAGCCAAGATAATCCAGGAGTAAGTGCATTGTTACATTTGGAGAAGAACTTGGTGATTGAAGGAAATTAGGGCTCATTGGTGAGCTGTAGCGTGATGAGTAAGCAAGGCAGAGGAGAAGACGAGAGGCATGTAAGATGTAACAGGAGACAAATTATCCAGGGTAGGGGCCGTGGAAGGCATTTACATGTTATCTGAAATATAACCGGAAGCCACTACAGTTTTAACCAGGGGTGTAATGTAATTTGGGGCTTCCCAGGTGGCGCTAGAACCTGCCTGCCAATTCAGGAGAAATGCAGGTTCAATCTCTGCACTGGGAAGATCTCTGGGAGGATGGCATGGCCACCCCCTCCAGTATTCTTGCCTGGAGAATCCCGTGGACAAAGGAGCCTGGTAGACTACAGTCCGTAGCGTCGCAAAGCGTCAGACATGACTCATGCCACTTAGCACTCACTCATACATGTAATGCAATTTACTTCAAACTTTTAGTGAGTACTGTAACTGTTGTATAGAGAAAGAATTAGAGGGGGGAAATAGTGAAACAGAAGACAAGATAAAAGGCTATTGGAGGACTTCAGAGAAGTTTGAACCGTAGTGGTTGCGCTGGAGAAACTGTGATTAAGAATTGATGAAGAGCTGATGATATATTTGATGTGGAGAGGGAGAATTTGGAATCAAGGATGATTCTCTATGGGTCTTTGATATTAATGTGGAGTGAAGACCATTTGCTAAAGGGAAAAAGACTAGATGAGGAATGAATTTGGTTGGTGTGAGGATCAAGATTTTAATTTTGGACATGTTTGAGATGCATGTGAGATATTTGAGTTCATGCTTCAAGGAAGTCTTTAGATATACGTGCCTGGAGTTCAAAGGAGAGATTTGACTAGAGGTTTATATTTGGGCATCATTGGCATATACGTGCTTAAAGTCTTGGGAATTACCAAGGGAGAATATATATAAAGCTGAAAGTACCTAGGGCTGAAACATGCAGCAGAAAAGAAGATGACACATGGAGGCAAAAAATAACTAATGAAAATTAGAAAGATGGAAGGTTCGTTGTTACAGGAGCCAAGACTAGAGAACTGTTCAAAGGAGGGTGTGGTTAAGTTTATTAAGTAATGTTGAAAAGTGAGTAAGGGGACAGAAAACAGTCTAGCATATTTGGCAACATGCATGTTATTAATGACCCTAACGAGTAATTTCAGAGCATGATATGGACAAGAATCAAACTGGAGTGAGTAGAAGATGAGAGGGAATTCTCCTAGTAAGACAGTGGACCAAAGTCATCATAAAAGTTTGCTGCTGAAAACATATATATACACTGAATAGACTACAACAATACTAATTTCTACGTATGACTGAACTTTCAGTAAATGGAAATTCCCCAAGTGCTGGAAATTCATATGAGAAATAAAGTAAAGAAATGAACATGTGAGCTAATTTGGGGCTATTCTGGGAGAAGTTGTCCAGCTTCATCATCTAGGGATTTGGGTTTTAATAGTCCTGTAGCAACAAAAGATGAGACGTTCAGATTACTTGAGGTGAGGAGTCAGAACCTAAGGTATTTGCATAAAGCTCAGATTGTACCATCAGTGAAATCATCATCATCATAAGAATTTAAAACCCTGAAACTGAACTTCATGAAGAGTTGGGATTTACAGTTATACTGTTAGATACTTTAGAAACTTTTAAGCTAAGAATTTGGCTTGAAATTTGGTTTCAGGATGAAACAAGCATTAAACTCTGGAGGGACATTTCCTTAACCCATATCACAGAATTTCCATGGATAAAGACTTAGTATGGATGGGCTCATAGCCTGAAATTACATAGTTCAGTTCAGTCACTCAGTCGTGTCTGACTCTTTGTGACCCCATGGACTGCAGCACGCCAGACTTCCCTGTCCATCACCAACTCCTGGAGCTTGCTCAAACCCATGTCCATCGAGTTGGTGATGCCTTCCAACCATCTCATTTTCTGTTGGCCCCTTCTCCTCCTGTCTTCAATCTTTCACAGGATCAGGGTCTTTTCCCATGAGTTGGCTCTTTGCATCAGGTAGCCAAAGTATTGGAACTTCAACTTCAGTATCAGTCCTTCCACTGGATATTCAGGACTGATTTCCTTTAGGATTGACTTGTTTGATCTCCTTGCAATCCAAGGAACTCTCAAGAGTCTTCTCCAACACAATTCAAAGGCATCAGTTCTTTGGTGCTCAACCTTCTTTATGGTCCAACTCTCACATCTATACATGGCTACTGGAAAACCCGTAACTTTGACTAGATGGACCTTTGTCTGCAAAGTAATGTCTCTGCTTTTTAATATGCTGTCTAGGTTGGTCATAGGTTTTCTTCAAAGGAGCAAGCGTCTTTTAATTTCATGGCTGCAGTCACCATCTGCAGTGATTTTGGAGCCCAAGAAAACAAAGTCTTTCACTGTTTGCATTGTTTCCCCATCTGTTTGCTATGAAGTGATGGGATTGGATGCCATGATCTTAGTTTTCTGAACGTTGAGTTTTAAGCCAGCTTTTTTCAATCTCCTCTTTCACTTTCATCAAGTGGCTCTTTAGTTCCTCTTCACTTTCTGCCATAAGGGTGGTGTCATCTGCATATCTGAGGTTATTCATATTTCTTCTGACAATCTTGATTCCAGCTTGTGCTTCATCCAGCCCAGCATTTCACATGATGAACTCCGCATATAAGTTAAATAAGCAGGGTGACAATATACAGCCTTGACGTACTCCTTTCCCTATTTGGAAACAGTCCATTGTACCATGTCTGGTTCTAACTGTTGCTTCTTGATCTGCATACAGATTTCTCAGGAGGCAGGTAGGGTGGTCTGGTATCCCCATCTCTTTCAGAGTTTTCCACAGTTTGTTGTGATCCACACAGTCAAAGGCTTTGGCATAGTCAATAAAGCAGAAATAGATGTTTTTCTGGAACTCTCTTGCTTTTTCCATGATCCAATGGGTGTTGGCGATTTGACCTCTGGTTCCTCTGCCTTTTCTGAATCCAGCTTGACCATCTGGAAATTCTTGGTTCATGTACTGTTGAAGCCTGGCTTGGAGAATTTTGAGCATTACTTTACTAGTGTGTGAGATGAGTGCAATTGTGCGGTAGTTTGAGCATTCATTGGCATTGCCTTTCTTTGGGATTAGAATGAAAACTGATCTTTTCCAATCCTGTGGGCACTGCTGAGTTTTCCAAATTTGCTGGCATGTTGAGTGTAGCACTTTCACGGCATCATCTTTCAGGATCTGAAATAGCTCAACTGGAATTCCATCACCTCGTCTAGCTTTGTTCGTAGTGATGCTTCCTAAGGCCCATTTGACTTTGCATTCCAGGATGTCTGGCTTTAAGGTGACTGATCACACCATCATGGTTATCTGGGTCATTAAGACCTTTTTCGTATAGTTCCTCTGTGTATTCTTGCCACCTCTTCTTAATATCTGTTTCTGTTATGTCTATACTGTTTCTGTCCTATATTGTGCTCATCTTTGCATGAAAAGTTCCCTTGGTGTCTCTAATTTTCTTGAAGAGATCTCTAGCGTTTCCTATTCTATTGTTTAGATAACACATATGGAAATAATCCCTCATTATCAAAAGTCCACCAACATACATGCACAAACTCATTATATAAACAGGAAGGTTAGAGTCTTAAGAGAGTAGAATAAGCTGATGAAGACTGTATACTTATAATTAAAGCTATAAAAGAAGGAATAAAAACCTTAAGAATATAACAATGTGAGAAATAAATAAGAAGAAAATCAAACAGAATTTCTGAAAGGCAAATTAGTCTGTTAAAGACACAATTGTTGGCTTTCTGGTTGGTTTGCATCTGCAAATGGGAAGCTCTGTGTTGTATGTAGACGTAATTGAGATACTGTACTTGTTCTCATGGAGCTTATCATCTTGTAGGGGATGACTGGCATGATTGAAATCACCAGAGAAACAAAGCAAGTAGTTAATATATTGAAAAGTTATTAGAATAACTAAATATAATTGAAGAAAAAGCTAGGAAGCTAAAAGAAATATCTGAACTAAAAAGTGAAGAAATAATTCAGTCACCCAGAATATAGTATAAAGATACAAATAGATACAAATATGAAAAGAAGTTTTAAAAATATTGAGGATAAAATTAGAAAGTTCAATATATACTTAAAAGGAGTTCCAGAAAAGGAAGCTAGAAGAGAAGTGGCAATATTCAAAAAGACAATGGCTGAGAATTTTCTAAAACTAATAATATACGGACATGAAGCTACCTATTCAAGAAGCAACATCTTCCAAGCAAGACAAATAAAAATACATCCACAGAAATAGATCAGAGTGACTCTGCAGAACACTAAAGACAAAGAGAAAATTGTAAAAGTAGCCAGAGAGAAAAGACAGCTTTTCTAAAAATGAGGGAAAGTTACACTGACAGCAAATTTTTAATTAGTAACAGTATAATGCAGAAGACAATGGAATATATCACTTTCAAAATACTGTTAATGAAAGTGAAAGGTGCTCAGTTGTGTCTGACTCTTTGTGACTTCATGGACTATGCAGTCCATGGAATTCCCCAGGCAGGGGATCTTCCCAACCCAGGATCAAACCCAAGTCTCCCGTCTTACAGGCGGATTCTTTACCAGCTGAGCCACCAGGGAAGCCCAAAATACTATTAAAAAAAAACTTCCCAAATGTTTAGTTGACTCTAAGATATGCATATAAATGAGAGACTCCTCAAGTGCCCAGAGGTAAAGCACACATAGATAATAGAGGTCCATCCTTGAACAGAAAGTTTGCTTGAACGAAGAGCATCCTTGGAAGAAAAGCTATGACCAACCTAGACAGCATATTAAAAAGCAGAGACATTACTTTGTTGACAAAAGTCCGTCTAGTCAAAGCTATATTTTTTCCAGTAGTCATGTATGGATGTGAGAGATGGACTATAAAGAAAGCTGAGCACTGAAGAATTGATGCTTTTTGAACTGTGATGTTGGAGAAGACTCTTGAGAGTCCCTTGGACTGCAAGATCAAACCAGTCAATCCTAAAGGAAATCAGTCCTGAATATTCACTGGAAGGACTGATGCTGAAACTGAAACTCCAATACTTTTGCCACCTGATGCAAAGAACTGACTCATGGAAAAATACCCCGATGCTGTGAAAGATTGAAGGCAGGAGGAGAAGGGCCAACAGAGAATGAGATGGATGTCATCACCAACTCAATGGATGTGATTTTGAGCAAGCTCTGGGAATCGGTCATGGACAGGGAAGCCTGGCATGCTGCAGTCCATAGGGTTGCAAAGAGTCGGACACAATTGAGCAACTGAAATTAACTGATCCTTGAACGACAAGATGCTCACAGTCAGGATGGGACTTTGCTTAGAGTTTGACAGATGAGTTCCTTACCCAGCACAAGGCTGATGCTGCATATGTGCTGTGTCCGATTCTTTACAACCCCATGGACTGTAGCCTCCCAGACTCCTCTGTCCATGGGATTCCCTGGGCATGAATGCTGGAGTGAGTTCTCATTTTCTTCTCCAGGGGATCTTCCTGACCCAGAGATTGAACCTGCATCTCCTGCATATATTTTATCTCAAATCCTTGACCAATCACTAAATTCCTCAGGAAGAAAGGAGATTCCTAGGGAGCCAGGCTAAAAATCAGAAGCTGAAAGGGAAAAACCTAAGCAGAGACATCAGTGGCTGTACACTACAGGTGGAACAGATTCTTCTTTTAGAGTCCAGGAATTAATTGTCAGTTGTCAGTAGAACAACAACAACAAAAAATCCATAGTCTTCCCACAATATATTATGTACAATTTTGAGTTTGACCAAATTTCTTAGACATTCAAAGAAGTAGGAACTTGTAAACCTTACTCAAGGGGAAAAAGTATAGTTAATACACTTAGTCTCAGTGGATCCAGATATTGGATTTAGCAGATGAAAGCTTGGAAGCAAATCTTATATTTAAAGAAATAGATTAAAATATGTTCAAAGAATTAAAGCAAAACCTAATAAAATAAGAGAATCAGTGGGAAATCACAATGGCAAAATGAAAATTGTGAAAAGAACCAACTGGAAATTTTAGAGCTGAAAACTATGTTAACTGAAATGAAAAATTCACCAAATGTGCTGAAAAATGTATTTGAATTGCTATAGAAAAGGATCGATAAACTTGAAGATGGTTTAATAGAAATTACCCAAACCAAAAATCAAAGAGAAAAAATATAAAGAAAAATGAACAGCCTCAAGAACTAAGAGGCAATATTAATAATTCCAACATATATGCTGTTGGAAACCCAGAAGGAGAAAAAAGAATTATTTAGAGAATTATTTGATGAAATAAAGGGTGACTATTTCCCCAGTTTTGTCAAAAAACATTATAGTTCCCAGAACCTCAATAAACTTCATGGTAGATAAAGTTTGAGAAAAGTGTAATTCAAACAACTCACAGTTAAATTGCAGGGAGACAAAGATTTGGGGAATTATAGAATGTTTTGATGGCCATGTTAGTCACATGGCTATATACATCTCCCCAGACTCTTCAAACTGTACGATTAAAATAAGTGAATTTTATTTTTTCCATAAACTATACTGAAACAAAACTATGGAAAAATATACATGTGTAATACATAACTCTCATATGGGTATATGCTTATCACATTTATCTCTTTTATAGTTAATCTGGATTTATCTCAAGAAAGCAAGGATAGTTTAACATTAAACAAATCCCTTATTTTAAATCAGTAAATTAAAAGATTAAAGGAGAAAACTGTATGATCATTTCAATAGATACAGAAAAAATATCTGATAAAAATCAATAATAATTCCTGATAATCTTGTTTATTAAGCTATAAATAGAAGGGCTTTTTCTTGTCCTGAGAAAATATATTGTCCAAAAAACTACATCAAATGTTTTAAATCATGAAATTTGAGAAGCACTTGAATTCACTGATACCATTGATCTCAGCCTTAATCCAACTTTTTATTGGAGGTCCTAGCTAAAAATGATCTCGAGTGCATAATATTCATAAAAGGATATTATCCATTACAGATGGATAAAAAACTTAAATGTAAAGTGCCACACTACAAACCTCATAAGTCAGCAACATTGTGTGTTGTGTGTGTGTGTGCTCAGTTGTGTCCAACTCTTTGCAACCCCATGCACTATAGCCCATCAAGCTCCTCTATCCATGAAATTTTCCAGGCAAGAAGACTGAAGTGGGTTGCCCATTTCTTTATTCCAGGGGCTGTTTCTGACCCAGGATCAAATCTGCATCTCTTGCATCTCCTGCATTAACAGGAAGATTTTTTTACCACTGAGCCACCTGGGAAGTCCAAATCAGCAATATATGTGTTCCTAAAACCACCCTCCGCATACAAAATCTCACAAAAGCACAAGGTTTAGCGGAGAGGTTGGATTGGGGGTGGAGCAACACTCAAAACCTTTATCATTGACACACAAAAAAATAAAGGGGGAAAAAGCTGGAAGCATGTTTTTTTCAGATGCTAAGGGACGACCGAGGATGAGATGGCTGGATGGCATCACTGACTCGATGGACGCGAGTCTGAGTGAACTCCGGGAGTTGGTGATGGACAGGGAGGCCTGGCCTGCTGCGATTCATGGGGTTGCAAAGAATCGGACACGACTGAGCGACTGAACTGAACTGAACTGAAGTAGTTGCAAAATACATACTACAATGAGTATGGCACCTTACCTTGAAAAAACTGGAAAGGTTGCTTATGGAGCAGAGATGAGAAGAGTATCATCTGGTGAGTTAGTGTGAAGCAGTGGAAAGAGGTTATCTGAGATCTCATGGAAAGTTGTAACACCAGATATGCATGGGCTTGGCATGTAACATACGTGTGACCTGTACTGGTGGATGTTTTGAGGCACAAACACGCATGTGCTGTGTGTATTCCTACACAGTTCAGTTAGGCTGTGTGCCATTCTCTGCCTTCACCTGGTGTTTCTGGCTGATGAAATTGCATATAAGCAAATTGGATATTTGTATTATGCTCATATTTTTTCTTGTATCAATTGTTTTGGAACAAATTTACACTTTCAAAACAAACACTGTAGCTGAACTGACTGTATAAGAAAATTTAAGTGTGTATTTTTTTTTAGCATTGCTGTATGAGAAAAATTGTTTTCCTAAGACATAAGAAGTAAAAGCCATAAGACATGGGTAAATTTGACTATACTCAATAATAACAGTAATAATGATGCTGATGATAAAATTTTACATATAGCAAAAATGATACAAAAGACAAAAAAATAAGCTATTGACTGACTTAGAGAGAAGATGGTGATGATATTTACATTTATGTGAAACTTCTGCAAATCAATAAGAAAAAAGCAAGCAACGTAAAAGAAAAATGGGCAAAGGCAATTTACAAAGCAGATAAATGTCTAATAAGCATAAGAAGAGCTACCCTACCCCTATAGTAATTAGGGAAATGAAAAATAATTCACCAGTAAGCTACCGCCTACATACTAGTTTGGCAGTTAGTAAGTTTGATGTACCAAATGTTGGCAAGAATGTGGGAAACATGAACTTTTATAATTGATGATGAAAACAAGAACTGATGCAATCATTTTGGAAAACAATTTTTCAGTCTAGTAAAACTGAAGGTGCTGATAGTTTAGGACTGGTCCCCACCCTGGAGAATATATGTAACACATATGCATGATTGAGGGTGCTCAAAGCAGATTACAAAAACAGATTACCCCATGTTTTTGTGATAAATATGGGAAAATCTGTTATTAAGAGAATGTATAAAGCTTTGTTTATTGAAATGATAGGAAAGTATAGAGCATTGAAATTATGCCCTAGATCTGAGGATATCAACATGAATAAATTGCACAAAGAAACAACATTTAATTGCATGTGTGCGCTCAGTCATGTCCAACTTTTTGGGACCCCACGGACTGTAACCTGCCAGACTCCTCTGTACATGGGATTTCTCAGACAAGAATACTGGGATTGAACTGGGTTTCCTGCATTACAGGCAAATTCTTTACTGTCTGAGCCACTAGGGAAGCCCAAATATTATGTACAACATGGAAATTTTTAAAGAGACAAACTGCTAGTGTCTACATGTTTTGTGGATATATGTGTGTGTGTTAGGACACTTGGAAGGCAAAATTGTACACTGCCTTCAGAGTTGTGGCTAACCTGCCAGAGGAGGAATATGGTGTGGGGTCAAGTGTTCCTGAAACATGGGATATCTTATTTTTTAAAAAAGAGAGAAACATTGGATACAAATATGGCAAAATGATATATCATCTGCTTAATCTCAGTGGTGAAGCCATAGGTATAGATTGTGTTATTTTCTGCACTTTGTGTGTGTTTGAAATGTATTCAACAAGTATATATTGACTGCCTAATTTTATGTTAGGCAATTTTTGTAAGTGAAAAACAATATAAAAGAAGTATATTTCCAAAATATAAAGGAGTAAGGAGTAGATGGAAAGAGAAATCTTACATTGACACTTATATAGAAACAGCTAGTCAGAAGTGTGTTTGGGCTGGTGGGGGCCTGGGAGGGTTCCAGCAGCCTAAGAGGGCTACGTGTGAGCATTGCCTCTGTCAACAAAGATATCTAATCCTGGGACTCCCCCGGTGGTCCAGTGGTTAAGACTCTGTGCTTCCAATGAGGGGCATGGGTTTGATCCCTGTTTGGGAAACTAAGATCTCACCTGCCATGTGGCCAAAAAGGAAAAAAAAAAAAATTAAACCTGAACCCAGTGCTTATGTCTGGGGAGGCAGGAGGGGCATGAACAAGTTGCTTTTTCCATTGAAAGCACGTGTGCAGGCTTTCTTCCTTCAGGACCGGGGCCAGCAGTGTGCTTGGGGAGTGGACAACAGGCGTGCCTTAGCAGGATGTTAGGACAGCTGGGTCTGAAAAGACCTCTCTTTTCGGGAAACTGAAAGGCTCTGAGGTGCAGGGCAACAAAATGGTTTATAGTGGAGCCAGGAAGCTATGAATTTTCTAACATAAAGACAATTCTGCTTGGAAATGCTGAGAGTCATCCTTTTCTGATGGACACAGGGAAGGGTCAGAAGGCCTCTGACCACCAACACTCCCTGTTGGCCTCACCCCTCTCACAGCTGGACGAGAGGATTCTGGGAAATAGCACATCCCAGACAAGGGATGCTGGGGTGCCAAGGGGTTAACAGGCACTTTGTGTGAAGTTTTAATATTCCACAAATGAAATGTGCATGTGAAATGGGAAAAAAAAGAGGAAAAGATTATATTTGTCAGCTGGGCTGCCATATGTTGTTCTGGCCGGAGCACAGCAAAAATGGTGACAATTCTTTCCTGAATGAGAATCTCTGTCAACTCCTGATTTCATGCCTTTCTTTGGACAAGCAGGAGGTTTCTTCATGACCAGGCAGAGTCTAAGATTTTTGTTTTTGTGGGGGTAATCTCTGTCTACCCCTAAAAGGTAGAATGTTGTCATTGCTTGGCTTGAATTTTCAGGCAGCAGAAAAAGCAGGAAAATTATAAAATTCATCAGCATGGTTTCTTCTTCTTTTTTTTAAAATGTAATTGGCCCTTAGGGTAAAAACAGTCCTCTGAAAGAACAAATAGCTCGCTGAATGACACATGGAGAGGAGGTTATGTTGGCAGATCCGTTAGTTTCCACCAAAGTCATCATCACACAATTTTGTAGAATTGACTTTGTCACACAAAAGACTTTTCTTATTCATATTTGTTGAGTTATGATGTATGTTAGTAAAAAATAAATCCTTGAGTCTTTCTTTGTAAGGAAAACAAATACGATGCAGCTTTGATGTAAGAAAGTTAGTCTTTTCTAATTATATATTTCTGTCTTGTTTTGCATTTGAAAATGCTACACTGGACACAATTACTTTTTTCTTTAAATAATGTTTTATGGATTCCATTTACTGATTGTCTAAGTAATATAATCTAAAAGGTTTGAACTTTATAGAAATTTAGAAAACAAACATCTCCCATAATTGTACAATCTAGAGATAATACTAAAATATTTTGATATATTGTCTGTATTACAAATAAGTAAATGTATAAATGATTTTTACATAGTTGAGATCATCTTATTAAAGGTTGGGTTGTCAGTATAATTCTTAATAGTTTCATATATCCTATTGAGAGGATGTTCCATTCATTGTTAACTATTCCCCATTATTAGGCATCTAGTTTCTTTCTAAGTTTGTCTTCCTCTCACTGACAAGTAAGACACATCATCCTTTTTCTTGCATGACTATTCTTTGCAGAAGATGGCACTGTTTGCCTGAAAAGCAAGTGAAGTTGCTGCCCTTGACCAGTTAAGGTAGAATTGAGAATCTTGCAGGGAGAGTGCTCACTGAGCTGAGATTCTCTGGGAAGATGAAGAATTAAGAGATGAGACCATGGAAGGGTCTGGAAAAATGACAGTGAAAAATGGTGGCAGACTCACGGTGGTGAAGATCCCCAGGCTCCCACTGGGGAGATAATTTGAAGTAAAAGGGCATCCCTGCAGGAATGAGATCCTTTTTCCTCCCTGGTTAAATAGAGTGAGGGGCTTCCTAGGTGCTGCAGTGGTAACGAAGCTGCCTGCCAGTGCAGGAAAACACAGGATACTTCGGATTGATCCCTGGGTCCGGAAGATCTCCTAGAGGAGGAAATGGCAACCCACTCCAGTATTCTTGCTTGGAGAATTCCATGGACAGAGGAGCCTGGCGGGCAGGCTATAGTCTGTAAGATCACAAAGAGCTGGACAAGACTGAGTACGCATGCACTAAAGAGAGTGAACTTTGGGGACTGCAGCTCATTTCCTGAAATCTAGGAAGGGAGAGCAGAGATCCAGCGCCCTGGCCAGGACAGGAGGGCCCTCTGCTCAGCTATCTGCCACTTCTCATGCCCTTCCCAGGCTGTGGACCATAAACAGAACACTAAACACTCAGCATGAAAATACTGGTGTGTGAGGAAATGGGATGGAACACAGAGATGATAGAGAAGACAGGTCAAAGGGAAGTCAATCATGCCATGTCAAAGTGAATCGAAAACAGAGATGAGCAGCTGAGCCTGAGTGAAGCGAGAGGTGAGAGTGAGGCAAGTAGGCGAGGGTACCAGGAAGAAGGCAAGGGAGGAGGAGTGAGGAGAAGAAATGACCGCTGAATGTAGCCTGGCGAGGAACTAAAAGTAATTCCCTGTGAACCTTTCCCATGTTAGATCAACCTGAGTCACTAACACACTCTTATAAATCAATTACACCTCAAGAAAACAAGAGAAAATAAGAAAATGAATAGCTTAAAAATGCTAAGGAAATAATAGAATGGGAAGGAAAGGGAGACAGCAGAATTGAAAAATAAAAAACTTCTAGGACCGAACCAATATCATGAATGGGCTGATGAAGTGAATAATAATAGTAGCTAACATTTATTGAGCATTTAGTATGCTCTGTTTAGTTCAGTTCAGTCGCTCAGTCGTGTCCGACTCTTTGCGACCCCATGAATCGCAGCACGCCAGGCCTCCCTGTCCACCACCAACTCCCGGAGTTCACTCAGACTCGCGTCCATCGGGTCAGTGATCCTATCCAGCCATCTCATCCTCTGTCGTCCCCTTCTTCTCCTGCCCCCAATCCCTCCCAGCATCAAAGTCTTTTCCAATGAGTCAACTCTTTGCATGAGGTGGCCAAAGTACTGGAGTTTCAGCTTTAGCATCATTCCTTCCAAACAAATCCCAGGGTTGATCTCCTTCAGAATGGACTGGTTGGATCTCCTTGCAGTCTGTACCCTGCTCTAAATGCTGTGTAAGGATTACTTTTTTTAATACCTGCAAAAATACTATGAGTAAGTAGTATATTCATTATTAGATGAAGACACTGAGATACAGTGTGGATAAGTCTTATTTACTCCCTGGAAAGTGGCAGAGGCAAGATTTCAACCTCAGACAAGTTCTATGACACTGTGCGTGTATGGTTTAATCCCTATTATTAAAATTGTTTGCATCCATCCATTCGTCCATCCTTCCATCTTACATATGCAAGTTGAAATTCAGCTAATACTAATGGTACCTATTTTTGGATGATTTCTTCTCTGTATAAGTTTCTGTACTGATTGAATTAAAAATAACAATTTTATCAACTTCAAAAAACAGCTGAGTATTGTAATATAGCAATAATATAATGATTGTAGTAAGCTCTTATACTTGTATTCATATATCATGCATTTAATTTCCTTATTTATCTTCCAATGATTTATCTTCTAATGATTTTATGTCAGTCACTTCTTAAACAAAGTTGGCAACTGTGATACACTTTCTCTTTAGCATTTGCCATTTGGAGATGTCTCAAAACATCAGTCAAATCAGATTTTAGTTATTCTTTTTAAAAATTATTTATTGATTGATTTTGTTTATGCTGGGTCTTTGTTGCTGTGTGGGCCAGCCTCTGGCTGCGGTGTACAGGCTTCTCTCATTGTGGTGGATTCTCTTGTGGACCAACTCTAGGGCATACAGGCTTCAGTAGTTGCAGCATGTGGGCTCACTAGTTGTGGCACACGGGCTTAGTTGCTCCGAAGCAGGTAGAGTCCTCCTGGGTCAAGTATTGAAACTGTGTCTCCTGAGTTGGCAGGTGGACTCTCCACCACTGAGCCACCAGGGAAGCCCCAGTTTTCGACATTCTTCACATTTGAACTGAAACTTCTGAACCTGAGTTGACCTACACTCCAACATTTCCTATTTTCCTTCCCCATGTGTACGGTGGAATTGGCTTTTTAAGTTTAAATTATTGTTTTTCTTCCCTACTAGAATGTAAGTTCTATGAAAGTGAAAGTGTTAGTTGTTCAGTTGTGTCCAACTCGTTGTGACCTCATGTCTTTCCATGGAATTCTCCAGGCAAGAATATTGGAGTGGGTTGCCATTTCCTTCTCCAGGGGATCTTCCCCCACCCAGGGATTGAACCTGGGACTCCTGCATTGCAGGCAGACTCTACCAACTGAGCCACCAGGGAAGCTCACAAGTTCTATGAAAGCAGGCAAATTTGTCAGTCTTATTATATTTCCATCTCCTAGAATAGAGCCTAATACATAGGTATACCATACATCTTTGTTGACTGAGTGAACAGAAATGGACTTTGTTAACAAAGAAGAGTGGAGAAAGGTTCATGGAGTTGAATTCTTGAAGTGAACATCATTTTGGAGTACGATTCAACTTGATTTTGATTGTTAATATGGCAATTTCCCACACTTAATTCATACAGTACACCAAAAATACACAATAAATACTTATTTCACATGGGGAAAATATTTCAAAGCCTGTGTATCACACCCACACACATCCACAAACACTCCTCTTAAAAGGCTTTCTTTTTGAAAGGATCAGAGAGGTAAGGCAAAAGCAATGATCCTGGCTATGGGAGGAAAAGCCCTGTGTTTTTTTTTTTTTCTGCAGCCATGTAGCAGTCAGAGATTTTGTTGCAGAAGTCCCAGACTGGCAGCCCTGAAGACTAGGTTTGATTTGCTGAGCTTTCCAATTGATTTCATTGCCAACATTAAACAAAAAAGATCTTCTTTTAAAATTATGGTTTTCTAGTTTCTTTTTGAAAGTTGGCAGAACTGGAGACCCTGGATGCACAGTTTCACAGAGCTGGCTGTTGCTCAGTAGCTGCCACTTTTAGCTAAAGCACGACTCTGCAGTTTGTCACAGTCCACACCCTTCCATTACGTGTTCCCAACCGTCCTGTGCCTGAGTCACTTTGCTCATTCGTATCAGTTGCTTGTTCCTGTAGTCAGTGAGTTTGCCATCCATGTTCTTTTTTGTATGTGCACCTCCTTGCCCCGATGACGTGTTGCTTCCCTGGAGCCCTGTCTTTCTGCTTTTTCTGTTTTTGATAGAATATGTGTCTGTTGCTCGGTCATGTCTGACTCTTTGTGACCCCATGGACTGTAGCCCATCAGACTTCTCTGTCCACGGCATTTTCCAGGGACAAATACTGGAGCAGGCTGCCATTTCCTCTTCTAGGGGACCTTCCTGACCCAGGCATTGAACTCGCTTCTCTTGAGTCTTTACCAGGCGGAGTCTTTACCATCGCATTACCTCAGGTGAAGTCTATTTTTGATAGAATACCTTCCTTCTTTAAATTTCATTCCCTCCTCTCCCACCAAAAAATTTCATCTCATATAATTTTTAAAATCTTCTAAAGTGTTTCCTAAGGAACCAGTCTTTGTTTCTCTGTTCAATTTGACTTATGCATATATGTTTTTTAAAACTTTTTATTTTATATTGAAGTACAACCGATTAACAGTGTTGTGATATTAATATTTTCAGGTGCCCAGCAGAGTGACTCAGCCATATATATACATGTTTCCATTCTCCCCTCCCATCCAAGCTGCCACATAACACTGAACAGAGTTCCTGTGCCTTGCAGTAGGTCCTTGTCGGTTTTAATGACTTAGGCATATATATTCTGCCATTTAAATGTAGATTTGAGATGCGACACAAAGACACTGGGCTACTTCCTTTCCCACAGACTTTAACCACACCCTGTAACCTTGATTGTCTGGCTTCCTTCCTTTCTCTCTCAATTACCTCCTGTGTTGTACTCTGAGAAGAAAAAAAAAAGAGAAGTAGAAAGAAGACAGGAAGTAGGAAGAGACATTCTGGAGGAATTTATCATGACTCATGAGTGGCAATGGCACCCCACTCCAGTACTCCTGCCTGGAAAATCCCATGGATGGAGGAGCCTGGTGGGCTGCAGTCCACGGGCTTGCTGAGGGTCGGACATGACTGAGGGACTTCACTTTTCATTTTCATGCATTGGAGAAGGAAATGGCAACCCACTCCAGTGTTCTTGCCTGGAGAATCCCAGGGACGGGGGAACCTAGTGGGCTGCCGTCTATGGGGTCGCACAGAGTCGGACACGACTGACGCGACTTAGCAGCAGCAGTAGCAGCATGAGTGGGAAAACTGATTTAAATGTATTTGCAGGAGAATCATTTCACCACTCCTTTTTCTCCTTATCTTACATATGGGTATTTTAATGCTTCAAAGACATTTATTTGTAATAATATTTTGAATAATTTAAAAATACTTTAACATAAAATTTTAATATTTAATGATAATTTAAAAATATTTAAAAACTGTATGAGTATATGTAAAATTTCCCAATGTTGTTGAAGCCAAAAAGGGACAAGGGTTTACTTGTTCACATCTTTATATCCCCAGCACCTGGGACTGTACCCAGTCTAATAAGTGTTCATGAAATGATTTCCCATCTAGTCTTTATTTTGTATCAAACTGATGGATCTGAGGGACACAGTCTCTCTTTATTGCTGGCTAGTCTTTTGTGAGTAACCACCCAATAAGAAATAAAATAGTTTACGAAGTCAGGTAGCAAAAGAAAGCAGAAAAGGGTACCCATGTTGTCTTGGTAATATTGAAATGAGGTAATCAATACAGTGACCATATGTCCTTATTTGTTGGGGACAATCCTGGTTTATTCCTACTGGCTTGGCACAATTATTAATAGCATTGCTTTTCACTCTCAAAGTGTCCTTGTTTGGATGATAAATTATATAGGCACTCTATTAATCAGGCCCTAGGTAATCAAAAGCTATTTGCAATCTAATTGCAGGGACTTAAGCTTTTGTATTGTTTTGGAAGAAAATTGGAGATAATAAGATGCATTGACACTTTTTTAGAGATTTTTTACATACACACACACACACTCGTATATAAGGCATTTTATAATACTGCTTTTTATTCTAATTATTTGTACAATTATTTCCATTGGCTTTTTAGGAACATTTGTCCACACTTGGGAATATGCATTTTTATTTTCTCTTAATGCCTTGCAAACAGTTTTGCACTTTGTAGACATACAGTAAATATTTCTTCAGTGGGATTGAAGAAAACAAAATCAAATTATTAAGTTGTCCCATCAGCGATAATTTGTGTTGGTTTATCTTCAGATCCACAAACTGGGAGGAGTCAGTGTTCCACTATAAATTTTACATATTTGGCACACTAAATCAATTTTTTGTGCTTCTCATCTTTGCTCCACTACTTCCTTAAAAGCTCTAGTTGTGTGTTATTACAGAGATGGCTGTTTCTTTCTTGAGATGGTTTAAAGAAATTACATTCATTGAGGCACAATGTCCACAGTGGCTTTGATTTCTTTGGGTGTGTTGGACAGAAATGGTATTGGGTTTTTTTGGCCAAGATTTCCATCAGAAGGACAACAGGGGATTACCAATAGGATATTGGCCATAACTTGCAAGTTTCATTAGTCAAAAATTCAATGAATAAATTTTTGGCCCTGTAAAGATTTCAGAGACTCAAATAAGACCAACAGAGAGGACCAACCTTTGAGAATCTGTGTATTTTGTGTTTGAGAACTAAACTCCTGGCCAACTGGCAAGGCACTGAGCTCTTCTAACAAGTTATAGGGTGGAAATTATTTCTCTTCTCACCCATCTGCTCTAGGAGCCATAGCTCAGATTTAGAAGTAGAACTCGTTACAGTGAGGGGAAAAAAGACCATCAATGGAAGTCAAAAAGAAGAGGCCATCATTGAAGTAACAGCAAATGCAACAACAAAAAGGTAGAGAAATCACTGTGTAATATTCATGCAGAAGTCCAAATTTTGTATTATCACCATCTGCCATAATCAGTCTATGGAGGTTCCTGTACTACCTTTTGGAAAAATGAAGGTGCTTACTTTTAATGACATGTGAGAGTATTTCTCTGTGAAGGAAAAGCAATAGCCCTTCACTAAGTGCTTTACCAGAGGCAGAGCAGTGAGGGTTGAACTACAGAAGGAGAGTTGCCATAAACAGAGGTAAATATCCAAAAGAGGAAAGAGAACCGGGAATTGGGTAAAAGCATAACTAATGAAAACATTTCTCTCTATAATTTTCTTTTATCAGCTTTGAGCAGATAAAGGAACCAATCACACCTTTTTTTAGCTTAAAGAATGTTTCTTAGCAACATTCTTTTAAAAGGTAAAGCCTTCTGAAACTGGCAGAGAGAAATGACCTTTTAAACCCCTCTGCCACTGCATTTATAGTGGATAAAACTCTTCAGTGCTTCAGTGTAGTTCAACTGGGTGGGTGCTGCTGCTGCTGCTGCTGCGTCACTTCAGTCGTGTCCGACTCTGTGTGACCCCAGAGACGGCGGCCCACCAGGCTCCCCCGTCCCTGGGATTCTCCAGGCAAGAACACTGGAGTGGGTTGCCATTTCCTTCTCCAGTGCATGAAAGTGAAAAGTGAAAGGGAAGTCGCTCAGTCGCGTCCGACCCTCAGCGACCCCATGGACTGCAGCCCACCAGGCTCCTCCATCCATGAGATTTTCCAGGCAGGAGTACTGGAGTGGGGCGCCATCGCCTTCTCCGGTTCAACCGGGCAAGTAAACCTAAGCTAAGAGACTTGCAGTATAGAAACTGCAGAGAGCCTAGTATTCAAAAGGATGGACACATATTATGGGAAGGCAGCCTTTCTTTTTGAATATAAGCAAGACCAGTATGAATAAGTAAGGGAGCCTAAAAAGGAGTGGATACATGTATATGTATAACTGATTGGGCTTCCCAGGTGGCTCAGTGGTAGAGAATCCTCCTGCCAATGGAGGAGATGTGGATTCAGTTCCTGGGTCAGAAGATCCCCTGGAGGAGGAGATGGCAACCCACTCCAGTACTCTTGCCTGGGAAATCCCATGGACAGAGGAGCCTGGTGGACTATGGTCTATGTGGTTGCAAAGAGTCAGACACAACTGAGTGGCTGAGCACTCACAGCACGTAATTGATTCACTTTGCTATACAGCAGAAACGAACACAACATTGTAAATCAACTACATGCCAATAAAATGAATTTGAAGTATGTTTTTTTTTGTTTTTGTTTTTTCCCATGGGAGCAAGTGAATAGGATTTATTAAAGAGAAGGAAAATACAAAGCTCTCAGCATAGATACTGAGAGTGGATAAAGAGTCCCCGAAAAATATGCTTTTAAAAAAAGGAAAAAAAGTCATTTTCAGGAGTGATCTTGTATTAAAAATCATATGGAAATACCTCTTATGTAAATATTATCTTAAAATACTAACATTTTGGGAAACCAGTTGTACTCAATGGTGTAATGAGTGATATGACTTGTAGATATATATGTTTTCACTTAAAACTGTCTTTGGTTAATTGTTGAATCCTTCATCCCTTCATACACAGGATATATTGATTTTATCTATGGGAAAACGGTATTATTAAACCTCTGGCCTAGAAGATGAGAAAAAACAAGATCCAGGTAAGATATCTTGTTCTGAAGAGATTCTTCACATAGTTTCTATTTCTTGGAATCATCTCATACATTTGTCTTCTGCTCCAGTGCCATTCGATATGCAAAGAATATTTCTTTGTTTGTTTTTACTAATTGAGAACATCTCTCTGGGTCGCGCTGTTCTAAAATATTCTCTGTTTTTCACACGTGAGTGGTTATTTAAGACCCAGGCAAAATGTTACGTACTCTGACGACTCACCTGACTCTTAAAAAATTATTTATCTATCTATTTTTGGTTGAGCTGGGTCTTCATTGCTGTTGCGACAAGTAGGGGCTGCTTTCTAGTTGTGGCGCATGGGCTTCTCACTGCAGTAGCTTTTCTTTGTCATGGAGCACAGGCTCTAGGGTTTGGGCTCAGTAGCTGTGGCACACTGGCTTAGTTGCCCACATCATGTGGGACCTTCATGGACCAGGGATTGAACCTGTGTCGCTTGCATTGGCAGGCAGATTCTTATCCTGTACCACCAGGGAAGTCCTCCCCTGACTCTTTCATGGATTCTATTGCCCTCTCTCCTGACTCCAAGCTGCACTTTATCTGTATGCTATAGTCGAATTATTAGGAAAGTGTGGGCAAGCTGGGATGTGAGCCAGTTTTGCCTGCGGGCATCAAGAAAGGCTTCAGAAAGGTGACATGGGAGCCTGATTTAGGAGGAAGGGGTTTGCCAGGTGCAAAAAGCATACACTCAGAGTTCAGGACTGATAAACCTCTCCTTGATGCATAGAAAAGAGTCCCACAAGAATATCTTCAGCAATTATCTGTGTAAGTACTCGATATTTGTTGATGGAGACTTGATTGAATGAGTGCTAAGCTGAGACGAGCATATTCCTTTATCAGCCAGTCCCTCAAATGGGCTCATTTCCTTCTCTTCCATTTCTTCATGTATCACAAAGCCCTTACGGATCTGGAAGTACCAAGTGGCTTTAAATGTATTCAGTATCTCTCTGCTCCATCCAAGGTTTTTCAGTGAAAGATTTTATCTCCAAACATTCTGAACAGTGTTGCTCATGGAGCCTTGTTAATAATGTATGGTTCAAATAACCTGGCATTGTTTGTACATTATTAAATGCAACTGTCAACATTTTAAGGCTTCCCTGGTGGCTCAGAGGTTAAAGCGTCTGCTTCCAATGCGGGAGACCTGGGTTCAATCCCTGGGTCTGGAAGATCCCCTGGAGAAGGAAATGGTAACCCACTCCAGTATTCTTGCCTGGAGAATCCCATGGACGGAGAAGCCTGGTAGGCTACAGTCCATGGGGTCACAAAGAGTCGGACACGACTGAACAAACAAACCTGGCATTGTTTGTTCATTATTAAAGGCAACTGTCAACATTTTAAAAAACATCATCTTAAAAAATAGTGTGTGGGGCCTTGTATTACTTGCGTGATTTTTATATTTGGTTTTGGCTTGGTGAGCTTTAGATTTTAAAAACCAGCAGGACAAATTTCTTTCGATTTCATCACCATATAAATGAAAGGGGGATGATTTTAGTACTTCTCAGTATGACTGGATATCAGGGGATAGCCGCATGGCCGTGTTCATATGCCATGACTGTTCTGTAGGAGACATTGAAATATGTCATCTGATGGGCCTTGACCCTAATAATTCATGCTCTCTTCAACTGGAGATGTAACCAGAAATGGTTAAGATACACATTTTGGGTGGGTTTTGTGTTGTCTTTTGCAACACACCATTCACAGATTTTCATGAGTTCTTGATACAAGCATTAAAATATTTTTTTTCCCATATCCTCTTGATCTTTTATCTATTGCCAAAGAAACCGTCTTCTTTTCTGAGACATGCACACAAGTAGGGAAAGTGAGAAATCTTCCTTAGGTAACCTCAGAACAGAGGAACTTTGTTCATTATGCAGCCGAGGCCATGCCAAAATGCAATTTGGAGGGTGTCCAGCCCTTCATTGGAAAGTAATGGTTTTCACTGAACTGAGTTATGACCAGCTGTTTACAGACAGTCTGTGACATACTGATAGAGCAGAACACCGTATGTTGCTTTCCAAATCAAATGATACAAGAAGTGTGACAGAGTGGAGAAACATCTGTCATTAGCAATTTTCAGCACGCTTCACTAATTCTGGACAAAATACGAGTAATGAACTTACCGCAGGAAACTTCAAATACTACCACTGCTGAAACAAGGATATAAACAGCGAGTCCTCCTAATGGCTGCTAATTTAATTCATTTGCACTAAGAAACAAACAAAGTGGGTTATTTGTTTTTGATCATAGGGTAGTAAATACTACTGCTGATCACAGACGCTTGTTTTAATCCAAGAATATGGATGGCGGGTACAACTTTCTTCAAGTTCAGACAGAAAGCCTTGTGCCTTCTTTAATGGTTGAACAGGGTGGGTTTTGGGCGGGTTTTGTTTTGGTAAGTAGGGTTGAAGACTGCCTCCTAACAGGGATGAAATCTTTCCCGGGTGCTGTGTGAGTGTGACAGTCTGAGTCCAGGGTGGCTAGGGTTCTGACAGATTTTGCTGAACCTGTGGTGATATTTACATAATAGCCAATGTTCCTAGTCTTTCTCCTAAGAAGCTTGTATTGAAGAATGTGTTAGGTCTGTCTCAAGCTGCTTTCCCTCAACCACGACGTGTCTTGCTGGTTTTTTTTTTTTTTTTTCTGGCTGGTAATTTTCATTTTGAAGTCCCACAAATTTTCACAGTTCTGTAACGAGCGCATGGTTCTCATACAGCATCCACATGGTTCTCTACCGGTCGACGTCACACTGTTGATGAGATCTCAGAGCCAAACCATGTGAAGGCTGCAATCTGTGAACATTTTTCTTTTGTATCTTTGCAATCAATTGCGCTATTAAGTCGTTAACATTCAAGGTCTACTCAGCTCAGTTGATGTGCGGTTAGCGCCAATACGGCAAAATTCCTAAATGGATGGAATTGAGTTGGACTTGGAAAGATAAAAAAGAAAGAAGGGATGTTATTCTTTATCAGAAGTTTCGACTAATGCTCAAAAAATGGCCGTGGAAAATGCAGACATGAGATCTTGCCAATCCATTGGTGTTTTACCGATGGGACCTACGTTGGATCGTGTCCCAGAACAAAAAGACTGAACGCCATTCGGAACTGATGACTGTAAAATGAGTGTAGGAGGTCTTTGAGGAGCTCCTTAATTACAAAATTATTCATGATAAAAATTGCACTGATCTCAAATTCCCAGCTTCTTGTAAATTTTACTATGATACTGCATAAAAATGGTTGATAGCTTTTAAAAATCTAAGGTAAACCAGATCCAGCCTCGGGATGTTGTGAAGGAAATCACCTCCAAATAACTTTAAATCTTTCACTCTTCTTCTTCTTCTTCTTTTTCTTTTCTTTTTTTTGGTAAGGGAATGACACATACTGAATTATCTATCTTTTTTAAGGTGATCCCTAAATTATGTTATGGTTGAGAAGAAATCCTCTAAGATATGTAAATGCTAAATTCTTCTGGTTTTATAGACATCTGCATTGAAAAACAAAACAAAGCGAAAATATAGATGCCATTGAAACCCATCATTACGTTTGTGATCTAGATAATAAAGCAAGCAGACCCGAGCAATTCGCTAACACTAACGCTATTCTTTACATAAACAGTAAATGTTTAGATTTTCCTGTTCACTGACTAACAGCACACATATCATAAACACTAAGCTGTTATAGTACGTTTCGTGTGTTGATTCACTTTAACAGTTGTTAGTGTGAAGACAGGAAAAGAAAAGTGGGTGTAATGAGACCATGTGCAGTATGCTGTGAAAACAGAGGCCCTTATTTGGCATAATGGGTTGCACCATAAGGGCCATAAAATTGTGCATGTGTTAGTATCATTTTAATTATTACGGGTGCCACATGTTAAGCAGAATAGCGGAACTACTAAAACAGCTTCAAAATCCTTACTGCTGATCGCTGCATTTAATTACAAATAGGAACATTTGGAGATAGGTCACCATAAAACCCTTCTGTTGTCAAATGAGCTCAAATCTGATTTTTGTAATTATGTTTTTATACCACAGATCCTGTTGAATAACTATAGGGAATAAAATTTTAATAAGTGCTGATTAAATGTAGGTATATCTTGCTTCCTAAGAATATTTATGAATGCTCATCACACTTAAATCAAGGTACCATCACTATTTTCCTGTGGACAGTGCTTTGATCACCCTCCCTTCATGCAAATAAGCTGAATAAGTTTATGTGCCATGAAATATTGTTTTTTTTTTCCATTGAAGCATAAAAGCCCTGGATTTCAATTATTCATTCTGTTTGTGAGCACTGTGTACTGTATTGTAATTCTCTAGAACTAAAGTGTTTTCATTACCCCATTCCATGTCAGACTCAGTGGGGTCTTGTAATTTACTTTTCTAAGGCAGGATTCTATCAAGGAAGGTGACAACTTACATTGATCTTTTGTTCCCTCCTAGAATAAATATAGTTAGAGACAGTAAGTTCAGTTGTTTTTTCCTTTTTAATCTTTCTTTTCTTTGGAATTGTTTGTTTGTTTATGGGTTACTTGGGTTCTAAAATCACAAATGTGTTGTGTTTACCAAGACAAATGGTGCTTTGGGGTGCTTCATATGTGTCATATTCCCATCTTGTCAAAGATGATTTTGAAATTTTGCTTAGTGGTTAGGCCTTCTAGCTCTTTTGAACGTGAAATTATCACTGTGTTTCCAATAGAGATGAGAAGTGTGAGGTGAACCGAAGAAGGAATTGCTAATGGGTTATGGCGCATGAAAGTCTTGAGTTATTACAAGGATATAAGCCAGACACAGAGCTGGCATATTTTACAAGTGATATCTGTTAATGTTGGTATGTGATCTCACAAGATATTAAAGCAGGTACACTTAAGAGCTATCCATATGGATTCATACATTTCTGGTCTTTGTTAAGTCCAGAACATAAAAGCAATTCTTACTCTATGGAACAGAGAAGTTGAGCCTTTGGATCAATAATATTTCTTTGGAAAAGTCATGTCCTTCTGTATATTCCAGAAGACCACATCACTGAAGAAGTTGCTCACTGATTTTGGAGAAAGGAATCTAGTTTTCCAACAAAGATATTTCTCAAGATCATGACATAGTTCTCTTTGTAAAACTTTCACAGGTTATCTGTTGTTGTTAAGGACTTAACACACATTTTAGACAGCTGTTTTAATCTCCAAATAGTTCTGCAATGTAAACATTCAAAGAGTAGTACATGTTCTCCATAGTCCCTGTTGCAGATAAATGTTAAGGCAGCACTTTGGTAAAGACCTGGAAGACTTGTACGTCACTATGAGACAGATGCTATCCTTTTGGCAGCTGGGTATCGCTGCCTGAATACATCATTCTGATCCAGTACCCAGAGACACAGAGGAACAAGCAGTGCTTCTCTTTGAAGTAAAAACACAATATTGTGAGTGATCTTTGGAATACTAGATGATCCTTACTTGAGATTCACAGCTTCCCCAGTGCCGTATGTGGAGTCTCATAGTCGTCATCTCTAAGGAACGGGGAAGGGGAACTCAGCCAACGCCGAAGGCAGAAGTTCCAAAGTTCTGCCTCTGTCATTTGAAAGCATCCTTGACAGTCTTCAAAGGATGAAGATCAACTTCACTGAATCAAAGACAGAAGATCAACTTTTGTCTTCAGCTCAGTTCTGAGAAGTCAACTAAATGTCTCTAAAACTCAGGTGACACCGTTTTGAACTCTAGGATTGATATACTGTAGGAGATAATAAGAGTGAGTTTGAATTTATGAGCAAATTAATTAATTATTGTGGAAAACCTGAGAATCACTGAAATTGCTCATGGGGATGGATAAGGAGAAAACTCCTACAGATACAGGAATCATTTACCAGGAGCAATGTTTAGCACAGTAATTATATTACTATATAATAACAAATAAATTATATAATAATATATGTAACATAGGAGCAGATTTTTAAATCAATAGGAATAAAAAGAAGGATAAGCAAAGATGAATAGCAGGGATTTTCCTGACAATCCAGTGTTTTAAGATTCCATGCTTCCCATGTAGGGAGTGCAGATTCGATCCCTGGTTGGGGAACTAAGATCCCACATGCCTCTTATCTATTTTTTGCTGTGCTGGGTGTTCATTTCTGTGAAGGCAGAGATGGGGGACTATTCTCCAGTTGCAGTGTGCAGGCTCCTCATTGTGGTGACTCCTCTTATTGTTGAGCACAGGCTCTAAGGCTCACAGGCTTCAATAGTTGTGGCCTATGGGCTCAGTAGTTGTGGACCGTGGTTTCTAGAACTCAGACTCCATAGTTTGGCACACTGGCCTAGTTGCTCTGTCGTATGTGGGATCTTCTCAGATCAGGGATCGAACCCATGTCTCCTGCATTGGCAGGTAGAGTCTTTACTACTGGGCCACCTGGGAAGCCCACCTTCTTTTTCTAATATTTAGCTTTAAACAAAGATTGATCACAAATTTTGTTTTAAATAGTTTTGTAAAAAGATGCAGATATTTTTGGCTAGTAGATATCGAGAGAGTCCCTTGGACTGCAAGGAGATCCAACCAGTCAATCCTAAAGGAAATCAGTCCTGAATATTCATTGGAAGGACTGATGCTGAAGCTGAAACTACAATACTTTGGCCATCTGATGCAAAGAACTGACTCATTGGAAAAGACCCTGATCCTGGGAAATTTGAAGGCAGGAAGAGAAGGGGACAACAGAGGAGGAGATGGTTGGATGGCATCACCGACTCAATGGACATGAGTTTGAGCAAGCTCCGGGTGTTGGTGAAGGACAGGGAAGCCTGGCGTGCTGCAGTCCACGGGGTTGCAAAGAGTTGGACACGACTGAGCAACTGAACTGAACTCAACTGAGATATTCCCACTATTGGCTCACATCCTCTGAGACTGCAGGACACTCAGCCACCACTAGGTGTCCACAGAGTTAGCATTTAGAATTTCTGTGCTTGAAGGGTTTGGATGAACATCTTGACGCCTTTCCAATTCTATATCCCTTCTCTTCCTTTGAAACCTGGAATGCACCTGATGCTGGAGATACAGATGATGAGCCTGCAGTCAGGGGTTTGAAGAGATAGAAAGGCCAGAAAACATATATCAATCCAAGAAAGTACCTGTTAGAGCAAAAAGATGTGACCATTGTTATAAAATCTAAAGGGTGACCATGCTCACTTCCTGCTCTGTTGGACAAGCTTCATCACAACCATCAATTGTAGATCAGAAGCCAAAACTAGCCAACACCATCATCTCTATGTCTTCATGAGCCCCTCTGAATCCTCATGAAGTTTTCACTGGAAATCTTTATGCCTCCTTTAAGAAAAATGGATGATTCACTTCTACCGCAGAAGGACTACTAGGGAACATTGGTAATTTTAAGGGGAGTTACCTCATAATTATTTTCTTCATGTCTTTGGGGTCAAGAGACCTAAGTGCTAAAGGAAAATCTATTTCGTGGAGTCATCTTCTGTTATTTCTAATGGGAAAGTTTCTGTTCTATTTTTATTTTCTATTTTTTTTTTTTATTAAGAGGATGTACCTACTGGTGAATTTGGTCAGAGGGTTTATTAGCCAGTTGACAGGGATGTCTTAGACACCTGGCTGTGCTTGAGATGAGCCGCGCTGCGGGAGAAGCAACAGGTAAACAGCATCGTGATTTCTGGCTCACTTTCTATCCTGGTGTTTTTTCAAGATGGTAACTAGGTCATGACCATTTCATACAATCTCTCAAAGTTGTTACTGTCATGAAATTTAATTGTTTTCCTTTTCAATGGGAAATTTGATTTCCATTATCCTACATGCCTTTCTTTTTTAAAAAAAATTATTTTAAAATTTATTTTATTTTTGGTTGTTTTGGGTCTTCATTGCTGCACAGGAGTGTCCTCTAGTTTTGGCAAGCGGGGACTACTGTTCGTTGCAGTACACAGGCTTCTCATTGAGGTGGCTTCTCGTTGCAGAACACAGGCTGTAGGCCTGTGGGCTTCAGTAATTGCCGTACGCGGGCTTAATTGCTCTGCAGCATGTGGAATCTTCCTGGACCAGGGATCAAACCTGTCCCCTCCTTTGGCAGGTGAATTCTTATCCTCTGGACCACAAAGGAAGTCCCTACATGGCTTTTTTAAATTCAAAAATGGTGGTAACTACAGTTTCATTTTCCTAAGACACATGTTTATTCGTGTATCATAAAATACTTCAAAGTATTTTCCCAAGCTAAGTTGGAGGGGGAAAAAAAATCTGATACTCTTTCTGAGAAATTTAAAACAAAAATTTTCTAGAAGCAAGTCTTCTTGCAGTTATGCCATGAGGCATGTTACATTCATTGGTTGACCGCAATTGTCCCAAGGCTCCTGTTTCCATATGTCATTTCTGGAACTTACTGTACAAATTCTAAATTAGCAGTGAAACTATTCTTGTTAGTATTTGGCATTTATAATTATTAAAATGTTTGACAGCAAACATAAGCAAATATATCATCAAGGATATTAATATTATCCATGTATGTATATATAATAAATATTTATGTATCCTTAATATACACATATATACTTATATTTTAGACTTACATATAAATGTATATCAGCTTCCACGGTGGCTCAGTAGTAAAGAATCTGCCTGCTAGTGCAAGAGATGCAGGGGACATGGGTTTGATCCCTGGGTTGAGAAGATCCCTGGGAGAAGGAAATGGCAATCCACTCCAGTATTCTTGCCTGAAAAATCCCATGAACAGAGGAACCTGGTGGGCTATAGTCGATGGGGTCACAAAGAGTCAGACATGGCTGAGCACACGGGAATAAATGTATACATTGTATGTTTTTATGTACACACAGTTCTTTAATTAGTTTCAGGTCCAAACTTGATTTACATCAAAAACATTTTGTAAATTCAGGGAGTAAAGATGCATAGTCGTGACAACTCAACTGCACAGAATAGGCCTTCTCGGAAGATTTAATTTGCCAGATTTTCTATCTACTGACCTTTAGGAGAGGAACAAATCAAAAGGCAACAAGCTGTTACTGGAAAATTTAAGAACAAGGTGTATCAGCCTTGTCGTTTAGGGTCAACAAGTTCTGCAAAGTGTCCTGGGTTAGGACCCTTTCAGACCTTTGCAATTTACATCTCTTATGGAAAGAAGTCTGCTTGACTCTCCTTTGCTCTGTCCCTTTCTCAGACCTCTGAGATCAGTTCTCATGTCTTGCATATTCTTCTGTTGTTTCTCTTCTTATTCTAAATTACAGGTCCTGTGAACTAGCCCACTTTTCTGTCCCGGCAGGTGGATGGGCACTTACCCCTCCTTCTCCCTGCCAAGCTGGTGGCTTCTCACCCTGGCATCCCCAGTGCCTAGCATGGTGCAGAGTCTATGGGAACCACTTAGTGCTTCCGTCAGGTTGAACTGAGTTCCAGATGTTGAGCTAGTTGGATGTTAACTGAAAGAATTAAGCACTAAGAGTGGGCTGGTTTCCACTTAATTGAATTTTCTAGTTAACTAAAAATAAATGAGTTTGGTGTGTGTGTGTGTGTGTTTCAGCCCTTACCGAGACATGTTCTTGCTGAATTAGGAAAAGTCTAATTAATATGTCAGCTCTTCTACTGAGCACCAGTGAGTTTCTTCCCTGGTGGCTCAGATGGTAAAGAATCCGCCTGTAGTGCAGGAGACCCAGGTTCAATCCCTGGGTTGGGATGATGCCCTGGAGAAGGGAATAGCAATCCATTCCAGTATTCTTGCCTGGAGAATCCCAAGGACAGAGGAACCTGGCAGGGTACAGTTCACAGGGTTGCAAAGAGTTGGGCACGAATGAGGGATTAACACTTTCACTTTCTACATCTGACTCGTCTAGAGCAGATCACATTTTGGCACATCAAAGGGGCTTAACAATTCTTTGTGGAATGAAAAAGTTGTTTATCTTATTTATTCCTATAACAGATTTTTAATTTTTTAATAAAAAATATATTTTAAAATTTTACTATTTATTTATTTTTGGCTGTGCTGGGTCTCCGTTGCTGCTCGGGCTTTTCTGCAGTTGAGGTGAGTGGGGGCTACTCTCGAGCTGTGGTGTGCAGGCTTCTCATTGTGGTGGCTTCTCCTGTTGCAGACCATAGGCTCTAGAATATTTATGGCGATAGTTATGGCGTTTGGGCTTAGTGGCTCTGCGGCATGTGGGATCTTCCTGGACCAGGGATCATACCATGTCTCCTGCATTGGCAGATGGATTCTTCAACACTGAGCCACCAAGAAAGCCCCTTAATTGCCTATCTTTTGCTGGATTTTCAACAAACAGGATTGGTGAAATTATAATAATTCTTAAAGAGGAAATTTAGTGTGTTGAAACCACAGCCACACCAGAATTTCAGTTGCCTCAGTATCATAATATTTGAGGCTTAAAGATTAAGATTTTGGTGAGAAATACTTTAAGGAAGACATGAGTAGAAACTGCCTTGAGGACAAGGATTTCGAATGCTGGTTTTTATACCAGTCTTTGATAGTAAGAATGTCGGTGAGAATCAGAAATATTAAATATGCTTCAAAGACACAAAACGAAAAATTTAAGTTGAAACCAAATACCAATATACTTACATGTGTGGTGGATTTTTTTTTTTTAAATTATTGAAAATGACACTGAACGAGAAAGATGTTGAGGCTCCAATTTAATTTTGCCCTCCTTCACGTTTCCTCCAACCTTCATATTGTTTGACAGTATGTTGCATGACTGTTGCCTGTAAGTGTGAAAAGTCAAGATGAGAGTTCACAGCAGGTTGATGGCCTAGAGATGAGGACACTTCAAAGTTGTAAAGGTATTATTCTCACATGGAGTTATTTCTCAGTGGGTGTGAACAACAGCTACTCATCAAGCTGCTGCAGTGTGAAATAGAGCTTCCTGAAAAATGATGTGCAGACATATGCAGAAAGCCACATGCTTAGTACATGCACAGACGGCCTGCCTAACTTCCAAGTGTGGGAATAATTGCTGTGAGGTGAGCTAGAAATGCAAAAGTCCCCATCATAAGTAGCCAGGGAGAGATGTGGCTTGGAGTCACCACCTATACTTTGGGTTCCAGGTAGGCAAGTTGTTGGAGGAGAAAAAGTGAACAGTGAAGCTGCACTGGAGAAATAGGAAGGATCTGGTTTTACACTGGAGTCCCTAACCTCCTGGATCTAATGCCTGAAGATCTGAGGTGGAGCTGATGCAATAGCAATAAACTAAGGTGCACAGCAAATAATGAGCTTGAATCATCCCTCCTTCCCTGGTCTGTGGGAAAAATGTCTTCCACGAAGCCAGTCCCTCGTACCAGAAAAGTTAGGCACTGCTGGATAAGACACTGGAAGCCTTTCTATTAACGCTTGAAGACCTACCAGTGGTGGGAAAGCAATTTTGTTCACCCTGCCATCCACTGTGTCACAACTTGGTGGTCCTAATTGGGTTTCATGAGTTTCCACTGCTGAATGAAGAGATTCGTGTGCAGAGGGAGGCCCATGCCCACGGTGCTGTGTGTCTGCTGAGCCACTCTCTGCCGCAGACCACACATGCTCCCAGGGTCCAGGCATTTGTACTAGATTTGTTTGCATCTTTTCTCCAAATAACTCTGGTGCTGCACACAGACCTCTACATTAATATTTTTCTCAACTTCATGGTTCTCCTTTGATTCTGATAAGTGTGCAGTCAGGAGGCAGGCAGTTCCGGAAGTGACTAGAATGATACATAATTTTTTTTAAAAGATTTTTTGACATGTGGACCATTTTTAAAGTCCTGGTTGAATTTTTTTGGCTTCCATGGTGGCTCAGTGGTAAAGAGATGCAGGAGATGTGGGTTAGATCCCTGGATTGAGAAGATATCCTGCAGAAGGAAATGGCAACCCACTCTAGTACTCTTGCCTGGAGAATCCCATGGACAGAGGAGCCTGGTGGGCTACAGTCCATGGGGTCACAAGAGAGTCAGACATGACTGAGCAACTCAACAACAACAACAAGTTGTATTTGTTACAATATTCTTTCTGTTCTATGTTTTGGGTTTTTTTTTTTTTTTTTTTTTTTTAGTTGCAAGTCATGTGGGATCTTAGCTACCCACACAGGGATATCGAACCTGCACCCCCTGCATCAAAAAGGTGAAGTCTTAACCACTGGACTACCAGGGAAGTCCCATGATGAATGATTTTGAATAAGACATAAATAAATCAGATCTCCTTGGAGTGGGGTGGGGTGGAGAAAAAACATACAAGTGTTTGTATTTATTTTACCCCACATGTTTAAAACAGGATTCAAGTGGCTTACCAAAAATAAAATAAAATAAAATAAAATGGTATGTATGCCATAAGGCCTATGAAAATACTAACAGAAAATATAAATTTTGAGGAGGAAGACTCAAATATGCTAACCAGGAGGGTTAATGAGAATAAGGATGACTCATCTCACTACACAGATGGAAGTTTACTTCTGTGGTTTGGTTGCCAGGTGTGCCAACTCCGTGGTGTTAATCTCTAGGTTCATTGTGTGGGAGGCCCTAGTGAATTCTTGCCTTCAGTTAGAAAAGACCCAGATAAAGAGATGCAACTCGCCAGGAATCCTGAAGCTGGGCAGGCTGGGGGTCAGCTGTTGCTTCATATTCTAGAGCTGTTGCTTGCTGTTCTGTAAGGCTCGATTGTTGGGGGACAAGAGTCAGCTGACCAAAAAAAATATACTGGGGCAGATTGTTTCTCATTCTCATTGGCATTCATTTGTTTTTTTTTTTTTTTTAAATAGCTTTTAAATTATTGGAGTAACATATGTTCCTTGCATACTCCCAAACAGAAGTATGAAGATGAAAATAAAGATCTCCAAGCCAATTACTCAGCAACAACCCTGAGGATGAGAGGATGCAGTCTCTTGCGCTTGGGTCTCCTTGCGCACATGCACACACCAGCTTAATAAAAGGCTGGGGTCTTCTTTGACTCTTCACTTTCTCTTACACCCAATAACCAATCTATCCCACTTTCTTGACCTTCACCATTCATAGACTTGGGGCTCTTCTTCCTACCCCATGATGCTGCTAACTGCTCTGAGCCATCGTCAGCCTTCCCTTGGCACATCCTTATCGCTGTCTCCCACAATCCTGCCATAGCCTCTCCTCAACACTGTGTCAGAGTGATCCTTTGAAGATGCAAGTCAAATCCGGTTTCTCCTATGTTCAAAAACTTCCAGTGACTTTCTAACTCACACAGAGAAAAGCCCAAATCCTGCACTGTCGTAGCATTCCTAGTCCTACTCTGGTCTACACCACCCATCCTCAGCTGGCATTCCATTGTGTTTTAATTTCTGGTGACATAGTATTCCAGCTCACAACTGTGCCGTAGTTTTGCCGTAGTTTAGTTAACCAACTAAACTATGATGAATACCCTCTCTTCTCATTTTTTCCCTGCTGTACACAAGGCTGAAACAAACATATTGGCACGCACCTGACTACACAGTTCTGCAGTTTTTGCCTTCAGAAACACGGCGCCAGACTTCTTTTGCAGAAACATTATACCAATTTGCACGGCTACCAACCTTTTTCTTTCAGAAGCCGCCTCTGGTTAGAGTTCAGCTTTTCTGGTGGCCAGGGAAGACTAAGCAAGTCTTGGAATTTTACATCTGAATTCCTATTTTGATGGTGGTGAGATTTTGAACTACTGTTGGCATCAGATTCAGTGCCAGTCTTCTTGCTTTGCCTTGTCAAATTGGACAGGGAGACGGCTGTCTTGCAAAAGTGGAATTGTCACTAATTGGCCACAGAGGAAAGATTGAAAATCTTGCCAAAAGTCTCCTGCCTTCTAAGGGAATAAAAATCCTCCATAAAATTTTCCCTCTCATTAAAAAGAAACCAACCCAATATGAAAAGCACCTTTATAAACAAGGAGGCACCGTAGAAATTTTGAAGCATTGATATTCTTGTTGAGGCACTGCTGGTACCGCCTCTGCGTGAGCAGTATTAGTGGGGCTCATGAATGCACAGATCAGGAGGCTTGTCTGTCCAGCCTTCCCATTTCTTTCTTTTTTTTTTTTAAACCAGCTTGTTACGTCCTGTTAAGAAATGTCAAAGCAGAAGCAACAGTAAATAACTTTTGACTTCACTTTGGCGTTTTCATTTAGATTAAAGCTGAGCACTTCAGGTACAGTCTACATACAAAATGCGTGCTCTAGAAAATGTTTTGTCACTTGTAATGTTTGGAATTCAAGTGGGTTTTCTTTATCATGACAAAATGAATTTAGCGAGAGGTAATCATCACTTCATACTGAGAATGACAATGACGTACTTGTGTCCACTGAGTGAATACAGTGGAAAACTTCATGTTCTGTAAGAAACCGAGTTAAATCATTAATTCTGCTTTCCAAATAGCATGTATTCCATAGCACTTTATTAAAAATATTATATGCACTTTATAAAAATCTAGCCAGATGACACTCTACTGAATATTTCAGAGAACCGGATTTTAACAAATCTATTTCTGTTTAAATTTAAAAGAATGCGAATATGTTTACAAGTCTAGAAATATGTATGTTGGAGTTTAAAATGTGATTGAATAAATTTTCAGGAGTTAAACCACTTATTTTTAGAATTTAAAGTAGGCTTTAATTTTAGATTTTCCTAAAATGAAACAAAAAAAGACAAATGCTGCCTTCTATAAGATGTCAGAGTTTGGGGGAATAGTTAATCTTTGAATTTTTCACTGAGATAAATAATTTATATTAATATATAAATGCCTTGATTTTGTTTTATTAAAAATTTTTTTATGGCAACCCTGTCTTTGCCCTTGGTTATCACTTGGCTACACCTGGCAGGGTATCCAACTTACCCCAGTCCACTCTTCTCAGCTTCCCAGCATCAAGACTGGAAAAGGAAGGGATGAAAAAAATAAGTGAAACATGCTAGGAGAATAAATCATGGCATTTGTTTGGATTAATGTATTCCTAGTCCAATGTTTGTGATTTAAATAACATTCAAGATTGCTAAAGATCTCTCTCCCCATTGTTTCATTGTCAAGTTTTTGTATCCAACCACAAATAATTTTCTTTGGAGCATTCTATAAAGTGAATTAAAAAATTAGTTTGAAATTTTAGATTCAAATAAAACAAATCTTTTGTTTCATTTCATGAACCTTTAGAAGTGAGAAGAATCTTGAAATAACAGGTTCTGACTTTCTACTAAGCTTGCCTACACCCTGATTGAACTTAGCCTTCCATCCCTCCCGGCCTGTACCAGGGGAGCCAAAAGCTGATGGAGGAAATTACACCATCAGCGTAGCTGTAACCACCTTAACTTTAGGGCCGTGAATATCAACTAGGCCCTTGGCACTGTCAGAAATTACACTTCCCACAATAATAGCTACGAAACAATGACCTACCTCTTGCCAAAGACAACGTTCAATACTCATGTACTCATGTATTTGTTCAACAGCAGGGGTTGGCTCTCTCTTCTTGGAACATCTTCTATCAAAAGCTAGGGGACAACACATGTCTCTTCTCTGCTTCTCTGCCTAACTCTCTCTACTTCCTCTGTGTCTTTTGCGGGTGCTTTTCCTAGATCTGCCCATTGGCAAGCTTTAGGGCTTTTCTCCTCAGCTCTTTAATTTTCTCTACATTCACCCTTTTTCCCTAAGCAAATTCATTTAATTTCATGACTTTTTCTATCAACATTCTGATGGTTCACAAGAGGAGACAGACTCAAAAAGTAATTCCCAGACTCTCCACTCCTGTGAACTCTAGATTCAGCAAATCCACTGCCCCCTTCACATCTCCATTCAGATGTACAATGATACCTCAGTCTTGAGGCTGAAACAAATCTACTCCCTTGCCCAAGCTTTCCCCACCTCGTCATCTAGTTGCTTAGGCTCAATGTTCAATGCTTAGCAACCATTCTTTTTTTTTTTTTTTTTAATTGGAGTGTAATTGCTTTATAATGTTGTGTTAGTTTCTACTGTACAAAAATGTGAATCAGCTATATGTATACATATATTCTTTCCCTCTTGGACCCCACCCCCACCCCTCTCCCCATCCCCTTCCTCTAGGTCATCACAGAGCATCGAGCTGAGCTCCTTGTATTATACAGCAGTTTCTCACTAGCTGTCTATTTTACACATGGTGGTGTATTTGTGTTAAACCTAATCTCCCAATTTATCTCCCCTTCCCCATGTCACATGTCTATTCTCTGCATCTGCGTCTCTATTCTTGCCCTGAAACTAGCAATCATTCTTGATGAATTTCTTTTCTTGGCTCTCTACACCTAATGTACTTCCTTCACTCTAAGTTGCTTCAGTCATGTCTGACTCTGTGGGACACCATGGACTATAGCTCGCTAGGCTCCTCTGTCTGTGGGGATTCTCCAGGAAAGAATACTGGAGTGGGTTCCAGTATTCTTGGGCTCCCCTCCAGGGGATCTTCCTGACCTAGGGATTCAACCTGTGTGTCTTATGTCTCCTGCACTGGCAGACAGGCTCTTTACCACTAAAATGTACTGGTGATTCATTTTGGCTCTACCTCCAAGATATACCTGACTTTCTTCATTTCACTGCCATGGCACCACCAAAAACATTACATGGCTCACCTGTCCTGTAGAAATATCTTCCTAAATAGCTTTTCAGCTTCTATATCCCATTTAACAAAATCTCTCCTCCACATGGCAACCAGGTTGAGCCCTCCAAAGTATATGGCAAATTATGTCAACTACTTAAAATGCTCTGATGTTTTTCCATTGCAACAGAATAAAATTTAAACTCCTCCAAGGCCCCACGTGATCTGCTACCTGCTCATGTCTCAGCCCTCATCTCTCCTGGCCCTGCCTTGTTTACTCAGTCTCAATCCCTGCTGTCTCCTTCATCTTTGTGAACACACCCGGAGGATTCCCACTGGAACATCTTTGATGTTTATTCCGCTTGGAATGTAGACACAAAGCTTGCCTGTGTGTCCAGTTCTGTTCTCAGCTGATGTTGCCTTTCCTTAGAGAGTTTCCCCCTTCTGTGCTAAGTTGCTCTCGTAGTGTCTGACTCTTTGTGACTCTATTGATTGTAACCTGCCAGACTCCTCTGTCCTTGGGATTCTCCAGGCAAGAATCCTGGAGTGGGTTACCATTTCCTTCTCCAGGGGACCTTCCTGACCCAGGGATCAAACCCACATCTCTTAATGCCTGTTGCGTTGGCAGGCGGGTCTTTACCACTAGCCCCACCTGCGAAGCCCAACTTACTTGGGCTAAGATATCCTCTGTCCTTCATCACTGACTATAGTATCATCTTATTTTATTTTCTTCATGGCACTGGTGGGCTATAGTCTATGGGGTCGCAAAGAGTGGGACATGACTGAAGCGACTTAGCATGCATTAAGCTGTGTCGATCTTGGAATAACGCCAAGTTCTCTCATGCTCTTTATTTACAAGCGTGACATGATCAGAGCTGGATTCCAGATAGATGAGTTTGGAGTCTAAGCGCTTTTTGAGATGTCAAAGAGCACAGGCCCTTGTGAGCTTTACTTTTCTGTGTGATGGACAAGAAGGTTTAGAGCCATCAGGGAAAGTACTGGTCACCTTGCTGCTTCATCGAAGACCTATATACCTAGTGCCTTGTTAGCTGGGTAGGATGAGGAAGGAGGGCTCTCTCTTCCTAAAGGGGACACTCTTCCAGTTGCTGTGAAGACCCATCTTCATTCAGGAATTTCTTTGGATAGCAACAAAAAGCAGCCCTCAACTTTGACTGAGTTCTGTGTTCAAAGGCAGGGCTGCCATATGGTAGAGGCCAGGCAGCCCTGTTGTGTTTACAGCCTGGGCAGTTTTGGTCTGGGTCAGCCACCACCATGACCAGGCTGAACTCTTTCCACATTCCTGACCTGTCTCTAGGTAGCAATTGTCTTCCAGGCCAACCTATTGAATGTGTATTTCTCCCTTTCTGTTTAATGTAGTGCTTATCTGAAATCAGAAAGGGTCTCATAAAGAGAGGTCCTCAGGAGTGCTGAGGGATTGGCTTGACTGCTTTGATTGAAGTAAAAAGATTTACTTTTCCTCTTTGATTCAGGACAACGCATTGTCTTTTATCATCTGAAAAGGGGGCTGCGTTGAGAACCTCTGCCAGTTCCTTCTTTCCAAAAACCTGTCATCACTTAACCTCCCTTAATGACAGTCTGTGTGTAAATTTCCCAAATTTTCACTTTTATAAATTCCAACTACAATGCAAATCATGTATAATATGTATCATACACAGTCGTGTCTTGATATGGTTATTATCCCATATTATTTTTACTTAAGATAATTAGTCATATATTTTTTGTTATCGTAATCGTCAAGTGTTTTAAAAAATCATCTGTGAAAATCCAACACAAAATATTCTTCTGTCCTAAACATATTTAGTTTACTCAAGAACCTGGGGTCTGTGTCATCAAGAAAGACTTAACTATCCCACAAATTTATACTCTGATTTTGAATACATTTTGGCACAAAAGGAGCATGTAAGATTGAAAGTAATTTTGGCTTCCACACTTGGTTTATATTTGTTTGTGAACTATGGTTCCATTGGCTGAAGTGCTTTGAAAACTGACAGTAATGAGATTTAAGTTCCTGTGAAATCTGACTCTCAGATGCCGTCATGTTCTAGAGTGTGATTTTTCTCTCGATCTTTCAGTTTTTATTTTGAGAGTCATTATTATCTTAATCTATTTCCAACAATCCAAAATCTGCGGCTTACTTTAATTCCATAACTCTTTATAAGACAGCAAAGAAGCAAGCAAGCACATGTGTGTGTATGTGTGCGCACTAACTGCGCTAAGTGTCTTCAGTTGTGTCTGACTCTTTGTGACCCATGGGGTGTAGCCCATTAGGCTCCTCTTGTCCACGGGATTCTCCAGGCAAGAATACTGGAATGGGTTGCCATGCCCTGCTCCAGGGGATCTTCCTGACCCAGGGATGGAATCCACGTCTCTTATGTCTCCTGCATTGGCAGGCTGGTTCTTTATTGCTAGTGCCACCTGGGAAACCCATGTGTGTGCTTAATGACTATTGCAGAGATAAAGAGCAAAGATCAATAAAGGACTTTTCCAAGTGAAGTGTGATATATAATATCTGGGAAGCAGTATTAATAGGTGATCATTCTCATAAACATTGCTCCCTCTCATTTTTAGCATAAGAAATGACCGGGTAGTTGTACCATATCGGTGTGTCTATGCTTGCCCAGCTCTCAATACACAAACATTTAAGAGAGTGGTCAAGTCTATGAATTATCTTTTGAAGCTACAATAAAAATAATAACTCAGATGAACATCTTGTCTAATTAACAGGACAAATTTTGATACGCTGAGTTTTTGTTTATTCAAGAAATATTTATAAAACGTTTATTATGTTTGCCCTGTTCTAGCCCACGGGAGTAGAGTAGTAAACTAAATAATTGTTTTTTTCCACCCAGAGTTTATGTGTTTATATCTAACCTGATCTTTACCCCCCAGCCCTTCCTTCCCCTCCACAATTATTTGTTTGTTCAGCTACATTTCATGCTGAGCATGTAAAATCAAATAAACATGAAGTAAAAATTGTCTTGTTTTGTGAGTTCTCACTCTCATTCCCTATTTCCCTTTTCCAGCTTATACCTTCCAAGTTACATGTGAGTTAAACTGCACTTTTAAAATGATATCTTCTGAAGCGAATTTAGACTATCAAATACCCTTTCTTATTCATTTCCTTTTTTATTAACTTTTTATTTTGCACTGGAGTGTAGCCGATTAACAATGATGTGATAGTTTCAGGTAAACAGCAAAGGGACTCAGCTGTACATATGCATGTATCCATTCTCCTCCAACTCCCCTCCCATCCAGGCTGCCACAGAACATTTGAACAGAGTTCCCTGTGCTCTACAGTAGGTCCTTGTTGGTTATCCATTTTAAATATAGCAGTGTGTACATGTCCATCCCAAACTCCCTAACTATCTCTTTCCCCTCAGGCTTCCCCACACCACCCCAAACAACAATAAGTTCCCTCTCTTATCCTTTTTTCCAGATGGCTTCTTTAAAACAAATATAAAGAAATCCCTAGTCTAGAACTTAATGACTGTATCCACCTTTTATTTATAAGTTTACTTAAAATATAAAGTTGTAGGCCACACTTGAGGCAGCCCTGATGCCGCCTACCCTTAAATTCAGATCTCTGTGTTGGGGCTTTCATTTTGCTGCCTATCTTGTTTGGCCTGAGGTGTTTTGGGCAATAGGATACTTGACTGCTGGGATCTCAAAATTGACCACCATCTCCATGGACAAGAAAGCTTCATAAGCTTTCTTCATCAGCTTATAAGTAAGCCAGATAGATAAGGAAATAAAAGGCAAACATATAAACCCAAGGAAACAATTAGCTTCCCATTACAACCTTTTATCATCCAGTCCTGTGTAGGTCTGTGTCAACACAGATTGACAAAGTCATAGAATTTTATTAGACAATGTGAAAACTCATTTGCAAATTTTATGGCCGTCCATCATTGCTTGCATTCACAGTCCAGAGGCTCTCCATTGTTGGAAATAACAATTGGGAGCAGTGGTTGGACACGGCCAACCATAGAGGTTGCGATTTCTCAACGACAGGTGTTCTATCCTAATTACCTCCATTAGTTCCTCTTTACTGCAAGATTCTGTGTCCTGATTTGTATTCTCCTTACCGAACACCAGACCAGAACTAACAGCTCCAATGTGCAGCAAGACAATCACCTCCCCACCCTCCATGGACTATTTCAGTTCAGGGGCTGTTGTCAATAGGACTGTCCTGTGTGTATGGTCTGATGCCTAGCTTTCTAACCTGGGCAGGACTTCAGGCTGCAGGAAAAAAACATAGCCAGTGAAGAGTCAGACCTAGACATCTGTAATCTGTGAAAGGTGCTAATGAAAAAAGACACTTTCTTTGGAGGCAGTGGGTTTGAGCTGAATGGCCTAGAAAGCCAGGCCTCTGCTGTCACTCCACAAGAGCGAACAGCAGCGATCCAGGGGTGCAGACTCTGCAGTTCATCTCAAAGGGATGCTTTTGCTACATATTTGAGCAGGCATGGCTCGTTTCTTGAATATTTTTTCAAAATGTAGGGGACTTTAACAGTATTTAAGGTACCATTTTTACAAATCATGTATGTGTGGGCTTAGTCACTCAGTTGTGTCAGATTCTTTGAGACCCCATGGATTCCAGGGGATCTTCCTAAGGGATCAAACCTGGGTCTCTGACCTTGTAGGTGGATTCTTTACCATCTGAGCCACCAGTCCTGCAATGCTGTACTTAAATAAATTTTGCATTGTATATATTGCTTTTAAATAAATGAACCCTGCTGCTGCTGCTGCTGCTAAGTCGCTTCAGTTGTGTCTGACTCTCTGTGACCCCATAGACGGCAGCCTACCAGGCTTCCTGTCCCTGGGATTCTCCAGGCAAAAACACTGGAGTGGGTTGTCATTTCCTTCTCCAATGCATGAAAGTGAAAAGTGAAAGTGAAGTCGCTCAGTCGTGTCCGACTCTTCACAATCCCATGGACTGCAGCCTACCAGGCTCCTCTGCCCATGGGATTTTCCAGGCAAGAGTACTGGAGTGGGGTGCCATCGCCTTCTCCATATCATCACCCTAGGAGATAGGTATTCTGAGTTTTTGTCTACTTTTCTTCTCCCATCCTTTCTTGTCTTGTTTTTCCCTCCCCTTTCTTCCTTCTCCTTCTTCTTTAGCAGTGGAGGGTCCTATGGGTCAATTCATTTGACTGAGGCTACGTAACTTTTATTTTTATTTCTTTTAATTGGAGGCTAATTACTTTAAAATACTGTAGTGGTTTTTGCCATACATTGACATGAATCAAGCCATGGGTGTACATGTGTTCCCCATCCTGAACCCTCCTCCCACCTATATAACTTTTAAGTAGATGAGCTGGGAGTGAAATGCAGCCTTCTAGATCCAAAGACTGTACTTTTCCTATGTCCCCTAGGTTCCTATTCCATTCGATGTTCCTCAGTGAAATGATGACAGCAGACAGGCAGCCTGTTACCTTTATGAATCTAAATTCTTGAGTATCTGTTATTGCACAAGTGAAGCATAGAAGTGACTGACTGCATTTTACTTATTTATTCATTTTATTTATTTATTTTGGTTGCACTGAGTCTTCCTTGTTGCATGAGGGCTTCGTCTGGTTGTGGTGAGTGGGGGGCTATTCTTTGTTGTGGTGCTCGGGCTTCTCACTGTGGTGGCTTCTCTTGGTGCAGAGCTGGGGCTCTAAGATAAACTAGCTTCAGTAATTGTGGTTGTGGTGCATGGGCTCAGTAGTTGTGGTGCATGAGCTTACTTGCTCTGTGGCATGTGGGATCTTCCTGGACCAGGGATCGAAATGGTGTCCCTTGCATTGCGAGGTAGATTCTTAACCACTGGACCAACACACAGGGGAGCCCTGACTGCATTTCTTATTTTCCTATGTACAGGGTCTGAATATGATTAGTCTTAAAAGCTCTAAGGGCTGTACTCTTGTTAAAGTTCTACATCTTTTTCTTTTCCAGGGGTACCCTTTCTTTAGCCATGGCCCAGTTCTTTTAGGAAATAAGTCAATGAGACAACGAGATGAAACCCAAAAGACTAAAAAGTGAAAATTAGATATCAACAAGGGGTCAGACATCACAATATATCAGGGTCAGAAATTTAAAGAGCCAGGGTATGGAGGTGTTTTGATTTTAATGTTATAAAAGGAAATGCTATAATTCAGAGCAATTGGAAGGGGCAGAGGTATAAAAGTGACATGGATGACTGGCAGTGGTTTCTCAAGGTCATGTCAAAGACATTGCTCATTCTTGGACCATGAGTTTTTAAGACTTTGGAATATAAATCTCACATTAAGTTACCATACTGCTAAATTTTGTTGTTTTTATTCTTTAGGTATTAAAACAATGTCTGGTGCTGTATCCTTACCTGAGCTGCCACAGAACAATTCACTATCTCTAAATCAGCTACTTAAGATGGGATGTGGGAGTGAGACTAGCAGGAAAGGATTATAATAGGGAGGGGCAGGATGTGAGTGTGTGAATGTCTATTTTTCTACCTTTGTCTTATGGGTAGTAAGACCAGAAGAAGCCTTCGCTGTTCCCACAGTGATGTCTTTTCGGTTCTAGTACCATTCCTTACATCTGTTATAATTCTTTTTTGCTTGCGTGGAGAAATTTAAATGGACACAAATAGTGCCCTTAGCAGAGTGGGTCGCCTGCATCATGTCCTCTCTTCAAGTGGGCTTCTTTCCCCTTTCTCCTGCTTCTTTTCATGATGCCACTAACTGCCTGACATTATCCTAGCTCCTCCAGTGGTGCTCCGGACTCGTCTATGATCAGGCTACATCAGAGAATGGCTCCCACAGTGAAGGCCTCTAGTTAGTTTAATCACCTGCAGAAAAAACCTCTACTGTTTTATCTACTGGTAAGCTTGTTATGTTCTGGTTTATAACTTCAAAAATATTTAGGATTGTTTAAAGGAGGCTTAGCCCCTTTAAAAAGCAGCTTCAGCGGAGCAGGATGACACAGGCAGTGATGAAAACCAAAGCTGTTGAGAGCTACAGCTGTCTGGTCCTTTCGTATGCAGATTTATGGAACAAGGAGGGGATTTGAGAAGGAGACGAGGGAAGACTCGAGAGAGTTGGTAAACACACAGTGAAGAACAGGGGCTCAGGCTTCAATCTCCCAGGAAATGCAGACTGACTCAAGGAATCAACAGCATTTACCACTGGACAGTACTTTTCATAATCCCAATAATGTGTTCTAGTCCAGTCTCCACATTTTACAGAAAGGGCAAATGCTTTGCTAAAGGTCACACAGCTAGCAGACACAGCTTCAGGAAGCTTCTGAGGCCAAGTGTCATGGTCTTTTCACTCACTCTTGCCCTGTGCTGGATAAATAATAAGTTGTCATTATATGTGTGTCCAGTGAGTGAATGACTGGATAAAAGCATTTATGATAACCAGTGGGTATATATTAAACATCTAGCATCATCCTGCACAATTTTAAACAAGCTAGGCACTGAGCTGAGAGAAGGCAGACAAGTAAGTCTTGTGGCACTGGCATTTTTATCTGGGTGAAGTCACATTTATTTGATGGCTTAGTTAATGTGCGTGCCCACAAATGCCTGCACAGCCTTTAATAGGCACTGACTGTACCATGAGCCATATAAATGATTATGAATAAAGATAGGCAAGCAACTCCAGGTTAAAGTAAAAAGGCTTTTATAAATATTATGCTTCTCAAAAGCCATACCGTTCTTTTGATTTTTAGATACTTTTAAGATGGAATCTCATTTTCTGCAGTTTTCTTGATGGAATAAAATGTTTTATTTACAGTAATCATTTCCTACTTATTTCTCAACTTGATCACTGCAATCCAGTTCTGATGCCAACTATCCAGAGTGAGGGCAGATGTCCCTTCACTTCAGACACCATCTGTAAGATCAGAGGTTCCCAGACCACTCATACTTCAGACCAACTGGTTATAGATTTGGGTGTTTTCATTACCTTTTCAGGTTTGTTAATTCACTAGAATGACTCACAGACTTAAGATTTTCAGATTACAGATTTTTTATAAAGGATATAAATGAAGAGTGGTCAAAAGAGGAGACTCATAAAGTGAAATCTGGTAGCACCCTAAATATGAAGCTTCTACATCCCCAGTCTTAAAATTTCCCAGCACGTCAATGTGTGTCACTAACCATGAAGCTCACCTGAACTTCAGTGTCCAGAGTTTTTATTGGATGTCTCATTATGATGACATTCGTGGCTGAATCATAGGTCATGAGGTTGGACTCAATCTCCATCTCCCCTCCCCTTCTGGAGCTTGGACTGATCTTATATGTGGTTCAAAGCCACACTCCTCCAACCACAGAAAAGATCTTTCTGACATGGCCAGCCCTCATCCTCATTAACATAAGCTTTCTGGGCCCATCATGAATAACTAAGAGACCCTTATCAGTGGGGAAAGTCCAGAGATTTAGAACAAATTCTGTATTATACAGTAATCATGTTACTCTATCACTATGCTGTTAAAAAATATGTGTCAGTAATTGTCCTGACCAGCCAACCTTTGAATAAGAAAACTGACCCACTTGTGCTGCCCGTCAAGGACTCTCTGGTCCCAGTCACTGGGATTTATCAACACCAGATCCCTTGATTATTAGTAAAAAACTGAGGTCCATGCCTTGCTGACTCACCACCACCATATAGGGCGAAACATCATGGTACCACGTGGAGGACTTGGTACTGCTGCTACTCCCCAGAAGAAGAGGGAGTTTTATACCTCCAACCACAATGCTCTTTTACTTCTCTGGCGTTCTCTTCCTATTGTTGTCGTTCAGTTGCTAAGTCATATTGCTAGGTTGTGTCCAACTCTTTGTGGCCCGTTGGACTGCAGCATGCTAGGCTTCCCTGTCCTTCACTATCTCTCAGAGTTTGTGCAGACTCATGTCCATTGAGTCAGTGATGCCATCCAACCACCTTATCCTCTGCACCCTCTTCTCCTTTTACCCTCAATTTTTCCCAGCATCAGGCTCTTTTCCAGTGAGTCAGCTCTTAGCATCTGGTGGCCAAAATATTGGACTTTCAGCTTCAGCATCAGTCCCTCCAATGAACATTCAGGGTTGATTTTCTTTAGGATTGACTGGTTTGATCTCTTTGCTGTCTAAGGGAGTCTCAAGAGTCTTTTCCAGCATCACAACTTGAAAGCATCATTTCTTAGTCACTCAGCCTTCTTTATGGTCCAATTCTCACAGCTGTACATGACTATTGGAAAAACCATAGCTCTTACTATATGAACCTCTGTTGGCAAAGTGATGTCTCTGCTTCTTATTGTGCTGTTTAGGTTTGTCAGAGATTTTCTTCCAAGGTGCAAGCATCTTATAATTTCTTGGCTACACTCACTATCTGCAGTGATTTTGGAGTGCTTCTCTTCCTATTCTAGGTTAACTGTTACACAACCCTTTGCATCAGCATTGTAAAATAATCAACAGTTATTAAATATAAGTAGCTAAGGTTTATTATTCACTTACTATGTACAAGATAATGTGTTAAGTTCAGCATATATGTTAGCACATCTAATTCTCAAAACGTCCTAATGAGATGGGGACAGTTGAAGAGTGAACGCATTATAAGGACTTAGATAGAACTTGTGTCTTAGTTTAGGGGAGTTCTGAAGTAGACTCTGAGACAAGTAATTTATTTGCAAGAGAATCTCAGGAAACTTTTGGGGGTGGGGGTGAGGGCACAAGTTTTGATAGTCAAGTTGGCCAATGAAGGGTATGCTAGCAAGTAAGTCATCACTATTGGAAACAACTTTGAACCCATTAGGAGAACCTGGGAGCCAGTGCTGTTCCTCTGAGGAGCGAGAGAGCTGGGGTATTTGTACACCAGTTTCTGTTCATTGTTGGTTGAGAGCTGATCCAGAAGGGAGTTACTTCCTAGGCAATTCTGCTGTGTCTCATGAGCCGGCCAGGCAGGCAACAGAGGGAGGAGAAATGATCAGGAAAAGAAATACAGCTGTGGGTTGGAAGTCAGCATTAAGAGGCTGTCAACAAGGCACCAACAGCATTTACTGCAAATAAGTTTGAATCCTGGTTCTGCCACCTAGGACTTTGGACAAGTTACTTAATACCTCTGTGTCCCAGTTTCTCATTTGTAAAATGGGGTTATCAACACCTGCTTTATGGTAGTGTTAGGATTAAATGGGATCCTGAATGTAAATTACCAGACATACAGCAAAGCCTCAGAAGTCATATGGTCTTATTAAATTGGTGTTTGATATATGAGTATTTCATTAATTGCCTGAGTAGTTCATTCAGTTATCAATTACCTGCATTTCCAGGAGGACTCTTACTGAGCAAGCAGCAATCATAAATATCCCAGCAGTTTTAGGCTTTGGGTGTCAAGTTCTGGAGCCCTGGACTCTGTGCTGTTTAGTTCAGAGTGATGGATGGTGGCAGCATCTGCCCATACTTGGGGGCAAGTGGCAGGAGTCACCTGCGGTGAAGTTTGGGATCTTTCAGTTGCAGGCTTGTGTACAAACAGGTTTTCCCAAATTTTCAGACTAACATCCCTTATTGGTCATTTTTTCCCCCACTGATTGCTATGCCTACATTATTAAGATTCTGCCACCTCAAGGGGCATCTCAATTTAAAAGAAGAATTATTTCATCTTTCCTCATTTCCTAGGCAAAAAGAATGCCAAGAAAGAGCAATTTCCCTGGAGTCCTCATGGAGAAAAATTTCTCTATGGCCAAGTTATAATTATATACAGAATTTTGGAACATAATCTCATGTGGCTTATTGAAGATGGGAGGGTCAAGGATGACCTTGAAATACTTAATTGTGGGAACTGTGTGTTGACTTCTTGTGACTCCTATAATCTAATTGACTATAGCTTTATAAACGTGGTACACTAAATAATGAAAATAGTAAGAACAATGAACCACATGACAAATTGTCTTTGCTGGTCATCCCAATTAGCAAGGTCCTGAAAGTAATTAGTCTAGGCTGAACAGAAATCAGGCAACAAGGGAGTGAAAAATTTAATCAAACTTGGAATTCTGACCTATTAAACTAAGACAGGTTTAAAACCTCCAATTGTGCTACTCATCACTTTGGAGCCTGTTTACTTGAACAGACCTGGTAAATTTTCTTTCTTTTTTATTTTTTTAAATCATGAAAGCATGATAACACATTTACAGGAGACTTGGAAAATACAGAACAAAGTTGCATATAGTTCCACCATGTGTAACAATTTTTTTAAGTAGATAAATTAAGGTTTTTAGTTGGAGTTTTAATATCAAACTCTCAAAAATTAATAGAATGGCTAGACAGAAAAGTATAAGGCTATAGTAGACCTGAAAAGCCATGATTATCAACATAATTAGGATTTATACAATTTTCACACTACAGCAGGGTACAAATTCAAGTTCCCATAGACTATAAACCAGTGGAACATACCCAGGGACACAAAATGAGGTGTAAAAATTTCATGGTCTAAAGGTATTGAAATCATACAGGGTCTGTTCTCTCATCACTGTGGAATTATGTTAGCAATAAATATCAAAACATACTTGAAAAAAACCCGCATATTTTCAAGTGCAATGTGACATTTATCAAGAGAGTTCGTTGACGTAGCCATTGAAAGCTTCAGTAAAGTTGAAAGACTGAGAAAACACAAAAGGTGATTGAAGAGAAGAAAGCATTTAAATGAGCAATTAATATCAAAGATACTTAACCCTATATATTTGGAAATTAAATCAGACCTGGTAAATTTTGCAGTGAATAGACAAACTTTAAAAGGCAGAGTTTTCCATTTCGTGCGATTGGTTTCAGGCCCATTCTATATCATATAGTCTGCCACATAGATGCAGATTGCAAAGTCATGACAAACTTTGGAGCTTTAAATTAAACAACTCTTTCCCAGCAATTCCTCTGGCCCGTGTTTAGGCACCCCTGATAACTTTTAATTTCTTTTTTCTGAGTTTTCAATTTGTTTTCCTCTCCTTAACAAAGGGATTTCATTGTCACTGGACTATATAACATCTTAGTAATTGTGTTTGTAGAAATAAGGATATTTCTGAAAAGGGAAGCAATAGAAACGGAGTTATAAACACAGTAAATGAATGAAAAGTCCTTGTTAAAATTAGTGATATTTATTGTTATGGTTCTTTTTTAAAAAATTTTATAATTTTCATGGGGGAATTTTCAAGTCTATGCAAAATTAGACAGCAATTTCATCTTACCCAACGTGAAATTTCAACAAAATAGATTTTATTTTATTTTTTAAAATTGTATTTTTTAAAACTGAAATAGAGCTGATTTACAGTGTTGTGCCAGTCTCTGCTGTACAGCAAAGTGACTCACTTATACACATATAGACATTCTTTTTTATTATATTCTTTTTCATTATGGTTTACTACAAGATATTGATTATAGTTCCCTGTGCTACACAGTAGGACCTTGTTGTTTACCCACAACAAGATGTATTTGAAATGTGAAAAGAGCCTCTGTAAATTTTCATGTCCATTTCCCCAAAGTAAAACCCTGAGTTACACTTTTCAACCCTATAAGAAATGTCTTAAGTCTTAGAGCTGTTAAATTTTTAATTTGTCAGTTGTCTATGGATATGTTAGAATCTTGTTTATTTCTTTTTTTTTTTTCACCCTGGGTCAAATATTGTCTTTGATTCTGTGTCTTCCTCTCTTTCTTTTCTTGTTGGCCGATTCAGTCTTATACACCTGGGGCTTTTCATGGATTAAAAATGGCCCAGAACACAGTACCTTCTCCTGACCCATGGAATGCTCTAAATCCCCCTTGATATGAAGATAGCAGCTGGTCGAGATGAGATGACCAGACTGGCCAACAACCTGGGACTGATTTACAAGGTCACCGAGGAGAGAACTGTAGCTCTTCAAACTTTGCTTAACTTTAGGGGGAAAAGGTTTCCAGACCAGTGGAGGGTTTCCATTAGAGATTGGAGATGACGCTTCATTTCTTTGGGGGTAGTTTTTAGCCATGTGCCCATCAGAATGTGCGCTTATTGTGAGTCATGAATGAGAGAGAATGAGTTGGAGACGCCAGAATATTATTCTTGTATTTCACTGGAACTATTTCTGCTGAGCTGCTCTCGCTTACTACCTCCTGTGCTACCACCTGCCAGAAGCAGCCCGCCTCATCGGAGTGCCGTCTGGCATTGCTGGAGCATGAGGGCCTTGGCCTCCCTGTGAAGGTGCTGTATGTTGGCACCGTGGGCCAGCAACCCCTCATGCTTGAACGTAGCTGGCATCCACAGGATGAGCAGGAGTCATTTATTTTCTGGTCCAAGGATTCTAACTAAACCATATCCACTTACTATGAAATCACCAAGTGATAGACAAAATATGCAATCTTTTCCGAAATGCACATTTTTCTCTATTTAGACAGTAATGTGTAATGTGTTGGTGAGCTAACATAGGACTATAATGTGTGTGTGTGATACCGTCAGCTTTATTTTGACTTCTATCAAAATGTTTTTAATTGTATTTTGGATACAGAGTGAAAGGGACATTGAAAAGCATCTTTCCAGTCTTTTGATGCAAATTAATAGAGGTGAAGAGAAGAACTATAAGTAAAAAGAGAAGTAAAATAGATTTGTTGGTAAATTTTGACAACTACCCTGGTTAGGTCTAGTCAAAGCTTCAGCTTCAACAGTGAGCCTGTGGCAGCCGGAAAAGTCAAATGTATTCAATTGTTCCCCAGCTTTGGGTTCCTGAATACAGAAAGAAAAAACAAAACAAAACAAAACCTTCTATAAGTGATCATTCACTTTTGCTATCACTTACTTGACTATCTCAATGAGAATGAAACCTATGATTTTGTAATATCTGTTGTGTTTTAATAAAAGCAGTCATCTACTGACTGCAGTCCATGGGGTCTCTAAGGGCCGGACACGACTGAGCAAATTCACTTTCACTTTTCATTTTCATGCATTGGAGAAGGAAATGGCAACCCACTCCAGTGTTCTTGCCTGGACAATCCCAAGGATGGGGGAGCCTGGTGGGCTGCCGTCTATGGGGTTGCACAGAGTCGGACACGACTGAAGCGACTTAGCAGCAGCAACAGCAGCAACTGACTGCAGATAGTGGTGGTTTATGATCCAAATGGGAGGAGACATCTTTTTCCAACATTCAGCTGTATCACTTAGCATCCTAAAGTTTCCTCTGTACAAAGTGCTAAGACATTGATTAGTGTGGATAGGCGTGCTGTTATAATAAATAGATCAAAGATAACTAATGGCATATGCAGATAGAAGTTTATTTTTCATTTCTGTAGAGTCTAAGACAGATCCAGGTGCTTAGGACCTATTTTATGACCTCCTTTGACATGGGCTCTGCTGACTTTCAGTGACTTTGTGGGTATCACATCCAACAAGGAGGGTCTGTTACCAGAGGATTTTATGACCAGGCTTGGAATAGGCACATTTCTAGTGAGTCACTTTTTGCATACCATTGGCTGAAAGTTAGTCACGTGGTCATATCTGCAAGACAGGGTGGGATATAAAGTCTAGCTGTGCATCTCAGCAGAAGAATAAATCTTCTCTGCCACATTGTCCCTCCTCAGTTAGTAGTATAGGAAGAATGGACTTCCCTGGTGGCTCAGATGGAAAGAATCTGCCTGCAATGCAGGAAACACAGGTTCGATCCCTGGGTCAGGAAGATCCTCAAGGAAAAGGAATGGCAACCCACTCCAGTATTCTTGCCTGAAGAAATCATGGACAGAGGAGCCTGGCGGGCTACAGTCCATGGGTTCGCAAAGAGTCAGACATGACTGAGCAACTTCCACTTTTCCTTTACCTTTTTAGCATAGGAAGAAAATGAAGACACAACCAACTATAATATGAGGTAGAGGTTGACATTCTACACAGTACATATTTGGCAAGCATGTACATTCAAGGCTGGGTGCTCATACCAGACAGAATATAGAAGACGAAAAGATGCTAAAGTTTGCAATTTTGGAGGAAGGATACCGTAGTCATAGTGGCAGGGCTGGAATGTAAACAATATGAGGGCAGGGCTCTTGCTTGAACTGTTTACAGCAGAGTCCCTGGTTTCCAGCACACTGTATGCCATACACTAGAAATCAGTAAATAGATGATAAAGTATTTAGTGAATAATTATTAGAATTAACATTATTATTAATTTATTAGTTATTAGAATAATTATTGGAATTATTCACTAAATAATTAACTCAGTAATTATTTGGTGAATAAATTCTCAGTCAAAGTAGATCATCTCTCAAAGTCAAAGGAAAGGATAGACTAGACTTGGATTGTATTGCATTAGCTTTTGAAGGTGACATCACAACCACACAAAAGAAGGCAGCTAAAACCACTTACCAATGCCAAATATTAAAAAACATTATCAAGGACATGATTGTTCCTCTTCATGAAAGCAGACTTTTCTGGACCTTGACTCTACATTTCATGCAAACTGAGAAACCTCCAGTGGAGGTGCTATAAGGAAGGTAAGTGTTTTCAAGCAGTAGCAGTCTTCTTTTATCACTCACCATATCAATAATATTTAAAGGACCCTCTAAAGACACACTTATTAGTAGACAAATGAGGTAATAAGAATTTCTTTTACTTAAGCATGGCTACCTACTGGATTTATCTCCCCAGTATGGGTCATTACCAACGTCGTAAGTGATTCCAGAAAAGACTTCTGCCATCATTACCAAGTTTTTATTAGCGATTGAAGAGTGGGAATGTGACAACAGATTTTCTGCTTAAGTCTGCATGTCTCTCATCATCCCATATCCTCACTGACTGCAGAACCAAGACCATTTTTGTGTTTTTTAGATTCTGAAAGCTGTTCACTCTACTTCCTAAGCAAATATCTTTAGGTTTGTGGTGTGTGCATGCATGCTCAGTTACTTCAGTTGCGCCTGACTTTGGGATCCTATGAACTATAGCCCATCAGGCTCCCTTGTCCGTGGGATTCTCCAGGCAGGAAGACTAGAGTGGGTTGCCATGCCCTCCTCTAGGGGAATTTTCCCAGGCCAGTGATCAAACCCTCATCTCATGTTTCGTTTCCTGGATTGGCAGGCAGATTCATTACCACTAGCACCTCGTGGGAAGCCCCAGATCTGTGGGACCAAAATCCAATGCACTCAGTAAACACATGGTTTGAAATTATGGGTGTCATTGGAATGAAGGAATAAGGATTAGGATTTGGGAACTTTAAATATTACTGATTTGTCTCTAGCATATACTCCAGATGGGATTTGTATGATTCCATTCATCATTCCAAACAAGGATGAATCCCAGAGTCATTTCACTGACTGAAAGGAGTAAAGTACAACAAAGAACATACTGTGTGATTCCACTCACATGAAATTCTAGAAAAGGCAAACTGTAATGACAGAAAGAAGGTAAATGATTGCATGGGGTGGGGTGGAGTTAGGGATGAATTACAGAGGGAAACTTCGGGGGATGGATAGTGTAGTTCTGACTGGAGTCTGGTTTCATGGGTGTATATGTGTGTCAGAGGTGGTCAAATTACCCAGCCTATAGAGGAGCAGTTTATTTTACTTTGATCATATCTTAATAAATTGGGAAGTGTTCCTCAATTAATACCAATCGTATACGAACAAACTGATCTTTTGTTCCTTTTTGGGTGGCAAGGCATTTGGTGGTGGTGGTGGTATTTAGTCGCTCAGTCCTGAATGACTCTTTGCGAATTCATGGACTGTAGGCACGCCAGTCTCCTCTGTCCTTCACTGTCTCCCAGAGTTTGCTCAAATTCATGTCCATTGAGTTGGTAATGTTGTCTAACCATCTCATCCTGTCCCCCCTTCTCCTTTTACCTTCACTCTTTCCCAGCATCAGAGTATTTTCCAATGAGTTGGTTCTTCACATCAGGTGGCCAAAGTATTGGAGCTTCATCTTCAGCATCAGTCCTTTCAGTGAATATTCAGGGTTGATTTCCTTTAGGATTGACTGATTTAATCTCCTTGCAGTGCAAGGAACTCTCCAGCACCACAATTTGGAAGCGTCAATTCTTAGTCATTCAGCCTTCTTTATGGTCCACTTCTCACATCTGTACATGACTACTGGAAAAACCATAGCTTTTATTATACAGACCTTTGTTGGCAAAGTGATGTCTCTGCTTTTTTAATACACTATCTAATACACTTGGACCCTCCAAGGATCAAGTGTCTTAGTTTCATGGCTGCAGTCACTGTTTTTCCCTTTTCTTCTTCCCCTGAAATGTCCTTCCCCTCCCAATTTTCATCACTCTATAACTTAAAAAACTCCATACATTTGATTAATCCATACATTTGATAGAAAGTTTTAGAAACTTTATATTCTGCTTCTCCTGCTCTGATCTCAATGCTTTTCTGATAGTATTTGTAATACTTCTCATTCCACTAATGGTGAGCGTACACTTGGTCCCTACTTTTTAAAAAAATACTTGTTTATTATTTATCTATTTGGTTGAGTCAGGTCTTCGTTGCAACACACGGACTCTAGTTGTGGTGGGTGGGCTTAGTTGCTCCGAGGCATGTAGGGTCTTATTGCCTGACCAGGGATTGAACCTGTGTCCCTTGCATTGCAAGGGAGATTCTTAAACACTGGACCACGAGGGAAGTATTTATAGCTTGTTCTATTAAATCACAGCTTTCTTAATTATGACTTCCTCCAGTCACATCTCAATGATATGAAAGATATGGGGAATAATTTTTACAGAAAAGGTGGCATATTTTCCAACCACTGACAAATCTGAGAATACCTCTCATTTTTTAATATATATATGAATGACAGGTTGAAAAGGAGGAGGGAAGGAAAATACATTTGAATATCTGCTAATTCTAAGCACTTGAAAAAGCCATTGTCTCTTGTATTTCTTCTATCAACTCTCTGAAATATGATCTCTATTTTACATGTGAAAATTGTTAATGCTTAGAAAGATGAAGTATTTTGTTTATATACCTAGTAAGTCAAAGAACAAGGGATGTGATTCCAGCCCTGGCTGTTGTGCTCCAAACCCCTGCACTTTCCTCTACATCACACTTCACTGTGATTTGTTTTCACGTGTAGAGGCAGCAATTGGACAGCCCTTGCCTTCCTCAGGCCCTCTAGCATCAGACATGGATGTCCTCACCCTGCTGATTCAGAACCACTCTCAGATCCTCACCAGGCAATCTGTTAGCAGCCTCTCTACTAGAAGAAGCTGGAATAATACCATCAATCACTAGCATCGACAGTGCTAGGCATGGTGCCAAATGTTTTACTGTTTAAGTACATAATTTCTATTTTCCAGACAAAAAACCCTGAGGCAGCCTATTATCATCTAGGTGGTGGAGGCAGGATTAGCCTGTGTCTCTCTGACTCCAAAGCCCATGCCTCAACCAACATGTTATTTTTGCCTTCAGGGAGTCAGTATTTGATGTCCTTGGGCATGCATATGCCTGCCTAATCAAATTTTTCCATTATTTTCCATTGTGTTAGCTTATAAAGACTGATTGAATCTCTACCTTGGCACTCTGATAAGCTCTCAGCTCCTCCTGTTGAGTTTGGAACTTAACCCTGAATTTCAGCTCATTTTGTTGAATGTCATGCCTGACCTTTCCATTATTTCAGTGTCATGCTTTCTTCTTTCCATTATTTTTCACTGTGCTCTACACTTTCAGCCCTTGACTGGGGGCACTGGATCTGGTAGACCCTGCTTGTCTTCTAGTATCTCCATTGGCTAGAATTTTTCTTTCCTTGTTATAACTCCTAGATTGGACTAGTTTGGATATCTTGTTGAGACTCCATTACAGGCATCATCTCCACAGCCAAGTTTAGTCTCCTTGCCTTTGTTCTCCATGTAGTCAGTGTACATGAGTGAAATCCTTTCCTGGTAATTTGAAGATAAGATGACCTTAGAGCATGACTGGTAATAATGAACCCCAAAGCTATTCAAAACAGGAATACACATAGACTCTTCTTGTCAGTGGGTTCATGAGGATGGCTGATCCTAGAGATACACAATTGTTTGTAAAATGAAACAACTTCAATTATTAAATTATGCATTGAGAATGAAAGAGAAAAGAGTAATCTACAAGGTGTATAGAAAAGGAAAGTCAAACAAACAAGAATTTGTCACTGTTTACCCAGCATTTAACAAAAGGAGAAAGACAAAAATATGTGGTCATTCCACTGAGGACTAGAGATAATGGTTTACCGGGTCTTGATGAAATTACCCCTGTTGACTATGACACTTCTTTTTCTTCAGTTCTAGTTACAGAAAGAATCTGATGGTTAGGAGATTAGACTCTCAAATGTCTTTTTAAAGAGAGGTACTCTACTGAAGGCCAATACTACAGGCAGTAGAAGAAAGTTTCTCTTATTTTGATAAATTTGTTTTCTTGCATATATAGAAGGATATGCATCATCTTGGGAAAATGTTATATTTAAGGGATTGTAACAAAATTGCATCTGAAAACCAAGAACACAGATGATTAGACACTGAGACCCCGGTTACCATATCAAGGCATTGCCACCTCATGGACTGTCTTCCGAATGTGCGCTCAGTCACTCAGCTGTGTCCAGCTCTTTGTGACCTCATGGACTGTGGCCTGCCAGGCTCCTCTGTCCATGGGATTCTCCAGGCAAGAACACTGGAGTGGGTTGCCATTTCCTCTTCCAGGGGATCTTCTCGACCCAGGGATCAAGCTTGTGTCTCTGGCATCCCCTGCATTGGCAGGCAGGTTCTTTACCACTGCGCCACCTGGGAACTCCCCATACAACACTTGCTCTTACTCGAAAGGTCTTCTGTTCACTACCGCTTACTGTTTACTACTCTCTAGTTCGCTCAGCAATGAAAATACAAGCCGGTGGAGCTCACTTTCGTTTCTCCACTGCGCTTTGCCACTGGGGCTCTGAATGCTTTGCATTTCATTCCATGAAAAGAGTTATACACAGAAACATGAAAATGTAGTCTGTGGATTGAAGACAAAGTCTGAATTTGACTTTATTAATAACTAGATTCTAGCTTGAAACGGAATGGTATCTTATTTTTCAGTGTAGCGGCAGCACTAATTCTCAGATCTCACAGGGCTCTCTTGACCTGGGACTCTTTATAACCTCTATGTGCCCAGTAGCTCAGTCGTGTCCAACTCTTTGAGATCACATGGACTGTAGCCTGCTAGGCTCCTCTTGTCCATGGAATTTTTCTGGCAGGAATACTGGAGCGCGTTGCCATTTTCCTCCTCCAGGGAATCTTCCTGACCCATGGATATTTTTATACTTGACTCTTGGTTATAATGGCAATTTAATTTTGTTTCTAGATATACATGACAGTGAGAATTATTCATCTTTAACTGTGACATTATTTCCTCCTTGGAGCAGAACTTAATCCTATGAAAATTTAACACCAATATCAAACATCAACATCAAAAAAGAAAAATCAACTTAAATATTGAGGTAGGGAAATGTAGACACTGATGGGGTTCTTGGGTCCTGCCTTTGACATAGGTGAGGACTCAGCTAGAGGTGTCACTGTGCTCAGTCCCACCCTTCTTCAGGCTGGGTCCAAAGCCCAGTGCCATAGCCACCTGGCTCAGCTTACTCCTGTCACCCACTGATTGGCTGAAAATGAGAATCCCGGACGATAAATAGCACAGTGCCCCAAGAAGTATCTCAAGCATTACTGAAATATTACTTTGACTAAACTACTTGACTCAATGCTATTGGCTTTCTAAGAGGAGAATTGAGTTTAAAGTTTCATACTGCAGTAAACGAATCATTATTCTTCAACCTCATTATTCCTCCTCAACTCAGCACCCTCAGACACTCCCTTCAGACTAACACAGTGTCACCTAGGAAGATCCAAGAATGAGAAGGAGGGAGGCAACAGAACTGGAGAGTTTCCAGTACTATCTTTCCCTTGTTAATTTTGAGCCATTTCCACTTGCTCGGTCGTTTCCATGAACAGGAGGAAAAATAGGCTTTGTTGTATGAATAAAGCCCATTCATTGAGACTATAAATTCTGACAGCATGTCATGGTATTAAATATTTGAAAATCTGAGTATAATATTAATATAAACATGCCATTTTTCTCAGTTTCACTTCTCTTTTCACTATATACAGCTCTATGTAACATTCGTGATGCTGAAATTTACTGATATTTTGGTCTAGTTTCCAAGAATGTGAACTCCTTAAAAGAGTTAAGACTGTTTAGGTCACTGCTTTAACCCCAAAGACTCACTCAAGAAATCTTTACTGAAAGAGTCATTCTAAAAAGGATATTCATACAAGGCAAATAATTATAAATCTTTAAACAATATCTTATTGCTATCTTGTAAAGTAATTTCTCAACAGATTTAGTAAATGAGACAAGACTATTGAATAAATTATAGTGTTCAATCTTAGTTTTCCTGTCCCTAGTTTTCTGTCTTCTTTTTAGAACTGTGTACACTGATTTGGTATGCTTTCCCACCAACTTCAGTGTTTTGTTAATGTTTGTAAGAAAAAATTCTGGAGCATGGTTCAAATTTAAATCATGGTGTGTACTTTAAGAATTCTAGCCTATGAATAATGATTTTCCTATAATAAATATATTTGGGGCAGTTCTCATGTTTAGAAATTTAATAAAATTATTTATTTGCTCTGTGTATTAATTTGCTATTGACACCATAATGCATGGCCAGACAAATTTATTCTCTTGTAGTTGTGGAGGTCAGAAGTCGGAAATCAGTTCCACTGGGCTGAAGCCAAGGTGTCATAAGGCTGGTTACTTGTGGTGTTTCCAGGAAAGAACCCATCCCTTGCTTCTTCTAGCTCCTTAAGGCTGCCTACAATCTTTGGTTTCTCCCTCCCTCCTCCATCTTTAAAACCAGTAGTGCAGCATCTTTCTTCTGTTATCATATCACTTTCTTCTTCTGAAATCAAATCCTCTTCAACCTTCTCTTCTAAGAAAACTTATGATTACATTTACTATCCACTCCTATAATCCAGGAAAAGCTCCCTGTCCCAAGATCTTTCATTTAATCACGTCTGCAAAGCACATTTTCCCACATAATTTAACATCTGCAGCTTCCAGAAATTAGGACCTAGATATTTGGCTGGATGGGGAAGGGGGAGAAGATGTCCATTATCTAGCCTGGCTTACCATTCTCTATTAATTTAACTTCTGTACTGAATCTGTGATGCTCTTCTAATAAAAAAAGTTTTAAAATATGTACTAAGACAGTTATTTCTACTGATCCTGTTCACTACTTGATGTTTTAATGAATTAAATAATTTTAATAAGACATGTTAAACTGTATTTTCATGGGAGATGCAGATTTTTATTAAGGTGTCCTCTCCAGTGCATCCTGACTCGGTTCTTAGTGGTGGGACTGAGAAGGTCAAGGGCTGGAGAGCAGGTTAGTTTGGTCAGTATATTTCTCACACCTCAGATAGCAGCAACAAGACTGATGTTATTTATTTCCTTTTTCTGATAGCTCTCCCCTTCTGTTAGCCTTTTCATTCGTGGAAGATGAAAATGATAAAATAGAAAACATATGTTTACTCAATTTTACATCCCCCCGTGGACTGATACATTGTTCTGAATATGTCATACCCTGTAGGCTATCCTTCTCTCTCTTTCCCAGGCTGTCTCTGAGCCTCTGAAAAGCTCTATCCAGTCTCTCCTTCACTGATAGTACTTTCTTAGCCTTCAGGACATAGTGGGAGAATCCCTGTCTAGGAAAGTGTCTGTAAACCCCTCCCACGTGAGCAAGACACACCCAGCCCTGTTGCTCTCCTGTCGCTCATCATGCTGAATCACAGGTATCTATTCATTCATCTGCCTTTTCTTCTAGGTTGTGTGCACCGTGAGGTACTGGAGAAGGAAATGACAACCTACTCCAGCGTTCTTGCCCGGAAAATCCTATGGACAGCCAATGGGGTCGCAGAAGAGTTGGACACGACTTGGCAACTAAATAACAATAAACCATAAGATAGGGACTATGCCCTTCAGACTGTAATAGCTAACATTCTACTTGGCACAGAGTGGATGTTCACTAAATATGCGTGAATAAGCAAAGGCTCATTCAGTAATTGTGTGCTGACTAAATGAAGGAAATTTCATTTACTGATGAGTTTCCTAACTTTTCTAACATTGTAACTGTTGACACATGAATGTTCCATAGACTGTGAAGTACAGTAGGAAAATCGGAAAAATTTATCATCTATCAATGTTGATATTATGAAAACAGGTTTATAAAATATTTTATATATCTTGGAGCTGGGATCATATGGATTGCATCTTACATTGACACATGAATATGTGGTTCTGTCCAAATGGGGTAGTCAAGATGGAATGAATATGTATCAATATCCCTCTGAAAAGAGTCTCAGCACATCCTATAGTTTCCATCTAAGAACTCTGACCAAGGAACTATTTTTGCATAGGGATACTAGAATTATATCTGTTAACCACACACAACTAAATAAAATTTTACTTCTAATGAAAGCACTTGTTGCTTAATACTTAGCTAAATGGATAAGTATACTTCAAAATAATCCTTGTAGATTATCAGAATATTGGACTACGAGGGACTATAAAAATCACTGATTTTGTTTATGTGTGTTATTTTTAAGATGAAGACTCTGTGGTGATAGGATATTGACTTGCTCCCAATCAGAATCACATCTGGAACTAGAATTCAGTCCTTCTGCCTAATCTATTGCCATCTCTACTACACCAGAGTAAAGTCATTTAAACCTGGTTTTCAAACATCATGCTGCTGCTGCTAAGTCACGTCAGTCGTGTCTGACTCTGTGCGACCCTATGTATGGTGGCCCACCAGGCTCCCGTCCCTGGGATTCTCCAGGCAAGAATACTAGAGTGGGTTGCAATTTCCTTCTCCAATGCATGAAAGTGGAAAGTGAAAGTGAATTTGCTCGGTCATGTCCAACTCTTAGCGACCCCATGGACTGCAGTCCACCAGGCTCCTCCGTCCATGGGATTTCCCAGGCAAGAGTACTGGAGTGGGTTGCCATTGCCTTCTCTGTCAAACATCATGAGGTCTTCCCAAATTCTAAACCAGATACAGAATTTGCATTATTCTTCACCTTGTGGTAAGAATAGAACCATGAAAAGAACACCAGGTTGGGATCCCACAACTTGGGATATATGAGTGGAGGTTTTGTGTGACAGCCCATAGAATTCACCCTAGTCCACTGAAGAGGAAAGGAAGTCACCCAAATACTGAAGAGCAGCTGCTATAAGCTAGCTGCTGTCCTTGTTCCTAACAGGAGGCTGCTGAACTAGAAAACTGCTCGACAAAACAAGAAGTTGCCACCATGACTGCTGGCTCCAAAATCCTGCTGCTTTTGTCACAGTCTGATACACTGCAATGGACACCCTGCAACCTGCCTCTCTCTCTTTCTGCAACTCAGATCTCATATTTATGCATCTGAATGGCAGTACCTAAATCTTTCCCAGAATGCTCGCTTCCACAAAGGAGTCTGGGAAATGATGTTTTCAGCATCAGAGAGAGGCCCACCAGAGTGACTGATGAGTCAGCCAATCCCTGGCACCTAACACAGTGGTTTTCATTTTTCTTGGATATTCATGGGACAAATTTAACCTCTCTAAGCCCCAAATAAGATAATGGATGTGAAAGCAGTTTGCTGCAAAAGATGCAAAATGCCAGTCATTTAGTGTTATACTCTGTGCCATTTGTACCCTCCTAGTTACTCCTCCCTTTGTTTAGATTATGTGGAGCTCTAGTAGGATGAAGTACAACTATCTTACTAGAATACCACCCTTTTATCCAGTCCCAGAATATATCTGCCCATGAAAATAGTACCAAAGGGAATGGGGAATATGATATCTTTAGCTTGGACTTATTTCCACGGCTAAGTTTAGAAAAGTGTTTTAATGAGTGTTCTTGTTAGCAGGCTATAGCTTAATGCCATTTGGCTCTCCCTGAAGACTCTTCTAAAATTATTTCTGATCTTGAGACATTTTACTTTAAAGTAAGTTGGCATGATCTGAGTCTTCAGATGGTTCATTAATTGCCTGGTCCTCACCTTAGAAAACTTAACTGGTGTCCTTTAACACAGTTTTGGCCTGTTAAGAATATTTTAAAACCACAATGAGAGTCTCTCTTGCTGATCTGGGGAAGCAGACCCTTCATTTGAACACTTCCCATTTTCTAGTGTTTTGGGCTGTTTTGTGTCCTCTCTAATGGTCCATTGATCTTAGGTTTCTTCCCTTTCTTCACAGTTACCTTCCACCCCCTTCCCACAGTCTATGCCATGACCTCCCTCCATTATTTGTATTTCTAGGGCTATGCAACATAAAAATATCAAGTACATCCCTACATATGCTTTTTAAATTCTCTTGGATAATGAGCCATCGTTATCGTGGGTGAGAAGGATGATCACTGATTCATTTTGTGGGGAAAACATGACACAAATGAATTTTCAGCATTGGCAGGTATTTGTACTTGTGCTTCCCTGTGATTAAAATAATACTTCTTGCCATTTGAAAAATGTATTCAACATCATGATTTGTAAATATTGCTTATAAGGATTATCAAACTTTCTGTAAAATGTAGGTTATCTCAACTGCGATTGCACAGCGATCCATCTGAACTCTTTCTGGTGGTGCTCTGCTTCTCGGGCAGTCTCGCAGGCCTTCTATTCACCTGTGCATAAAACAAGAGGAGTTTCATCTCTAATGTTCTAACAGGCTATGAATCAATGATTGTTTAGCTACCCAGTTAAAAATATGATGACTCTTTCTAATGTTACCAATCCAACCCTAGATAAAGATAGAAGATTACAAAGACATGACTAACTTCGCTTCTCTCTTTCTCCTCCCTCTGCTCTCTACTCCTCCTTCCAGCTCTCTCTTCTCCCTCCACTAAAAGATCCTAAGATGAAAAAGACCGTTAAGGGTGGTCTTTCTTTACATGATCAGAGCTGGCCATGGACAGGGCCGTTAAGAGCTAACAGTGGAATTATTTTTGAGTCTTCCTCTTCCTGAAAGGAAGTAACAGGACATCTCTCGCCAGAACAAGTCAACAGGGCAAGTTTGCACCCTCTTCCTTAGCCTGGTAGCTCATCTCAAGCAGTTACATATTCAAATAAATCTGTCAGGAACAAGAATCTGGTGCTTGAGTTCCTACTCGGCCCGATGACATTGATTTGTGAGCATAATGCTTGGCTGCGGGATGTGTGACAGATAAATTTTATCAAAATTAAGGCACAATTAAACATTTCATCTTCCTAATTACTGGCTGTAGATTCAGCCTGATGACCATGTGCTGTAAGGAATCAGCGACCATTACACATTTTAATGGAGCACAGCTGTCTTACAGCTTGGTAATATTTGCACAGTGCCACAGAACTGTAATTTATGATAAAAAGAAAAAATGTGTATTGGCGCTTTTTTGCCAAAATAGATTAGGGATTCATATACTTTAATGAGATTTGGACCTAGTCTTAGATTATCGTTATAAATGATTTATGTGCTTGTTGGTGGACTCCTGGAGTTCAGAGTTGATTTGTGTTTGGGTCTACCAATATGGAATTCAATATTTATTCTTGAGCCAGTGTCTATCACTTTCCCCTCTTTTCCCTTTCTTGTGTGTCTCTGCATTTCTTTCGGCTCTCACAGAAGGACAGATGGGAAGGGAAACAGCAAAAATGCAAGGGCAGGAAAGGCCTTGTTGAAAACAACTGTAGCTTTTGTAAAACTCATGGGGATCAAGTTTAGGGGAAGAGGAGGTGCTGCTGATGGCAGGAGCAGCAGCAGCCCACAGGGCCTCTCTGCATCAGCCCCAGCCTTAGGTGCAGCCACAAAAATCCACGCCCACTAGGGCAGAGCAGCAGATGGACCCACCAGGAGGAAGCCTGACTGCAAAACTGGCCTTGGCTCTTCTGAGAAGGGAGGTGACTGACAGCTAAACTCCCCTCCTCTGTTTCTTCATTTGTAACATGAGGGGAAAGTCTCATTTCACCTCATTAACTGGAATTCAGGATAGTACTACTAAGGATGACGGTCAGTTATTTATAATTATAAAAGGCAATGCGGCAGAGTAGCAGCTCCTTACTACTGCAGTAAGCACTTTCAGGCTGTGAATCTGACACCACTTGCTGCTGGTGTGGGGCTTCCCAGGTGGTGCTTGTGGTAAAGAATCTGCCTACCGATACAGGAGACATAAGAGACGTGGGTTTAATTCCTGGGTCGGGAAGATCCCATGGAGGAGGAAATGGCAACCCACTCCAGTGTTCTTGCTTGGAGAATCCCATGGACAGAGGAGTCTCATAGAGTCAGACACAACTGAAGCAACTTAGCGTGCACACATGCCAGCACTGTTGGTATATGCCTCTTTAGCACCATTCTTACCGAAGGGGGAAGAAAAACACTTAAAAGTGCATATAATGAATGAACTGCTTTCAACAGATCAGTCACCAATAGGGTCATGAGCAGTCCAAAAATGTACCCGGAAACTGTATGTAAGCTGTCTGTACCTGGTGCCTACTTTTTGTTAATAAATTGGGGAGTGGCTATAACTTGTTATATCTGCTTAGTAATTATGATGATGATTCAGTTTGTCCAGGCACGTTGATGCCATTATCTCCAATCCTCCTGATATGAAAAAGATGCCTATCTCTTCAAAAATATGTCTTTTCAGAAAGCACGCTGTGGATGAGAGAAAAAGGCGAGATACCAGAATCTACACGAATCTGCTCAATTTAGGTGTTAACTTGCCTACTGAAAACAGAGAACATATCCTAATGAATTCAGAAGGCCTAAATATATATCTGTAACAGGGAAAGAAGATTCCATCTTTTTATCATCCCGATCTTCTCCAGGCTTGATTTATTTCAGCACTCAGATGCTGGAATGTTTCATGCTGTACCAGGTTGCATATGCTTGTACACTAATTCTCAATTGCCGTATGCAGTTTGTGACAACCATCTGCTTCGACCTCCCTTTCAGTTCTTTCTCCCACTCAGCCCAGCTGAAGGAAAAATATGGACAGAAACAACTTCTGCAGGGAGATGAAAAAGTTAATAGGAGAGTTAAAGTTACACTGTGTGTCTGCCTTTCTCACGGGTGTGCTCCTGCAACTTATGCTCCACTTATCAAATATTTGAAGTGCAAAGCCTGACACTTAGCAGAAAGCTGTAAAAAATGCCATGTTTTTTCCTCTGACAGTCTTGGCTGTGGAGGAAAGGTAATAATAAAATATGTACGTCTAGTGCACATGCCGACGCTGGAGCCCACTTGGGCTGCTCTAGCACCTAGACTTACAGTATGTGGCACCTTGTCACTTACCAGATGGAGGCGGAGGTCAGGGGGCAGTGGAAGGGGTAAAAAGGAAGAGATAGGCAAGCAGATTTTGAATGCCTGAAAAAATCAACAGCACTTTTTGGAGTTCCTAAAAATTACCGACTTGGAATATAGGAGAAAGAGCGCCCATAATTATGGAGCTCTGATCCTATATCTTTTTGTATGGAACATGATGAGAGAAAACAGGGAAAGGTGTCTGAGAATTTTAAAACAGATATTAAGTTTGTGTATTTGTGTTGTTTGAGAGAGAGTTTTTTTTTTTTTTTAAGTACTGTAGTTGCTAGAAAACCTACCACTGTCATAGAAATGGTTGTATTTGTTATAAGTCATCAAATCAAAGGCACTGCCAGTTATGCCAGACCTGATCTGGTGAATGCAGAAATGTGGAATAAATAATCAGGTCTCAAAATCAGTGAAGAATCAGTGAAGAGTTACCTTTATCTATATCTATCTGTCTATCTATCTATCTATTAATATCATCTATCTCTTTCTATATATTCAATACTAAACCTAATCTGTATCTGTATTTCATTAAGGTGATTAAAGGGTTAAAGTATGGTATGTAGACCTTTGGAGTTCCCAGATGGCAATGGTGATGGCGTAGCAATGCAGCCAATGCAGGAAGCACAAGATGTGGGTTCGATCTTGGGTCAGGAAGATCCCCTGGAGAAGGAAATGGTAACCTGCTCCAGTATTCCATGGAGCAGGAACCTGCTCCTGGAAAATTCCATGGACAGAGGAACCTGGTGGGCTATGGTCCATGGGGTTGCAAAGAGTTGGAAACGACTGAGCACACACACACACGCACACACACAATTTAGACCTTTCATACCATGATCATGTGTCCAACTATAAAAACAAAAGAAAAATGACCTTGGGACCATTAGAAGAATGGATGGTACAGGACATTTATGGAAGAAGAACGAAAGAAGAAATAACTGGAGGATGAGAAAGGAGGGAGGAAAAAACTGGATGTGTAGAGAGAAGCTAGAAAAGCATCTGGAGTAATACTGGTATAATCAGAAGACTGACATCAGAGCCTCTTCTTTTCAAATTGTTAATATCTCTACAGAAAAAGCACAAAGCAAGACCATGAAATCAAACAGGCAGATAAAGAAAGAAGAAATGTCCTGGATAGAGGGCTGATGAGTTTCAGATGGAATCAAGTATTAAAACCTGGTGAATCATTACTAAAATAGGCAAAATACAAGTTCAGTGTGTTCTTATGCCGTCTGAACCACCAGATTTTGTCTAATTATATAACTGATCAATTCTTAAAGCCACAAGCCATGCAAATGTTGTTTGTTGCATTTTACCTTTTCCTTTAAACTTAGTGTTTCATCTGAAGAATTTCGGGAAGACTATATCAGAATCAGATTGTAGGGCTGGAATATATTCTTACAGTTAACTGAGAGCATTTTAGAATTCTTTAAAGAGATCCAAAAGTAATAGTTAATGATCAGTTACGTAATGGTGAAGAGCATGGGCTTCTGAATGAGACTAGGATAAAATTCAGGTTGAGTTCTGCCTCTGCTATTTGTTAGCTTCTGAGCTTAAGCCTCAGTTTCTCTATTTGTGAAATGACTAAACAGAGCACCTATTTGATTGTTATTGGGACAAAGTGAGAAATGTAAACCACCTGGCACAGTGATGAGTACATAATAAATGCTCGATGAATGACAGCTAACATTGTCAAAAGTCTGGAGGGAATGAATGAGAAAACAGATTCATGGGGTTTGGAAGGGAAATCTTGAGGAAAAGACCTAGGATAGTTTGTGATTGAGTGGGACAGAGTTTTTTCTCAGGCAGACAGGGACGTGAGATGTTAAATTTCATTATTCAAGAAAGTGTGATCTTTTGTCATTATATGACAGTGAAACTTAGATATGAGGGTTATGCATGCCTTTGGTTCTTCTGTGAATATTCTCTGAAACCATAGCATGTTGTTCCATCTCTGGAATTACAATTGCTTCTCTACCAAGCCAAACTGGTTTATCTTAAGCTTTTTGCTACCTTTTGTTCATTATGCTTGAGATCATCTGAAATGTATGTTTGTATACATATCGCATGAATGCATGCTCAGTTGCTTCAGTAGTGTATGACTCTTTGTGACCCCTTGGACTATAGTCCACCACGCTTCTCAGTCTATGGAATTCTCTTGGCAAGAATGCTGGAGTGGGTTGCCATGCCCTTCTCCAGGGGATCTTCCCGACCTAGGGATCAAACCCGCATCTCCTGCATTGCAGGTGGATTGTTTACCAACTGAGCCACCAGGGAAGCCTGTGTATTTGTTACTATTTTTAAGAATTTTTTGTAATTTGGATTTTCAAATTATTTTGAAATAATCTTAATTTTTAAATATTTTAATTTTCTATTTTGTTTCTTAGTCTCTTCCAGAAGTGCAAAAGCTTGCTCACCCTCATTTTTATTTTCTGCCAACTGGTTTCATCTATTTTGATTTGTGCTGTACAGCAGAATTTTTAGGTGCCAGATGCCTAAAACACATAGGTTAAAAGCAGGTCAATTTCAATACAAGACTATCATTTTACAGTTTAGTGAATATATTTACAAATTCCATAGTAACAATCCTGTTGACACAGGCACAGTGAAATTATTATCCTCAACAAATAATCACATACAACATTGTTTCCTTCAGACCCTGTGCACCTATCACTCACTAATGAGGCCCCAGCACCTGACTGTAGGGATTACAAAAGTTTGAAGTGGAGAAAGAGGAACTGTGGCTTAGGGCTGCTATGAATGACTGCAGAGTCCTTACTCTGCAGCCAAGGCTGGCAAAGTCCACAAGAAACAGCAGGGCTTAAATAGCTCACTGCTAGTCCTAGCAGGGTCCTTGTCAGTCAGATATATTCACTGCCTACCTATCGTGTGCAGAACACATTCTTTCACTTGCCAATTCAGCACCAAGAGGTGGGTTTAGCTCTTTTTATCTTTATGACCTGCAGACTGGTAACAGCAGTTCTAGCAGTGTGTTCAATTTAACCATAATTTATTCCAATAAAGCAAGGTGGATGTTCCCTAGATATGGCCACCATATGCCCTGAATTTTCTGAGATAATCCTGATTTTATGTAATTTTATTTTCATTCCAGTAAAGGCGCTTGGTGAAACATATAATGAAACATGGTTTCAATTTCTTAAATATTATTCTGAGATTTTCTGTAATGAATTGGCATATCAGAAAAAAATATTTTGCTACATTATGTTTATGGATTTCTGGTTTGGAAAATGTGGGTAAGCCATGATATTCCTTAAGAAAGGGTTTTATTTTTTACTTTTTGCACATAAACTGTGGTATTTCAGGAAGGTGTGCTAGCATCTCTCTACCACTGGTGCTGCTGATGACTTCCTAATTCCTCTCTCCCTTCCTTCAGGGATCACTGAAGGATACATTTGATATAGCCACGGGTCTTACATCCGTTAGGAGTCTTCAAGTTTCCAGTCACAGAGATCCCAGCTCAAAATGACCTAAACTGCCGAGGAAATTTGTTAGGTCACATACTCAAAAAGGCAAGTGAGAGCTGGAACTGAGACTTAGGGTTAGTGTTGGAAACTTGTAACATGGGCCTTCCCTGCTGGCTCAGAGTTAAAGAACCTGCCTGTAACTCAGGAGACTTGGGTTCGATCCGTGGGTCAGAAAGCTCCCCTGGTGAAGGAAATTATAACCTGCTCCAGTATTCTTGCCCGGGAAATCCCATGGACAGAGGAGCCTGACTGGCTACAGTTCATGAGGTTGCAAAGAATCAGACATAGCAACTAAGCAGCAACAACAGTAATGTCTAGGACTGATTTAATCTCAGTTTCTCTGACTTTTGTATTGATTTCATCCTCAGACTCTACCCGGAGCCTCTGATAGCCCTCAATTGTCTCAGAATGACCCAGGCAGTTCAAGACCTCACATTTTCACACTCATTGGCTAGAAAAAGAAAGGTTTCTTTTGGTAACCTCCAGGGAAGAGAGATGTTTTGCATTCCTGGAAGTTTCAGCAAACATTTCTTTTGCTTCACTAGTTCTACTGGGCTTTGCTTGTAGCTCAGTCTGTAAAGAATCTGCCTGCAATGTAAGAGACCTGGGTTCGATTCCTGGGTCAGGAAGGTCCCCTAGAAAAGAAAATGCAACCCACTCCAGTATTCTTGCCTGGAGAATCTCACAGACAGAGGAGCCTGGCAGACTACAGTCTATGGGGTCTCAAGAGTCAGACACGACTAAGCGACTAAGCACAGGACAGTTCTACTTAGGTTCTGTCCCCTGCACTGAACCAATTACTTAGCCAGAGGAGGGAATTCGCTCATAGGTTTAAGCCAATCAGACTCCACTTTAAAATTTGGGGGATGAGGTCAGTTTTATCCATGCTGTGCTGTGTGATAAGAAATGGTTCCTCCAAAGCAAAATTTGGGATCTGTTACTAGGAGAGGGGAGGGGGAGGCTGGGAAGAATAAAACAACAAATGTCTGCTCCAAGGCTCTGTGATTGTGCATACCATTAAAACACAGTTTCTTAAAATAAAAGATCATGCAATGCAAAAACAGTCAAATCCTGTCATCCAAGGATGTTGAGTGGTCAGCTAGACTCCCACACTAACTGAAAGTTTTTATTTTCTCAAAGACCAGGCACAGAACTCCTAAGATTAAATTTCATGCCTAAGCCAAAGTGCTCTTCAGTTTCAACATTTCAAATGTTAAATCAGGAAATTCTAAGTGGGCAGAACAAAGAAGTGTCATCATATTAACATTTCTTTTAATAAACATAAGAATTGTGAATTCCAGAAGTCCTTTTGATCACTGAACAGAGAGGAACTTTCTAGAATTATGGATCTAAGGTGGTACGAACCTATAATATGATATATCCCGTTTGCTCTGTTGGTTTTCCCTAGGGCAGCTGGTTGAAAACATTGGCGCTTGGGTTCCACCCCATACCCTCTGAATCAGCCATCTCCATGGGAAAGGTCTGATAATCTGTATTTTCAAAGACAGACAAATCGAGGGAACATGGACTTACTCTACACCTCCTGCTTATCTACTGTAAAAGGCACGTGAATTTATGAAGAGGGTGGGTGGGTGCCATTTGCGATTGCCTCTCTCATTCACTCATTCAAGAAATGAATATTTTACATTTATTCTGACACTATGCTTCTAGGCAATAAATATACAGTCAGATATAGCCTCTGCTTTCATAAGATTTATGGTGTTACAGGAACACAGTTAATGAACAAGAAATAACATAAGTATATGATTATAACCGTGATACTTACTGCAGAGAAGTCTAAGATGCTAAAAGAATAATTAGGAGACCTCGCACCATTGGGATATCCTTAAATACTTATCCCAAGTCTGTCCAAGTATCAGATACAACTGAATCTCCAGCAGTAAATGACCAACATTAGGAAGAGTTCAAGATAAACTGAAGTCTACTATAGCATGACTAGGGAAGAAAACTTGCCCAGATTGTGTAAATTTAAGAACATCACAGAAAGAAGTCTTGGAGTAACAGCTTCATCACTGGTGTCTATGCATGTCCCTAATGTTTATTTAAACTGACAGCTGAAACTCTTGATTTCTAAGACCAAATTCCTAGAACCAAGCAACTGTTGATTTTACCATCTTTGATATTTACAATCATAAAGGTCAAACTCCTGTGTAATAATAATAGCAACAATGTTAATAATGTTGATGCTGTGTTTCTGAAACAGGTCTTGCAGATCATTGCAGTTTAGTCGAATACACCAAACTTTCTTTTGTTATTTTTTCCACATAAAATTTGAATACCACAAAGAATGCAAGCAGGAGATGTTTGTCACTTGCGTTCATAGTAATAGTTGACTTTCTAGTCTATGTCTTTTCTGTTATTACTGTCTTAGGGTGATGATTCAATATCAAGTGAAATGATACTTCATTTTTAAATGAGAGTCATTGTTGGGATATATCGCAAAGTTTCATTTTAAATATTAATACAAAACTTCTGAAGTTTATTGATTCAAATAATAGAGCAGACTGTAGCCCACCAGGTTCCCCTGTTCATGGGATTCTCCAGGCAAGAATACTGGAGTGGGTTACTATGCCCTCCTCCAGGGGATCTTTTCAACCCAAGGGTTGAACCCAGGTCTCCCACATTACAGGCGGATTCTTTACGGACTGAGCCACCTATTGATAAATATTTAACAGTCTTTTGTCTCAGTAATACCTAGCTTAGAAGCTACAGTATCAGCATAATAAGATGCAGTTGTTAGAGGGAAAATGTTGGGGACAGAAGTGAAAAAAACCCCTAATTCTCTATTTATGAGTACTGTGTGTTTGGGGGTTTGGATAATGTGCCACTTGTCAGGCAGGAAAGAATATGCAATTAACAAAAGAAAACAATTAGAATATGAAGAGACAGAACCTTGATAATATCATTTGAATTCCTATATCCAGCCATGCTATAACACAGCTTCAAACTTTCCAAATTTATGAGCCCATAATCTTGTTTTTTAAGTTACTTTATGTTTGGTTTCTGTCCATTGTAATCAAAGTCTCAACTAACATATCAGATGTTGAAAAAATACCAGTGATGCAAAGTTCTGTTTGTGGTTATGATAGAATAAAAATACAATGCAGTGTTATGATACATTTATGATCATTCCTAGCAATATTCTAAAGTTTGAATAAACTGCTTAAAAAAAAAAAAAGATTTGGGGACTTCCCTGGTGGTTGAGCAGTTAAGACTCCATGCTCCTAATACAGATGGCCTGGGTTCCATCCCTGGTTGGGGAACTAGATCTCACAGGCCACAACTAAGACCCAGCACAGCCAAAAAAAAAAAAAAAAAAAAGAGTTTCTGTATATAAGTAAAATTTAAAAATTTTTCATACATATATATACCTTTGGGTGATTGGTGTTGAGGTTTGGCAGAAAACAATAAAATTCTGTAAAGCAATTATCCTTCAATTAAAAAATTAATTAATTAAAAAAAATCTTTTCTCTGCTTCTTGCATTTCCCTGTCACTGTTAGTCTCTTCTTTCTTACTTACAGTGTGGCTTCCTAGTCATAGCTAATAGTAAACTTCATCAATTTTTATCAATTAGATTTTTTAAATTTTATTTTTATTTTTTAATGCCAAAAACATTCTGCATTGGGATATGCCCCAATATAACCAATTTTTATTTCATTAATTTTTTTGCTTTTTGTTTCTTCTGGCACTCACTAAAATTTTTTATGATTATGATTATTATGAAAGTACCTGGCTAAATTTGATTGTGTACTGGTTATTAAAAATTATTGGGAGAATGAGTTCAAAGCATAGGATGAGGATGTCTTCCTCTGCAGAGAGTGTTAGGGGTTGGAGCATGGATCTCAGAATCTTAGTCACCAGAACCATGAGACAACACATTTCTGTGGGTTGCAGCTCTTTGTCATGGTGGCTTCAGCAAACTAATATGAAGTGTGTGCTTTGCCTGCAGTTAGGCTGGGGATGAGGAAAGCCATAACTTTGGGTAGAAAGGCCAATCCCAGCTTAGAGGATGGTGCTTTTCAGGTCATTTAGTGTCTCTCTTGCCCTCCTCAACAACCTAGTAGATGGGGATCGTTCCTCAGTCAGCAAAGATGAAAGTCATTCAAGGGCAAAAGAACACAGTCATGGGAAAGCCTTTTAATCCTGCATATTATCACTGTTTTTCTGCTGCATATTAGCATGTTTATGTTTACAACCTTAGGATATTAGTGAATGTCTCTACCCTACACTACTCAGCTTGAGTTAAAATATGCTTTCATGAGAAAGCCTGGATACATTTATCGTTTAATCAGCCAGATAGCTCAGTTTCCTAAAGATAGGTCATTTGAAAAATGGGTTCAATACACTTTTTCCAGCCAATTAAATATTTTAAAAAATAGCTCTTTAGTTAGACAGCTACACTAAATATTCAGAGAGATAGCAAAAGTAGATTAACAAAGGAAACAAGCCTTTAACTATAATTAAAGACTTTATTAATTGAAATTAAACTTACATAATCAACTAAGTTAATTTTAGATCTTTATCTTGGCTTGAGCAGAATGCATTTGCAAGATTTTCTCACTTTCCCTAGCCATCAGGCTAGTTTCCTGGCTGCTGTTTTTCTACCTATCATGCATCACCAATATCCAATCATAAATGTCTATGTGTATAATTCTTAGCACCAGATCTTGCACAATGGAATATTACTCAGCCAGTAAAAGGAATGAAATTGGGTCATTTGTAGAGATGTGGATGGACCTTGAGACTGTCATACAGAGTGAAGTAAATAAGAAAGAAAAAAATACCATATATCAATGCATATATGTGGAATCTAGAGAAATGGTGCAGACGAACCTACTTGCAGGGCAGGAATAGAGACACAGACGTAGAGAACAGACATGCGGGCGTGGGAGGGGAAGGTGAGTGGGAGGCACTGGGGGACTGGGGTTGACATATATACACTGCTGCTGCTGCTGCTGAGTCGCTTCAGTCGCGTCCGACTCTGTGTGACCCCATGGATAGCAGCCCACCAGGCTCCTCTGTCCACAGGATTCCCCAGGCAAGAGCACTGGACTGGGTTGCCATTTCCTTCTCCAGAAATATATACATTACTATTTGTAAAATGTCTATGATTTTTATGTATGATTCATGAAGGAAAGAAAACTCATCTCATCAGCAGAGCCACGTTGTGGTTGTTAACGTACTGCCCCCACCCCAAAGATGTCCACATGCTAATCTTCAGAACCTGCATATATGTTACCTCATATGGCCCAACGGGAGCTTGCAGATGTGATTAAGTTAAAGATTCCAAGATGGAGAGATCTTCCTTTATTCAGTAGGATTCAGTGTGATCCCAAGGGTCTTTCTAAGGAAAGGAAGGAAGAATTGATCAGAGAAGGAGGTATAACAAGGGAGGCAAGACTGGAGAGGGGATTGCTGGCTTCAAAGATGGAAGTGAGGCAGGAGATAGATGGATTCCAGGTTAGGCATTTACAGGGAGCCTCCTGTTTGCACTTCCGAATAGAAATAACAGAAACTGGGTAAATAGCCAGGCTTTGTCTCCTGAGGACATTTGAAGATGTCAAAGCAGGAACAGAGAGGAGCCAAACCCTGTTTGAGTAAAAGATCAAGACATATATCTCCCATCCTTGGGGCAAGGGAGACATTGCATATGCTCTTTGGGGAGCAAAAAGGAGAGGGTGCCATCCTATAATAGGTGATGCCAGGCCCCCCCTCCCCCTTCCATAGGCCTCTGGGCTAGAATCCACCTTGGAAAACAGCTGCACATGCATGTTGGGAATGGTCCTAGAACAGGTAGAGGGTGGAAAAAGAAACTGAGTATCTAGGAAGAACTGCTCTCTGTAAGTGGCTTGACCCACACTTTACTGCAGTCCTCCTCACTGGGGAGGATGCCCACACCCTTTCTCTCCAGGTGTGTATCTCTGCCTTGTTCTGTCTTAAACAGTTTCTCTGTGTGCTCTTCCACTTGTTGTGTCTCTAATAATAAACTTTGTACCTGTTTTTACCTCCTTGAGAAATGCAGATTTTCAGTGGGGTCAAGAGCCAGGGGAACCTTATTTCTAGCCTCTGCCCCCGGTTGATGAGAGGCCAGGAGTCAGAGTTTTCTTTCAGGCTACCCAGGTCCAATTTCTGGGCAGAGAACTAAGATCTTGCTTTGAGCCACTACCCACCGTTGTCCCTCTGAGATCAGGACGGGGCTACGAGCCAATGGCTATGATTTCCCTCGTAGCTCGGTAAGTAAAGAATCTGCCTGCAATGCAGAAGACACAGGTTCAATTCCTGGGCCGGGAAGATCCCCTGGCGAAGAGAAATGGCAACCCACTCCAGTATTCTTGCCTGGAGAATTCTATGGAAAGAGGAGCCTGGCAGGCTACAGTCTACGGGATCGCAAGAGTTGGACACGACTGAGGGACTAAACCACCGCTAATGAGCCAAGGAATGTAGGTGGCCCTGAGAAGCTGGAAAGGGCAAGAAACAGATTCTCCCCTGCAACCTCCAGCAGAGGCTGCCCTGCAGCCCTGCTGACACCTTGATTTTAGCCCAGTGAGATCCGTTTTGGGTTTCTGACCTCCAGAATTATAATATAATAATTTTGTGTAATTTTAAGCCGCTATGCTTGTGGTAATATTTTACAGCGTCAGTAAGAAACTAATACACATAATGAAAGGAAAATTTTGTCTATTCACATATGGAGAGGTCTTCTTTGGTGGCTCACACGGTAAAGAATCTGCCTGAAATGCAGGAGACTGGGGGTTAATTCCCTGGGTTGGGAAGATGTCCTGGAGAAGGGAATCGCTATCCACTCCAGTATTCTTGCCTGGAGAATTCCATGGACAGAGGAACCTGGTGGGCTACAGTCCATGGGGTCACAAACTATCGGACACTACTGAGTGACTAACACACATACACATACGGAGAATAAGTGTATATTCATGTTTAAAATTAAAATAAAATTACTGCAGTATCATGCATCATTTTAAAATGATTTTTATTTACCCAATTTTTAATTAATTGACAAACTGCAGGCTCTAATTGTTGCAAATGAAAGGACAACTACTCTATATGGTATCTCATTTTATCCACAGGAATTATGTGGAGTCTGTTTCACAATTACATTCGAAGTTGTAGTTTCGTGTCTGTTTTGGTGTTGTGACTCAGGTACAGAGAGTTATTTCAGTTCTTTCTTATTTTCATTTATGAAAACTAGGGATTTCTCAAACAGTGTATGATTTTAAAATTTTCATAAAATAATCTGAATTATTTTCTCTCACCTGTTTAATTTGGAACAGAAGCCTTGGGTTTATCTGTGCTTTAGCTCCGCTTTTACTCAAAATTAAAGTCCATGTGCTTCACAGCTACTGACTTGCCCTAACCAGGGAATTAGGACTGAAATATTTGAAGGACACCAGCATCAAGAGACCAGGATTTCAGAACTGATTGACACTAACTAACTGGGTGTCCTTCAACAAATCTTTTAATATCTCAGGGACTTAGTTTTCTCATTTATGAATTATGAAGTTGAAGTCAATAATTTTTAAGGTCCTTTTTAGCTTTATGGGCTTCCCTAGTGGCTCAGATGGTAAAGAATCTGACTGCAATGCAGGAGACCTGGGTTCAATCTTTGGGTCGGGCAGATCCTCTGGAGAAGGAAATGGCAACCCACTCCAGTATTCTTGCCTGGAGAATCCCATGGACAGAGGAGCCTGGTGGGCTATAGTCCATGGGGTAGCTCTACAGTTTTATGATTCCATAATTTTAGTTTCAGAAAAATTCAGTTCTGAGGAATGTTAAATTTCTCTCCAAGGTGGGAAAGATACTATGGCTTGTAGGCTACCCATGTTCCTGTATATTCCCATGAGTATCTCTTCTAAGAAATGGAAAGTCTTTTAAGTCCTACAGTTTGCCTTATTTCCCCCTTATCATACAACCCTAAAAACTACATTGAGATACAAATTACTTTTTGTTGGGATGACTCTGTAGGAATCTAGCGCATTCCACAAGGCAGAGCAAGTTCCCATGTATTATGGATGTGGAGCTGAGGACTGGGAAAGCTGCAGCATCTCAACCCTTAGGGGGAATCAGACTCGAAGACTGATTATAATAAAAGATCAAATATAAGATAAGATAAGACTGAATATAAGATCGATTAAAATATCACCTGGAAGTGCTGAGACAAGGGGGGAACCCAGTGCAGAATACAGGCAAGGGTGTAAGCAGTTAACCTCATCTGGAGAAGTGACAGTGGCTTTTGGACTTGTGAGATGCATCATGAAGATTCTGAAAAAGCAAGTTTGGGGGTTGGGAGGAGCATTTCAGGCTGAGAAAATAGCCTTTTCCCAGTGCAGAGGTGTGAAAGGCGTGGCCTATTTTGGAAAAGGTGAACATTTCATGTTTAAATAGAGAGCAGGTGGGACAAAGGACTGGAAATATGTGGATGAGAAGGCAGAAAAAGTGCCATTTAATGCCAAGCTAGAGGTGACAAGGAAATCTACAAAGTCACGTGGTGAAATGACAAGATCAGATGTTGTTTTTAGAGTTAAATCTGGCCACTATTGGGACCGTGCAGACTGGTGGGTGAGGCTTTACGGAGGGAACAGGGACATGAAACTTCAAGAGATAGTGAACTCTGAACTATAGCTGTGACGCCAGGCATCCATTTCGGGAGAAGAATGCGTTGGTTTTATAAATAGGTATCCTTTTCCAGAGCACTGCCTTTTACCCCAGTAGGGCTGCCAGGTCACTACAGGAGTCTTGGTTTACTCTCCAGAGCCATGAAGACTCTTTGACAATACAGAGCTCCTGACCCCCACAACTGATGCACAGAAATGGCATGTTTTAAAAACACGTGTAAACAGAATTTACAAGGATTCAAAGGATTATAAAGTGGTTTCTTATCTCCTCTCAAGCCTATGAATACATTGTAAAATCTAGGGCAGTTAGATACTGTATTTAAATTCAGATGTGATATTTACATATGTTTCTTACTCTTTTTATAAAGATCTGCCTTAGTGCAATTTAATCAGCTTTTGCAAGTTTATAGACCATGTGGATTGGGAGGTTGGTTTAAACTAAGCTGATAGTTTTAACCTGGCTAAATTCTCCAGCCAACCTGACAGCAGACAGATGTATCAGAATTGGGTTTCACTACAAGTGACAGAAAATCTAAATAGCAGTGTCTGAAAAACATAGAAGTTTGTCTCATGGATAAATAAACACGTTATGCAGCACAGAGCTGGGAGTAGGTAAAGCAGTCATCAGGAGCCTAGGCTCCTTCTATCTTATTGCTCTGCCATCCTTCAGTTCAGTTCAGTTCAGTCGCTCAGTCGTGTCTGACTCTTTGCGACCCCATGAATTGCAGCACGCCAGGCCTCCCTGTCCATCACCAACTCCCGGAGTTCACTCAGACTCACGTCCATCGAGTCAGTGATGCCATCCAGCCATGTCATCCTCTGTCGTCCCCTTCTCCTCCTGCCCCCAATCCCTCCCAGCATCAGAGTCTTTTCCAATGAGTCAACTCTTCACATGAGGTGGCCAAAGTATTGGAGTTTCAGCTTTAGCATCATTCCTTCCAAAGAAATCCCAGGGCTGATCTCCTTCAGAATGGACTGGTTGGATCTCCTTGCAGTCCAAGGGACTCTCAAGAGTCTTCTCCAACACCACAGTTCAAAAGCATCAATTCTTTGGTGCTCAGCCTTCTTAACAGTCCAACTCTCACATCCAGACATGACCACAGGAAAAACCATAGCCTTGACTAGACGGACCTTAGTCGGCAAAGCAATGTCTCTGCTTTTGAATATACTATCTAGGTTGGTCATAACTTTTCTTCCAAGGAGTAAGCGTCTTTTAATTTCTGCAGTCACCATCTGCAGTGATTTTGGAGCCCCCAGAATAAAGTCTGACACTGTTTCCACTGTTTCCCCATCTATTTCCCATGAAGTGTTGGGACTGGATACCATGATCTTCATTTTCTGAATGTTGAGCTTTAAGCCAACTTTTTCACTCTCCTCTTTCACTGTCATCAAGAGGCTTTTTAGCTCCTCTTCGCTTTCTGCCATCCTTAGCCCATGATTTCCTCATTGCCCGAAATGGCTGCTAGAGCACTAAGCATCATTTCCTCCTTTGCCAATAGGAAAGAGGAAAGAATAGAGACAGCTGTACCTCTTGAAGGACTTCTCAGAATTCATGCATGACACTCCTGTTTATATACAATCAGAATGTTTTTACATAGCTAGGTAGCTGAAAAATAGAATCATTATCCCAGATGGCATTATTCTAATAATTGGATCATCTATAACTAAGGAAGGTGAGCCAAATATATATTTAAAGATAAATAAACCAACAGTCTCTGCTGGAAGAAGACTGGACAAAGTGTGGCAACAACTGTAGGGCCAACATTAACTGCTTCAGGAGTCTGACATTTAGTAACCAGTTCCACAACTGAAAAAAAAATAATAGTAGTTTGGACACAGTTGCCGTAGAGGTTCATGACCTAGAATACTGGGAACCAAGTGGTTTAACTGCTCCAAGTTTCTTATCCTGTTGAGATATGTATATGGAAAACTATGAAGTCAATATGTGTCTGTCCATCTTCTCTTAATATATGGCATATATTTAAAAAAAAGACAATGAAAAAGTTTGGTATGGTAGTTTATCTCCAAGATGGCTGCCATCAATTCCTTCTCTCTGTGTAGGTATATATACGGAAGGGAAACTCTTCAGTTATTTGTATTCTTTGGGGAAAAGAGAGATGACAGGTAATATATATTCTTTTGGTTTTAGGCAGATAAATATTTTATATTATTACATCACCTACACATCCTTGCCAACACTCACTCACCAAACGCTACCCTCCACATCACCCCCATCCTTCCAGACTGATGAACACAAAACCCAGAAGCTCCCCTGCAGAAGCTCCCCACAGATGTCCAGCATCACACTCAGCTCCCTGCAGTCCAAGGGGTAGGTGCTGTTCCCACACCATTTCCCTCCACTCCGTACTCTATTTAGCCCCCTGGGAAAACCAAAACCTCATATTAATGAACTGACCAATTTTGGATTAAGAAGTGCTCATGTTGAGTTGGCCATGCCTCTCTTTCAGGACACATGTAAGCTTGTGCCTGGCCTTCCACCCACCAGAAAGATGTTGGTGACTCAAATCAGAGACCTGGGAGGCTGGATAAAGTGGTCAGGACCTCATAGTGGTTTTAAATAGCTTCCTGTGGGGTCAGGTGGGGCTCATTAATTCTTTTTTCAAAAAAACTTTTTATTTTGTCTAGGGGTATAGCTAATTAACAATGTCATGATAGTTTCAGGTGGACAGTAAGAGGACTCAGCCATAAATATACATGAGTCTATTCTCCCCTGTTTTCCCCTCCCATCTAGCCTGCTGCATAACATTGAACAGAGTTCCATGTGCTATACAGGAGGTCCTTGTTGGTTATCCATTTAAAATATTGAAGTGTGTACATGTCCATTCCAAACTCCCTAGGGGCTCACTTTTTCTTGAACATAGGCCTGGCACAAGTGTGAAACAAAGTGAAAGTGTTAGTCAGTCAGTTGTGTCCGACTCTGCAACCCCATGGAATTTAGCCCACCAGGTTCCTCTGTCCATGGGATTCTCCAGGTAAGAATACTGGAATGGGTAGCCATTCCCTTCTCCAGGGGACCTTCCTGACCCAGGGATTGAACCTGGGTCCCCTGCACTGGCAGGCAGACTGCTCACCACTGAGTCACCAGGGAAGTCCATTTTAAAAACAAAACAAAACACTGATTTGAATCTTCACATTCAAAATTAAATTTGCTGGCAGAAGAGTCTTCCCATTTAGCAATGTAATGGGGAGAAGAATTGAATTTTTAAAACACCAAGATCTATGTTAACAGCCAAGAATATTGTACCACCCTTAGGTATAATCTGCTGCTGCTGATGCTGCTAAGTCACTTCAGTCGTGTCCGACTCTGTGCGACCCCAGAGACAGCAGCCCACCAGGCTCCCCCGTCCCTGGGATTCTCCAGGCAAGAACACTGGAGTGGGTTGCCATTTCCTTCTCCAATGCATGAAAGTGAAAAGTGAACGTGAAGTTGCTCAGTCATGTCCGATTCTTTGCTACCCCATGGACTGTAGCCCACCAGGCTCCTCTCTCCATGGGATTCTCCAGGCAAGAGTACTGGAGTGGGGTGCCGTGCCCTCCTCCAGGGGATCTTCCTGACCCAGGGATGGAACCCAAGTCTTGTCTCCTCTATTGGTATGCAGGTTCTTTACCACTAGCGCCACCTGGGAAGCCCTCTCAGTTGGCCTAATCTGTTCTGTAAACTTTGGTTCACTCTTGCCTGCCTTCCTGCTTACCCCACTCATTGTCTGTGTCCCTTTACCTCGGGCATTTTACACGTGAGGGGAGCTGTGGATGGTTGCTGACAAAAGGCCTGCTAATCGCACCAATTAAGCGGTGTGATTGTCACCCTTTACCCACCAGCTCTGTTACTGAACATGCTAATTAGGAATTGTACAGGTGCAGGCATTTAAGTTCATCAAGATTAACACTGATGCACAGCTTTGTTTTGGCTCTCTGTTTAAATATTGAAAAATCATGGGTAAAGGGCTGGTTTCTGTTGAAGGATGAACAGATGTCATTGCTGTATTTCTCGGAAAAATCTTTAGACCGGCTTGAAGCAATGAAAGTGACCTTCCGAGAAGTGATTCTCCATGGTCAGGCTTTGAAACGGCAGGTGTTTTGGGCTCTCTTTCCCTTGGGGAGGAGCGGGGAACTTGTCTTTATGTTACAGGACCCTGGAACTCCATTGGGAGGTCAGCTGAGGGCATTATGCGAGAAACATGTAGAGTTATTTAAGGATGTTTCAGAAGACCGAGAATTGATATATCTCTTTCTGAAATCTGAACTCATGGCATCGAATAGTGTTATAGATATATCCTCTAGACTTCCCTTAAAAATTTTTTTGATAAAACACCTGGGTGAGGGAATCTGTTTTAGAATCTTGTATCCTCAATTTGATAGAAACCAAGGGGTCATCCTGACCAGCCTCTAATTAGGGGAGTTAAAAATTCATTCGACAGAGGGAACAACTATGGCCCGAGACATTTTATGACCTGCTCAAGGCCACTGAATCAAGATGAACCTCAATCTGTGGAATGAGATAGATTTGGGGGAAGAGCTAACCCTTCCATTTTTCTCTAGCAGAATGAGTAATTCCTATGAGGAGCTGGTAATTTTTAGCTTGTCCTCAAGCCTACTGAAATATCTTTGCTCTTTCCATGCATCTGTAAGAGCAACTGTTGTTTTCAGTCATTCAAGGGGAAAGTGTGTGGTGAGGGCCTCTTCTATTTTTGTGGTAGACGCCACAACAAATACAGAACGTCTCTCTGGCTCCTTGGAACCTAAGCTGCAAGGTTTGGAGCTGCTGTGTGATGGAAAAAACTAGCTGATGGGGTTGAGACCAGTGAGCAGACCACGTTTCAGGGAACTGATCAATCCAATCCAGGAGGAGCGTGGTCCCCTTGCTCTTACTCACGATGGATCTTGCTTGTTACCTGACTTATAGCAAGGGGCAAAGTGAGGGTATGAATGGCTGAAAGTCCAAGGCTCTGGGCTGCCCTTCTCTCTCAACACAGGGGATAAACTCGAACCTTAACCCATTTTAAAACAAACAAATACACTCTGGATTCTTAGCATGTGTCTGGTACATTGTAAATGCACAAGAAATGGAAGTCTTTATTATTAGAAGCTTACTCACCTCTGGGGACATTTGCATCATATATTAACCATGAAAACTACTAACATTTCCACTGGACTTCAGTTTTTTTCTTTTCCTTTCTTCCCTCCATTTTGCATCTGAATTTTATTTTTGGCTTCTTGTTGTTGCATTGCCAAGACCTGAAATATTCAGTCTAGAAAATTATAAAAATACATGTCTTTCAATAAAATGTCTATAATCCTACCCCTCAGGGATAATTACTATTAACACTTGGTGTATAACTTCAAGGATTATATTCTATACATGCATAAACATTTAAAAATTAAAATGGGAAGGATGATGTAAGTTGGCTTGGAAAATTTATTTTCACTTATTACTATATTTAAATGTTTTTCTTTAAATATACATATTTCTTTCCATCAGAAATTTTGTTAACTGAATAATATTTCCTTCTGTGGCTTTTCTATAATTTAACACATTTTCTATTTTTGCATATATTAGTTGCTTCTAATTTTTCATAATTATAAAAATACTACAATGAGTATCCTGTGGTTAATTTTTTTAGATAAATTCTTAGAAGTAGAGTTTGAGAGTTAATACACAGGTATTAGTAGCTTTTGAGGCATGACAAATTACTTGAAACTTGTCAGCTTAAAATGACACACCTTTATGATCTCAGTTGCTGTGGGTTATGAGTCTGGGCATAATTTAGTTGGTCCCTCTTCAAAGTGTCAGTCATCATTGGAGAGTGTGGTCTCCTTTGAGCTTCTCCTGGAGGCTCCACCCCTCTACTGGAGCATCCAATTGCAAACTCAAGTTGTTGGAAGGATCCATTTCCTTGCAATTATTGCCAGGCGAAAGCCTCATTTTCTTGCTTGCCATAGTCTAGAGGGTTTCTTCAGCTCCTGCAGATGGCCTGAAAGTTCATTGTTATGTGGCCTCCCAACACAGGCAGCCCACAACTTAGTGGCTTACTTCTTCAAGCCAGCAAGGGAGAGAGAAACATACTCCAGTGAGATGTGTTACAATCTTATGTAACATAATCATGTAATCACATACATCCTGCTTCTTTTGCTGTATTTATTCTATTGGCTAGACCTAAGTTACAGCTTCCTTGACACTCCAAGGAAGAGCCACAACTCAAGGACATGAATATCACAAAGCAGAGTCATGAGGCCATCCTAAGAACCTGTCCACAAAAATCCATGTTTAAAACTTTTGATGAACATAACTGAACTGCAAATATATCTCTGTTAGCACAGAATTAGTGTGCCCCTTTCTCTACAACACTGACCAATTTGTAGGAAGTAAATTGCCAATTTGATGCTGAAAAATGATATATTTTAACTTGAATATATTAGTTTATGAATATATATTCCTATGTTCCTCAGTCATTTGCACATTTCACTTTTGAGAACTGCTTTTCCTGTTGTTTGGGTAGAGCATTAACATTTTTCATTGTTATACTTGGTATATTTTCCCCCTATGTGTTGATCTTTGTCTTTTGGGGGTAATATTGAGGAATGTGGCAAATTTATTTTTATTGTAGTCAAATCAGACATTCTTTACCTTATTGATCTTCTCTTTATCACCATGTGGGCTTCCCTGGTGGCTCAGCTGATGAAGAATCTGCCTGCAATGTGGGAGACCTGGGTTTGATCCCTGGGTTGGGAAGATCCCCTGGAGAAGGGAATGGCTACCCACTCCAGTATTTGGCCTGGAGAATACCATGGACTGTGTAGCCCATGGGGTTGCAAAGAGTCGGATATGACTGAGCGACTTTCACTTTACCAGCATGTAGAGTGTTTTTCTGCCCCAGAATTACAGAAACATTCTAAAATGTGGAATCTAAAAAATAATACAAGCGAATCTACACACAAAACAGAAATACACGCTTAGATGAAGAAAACAAACTTATGGTTACCAAAGGTGAAAGCGAGGAGGGTTGCATCAGCATCATTATCACATGAGTACTTGTTAGAAATGCAGATGTTTGAGTCCCACTCCGACCTACTAAATCAGAAACTCTGGGGTGGGCTCAGAAAGCCCTCCATGTGATTCAGATTCTAGAAAGCAAGGACTACAGCAGCCAGCTTTTGTATGGTCAGTGAGCCAAGGATAGTTTTCATGTTTTTAAAGAGTTGCAACAACCACCATCACCACCATCAACATCAAAAACAAAAGCAAAGAACACCATATAATTGAGACCACATGTGAGATGTAAAGACTAAAATATTTACTACGTTGTCCTTTATAGAAACAGTTTAACAACCTCTGCTTTAAAGTTTGAGAACTCCTGCCATAGTAGTTAGTACCAATCATTGAGATAGAAGGAACTTAGATCTCTGAATAACTTTCTGGAGCAGACCTTCTCTTTCAATTTGGTCTGCTTATCTCTGGACTGCTAAGCAAAGGAAAAATAAGTCTCTATTTTATGTAATCCTCATTCTGTGCAGTCTCATGTTAGAACCACTGAGCCCATACCCTAACTAATGGAACCGGTAAGAAGATGCTGCTCTATAACACATTGATCTCCCTTTCCACACCTCATCATTAGCTAATGGTCTGTGATTTGTTCTTAAGTTTCCTACATCACATCTCTCCTGCTGGCTCTCTTCAAAGATTCAGATGTTGGATTTGTCTAATGATCTTCCGCATAACTTGTGCCCCAGAGGCTTCAGAAAAGTTTACTTGGAGCTTCAAGGTCAAGTTCAACCTGGCTTAACTGTTTTCCCCTGAAAAAATTCCTTCAAACTAACCAGTAATCTTGTAACTGGTAATCTTGTACTTTCATAGTTTTTCTTTGATAATATATTGAGTTAGAAATCTTGGTGCATCAGCATTGAACAAACCCTCATGGTCTGTTTTCTGGCTGATGCAAACAGATTCATCCTTATTTGGAAAGGTACATTGAGGGGTGCATGTGTGCATGCGAAGTTGATTCAGTTGAGTCCGACTCTTTGTGATCCCGTGGACTGTAGCCAGCCAGGCTCTTCTATCCATGGGATTCTCCAGGCAAGAATACTGGAGTGGGTTGTTATGCCCTCCTCCAGGGGATCTTCCCAACCCAGGGATTGAACCCACATCTCCTGTGTCTCCTGCATTGCAGGCGGATGCTTTACCACTGAACCACCAGGGAAGCCCACATTGAGGGGTATCCTTTCTTAACAGGCAAGATTTAATGGTGACACCTGCAGCATCAGCTGTGAGATTTCTTTGTGAGAGGGCAGTTAGGACTTATTGCAAGACTATTGGAATTAGGGAGGTAACTAAAAAGGTAAATGACCTTATAAGGACAGTGGGGGTCTGTATTCCCGGCTATCTGTGTTCCCAGGCTCAGGTAAACCATCCTGTCCAGATCAGGCGACGGTGCCCTGGAGACTCAATCTCAGGAAGCAGATGGGAGGGGAAAGAAGGGAAAGGGTGCTTTTCAACTACAAAGTTCAGTTGGCTAAGACAGCGCTTCTCTGAGTCTCTCTAAAAATGCAGACACCAAACAGCAAGCAAGGAGGAAAAGCCTGATTTCCAGCGGGCGCTCAGTGTCCTCAGGTAGAGCAGTGAACACAGGCTCAGAGCTCAGGTTTGGGGCACCGGGGTGGGGGGCGTGGGGAGGAGCGGGCAGGACGCAGGGGTCGGGATCGCGCGGAGGCGCAGCCGCTTCGCAGCGCTCCATCAGCGCGGTGTGTCATTCTGCGTGCAGTAATGAAGCCTGACGAGAGGTCTCCTGCTTGCCCAGAGCCGGCTGCTGTCCTAAAAATGCAAACCATCGCCTCGGGCCATGGAATCGGGAACAGGCAGAGGACAGAGGCTCCGGCTAGGCGCCCCACTGCTCGCCCTCCCTTCAGCACTCCCGACTTGGACGTAGAAAGCTGGTCTTTACCCTTGTACATAAGGACACAGAAGAAAGAGATTTTTTTTTTTTTAAGGTGTCCCAGAGGCCGATGGTTTTAATCCTGACTTTTTTTTTATGCTGAGCAGATTCTAAAGCCGGGGGAGGTGGGGATTGCCTACCACCAATCCTCGAGTCCTCGTGTGTTTTCTCATGCAAAATAAGCCCTTTGAACTTGAAAGCTGCATTTGCGCCCGGCTCCCCAGTGCCTCCCTCCCCCGAGCCTGCATCCTCTTTGTTTTCTCTAGAGTGTAGGCGAGTCCATCGCATCCTCCCTCGGCCAGCCTTTTTTTTTTTTAAGTCTGGCTCGTTAATAATCGATGGGCCTGGCGGACCCTGGGCGGACACCTCGCCCCACTTCAGAAACCCTGGCCTGAAGGGTGACCCCCAGGAGGCCGGAGACTGCTCCGATATCCACACACCCGCTGGAAGCAGGCCGGGCCTGGAGCATCTCTGCCTGGGCCCCTCGTCCTGGCTGGCAGATTCCTCCCTTTCTGCAGTGTTGGTTGGTTTGTGGCTTGTTTTTGTTTTGAACTCTTGCCTTCAGGGCTTCCCTGCTGGTCCTGAGGCTGCAGAGGCATCCTTGACCCTGGAGGACCATATCTGGGAAGGCGCTCATCCTCTGCCTCTGAGGGTCTTTGTTGCTCATCACTCACATTGCAAAAATCCCCCCCTCCTCCTCCCCCTCATCAACCTCCTTGGAAGCAAACCTTGAAGTTGGGGGAAAAAAAAAAGCACTTTTCCTTGTGTTTTTAGGCATCAATTATTTCTATGGAATTCTTGACAGACAACAAACGATCAAAAAAAAACTGTCGATTTTCTGCTGTCAAGGAAACAAGCTGTTAGCACCATTTCAGGCTCCCTTGGTAAACCTGAGAAAATTTGAGCATTCACCACCATGGTCTCTCACAGAATTCACCTGAAGTTGTTTCCAGAGCTTCAGTGAACCTGGGACTGTAGGTCCCAGCTCTGGTGAAGGTCCCTGGTTTTTTGGAAAGGTTGGTGAAAGGGGTGGAGCCAGGAGGTTGGCCTTGTGCACCCCTGGGATGAGTGGAAGGAAGGTCGGGGTGGGGGTGGGGCTTCAGGTCTGTGAGCTGCCCACCAGAGGTGAAGGGTGGTGGAGGGTGGGCCCCACTACCCCATCAGCTGCCCCATGGGATCTCAAGATCTGATAGCACGTAACCCCATCTTTGCATGAAATGTTCCTTGGTATCTCTAATTTTCTTGAAGAGATCTCTAGTCTTCCCCATTCTGTTGTTTTCCTCTGTTTCTTTGCATTGATCACTGAGGAAGGCTTTCTTATCTCTTCTTGCTGGGTGTTCTTTGGAAGGAATGATGCTAAAGCTGAAACTCCAGTACTTTGGCCACCTCATGCGAAGAGTTGACTCATTGGAAAAGACTCTGATGCTGGGAGGGATTGGGGGCAGGAGGAGAAGGGGACGACAGAGGATGACATGGCTGGATGACATCACCGATTCGTTGGACGTGAGTCTGAGTGAATTCTGGGAGTTGGTGATGGACAGGGAGGCCTGGCGTGCTGCGATTCATGGGGTCACAAAGAGTTAGACATGACTGAGTGACTGAACTGAACTGAACCCCATCTTTCTCTGTACTTCTCCATCTTCATTTTGCCCGTTGAGTTGAGTGTCAGTCATGTCTGACTCTCCGACCCCATGGACTGTAGCCCACCAGGCTCCCCTGTCCATGGGGATTCTCCAGGCAAGAATACTGGAGTCTGTGGCCATTCCCTTCTCCAGGGGATCTTCCTGACCCAGGGATTGAACCTGTGTCTCCTGCATTGCAGGCAGATTCTTCACCATCTGAGCCATTCCTCCCCCTCCACTTTATTCTCTATTACTTCTTGCTCACCACTTTCCTTAAAATTGTACCCTCCAGGGAAATTCAGCACGTCTTTCCCACGTCTCTCCTCACTGTGCTCAAGTCCCCATTGACTGTCTTTTCTTGATTAAGACACAATCTACCCAGGGAACCGCCCTGACTTCAGTGTAACTCCATAAACTTGAATGGTGCAGGTTGGTAGAACTCTGTTCCATTTGCAGCGATTTAGACTGTATTTTCTTACTAGACCTGATAAAGATTAATTCATATCTTCAGATTTCCCTGGTGACTCAGACAGTAAAGCATCTGCCTACAATGTGGGAGACCTGGGTTCAATCCCTGGGTCGGGAAGACCTTCTGGAGAAGGAAATGGCGACCCACTCCAGTATTCTTGCCTGGAAAATCTCATGGACGGAGGAACCTGGTAGGCTATAGTCCATGGGGTCCCAAAGAGTCAGACACGACTGAGAGACTTCAGTTTCACTTTCATATCTTCAGACCCATGGAATGGAGGCCATCCCAGTGGCCTGGCCTCCATCACAAATCAAAACCTAAATCTGCCAGCACTCATCAGAAACACCTCAGTCTCAGGGAAACTACCACACACCAATCATGCTCTTCTGCTTAGTTTTTGGGAGTTCACTTTGCCCTAGAAAACAGGGTCTGCCTGCCTCAGAGGGAAATCTCCATCTCCCGCCCTGCCAGTCATGCCCTGTTTCCACATTGCTGCTTCTAATCTCCATAAAACCTGCGCTTGCCTGCATCCCCAGGGAAGAGCGCCCCACTGCCTGTGAGGCTCTGTACTCCCCAAATCCTGGATGGCTTTCCCTTGAATAAAGAATTCCAAATTGGTTCCAAATTGGGAAAGGAGTACATCAAGGCTTTATACTGTCACTCTGCTTATTTAACTTCATACATCATGCGAAATGCCACGCTGAATGAAGCACAAGCTGGAATCAAGATTGCTGGGAGAAATATCAATAACCTCAGATATCCAGATGACACCACCCTAATGGCAGAAACTGAAGAGAACCAAAAGAGCCTCTTGATAAAAGTGAAAGAGAAGAGTGAAAAATCTGACTTAAAACTCAACGTACAAAAACTAAGATCATGTCCTCTGGTTCCGTCACATCATGTTAAATAGCTGTGGAAACAATGAGAGACTTTTTTTCTTGGGCTTCAAAATCACTGCAGATGGTGACTTAAGCCATGAAATTAAAAGATGCTTGCTCTTTGGAAGAAAAGCTGTGACCAATCTAGACAGCTTATTAAAAAGCAGAGACATTACTTTGCCAACAAAGGTCCATCTAGTCAAAGCTATGGTTTTTCCAATAGCCATGTATGGATGCGAGAGTTGGACTGTAATGAAAGCTGAGTGCCAAAGAACTTATGCTTTTGAACTGCGGTGTTGGATAAGACTCTTGAGTCCCTTGGACAGCAAGGAGATCCAACCAGTCCATCCTAAATGAAATTAGTCCTGAATATTCATTGGAAGGACTGATGCTGAAGCTGAAACTTCAATACTTGGCCACTGGATGCGAAGAACTGACTCATGGGCAAAGATGCTAATGCTGGGAAAGATTGAAGACGGGAAGAGAAGGGGACGACAGAGGATGAGATGGTTGGATGGCCTCACTGACTCAATGGACATGAATTTGAGCAAGCTCTGGGAGTTGGCGATGGACAGGGAAGCCTGGCATGCTGCAGTCCATGGGGTCACAGAGTCGTATATGACTGAGTGACTGAGCTAAACTGAATAAAGAACATCAAACTCACTGCTAAACTGTGTTGTTGGTTTCATTTGAGAGCAATCCTATGAGCTGGGGATTTTCTAGCTCATTCTCAAGGAAGGCAGCTAAAGGCCAAACAAGGTATGAATTTGCTCCTCCATCTTGGTCCTCTTGCCTCCACCCCCAGGCACCTGCCAGGCATCCTGGGTATGTTCACAGATGCATGAGGCTTATTCTCTGTTTTTGTGAAGGCTGTAAACCAGCAGATAATCTGTGATATGCAGAAAAAAATTTGTAATTCAAGATAAAATTGTATTCCCATGAAAAGAGCATGAACAAAGTACCGTGCTGTTTTAGAATAGGGAGATGTTCTTTTCCATGGAAGGAGCATATAGACTGGTTGGTTCAAGTGTCCTAGGGCCCTAGAACTGAATCAGCCTCACTATTTGCTGGATGCTGACATGGGACAAATTATTTAACCTCTCAGAATTTTAGATTTCGTGTCTGTAAATCTGGGTTTGTTACACTTATAGCATTTCCACGGGATTAAATGAGATAACATATGTAACTCGCTGGGCCTAGCACAGAGTGCTGCTGCTGCTGCTGCTGCTAAGTCGCTTCAGTCGTGTCCGACTCTGTGCAACCCCATAGTGAGGACTCCACAAATGGTAGCAGTTATTGGAATTCTCTGCATGCATGGGATTTTGACAGCTAGAGATGGGATGGATGATGGCATTTCTTTTTTTTTTTTTTCCCAGTGTGATAGAATTTTAAGAAGGGGTAACCAGGTCTCATTTACATTTTATATAAATCACTTTCTGACATTTTTGTAGTCCTAAAATTGCATTGCATGATACAAGTCGCTTACAAAGAAGGTAATTACCAAGATAGTTTACAGTTTGACCAGTACTTTACAAAGTACTTTTATTCACATCTTGTCTACAAGTGTGAATAAAAATTGCTGTCTGTCCTGCTCAAGACTTCTCTTTTTGAGACCATCCTGCATGTCACATTTGCCTAGCACTTACATTATCCCAGTGGCTCAGCATCTGCCCGCAATGCAGGAGACACAGGATACATGGGTTCAGTCCCTGGGTCTGGAAGATCCCCTGGAGGAGGAAATGACAACCCAATCCAGTATTCTTGCCTGGAGAATCCCACAGACAGAGGAGCCTGGCGGGCTACAGTCCATGGTGTCACAAAGAGTAAGACACAACTGAGCTAGAGCACAATGGTATTTTTAAGTACGTTATCTTAGGCATTGCTTCAAGCAACTTTATATTTTAAGTCAATCTGTACTGCCTTTTCTCAAAGTAAGTCCTATAATTCTCCTACATTTGAGGGAACTGAGGAACAGAGAAGGTAAGTAACTTGCCCAAGGTTGCACAGCATGTGCTGTACCTCTGCATGGCCCAGGAAATTGAGCATCCTCTGATTGGGCGCTCTGTGTTCTCCAGTTTCCCTTCTATGATTCCTTCCACCTTGTTCCAAACTACAGAAGCAGCCCGAGGTGCATAGGTGGGCAAGAGGTGCTTGTTGGCACAGGCAGCTCACGGCAGCAGCAGATGATGGTGGCCAGGGTTTGAGTCACTCCCTTGTGGTGCAGTTCCAGGGGCCCTTTGCTGTGGGGTGAAGTGACCCAGAGGCTGTACAAGTACTCAGTTGCTAGGGCAGCTGGGAAAGGCAAGGACATGGGATTTGGAAGAACACACTGGGACAGAGACCAGTCTACAATGGGGACTTGCTCTTCTGGAACCTTCAGCACATGATTGAAAATTTGAACTCTTAGTTACTATTAATACATCTGAAAAAACACTGGGGGTTATGGGAACACTCTTTCCACCTGCTTCACACATTGTTCTGAGGATAAAAATAAAGTAACAAGTGAGTATGCAATGTGAAGACTCTATACAGTGTATATAAATATGAATCACCAAAAGACACATACTATTTTAATATCAAATAAAATCTTGTGTTGTCTCGTTGACTGGAAGGGCTAGTGGATATAATTTGCTTCTTATATTAAATCCAGACCAGACCTCTGGAGACCAACCTTCTTTTAAACCTACCCTGATGATTTTGTTGTTGCTTGTTTTTTAATTTTTAATTTTGTATTGCATGCCTGCATGCTTGCTCAGTTGTGTCTGACTCTGCGACCCCATGGACTGTAGCCTGCTGTGGGGTCGCAAAGAGTCAGACACAGCCTTTGTCTGTGGAATTTTCCAGGCAACAATACTAGAATGGGTTGCCATTTCCTACTCCAGGGGATCTTCCTGATCCAGGGATCGAACCTTTGTCTCCTGTATCTCCTGCATTGGCAGGCAGATGGTTTACCAACTGCATCACCTGGGAATGCCATTTTGTGTTGGGGTATAGCCAGTTAACAAACAATGTTATGATAGTTTCAGGTGAACAGCAAAGGTTCTGTAGTCAGATAAATGGCTGGATGGTATTACTGAATGTGTTAGGGATCACTGCAAAGAAGCCATCCCCCGGGTTCGTGTCAAACCACCACCACCATCAATTCATTTATACTTTTTCCCCAAAGCAATGATTTCCCACTCCCCAACCCCAGAACTAAGAAGATGAGCTCTAAGTGGACTTGATATCTCCACTCGCAGAAATAGAAATAGGTAGCACATTTTAAATAGAGAACAGTCTGACTCATTAGTATCCCAAACACATTCCCAAGGAGAGGAAGTGCTTTCGTAGGAAGCAGTCAATGGCTTCTCAAAATAAATAAGTACCAGTAACAGTAGTGACTTCAGGTGACTTTTGGACCATCCAAAGACCAGGAGACATGAAATCAGTCTTTCTTGAAAGATTTTGTGAGTGCTAACCTTTATATTGAAAAACATTCATGAGATAAGCCTAGGTTTTCAATAGCGCTTGAGATATGTTGACCCAACTGATTAAAAACGGGAATATTCACAATGTAGCTTGGCTTTTCCTCTCTCCCTTCAAGAGCCTTGTTGTGCAACAGCCTGAGCTAAACATGCTGTGTCAATCTTATCTTTTACATTTCCCAAGTGTTTTCTTCTCAGATCATGCAACAACCCTCTCATTATTTTAAATATTTTTGCCTGTAAATTTCAGAATACTTGATATGATTTTAATAGGACCCATGTGTGAAATCCTTTATTTTTTTTTTTTTAAATCTATCGCTCTGAGTCTTTCTGCTCTTCAGTACAGCACAGCTTGGTAGCACTAGGTACGTCTTGTTGAAAGTATGTCCATAAATATGTCCCTTGCAGCAGGGAACAGCTTGTTAAATTGGCAGTCCTCAGCAGTTTGCCTAGAAAAGTTTGCCTCACTTGCGATAGTCCAAATGTAGGGCAGAACACAGCGTAACTTTTTATCTAATTTTACCAATTGACATATTCTTCAAATTTTTAACTACCTCATGTCTTTTCCTCACAGTTCTACCACCTGACGTGAAAGTGGCTAAACGTTCTCACCGTTGCCAAATGTGGATAGGGAAATCAACTTTCATTACTGGATACTAATTTGGAGGGAAATTCAGGAAAATAATTCTGTTATCTAAAACAGGATGCTAAAGCCACCGTGAGAAAAGTGTCCTGACAGGCTGAGGCCACTGCTTTCTATTCCTGAGGTTGGATGTGTACGGCTTCTCCTTATGGCAAGGGTGGGGCTCACCAATTTAAGTCTTTCTAGTTTTATTGGTATACTTGACTGGTTTACAGTACCTGATGAAAACCCCATTATTGATATATGTATCAATAATATTTTGATATCAATATACATTTGGTATTTTATTGGTGTGTGGATATAGTCTAGTTTTCATCTCTCTGGTTAGGATCCGGTTAGAACTAGGGATAAGTATGTGTGTTAGTCACTCAGTCATGTCTGACTTTTTATGAACCCATGGACTGTAGCCTGCCAGGCTCCTCTGTGGGATTCTCCAGATAAGAATACTGGAGTGGGTAGCCATTCTTTGCTCCAGGGGATCTGCCTGACCTGGGAATCAAACCCTGCTCTCCTACATTGGCAGGTGGATTCTTTACCACTGAGCCACCAGGGAGGGGATAAGTATAGATGATCCTCAATTCAAAATTTAATGTCATAATCCTATGGTTGCCAGTGGGAAGAATGGGGTAAAGGGATGGTTAGGGAGTTTGGGATGGACATATACACACTGCTATGTTTAAAATGGAAAGCCAACAAGGATCTCCTGTATAGCACATGGAACTCGGCTCAATGTTATGTGGCAGCTTGGATGGAAGGGGAGTTTGGGGAAGAATGGATACATGTATATGTGTGACTGAGTCTCATTGCTGTCTAACTGAACTATCCCAACATTGTTAATCGGCTATGCCCCAATACAGATAAAAAGTTTATGTCACAGGATGGGCACCAGTGCCACAGCCAACAACTTGCTTTCCTCCCTCTCAGTCTCTGTTAGCAGCACCACCTCTGTCTCTAGGCCTCAGCACATCAGAAAACTATCCCTTGTCAGCTTGTAATTGTACTGTTTAAAATTTGCCAAACCTTGTCCTGGGGGGAAAACATCACAACAAAGGACAACAAAACAAAGCGCAGATCTGAATATGGCACCCAAGGAGGGATTCGGGGCTTGGGATGGCGCACACCAGAATGACTATGCTCACTGGCCGCTTTGGGGACCACACCCTCCAGATGGTCCTCTGTGTGTTTGGGTGAGTGGCCTGAAGAGGACGCATTTTCTGTGCTTGGTTCCTGTCTGCAGATTTTAACCACCCGGAAAAGGATTTGTCTATTTCTGAAGTATCTATTAGAAAGCACTATTTTAGGAGCGATTCTTGAAGAAAGTCTTTTCAGAAATTCGAAGCGGGTTTTTTAGAAATGACACCCGACTTTCTATTCTCTTCTGAACAAGGTCTCCTAGATGCAGGTGGGTAAGGACCTGCATATAGAGCTTTCAGTTTTACACAAACATTTTCTCGGGTGAAAGTTTATAGTCCACACCTTTCAGAAGATTAAGAGACAGAATCTGAAGCTCTGTTTCAATATTTCTCAAAAATGGGAGTCTGAGTCCCTCGTGCTTCAGAATCACCTTGGATAAATATTACAAGTGCGTATTTCCAGGATCTACTTCTGACTCAATGAATTAGTTGCTTTAGTAGAATCTAAGTGATTTGCAATCACTACATATATTGCCCTGTACACACATAGCTGGTGTTCAGTACATTTTTGTGGAGTGAATCAAAATAATTCAAGGAAATAAAACAAAATCATTCAATCAAGCAAAGTACATTCTTTTTTAAATTAAATGTCCTTCAGGCTTTATGTTGATATAACCACATTAAAACTGTTACCAAAGACATTCTAAACTGTGGATCTGTGGTTGATAATTGAAAGAGAAAAACCCCTTGGCTGATGCCTTGAAGAATATTTTCTTATTCTCTTGGAGGCGTATGTCAAGCACATCTAAAATAGCTATTCTGGATCATTCTGCTTTTTCAAATTAAAAAATTTAATTATTGACAAAAGCTATTTGCTGGAATTGTGTAAAAAATGTTTACAGATGCCTTAGGAAGGAAATGGCAGAATGTGGAACTAATTGTGTTGATTCAAGATAATTATGAAACACAAATGACCATTACTTACAACAAGTCCCTGATGGTCAGGGGTTGACTCCAGGGATCAGGCTCGAATAAAAGAAAGGAAAAGAAAAGAAAAAAGAGTGGTGATATATGTATGTAGTTATAATCCAGTCAGAAGCTGTGCCCTATCTTCTAGTTCATAGAGGTTTTTCGTGACATTTCAGTATTTGAATTTCAGTACATGCTATATTTTTATTAAGTAAAGCTTTTTTTTCTAACTTCAAAGAAGCATAGTTGTGTTTTTTTTTTTAATCTTTACTTCCTGTCACATTGACTCCTCGGAATAAGAAGTGAATGTGTCTTCCATTTTCTGACTTCCCTTCACAGGAAAGTGATATTTAGATATGAAGTGCTTTCATTTCTTTTCCATCCTAGATGGTCAGTGAGCTTTTACGCCAGGACTGTAAGAAGAGGCCTAGAAGAGACCTTCTAGATGTTAAAAGTTGTCTTGACACAAAAGTCCTGAGCAACCTGAATGTAATTTAGATCATCACTGGGATGTACAGGAGGCTGTCCCCAACCTACATGGACCTCTTGGTCTACTGTGATTTGATAATCCTCTATTTAGTGTGGATTTCAGTTTAGTTCAGTCTCTCAGTCGTGTCTGACTCTTTGTGACCCCATGGACTGCTGCATGCCAGGCTTCCCTGTCCATTACCAACTCCTGGAGCTTGCTCAAACTCTTGTCCATCCAGTCAGTGATGCCATCCAACCATCTCATCCTCTGTTGTCCCCTTCTCCTCCTGCCTTTGGTCTTTCCCAGCATCAAGGTCTTTTCCAGTGAGTCAGTTCTTTGCATCAGGTGGCCAAAGTATTGGACTTTCAGCTTCAGCATCAGTCCTTCTAATAAATATTAGTGTGGAGAGGTGGATTTAAAAATATAGAAAAGGCCAGAAGCTTCAAATAGGAATCACCACTGACAAGAAATGCTAGGGGACGAAATTTGAATCTTGAGTTGAACAGTATCATCCAAAAGAGAGAATCTTCCACCTTTGAAGGAAAAAAGCAGGCTTTGTTTCACATTCCTAACTGAAAGAGGAGCTCTAACTCAACAAGCATGTTTCCAGACCAACATTGTCTAAGAGAAATAAAAGGTGGATTATAGATGTAATTTAAAATTTTCTACGAGCTGCTTCAGGGAAAGGAAAGAAAAACAGGTGGAAATAATTTAACAATAATATATTTTATTTAACCTAGTTATTCCAAAATATCATTTTAACATTTAATGAATATCAAAATTATTAATGAGACTTCTGGGATTCTTTTATCATACTAGATCTTTGCATCTCAGTTTGAATTAGCCTCATGTCAGGTGCTTGATGGCCCCATATGACCATTGTTTAGTCGCTAAGTCATGTCTGACTCTCTTGCGATCCCATGGACTGTAACCCACCAGGCTCCTCTGTTCACGGGATTTCCCAGGCAAGAATACTGCAGTGGGCTGCATTTCCTTCTCCAGGGGATCTTTCCAATCCAGGGATCGAATCACATCTCCTGCATTGGTAGACGGATTCTATACCACTGAGCCACCTGGGAGGCCCCTCACCTGAGACTAGTGGCTACCGTATTAGGGGACTCAGCTTTGGACTGTTTATTCTTCATCAACATGTGAATCCTCTAAGAAGGACTCTTGTGAAGTATGAATTCATTCAAAGGGAAGAAAATGTTGTGATTTCCTTTGTGATCTTGGGGCCTGAGGCTGTAGTGTATATGGGTAAATGACTAGAAGAAAGAGTGAGAGTGAGGCGTCTACTTTCTATTGACATATGTGAAGTGTGCCCTTTGGTTTGCTCAGGTTGCAGAGACTGAGCTTTTCCAGAGAAGTTACTTGATCAGTTGCTGCATTTATCAGGTTGGGCCATCAGCCATTGTCCCTTGCTGTATTCTACAGCTCTGCTATACTACAGAATCAGTATTGATACTACTCTAAGATACCTTTTCTGGGTGTTTGTCCCCCTGTGCTGGTGGCTGCCTCACTTCATCTTGCCATCCAGCAGCTGCCCATGCCATGGGCTGGTCCCAGTCTAGGTTTTCAGTGTTGGCTGATAACTAGAGACATGTCTCAAGGAGCCAAATGTGATGTTCATGGCAAATCCAAGTGTCACAGACAGAGTGAGGGCTGAGCAATGCCACAACTCAGTGATAAGCTTTGATTCTCAATTTCAGGTTTGCCTCAGTGATAGTGTCCTATTACCCTAGAAACTGACAAGCTTTCTTGGACTGTTTTAGTTTGCTTCTGGATTTCAGGTACAGAGAATTATTAATTATACATCTTAGTTCATGACACCATATCATTGGTTTCACAGACTTCTTTCTTGACCAACTGGGTGGCTTACTTACATGTTATTGATCTATTTGTTATCTACCTATCCCTCTACCCATCCATCCATCCATCCATCCATCTATCCATCCATCCATCTAACTGCCCATCCATTCATTCATCCATTCATCTATTTATCATCTCTCTATCTCATTTGGCCTCCATTTCTCAAGTTCTCACCACCATTCTCATTTCTCCCTCTACCACAAACAGTCATATGAATGTGTTTGATGGTACCCTTTTGATTTCCTGTATTCTTATATTTGTTTACATATGCTAATTTATACAAGTATCATCATATTAGATAGCTCGTTCTACTTTCTTTTTATCATGATGACCCATTGTTTCTAAGACCTACCCAGGTAGCTGTGTCAACATCTAGTTCTTTGTTTCTGATGGCTGCAGAACCATATTGGCAGCCACTGTGCTTTCCTTACCCTCTAGTGAGAGACCCCATGATTCCCTCTTACCCGCACAAACAACATGACGATAAACATCATGGAGCGTGCCCCCCAGTGTGTGAGAATATTTTTAAGAATTATATTTAGGAACAGTACTGCTTGTCTGAGTATAGTGAATGTTTAATTAGCTAAATATTACCAGGCTGTTTCCAGAATGTCTGCATCAGTCTGTGTTTAAATCAACAAGCACATAGAGATTATGATGTACCCATATACCAAGAATAATGATATTCTCCAGCTTTCCAATTGTAATCAATCTAACGAGTTTCTTGAACTTTTTCATGCCGTCATGTCAAAGGGAATGGTAAAAACATATTCTTGGGAAGCAAAACGAGGTGATAAAGGCCAGTTTTCTATTCCTTTTTAAAACATTTGACACATGCTGGTTGCTATAGTACTAGAAGCAAGAAATTCACTAGTGTCATATTTTAGAAGAACCACAGGCTAGAGCATAAAATGTAGCGATACAAGGAAATACCCTGAGGATGTGTTGCGGCCACTAGTCACTTCTGCATCTCAGCCTAGCTAGTGAAGGGATGTAATCTTTGTTTAATACTCACAGGAAGCCTATTTTTGGTCTGGGCTGGTCTTGGGGACCTGGATGTTCCCCAGGAATCAGTCATTTCTAAATGAATCTCAAAGGCAATAAAATGTTTATAACCTACTTCTGCTTTCTTCTGGAGAAGGAAATGGCAACCCACTCCAGTAATCTTGCCTGGAAAATTCCATGGACAGATGAACCCGACAGGCTACGGTCCATGGGGTTGCAAAGAGTCGGACACAGCTGAGTGACTAACACTCTGCTTTCTTACATTCTTTAGAAGTCTGCTTCAGTAGATCCTAATAGCATAACTCAGAAAAGATTGCCTAGGACAACATTGCTAGCATGAGTCAAAGGGAACAAATAAGATGCTCAAGCCAGATGGGCAAGGGGGACTGACCTCAATATCAATATCTCTCAGGCACTGAAAGAGTGGCCAGTGTGTAAACAAGAGTGTCTGATGGTTGAGGTGTGACTAGAATCCCCCAGTGATGGCCATTCCAGAAGTAATGAGGATGGTATTTTCTTGGGAGATCTTTCTGTTTGGGAGGAAACTATAATCATTGACCAAAGGTATGAAAAATAGGATCTAGAACCATATAATAAAGGACTGCAAGAGCCAATCAGGGTTTAGGGACTTAGTCAATTGGACTATGGCTTGGAGGGCCTGCAATTGAGATCAGGTCTGGTTATTTAATCTGAGCAAATGTAGATAGTCTTAGAGAAGACCTGGGACTGAATGGCCATTTGAGGACTCAGAGCCCACTCCAGATCCCAAATTTATGAACATGAAGATTTGCCAAATTAGACATTACTGGCAGGTGGAGCCAAGTTTTATTCTCTCTGGCTGAGAGCCTGCATGGAGTTAAATATGCTGTTCAAACTCCCATTGTCTAGAAGTAAAGTGAAATTGAAGTCGCTCAGTCGTGTCCGACTCTTTGCGACCCCATGGACTGTGGCCTACCAGGCTTCTCCATCTATGGGATTCTCCAGGTAAGAATACTGGAGTGGGTTACCATTTCCTTCTCCAGGGGATCTTCCTGACCCAGGGATCGAACCTGGGTCTCCTGCATTGGAGGCAGACACTTTAACCTCTGAGCCACCAGAGAATCTAAGTTCTGGATCCAGTGTAAAAATGGGCTCTCACACCCTAGAGTCTGTATTCCCAATTTAGCTCTGGAATTCATTGGAAATAGATTTCAAGATCTTACCATTTCCCAATGGTCATCCATGCACTTTTCCCCCTTCTGACACTTTGACCTGTTTTTCTCTCAGCAAAGTCTCTCTGGATTATACTGGCATATGTGGACTTTTCTTCCAAGAGTCAATAGAAACTCAAAAGGAAGAGGTAACTCTGAAGCCAGATGAATAGTAAGAGGAAAGGGGTGGCTGTGACACTCATGTACGTCCTCATGGAGGACGCTTTTGTCATGGTCTTTGGGTCTCAAGGAAGGAGCTAGCTGGAGATTGAGTGACTTCACATTACATTTTGGCAGGGTCTCAGCATATGTAATGTCCACATATCTGTGGTCCCTTTTTTGGACTCTGTGTGGAATGTACCAAGGGGATCTGTGTATCACTTTAAATCATAGTGTCTTTATGTCCAGGCACTTAACAAACTTTTGTAAATAGGTGAGTGAATGAATAAAGGAATGAGTAAATGAATGGCAGAAGAGAAGAAGGTTATTAACTTACCCACCATGAATAGGCGAAAGAGTGCATCTGTTATTATGTAGTGTAGGTGGATGGGGTTACAGATAATGAGAGTCTAAATATCCACAGGGATAAGATCATGTGTGTGTGTATGTGCTGAATCGCTTCAGTGTGTCCGACTCTTTGCGACCCCATGGACTGTAGCCCACCAGGCTCCTCTGTCCATAGGGATTCTCCAGGCAAGAATACTGGAGTGGATTGCCATGCCCTGCCTCCTCCAGAGGATCTTCCCAACCCAGGGATCAAACCCGCAGTTCTCACATCTCCTGCATTGGCAGGCAGATTCTTTACCACTAGCACCACCTGGGATAGCAAGTCATAAACACAGAAGCCAGTGCTACTGAGTAGAGGGGAGTGGGAGCTGGAGCCAAACACATAAGCCAGAGACTTGAGATATTTGTCTACCTTATTAAAACAAAGGACTGAATATGCTAGACTGTGCCAGTCATGTGACACGAGAGGAAGATGCTGAAGCTAGCAGCGCTGAAATCGTCGCAGAGGTTGGCAACTCTGGGGTGGGGGACACGGTCAGCTGAGGGGGTGGCTTGTTGTATTGTTGTCCTGGGGCAGAAGCTTCTCACCTTTGTCTTATCCCCGTATGCTCGGGGGCAAACCTGGAAGTGAAGCGTCTCCATCCGGACAAAAGTAGAGAAAGTCAGGAGAGGGATTCGCCCCAGGATTCCCCCGTTGGTTACTGAGCACCCAGTTTTTCTAGGCTTCCATGGAAGAATCAAAGAACTGAGAGCTGAAGGAGCTGATGGAGTCTTTACCTCTCTTCCCAGACTCTTCCTCCAATTTAGGAGCTGCACTCAGGGCTGGGAGGGATCTTCTTCCTCTGCCTCATTTCCTCACATCGTGAGGAATTAAGGGATAATACAGACTTTCTGCTTTTAAGGGTTGGCCAGTATTTTAATTAGACCAGATCCCCTTGACTCACGTTAAATCAGTAAGTGGAAAAGTAGCTGAGTGGCAAATTAATCTCGTCTAGCAGGTTTGTCCTTTCAGCAGCCAAGGTTTCTGGGGGCAGGGGATAATTTTCATAAACAACTGACACAAAAAATATCTCAGGCAAATAAATTTACAGCACATTCTGGGGTGCAGACATTATAAACTTCTGATTAGCACGACATATACATGTTTCAGTGAAAAGTAGATGGCCAAATGTGCCAAGCAAGCAAGCCAGTCAATTGTCTCAAAAGTATTTTTTTTTTTTATCTTTCCTTGGGTAGCAAATGAGTCACCACTATCCTTCTTCTAACCATCCCCCCATACTACCGTATCTCATTGTTACTATTTGAATTTGGTGAATAATGATAAAGCAGCATCCTGTGTCCGTGTGTGCTCAGTTATGTCTCTTGGTGATCCCATGGACTGTAGCCCCCCAGGCTCCTCTGTCCATGGGATTCTCCAGGCAAGAATACTGGAGTGGGTTGCCATTTCCTTCTCCAGGGTATTTTCCTGACCTGCGGGATCGAACCCGCATCTCTTGCATCTCCTGCATTGGCAGGAAGGTTCTTTTTACCCCTGCGCCATGTGGGAAGCCCTATAGCAGCATCAGGGCATCTTGATTCATTTGACGCGGGCAAGGCTAAATGCCATAATAGTTGCTGAAGAGCAGTCCTCATGATACCGAGCAGGGATTTTGGCCTTCCCCAATCAGTAGATATGGACTAGAGGCCAGACCAAAAACTCAGGCAAGGTGTTACTGGGGCTCCCATTGCAGCAGTGGGGAGTGAGAACAGTTCCTTGAGGTGGGGCGAGTTTTTTCCGCCTATGGGGTGAGGGTAGGGGTGTGTCCAGGTGGTCAGGCTAGAGGGATGCCTTAGCTGGTTTGTGCACCCCTTAGAGGGTGTTTTATGCAGCCTGCATGCACGGTACCCTGCTTTTGCTCCAGGCTCTTCAAAAGTGGCAGTTGGGTTTTTTGGTCTCTTTGTATCTTTTGTCCAGAATTCACCCTAACTGCTCAGGCATGCCATTATGTTTAGTTCCCATATAGTTTCTCTGTATTTTGTGATTCGAGGAGAGGTTTGTCCTGTGCAAGCACTGCAGCATTGCAGCACAGGGTCCCAGGTCACAGCCTTTCTCACAGACTGAGATTTTAATGGAAGGATGTTCCTTCCCCTGCTTTTGTGATTTTGCAAAGATAACTTAGCAATCGTTCTCTTCTGAGATAGTTTTCCAACTATAAAATAAATATCTGGCTTTTAAAATGTTTCTGCTCCAGAATGAAATGAGAAGCAAAAGGCAGTGCCCATTAATTTATAATTAAACTGGTTGGGAAAAGGGAAGCACATGCTAGCAGATTGGTCCTCGGTGACTGATACGTTCCCTGCCGCAGAGCCATGGCTGGAGAATGATTTATGATTTTTCCTAATGTTCCTCATTCTTGTTTCAGCTGAGAAGGTCACCCACGAAAGACAGGATCTGGGAAGGAGGTAGCACGGTTTCACTTTGGGTGACTGCCTTTTTCTCCTTCCTTTCACTTAAATTTCAGTATTTACAGCTTATGGGTCTTAAATTTGACACTCAGCAGACATAAACTGTATTCTTGAGAGGATTAAAGGATTATTCACTCACTAGCTTAATCAGATTAATCAGAGATTTCGAACAAGATATCTAATGCCATTCACAAGATGGGAAGTGTGATCTCTGCCTGCTAGTTGAATTTGGCTTGGACACCCACAAACATACACAAACACAGACATGTACTCATGCACACACACAAACCCAGATATACACACACTGATTTTTATTTTATTCACTATGATTTATTCTTTGTAATTATGATCAATTATCTTCTAATGCCTACTTTATCTAATGACAGAAAGTAAAGTTTAAGTGCTTGTATGTTTCCTAAATGTTATTTAAGATTTGAATTACTTTGTTCGTTATAGGTTACTTGAATTTAGTCTTAGTGAATCTGCTTTATTATTGTCAGACCATGCCTTGAAAGACTCTCTGGAACCTTTTAAGGAGAAATAATTATTTCTTTTCTTTACATTCATATGAAGTAACCCATGATATTTTACTATCACTAAGTCAAATTACAGTTCAAGAATAAGAAATATCCTGAAAATAGAGTTATTGTTTTCTGTTATTATTATATCAATTATTGCTTTTCCATTCCTATTAGGAGCTTAAGTTCTCTTCTGCATTTATTTTAATAAGCTCCTTTTTTCTGCAGAAACAGGAGGCAGCAAAGACCCTTTGTACTACAGACATATTAAACCAGGATTGGGACCAACTGTCCTATTGTATGAACTCTTATTTTAAAGCAGCCTGAGTTAAGCAGATTTTGTTGGATTTACTTTTATTTGGGTCTTATGCTATTTGGAAGATAGACGTTATAATATTGGAAATATTCTCAAAGAGAGGAAGAAGCAAAATTAAAATGTGAGCCCTATTCTTCCACTGTATTAATGAGAATCTCTTGATCCAGGGACGCCTGAGGTCCCTGGGAACAGAATTCGGATGTCTCACAATATCGGCCTTGTGGTTCAGAACACAGTGAATGTTGATGTCCTTGCTTTTCAGCCAGACTCTAAGTTATTTCTGACAGATACACATTTGTGATAAAATCTTCATTAATCCATTTATCACACTCATGAACGTTTGGTAGCAAAGCTGTCTTGAATATATAACACCCCTACCTGATATTTAAGCCTATAGAAGGCTTCATACTGTATGTTCAAAGTCCTTTCATAGATTTGATCCGTACAGCCACCCCATGAAATGAAAACACATTCCAATACCTCTTTCACAGAGAGGACCCATGCTTTACCCAAGGTTAAATGATAGAATCAGGGCCAATCTCTAAGTCTTTTCATTTTGAGTGCAAAATAATGCCACTCCTTTTCCTGTTATACTTTGAAGAGTTTTTCCAGGAACAGCTGTGGGTTTGGATAGCTCTAGCTACACTCACCCTACACGTGTGTGTGTGTGTGTATGAGAGAGAGAGAAAGAGAGAGGAAGAGAGAGAGAGAGGTGACACAGTTTAGTGAGTTTATAGGTATGGTTTGCAGCAATGAAATAAAATAAGCAATAGCTCCAACTTAGCAAACACTGAGAACCAAAAACATCAAATAAAAGTGAACAATGGATTTTGGTCAGTTTCCTGGGCTTTTGAGTAGCAATAAGATTTTATTGCTGCACCACAGCCAGAAGAGAGTAGAGGATGAAATCATGAGCCACTATTTCACAGCCGTCTGAGCACTCAGAATGCTGGCTAAGTTGTACAGTGCTTAGAATTTGCCAGGCATGTTACCTCTATTATCTCATCTAATCCTGGGGTGGGTTTCTTATTGTTGCCCCCTTTCCCAGGTGGCAAAACTGAAACACAGAAAATTTAAGTAACAGGCACAAGGTTACAGCAGTTACCAAATGGCAGGTACATGGCTCTAGTCTGTAGTCTGCCCCCTTCCCTCCATCAAATGTGCATTGACCATTCTGACTGCTTTACAAAGTAGGATTTCTGCATTGCGACCTAATCATCTTAATGACTGCATTGTATTTGCGTTGGCAGTACTATTTTTTAACAGAGCTGGTGACGTTTGCTCTGGCTTGATCTCAGTTGTTGCGTGCTTTAAGGGCTTAGTACGCGGCAGTTACATGGGACATGTTTTCTCCTTCATGACAGTTAATCCTCATTTGGGAGAATGGATTTGTCTTGCTTATTAGTAAATAGTGAATGTGAAGCTGGGAGAAAGTAAGCAACCTGGCCAAGGCCAAGGCAAGGCTGCAATTCATCCTCGCCTGATTCTATGTCCTCTGGCCTCTCCAGGCACCTGAACCTGAGGCCAGCACTGGGGCACTGCCTTGAGACCCCAGCTGCACTAGAAGTGCCAGAATCAGAAGTGGAAATAAACACAGTGTCTCAGACTTGCAGCGTTATCTTCTGCCCACGTGGGGGCCCAGAAGCCTTCCTGTGTCTTGGCACATTTCATCAACACTAAGTCATCAAACCCAGTTTCCTTTTCCCTTTCCTGGATCTCCATGGTCTTTTTCATTTTTGTAACACCACATTTTTATTTTTAACCAAGCGTACTATGTTATTTCTGATTATCTTCCTTCTTTTTGGAGTGTGTGACCTGTATTTGGTGATTCAGTTTTCAGTGTGCCTCCCTATACATAGTTTTTGCATCAAACCACAAACCGAGGTGATGTGACAGAGGTCAGGATCATCTGTTTATTTAGGTAGCACTAATCCCAAACTTATCCCTGTCTGTGCTGGGCAGAAAAATAAGATGCATTGGAGGAGAATGCTGATATTTTAAAAGTCTGTGTGCTTAGGTAACAATCTCTGTGAGGTTAATGTTCAGGGACCAGGAATTATTTTTGATAGGCATGACTGCTATTTCTTGTTTGAGTCTTTAAATAACATTTGTAAACTATCTTAACTATAGGGAGCACACAAGCCTATTAAATATACACATTTCTTGCACACACTCAAACCTTCACATGGTGTTATGGACATACATTTCCTGATATCCCAAAGTAAAAAAAAAAAAAACAGTTTAAGAGTAAGAGCTTACCATTAACCTCTCCTCTGAAAATACATTTGTGTTGGATGATACACTAAATTTCCTCTTAAAAATATTCAGCGGTGACTATATTCTCTTATGGGCTTCCCAGGTGGCACTAGTGGTAAAGAACCCGCCTGCCAATGCTGGAGACATAAGAGATGTGGGTGCAATCCCTGGGTCGGGAAGAGCCCCTGGAGCAGGAAATAGCAACCCACTCCAGTATTCTTGCCTGAAGAATCGTATGGACAGAGAAACCTGCTGGGCAACAGTCCATGGGGTCACAAAGAGTCAGACACGACTAAGTGCATACACACATACTCTATTATAATGGCTATTATTTTAATTGTAGAAAGTGCAAACAAAGTAGCACCAGGATGGAAGGTGATAGGTTAAATGACGGTTACCAAAAAACGAAAATTAAGTCGGTCTGTTTAAACAGTATTGTCTTCTGTTCAGATATCAACTGGAAAGATCCCTAACGTGTCAACCAGCATGTGGAATAACTTTTGGACTTGTGTTTGGGAACAGACTTGGACTCCATTACTTTTTAAAACATGTATATTTATTTATTTGGCTGCTCCAGGTCTTAGTTGTGGCATGTGAACTCTTAGTTGCAGCATGTGGGAGTGTGGAGTCTTAGCTACTGGACCACCAGAGAAGTCCTGGGACTCACTTACCTTTGGAAGAGCTTGGATGTGTAAGTAGCTTGTTAGTGTGTGTGTTTTCCAGTGGGATGTCTCACAGTCATGTTTTTCATAACTACTCTATGGTAGCTTATCCTGCACTCCCAACAAAGGCTGATACTACTGGAAGAGCCAGACCCTTGGAAAATGGTGTGTAAGAGATGGTGGACTCCTCATTTCATAGAGAAGTCCCAGGCCACTTTAACCTAAACCATCAGGGATCGTGTGACCATGGTAGCATGCACAGGGATCACTTGGATTCAGTGTCTGAGCAAAGATATTGAATTTCGGTAACTGCAACCATACAGTTATGCAGAGGAACAAAATTTGGTACCTATATATCCCCTAGTGTAGATGAGGGCCTGTTCCTGGAATTGGGCTCTCACCAAAGGGAACTGAAAAAGAATATGAGCTAAATGGGGTGGGAGAAAAGTCAGAAAGGGCCTAACGATCAGCGTCCGCACAGGGCCCCACTGTCCATGCAGGGTCCTGCAAAGTCCTTTACTAAACATTTGTTTGCCTTTTCATCTCCAATTTGTCAGTTACCTTCCTCCCCTTTAAAGTCCCAAACTACTACTCCCAGCATCCTCTTTTGTCTTTTGCTGAAGATGGTGTCTAAAGTAAAGTTTTCATTTTGATGAGTCATTTAGTTTTCCTGGATCTCTCCCATATACACCTGTCATTAAACTTTTGCTTGATTTCCTCCTGTTACTAATTCTCATGTCAATCTAATTTTTAGAGCAGCCAGAAGAACCTAGAAGGGCAGAGGAAAATTTCTTCCTCCTTGACAGCTAACGTGGCAATTATTCTAAATGAATGACCCTTGTAGATGAGATTTCAAGGTTATAGATCACTGGAAATCTTTCCTTGGTTTCTGCGGCCAGCTGCTTCCTGGTGGGGACTTTCACACATAACTGAGGAGCTCTTGGTGTCAGCGTTCAAGAACTGCTCTCTGTCTTTCTTCCCTGTGTGTGTGTGTGTGTGTGTGTGTGTGTGTGTGTGTGTGTATGATAGAGAGAGAGGGAGAGGAGACTTCTCAACTTGGGTGTACTGTTTATGGGAAAAGCATTGGAAGCAAGAGGTAGACTCCTTAGTGAATCTGTTTATGAACATTTATTTCTTTATCACAAGTATCATAAATTCTGGAGTCCTAGAAATGTCCTATATCTTGACCCGGGTGGAATATTTATATGCAAAAATTAAACTGTACATTTCAGATGTATGCATCGTTATATAAGTTATATCTATAATATAAAAAGTTGAGAATCACTTTCCTTACCACTGAGGTGTATTTATTTTGTAGGTATTTCTTTTTGCATGTGTTATAGCTCCACTGAGGATTCCTTTAGATCCTCTGTGAATTCCTAATAGTAAGTTTCAATGGTGGTTTGTGAGGAAACACACATTTTCTTTTTTTTTTACCAGTTCACCTGATCACCTCTGTTGGTTCTCTGAGCTGGACTCATTCAGCCTTCCAGCCCTGTTCCCAGCGCTCCATACTGTCTTTTTCCCATTGAGAGTTTACTGAGGGGAGCTTCTCTAGAGTTCCACGGTCCTTGGGGTTTTCCAGTCTTGTCCACAGTTACTGGTAACCAAGTCACCCAACCTGGACCCTCTGTACTTTGACCCTTATTGAGACACAGTGGATCCCACTCCTGGAATTATTGCAGAAAAAAAAAAAGCAGAATTTAAAAATAGAATAAACACAAGATTCTTAGATGGAAAAGAGTGAAGCCAATACAGTGGAAGCCATAATCCCAAGAACAAAAAACAGGACCATCTCAGTTAATTCCTAGCCGCCTCTCTGAATCTGTTAAAAAAAAAACACACACACACACACACCACGTTAAGGTGGCATTTGCAAACGCGCTTGTTTTTACCTAGTGCCACAGTCAGGCGCAGTGGGGCTTCGAGGGGAAGAAAGCAGGCAAGGCCAAGGGGATGCCTTGGCTGCGTCCTCTCGGCTTTCCGGCCGCGGCTGATGGAATTATTGTTTATTTTTGTAATTTTCAGAGGTAGGCCGGTGACAGCTGAAGAAGACTGTATTTGCTGAGGAGCAGCATGATGGTAGAGGGGAGCAGAGCTCCTGAGGGAGACCTAATGGTTCCTCTCCTTCCTGCACGGAGATAAAGACTTATAATAAGCGTGCATGTTCGCCATCTGGCTCTGCGCATGTGGTCCTTATGGAGGCGAGCGCCGCACAATCTGTAAATGATCGGAAGCCATGGCGCTCTCTCCAGAGACTCCACGATGCAATCAAGGTGACAGATGGCACGGCCACTGCTGTGGCCTCACGGAGAAGATCAAAATCACCTTCAATAAACTCTGACTGAAATGGGCATGAGCACCTCCAAAGAGTCAGTTTGTCAGTCAAACGGCAACAGTGGAGCCGCGTCGCAAGCCAGCTCTGTGTTTCCATCGTTTCCGTCTGACTGGGCCTGAACTGTGATCTTTCTCAAATTGTCCTTTCTGTTTAGCTGGAGCAGGCCAGCCGATTGCCAGATTCATGGCTTTATTGAGGAAAATTGAAAACACGATGTCCTCAATTTCCGGGGGCCGCGCACATGCACGAGCCTGGCAGGGGCTGGGACACCCAGGCGCTTTGCATTGAACAGACCCCCACGTCTTGAGCTCAAGTTCGCTCAACCTTATAGGCAGATTCTTGGACATGAAAAATAAAATGCAAATGTGTGCCTGGCCCGCAAGCTCAGCTGACAGTGGCTACAGAAAGGGTATTGGGTGTCCAATAAATGTGTGTAGAATTAATAAATGCTTGAAAAGAAACGGAGGAAGGGAAGGGAAGAAATGATGTCTCCCGGTTGCTAGAACTATGTATTCCAAGGGCAGACTGCTGCCCCCATGAGGGATCTGATACCGGTTTCCATTTCTATGCATCTTCATCACATATAGCTTTCAGTGAACTTGAAGCCTGGGACATAAGGTCAATGAAATGCAGACATATTATTTTGTCCTAAACAAATCATAGTGAATTTGTAGAAGCCAGCAGGTTTAGACAAATTTCCATTCCTCCTCTGCCCCTCTACAAGTGAAAATTTTTTCCAAAGCTCCAACTGATTATAAAAGTTACCTGTAGTAGGAGAAAAATATACCACTATCTTTTCAGAGGTAAGGGCACTGATTTCGGGTCAAAGATGATGGATCTTAACGAAAGAACTCTCCCCCTCCCTCTCCCTCTCCTCCCTTGGCAGAGTTCCACTGTTGTTCTTCCTGTTAGGCGCCAGGAAATGTAGATTGCAAGCAGAAGTCGACTTTTCCAACCTTGCAGTTCCCCAGGAACTCAGCATCTTTTATCTTATACAGATGTTTATATTCTAAGCCTATGAGGAGACCTCAAAATTCCCACTTCCCATTGATATTCCTGCTTGAAACTGTCATCTTCTAGTTTTGCCTCCTTGCTTTATTTAAAATCCAAATCCTGCTCCTGCCTCCTCCCTACCTGCCTGATGTAAATTATTTGTTCGACAGCTGAGAAATATCTTGTTGTTGGGTCCTGTTTTCTCATCCAGTCTATTCCTCTTGTAGGTGCTTCTGCATGTTAATATCCTGCTGGAGAGATTTACCCCCTGGAGCAGAGCATGGCAACCCACTTCAGTATTCTTGCCTGGAGAATCCCATGGACAGAGGAGCCTAGCGGGCTACAGTCCATGGAGTCGCAAGAGTCAGACACGACTGAAGTGACTAAGCACATACAGAGAGATTTATAAACATAACGAAAGGGCTTCTTCACTCCTAATTTGTGTACACCAAACAAGAGAAGCTGTTTAAAAAGAGGGGGAGGGGCTCACATTTTGAGTGACAGGAGTAGCAGAAACTTTGTACAGGGACTGTCTTTTCACTAGGCATGTCAGCGTAGCTGCCGCTGTACGTTGCGGATCAGTGTGGAGCAGAGGGCTAAGTTTATTCAGCAGAAAGGAAGGATATCTTTTGGGAATGAACACCTACTATGTGTAGGTTGTGCTAGGAGCTGAGAAACAAATCTTTGTGAAGGAAAAGTAAGTGACCTTTTTATGGCACTGTGCTCTGCCTGCTTCTCTCCTCCGTCTGGCTGTCTGCTGAGCAGGCTTGGCATCCCCATCAGTAACAGGTCTAGGGTAGCTTCAGGGCCCTGATGGACGTGTGGCTGGTGGGAGCCTGTGCCCTGTCCCAGGAGACCCTGTGTGTACTCTCTGTCCTAAACCGGCTCCCTGGAATGACAGGCTCTGTAATCGACAAGTTCATCCACATGGCCACAAGGAGGGGTGGCAGGCTGGGTCATTTCTGTTTTTTGGCAGCAGTTTTTGGCCCCAGACTGCACTTGCTTTGAGGAGTGATACTTCAGAAAGACAAATGGGTCTAACCCTTCCCTTAATGGTGTATGTGTGTATGCATGCTCAGTCACACAGTCGTACCTAACATTTTGCCACCCCATGGACTATAGTCCGCCATTATCCTCTGTCCATGGGATTTCCCAGGCAAGAATACTGGAGTGAGTTGCCATTCCCTTCTCCAGGGTATCTTCCCAACCCTGGGATTGAACCCAAGTCTCCTGTGTCTCCTGCATTGACAGGCGGATTCTTTACCATAGTTCCCCCTGGGAAGCCTTCCTTGAAGGGTAAAGATTGAGGAAATTCAACAGGGGCCAGGTGTCAAAGGAGCTTATACTGGAATGTGAAGGCTCTGAAACATCCATCTAGCATGAAATTTTATAATCAGAGCTTGGCCTCCGTTCAGACAATGATGTTCTGGTCTTCTCTGGAGAGGAGTGTTACCTGATCATATGCAAGTTGAATAACCACAGATCATCACCCTCCTTTATGTGCTATCACTCTTAAATAATATATTGCTTTTAGAGGAAGATTCTCTTGGAAGTTATGTCTGTCAGCATAGCTGTTCCTTTATAACGCTGCATGTAGGCATCTGCCACATCCACCTGTGATGGCGGTGGGTCGGGGGACATGTGGCTCTTCAGGGTTTGACCAGCCCCTGGAGTTCACAAAGAAGCTGGCACAGGAGAATTGCCTATGGTCATAATAAGGACAGTGGCTCCAAGATTGACTAATTTTTAATTGTGAAGCATACTTTTTATTTTTTTTGAAAGATAGACTCAATGTTGAAAGGAAAGTTAAGCAGAAATTCAAAACAAGGACACCCAATCTTACTGAAAACTCAGATCTCTGAATCCTGCCACTGGCCTGAAATGGTGTTAAATAAAATAAGTTTTAATTTCCCAAGCTGTCTATCCACCAGGCTGTTTGGACTTCTCTCCATGAGGACTATGCTCTCATGTCAAATGAGGGAGGGGATGGCTTACTACACATTTAAAAAATATTTATATATATTTTAAACTTATTAATGTCTCGCTGGATCTTAGTTGATGCCTGTGAACTCTTAGTTGCAGCATGTGGGATCTCATTCCCTGACCAGGGATGGAACTTGGTCCCCCTGCATTGGGAGCATGGAGTTTTAGCCACTGGACTGCCAGGAGAGCCCCACACACTTTATCACTATTGTTAAAACAACCCAGACATAGCTCTCTTAATTTTGGAACAAGAAATGGAATACTGTTCTGTGTGTTCAGATGTCCCTGTATAAGCACACACCAGTTCTAAAGTAGGTATTTGAAGGCAGTTGCATTTTGGGGTCAGATTCCAGCTCAAGACCTCAATGTCTGCATTTTTTTCTGTCTTTTCATATCTGACCAAGGATGATGGCAAATAAAAATGCCACCCAGTACATAGATGTTTCCCAAGCTGCTTGTGTGTTTCTGTTCAGTTTTTGGAATTTTTTTTTAAACCAGATTTGTGACTTAAACAAAAAATTCTCTCAACAAAATATTTCTGTTATAGCATGATGTCTTGCTTAGAGAGGTTAATAAACATTTTACAGGACATATTCCTGTTTTGTTTTAATGATTTCTTGACACTCATTTTCATCTTCATCAGGCTAGCAGTTAGCAAATGGTTCCTATTTCCCACTGGATTCCTCCACCCTCTGTAATGAATGAGCTGTTGATTTGATTTCAATGAATTCTCTTTGGTGAACAATCCACTATAACAAATGCTTTCTTTGGCCATAAAATCATTTCCCTTCAATACAAAAATGCTATGTCTGGGGTATTTTAAGCTGATGTAGGGCATAATTCTTTTCTTGGGGTTCTTATAATCAGCAACAACCTGCTTTCCTTTTTCCTTCATGACACTTACAAAATACTTAAGGTAGTTTTTTTTTTTTTCACACTTCTCCATAAGTGTATGAAGACTCTAAGAGCACTGTCCAAGGAACATATAATGCCAGCTACAAATGGGAGCCACCTACATTATGTTTCCTTTTCTAAAAGCAATATTTTTGAAAAGTAAAAAGAAACAAATGAAATTAATTTTGATTGTAGATTTTATTTAACCCATTGGATAAACAAAATGTAGCAGATCCCTACAGTAGAATATTATTTAGTCATAAAAGGAATGAAATTCTATTACGTGCTACAACTCAGTATGAACCTTGAAATCATGCTGATGAAATAATCCAGATGTGAAATGACAAACATTATATGATTCCACATGTGTGAGGTACCTAGAGCTGTCAAATTCATAGAGGCAGGAAGTAGAATAGGGGTTCCCAGAGTCTAGGGGGAAAGGGGAGTATGGTGTTAGTGTTTAATGGATACAGAGTTTCAGTCTGGGAAGATGAAAACATTTTAGAGATGGATGGTGGGGATAATGGCAGTATACTGTGAATGTTCTTAATGCTCCTGAGTTAGACACTTAAAAACAATTAAAACAGGACTTCCCTAGTGATCCAGTGGTTAAGAATCTGCCTGCCAATGCAGAGCACACAAGTTCGATCTCTGGTCTGGGAAGATTCTACATGCTGTGGAGCAACTAAGCCCACGTGCCACAACTACTGAACCTGCGTGCCCTAGAGTTCGTGCTCTGCAACAAGAGAAGCCACCACAATGAGAAGCCTGGCACTGCAACTAGAGAAAACCTGTGTGCAGCAATGAAGACCCAGTGCCGCCAAAAATAAATAAAAATTTTTAAGTGGTTAAAATATTCTGTTATGTATATTTCACCATACACATCCCCCACAAAGGATCAGATTATGTCATTCTTTGCTCAGAAACCTTCACTATCTTTCCATCACACTCTGAATAATACTCAACAACACTCTGCATCCCTGTGATCTGGTGCTGACTTCCCCAGCTTCCTTTTCTTTCCTTTGCTGCTTACAAGCCATGTGACCTTCTGTAACTTACTTAACCTGCTTAAGCTTCAGCTTCTTTATATGTAAATTGCTGATAATTCTGATATCTATCAGCTGCATGGGATTGGTGAGGGTTAAAGGGAATAATGCACGTAAGATGCTTAGAACAGTGCCTGGCACACAGTAAATAAACTTTGTGGATGCGGTGTACATATTTGGCTTCCCAAGTGGCTCAGATAATAAAGAATCCGCCTATAATGTGTGAGACTTGGGCTTGATCCCTGGGTCGGGAAAATCACCTGGAGTAGGAAATGGCAACCCACTCTAGTATTCTTGCCTGGAGAATCCCATGGACAGAGGAGCCTGGTGGGGTACAGTCCATGGGGTCAAAAAAGAGTTGGACTCAAATGAGTGACTGAGCAGGCGTGCATGCCTGTGCATATTTATATTTTCATATGAAATGTTTAACACATTATTTATCATTAATTCCTATGTAAAGTCTGGAGAAAAGATGCAGTGTGCAAACAACCAGTGTGTGAGTTCAGATGAGGCAAGAATTCATTTATGGGGTTAATAGCTGACTGGTCAGTGTAAACATCCTGAATGGAGATTAGGAGAATTTATTCTAAAATGAAAACAAACACAGGGATGAAAATCAAGCTTTCTTAGAACAGAGTATTCCCATGTGGCCAGGACTTCAGTGGTCATGTTCTGTTGATCTGGTCGCGGGACGTTTTTCAGGCATTTTGCAAAGCACTCAGCTATTGGTAGTGGAAAACTGAACCATATCAGAAGTAACGTACGTTTTCACAGTTCAACACTCTGCCAACACCATTTAGAGAGTCCATGGTGTCACAGAATTAGGTATGTACAAAGAGCTGTTACTGAGGGAGGGTTCACTGGTGCCTGGCTCACCTCAGGGGCCCTCACTTCATCCTCGCCTACAGCCAACAGGCACCACTGAAAGGCCGAACCTGGGCCGGTGAGGATGTGGTCAGGCAGGGTTCTCTCTGAATGTGACCAAACGTTCTTGTTTTCCCTGAGATGAAAATTGGAATCAATACAAGATAGTTACATTTTGTTTTGTGTTATAAAAACTTAGAAGCAAAATTTTGGAACAATTAAAGGGTAACCACTTTGTTTACTGAGTGTGTGTGTGTGTGTGTGTGTGTGTGTGTGTGTTCAGTCACTCAGTGATGTACAACTCTTTGCACCCCCATAGACTGTAACGCTCCAGGATCTTTCTGTTCATGAAATTTTCCAGGGAAGTATACTGGAGTGGGTTGCCATTTCTTACTCCAGGTGATCTTCCTGACCCAGGGCTTGAAGAAATGCACCTTGGATCCTTTTTCAGTCGTCTCTGGCCAAATGGTTCTCTGTGGGCCTTGGTTTCCTTCCCAGTTAACAGCAGTATCGCTAGTTCTCTAAGAAGTGTTAGCTACAGAGCAACTTTTATCACCTTATAAGCTAATTAGCAGTTAAACACCCCAGGATGAAAGTTTGAAATTTTTTATCTGGTTTACCACAATTTTTACCTTGAAAGGATGGGAAAGTTATTTAACCTAAAGCATTACTATCCTCCAAGAGTACTGGAATCATAGATTTGCATGTGGGTGGTAGCTGGACAAATTTTACATCTTAGTTTGACAATTCAAGTTTTAAACAACATTACTAGTAAGAAACTGTCAAAGACATAAAGGATTTAAAAGTCTGAAAAATGTGAAGGAACAGTTAAGAACTGAATTAGATGAACAAAGTGAGATCTGTATTTTAGCCCGTCTACTGGTATTTCTCATTTGTTTGTATCTCTTAAATGTGGCATTAACTGAAAGAAAAAAATCACTGATCCCAACTCTATTTTGCAGATGACTAAAGAATTTCAAGCTACGACTTAATTTTATTTATTTGATGGCTGCTATGTCATAACAAAACCATAGCCAATAAACATTTTATCAAAAGGGTATAATTCCACAACTGTTAGGAGACTTCATTGTCAGAAAACATTCAGTGTAGGCAGATGATTTGGGAGGGTGTTTATAGAAACCTTAAGCACAGAGAATCAACTATCAAAAAAAGTTATTTTGTTGGGTTTGAGGATATGAAAATACAATACTTTTCGTTTTATATTTCAGTTGATCACTGGCTTTTATGTTGGACTGTAGAGTAAAAGGGCTTTCCTGGTGGTTCAGTGGTAAAATATCCACCTGCAATGAAGGGAACTTTGATCCCTGAGTTGGCAAGATCCCCTGGAGAAGAGAATGGCTACCCACTCCAGTATTCTTGCCTGGAGAATTCCGTGGATAGAGGAGCCTTGTAGGTCCATGGGGTTGAAAAGAGTTGCACTCGACTCAGTGACTAACTCTTTCACTTTCATAGAGTAACAGTGAAATGTGCGGAATTGTGGACATTTGTAGACTATCTGAGGAAATTATTTGCTTTTGATTTTTTTCTTGTCAAAGGTAAGGTATCCTTCTTGTCTGTTTTGCAAATAATGAGAAAAGTAAGAATATACACAGACACGGGAAAGGAAGCCGTCAGATCTGGAATTAGACAACTCAGACTGAATTTTTGGAAAAGACATCTCCATTCAGTGTTCCCTGCCCAACAGACTGAGAGCCTCAGGGAAGGGACCACAGGAGTCCTGGTCTCCAGGCACATGTGTGGGTTCTTGCTCGGAGTGACCATCTCTAGGTGCACCTCTAAAAGTTGTAAAAGGCTGTCGGAAAAAGCAACAGCAAAAATGTGCTCCTATTTTAAATACTTAGGTCTGTGTCATATTCAGCTCCTCTGAATAGGATATAACTGTTTCTACTGTTTCTTCCAGTGGCCAGTGCAGGTGGGGACCGCTGAGTCCTGTTGTACCTCAGCCAAGTATGGCAGTGTGCATGCTAAGTCGTTTCAGTGGTGTCCAGCTCTTTGCGACCCCGTGGACTGTAGCCCACCAGGCTCCTCTGTCCATGGGATTTTCTAGGTAAGAATACTGGAGCGGATTACCATTTCCTTCTTCAGAGGATCTTCCCAACACAGGGTTTAAACCCATGTCTCTTGTGTCTCCTGCACTGGCAGGTAGGTTCTTTACCACTGGTGCCACCTGGGAAGCCTTTTTGTACAATGAAAGGCATTTCCTCTTCAGGCAATCCTTCTGTGTGCACATCATCCAGACAGCCACTTTTGTTTATCTCCAAGGGTAAACAAGCAATATAGCAGCATGAAGAAGATAAAATAGTATTTTCCAGAAACGCTATTGTCCCTAACCACTCTGTTTCCCCTTTAAACACATTACGTACAATTAGAAGGACTTCCTTGGTAGTCCAGTGACTAAGACTCCACACTCCTAATTCAGGGAACCTGAATCGATCCCTGGTCAGGGAGCTGGATCCCACATGCTGCAACTGAGTTCACATGCAGCAACTAAAGCTCCCATATGTTGCAACTAAGACCTGACTCAGTCAAATAAATACATAAATTCAACTGGAAACTACCTTGTTTCACAAGATTTGGATGTATTTATTCAATATGTTCCTCAGGGTTTGGAGGAAAGACTGCCCGAAGCCCATAAGACATATAGATTTCCTCTTCCAGATTCAATGATCTTCATAAATCGAAGGATGGTATAAAAAGGAAACGTTTGAATAATATGTGATGAGACTTTTCTAGTGATTTGAGGAGAGCCCAGGTATTTCTTGGGCTTCCCAGGTGACGCTAGTGGTAAAGAACCCGGCTGCCAATGGAGGAGACATAAGATTCGATCCCTGGCTCAGGAAGATCCCCTGGAGGAGGGCATGGCAACTCACTCCAGTATTCTTGCCTAGAGAATCCCATGGACGGAGGAGCCTAGTGGGCTACAGTCCACGGGGTCACAAAGATTCAGACAAGACTGAAGTGACTGAACACTCACATAAATGTTTCTAGGTGATAGAAAACTTCATTCTTATTCCTATTCGGTTAGTTCCTGGTTATTCAAACTTATTTAATGGAGTCATTTTGGAATGTTTCATTATCAACTACTTTGAGTGAGGAATATGCATCAAAAGGAATGTACCCTATTAAGAGAAAAAACAAAAGCATAATAGCATTAATAAATTCATAGCTTAGATACTTTGCTCCAAATTTTATGTTCTTACAGATTCTGTCTCGCAAACAATAATGAAGCAATATGATAAACATAAGTAATGAAATGGAAAAATGGGGTATATTAGACACATAATTATTGCTATTTTAATTATTCAGTGTATTTTAGATTATTAGATTGCAAGATACACTTCGGAGATACATATAAAATTAGTCTTATTTTGTTATAAGAGAATAAACCACTTTGCTAATTCATAGAATTTATAAAGGTAAAATATTGAACCAACGAGTTGAATAATGCAATAAGTTTTGGAATGGAATAGAAAAAACACAAGAAAGCAAAAGGCTACATTTATGCATGTATGTTCTTTCTTCCAATCCCCAGTTCATAAACATCAAAAATACAGGTTTCTTATCACGAGGAGAGTGTTTAAGGGGATGAAACAGGGACCCAAGAAGATAAGGATGAGAACTGGTATTGGTTAAGGACAAAGAGGAAGAACAAGATTCTCAGCTCTGGTCTGGGGTTTGCATTGGACTGTCTGATGTCATGTGAGTCACTCACTCTCGTTTTTTGTTTACTGAGATAGAAATGTGTAGGGAGAAGAGGCATAGCCTTGAGAAATACATAAACTCGATTGGAACCTTTATTTTGGCTCTTTCCACCCATTTGACCTTGGGACAGTACTTACTCTCTTTGAGCCTCTGTTTCCTCATTTTCAAAGTGTGAATATCAATAACCACCCCCCAAGGTGGTTCTCATTGGGGAATCCAATGAGATTATAGTAAAGCACTTAACACGGTGATACATTGTGTTGGTATATGACACATACTCAACAAGCGGAACTTTTCATTATCTTTAAAGTAAGTGGTGAGATCAGTTCCCTCTGAGCTTAGTATTTTGTGATTCAGGAACTGGTTGATGGGTATCCAGGGTTTGTCTCAGCAACAAGTAATTTGCTGATGCCCTACTCCCATCACATCCATGATAACCGTCTCCTAGTCTGGTTCCTGGTCACAGGGGGCAAGTCACATTCCAGGCACAGACACTGGGTCAGGTTAGCTTCGTGCCTGGCATGGAAACCTGACCCTTCATAACTGTTGGAACACTTGCTTGCTTGAGTCACATTTTAATCCCTCACCATGACTGAATGATTTACTTTTTTTTCAAGGCTGCTATAAAATCAGAGATAGAAGCTACACTGAATCAAAGCACTGCGGTTCTCTGTGGCATACACTCTCTTGGTTGCTATCCAATCTTATTTTAAATATCCTTAGGGATAGGCTTTTATCACTTTTCTTGGAAGACTTTTCTTAAATAATCATTTTTACTGTCAGAAAGTTTTCTCTCCCATTCAGGGTGAATTTTTCTTTTCTTCCTTGTACTCTTCTAGCTACCCTGCCTTAAATCTGATTAAAGAATTCCTCCTGCCTGTTCAGTATTTCTCCTGTCAGATTTTTGTACCAATTATTGGTCCCCCCTCAGTCATTACTTAGCAACACCAGACATAATCTTTATCTTTAATCATTTCTCATAACTCACTCCTCCATCGCCACAATCACTATTCTCTCCTGAGTTAATCCATCTGCTCTTCTGAAGGTAACCTCTATGTATGAGGTGCATGATCCCTTGGAAGAGGTAAAACACATAGCATATTTATCTTAAATTTTTATTGAAATAATAAAAACAAAGAAAAAATCAACCTGCTATTCTGAACACAATGGCTTTGGTTACTTTTGTCTTTTCTATTTAAATCTTTTCAATTATAAATATACATTATGCTATTTAGTAGAAATTATGTATCAGTGTGAGAGAGCCTTTATGTGCATTGTCCTGGTTATCACCATAGCAGTTCTGTGAAAGAGCTTTATAAGCCCATTTCACAGATGAACAAACTAAGGTTCAGAGAAGTTTAGTAAGTTGCTCAAAGGCTCCAGGGATCACTTTAATCTTTTCCCATTGGTGTCATAGGAATTATTTAATGGCAGTATATTGGGTGAAAAATAATTTAATCATTCCCTATAGATCTTTAGAGGGATTCCAACTTTTCATCATTATTTTTTGAGCAAGAAATACCAGAAATTTAGAGATTGCCTTATTTTCTCCTACTGTATACCTCTAAAAATTATTTACCTCAAGGGATCATAGAAGGAAGTATTGATGGATTGATTAAATATTATTGTTTTTAAAAACTGAGTTCTGATTGGCATAATATAACATGAATAATATTGAAAGACAAATGTTGAAAGGGGAAAAATTACCTGCATAAAATTTGACAGGTAAATATTAATTTCTAAATATGTAAAGAGTTTCAAATACATGAATTTTAAAAATGCTCTAATAGAAGAATGAATGGAGGAGTAATGTAAATGGGAATAAACATTTGAACTAATGTCCAACTATACAGGTAAAGAAATATAAATATATTTACACATATATAAACACTAATAGTTTCACTTGAAATAGCACAGTATTATAAATCAACTATGTTTCGATAAAATTATTTTTTAAAAAGCAACAAAACCCACTAATAGTTTTTCCTTGTGTAACAGGCAGCACCAAAAATGATGACTATATCCATGAAGCAAGGACATAGAAAAGCATGTTTACTCACATAATGTAGGTGGGGTTAATTAAAATCAAGTGCAGTTATTCTGGAAGTAAATTTGCAATATATATCAAAGCTTTCAGCTTGTCCTCTTCAGTGGGGCACTTTCTCCCCCAGGAAGGATAAAAGACCTTTATATATGACACAGCAAGTTACTGAGAGCACCGCCTGGAGCCTACCCTGGTTTACACAGGCAAGATTCAGGTAACGCCTAACAAGCCAGCATCCTATTGCCTAGGACTCTGTGGAGCAGAAATGCTTGTCCATTTTGGGGAGCACTTTTGTAAAGAGGATGGACATTTTGTGATAGCCTTTCCCCATGAGGAGAGTCCAACACCAGCCCTCCAAAAAATTAGATTTGGAAAACCGAGATTTCAGTCGTGTGAGGAGAGACAAGTCACAAGCAGACCCCTTACATGGACGAGGGGGCAGACAGCCCAGCGGTCATCTGATGAGAACCTGAGGAAAAAGTCTGGAAACACCATCTTTTTTTTTTTTTTTTTAAGGAGGGAGGAGCTTCACATTTAAATCCTAATAATGTACTGTCACATCTGATTCAATATCAGTTTTAAATTTCCCTGGAAGGAACTTCCCATGGCATGCACCATTCACTTCATTAAAGCATTCTGCTAATCTGGCTGCACTGAAGAAAATTTTCCAGGGAAGAAGGTGAGGAACTTCACTTAAGCCCCACCATAGGGTGGACCTGGGTATTACCAGCATTGATATAGATCCTTAAAGAATATGGTTGCTGTGTCTTTTTTCCATGAGGGAAAGAATTAGCAGCATAGATTTGCTGGGAATGTGACTGTTTTTCTCAGGTCAGGTAAAACAGAGAGAAATGTGTTATTTCTTAGTCTCATTGCTGTCTAGCTGTGTGTGGGGAGGGGGGCTGGTGCGAGGTGGGGGGGGATAGCAGAGTGTTCTGGAAGCTGATTTGAAAAGCGCTGTCATTTGTATGGGTGTACAGGTCATTGATTCACTTCTCCATCGTGCATTTGTTCAACAATCATTTATTGAATGACTATTATAGGTCTTTCATTTTCTCAGGTGCTGGAGATGCAAGCAAACCAAACATACCCAGTTCCTCCCTCGTGGAACTCACTTTCTCGTAGCAACTCAGACTCAGGGCTGAATCGCTTCTCACAGTTGAGCTGTGGGAGGTGGATATGCAAGGAAACAGGTGACAGTAAAACTGGAGTCACTTGGGAGAAAGGATGGAAAGGAGCCCATGGAGGAGATGAGAGAAAGCGTGGAAAGGGCAGCCTATGGGGAAGATGGCTGGGAGGGATGCTGGCTGGGAAAACATCATTGGAATTTGGGGTTAGATGGAGGTCACATGGCTGGATGCTGTGTAATGGATCCTTTTCATATCCTCTTCTTTTTTATTTGATTTTTTGGCTGTGGTGGGTCTTTGTTGCTGCGGGTGGTCTTTCTCTAGTTGTGGTGAGAAGGTGCTACTCTTTGTTGCTCTGTGCCAGCTTCTCATTGTGGTGGTTTTTGCTGTAGAGCATGGGCTCCAGTGTGAGCAGGCTTCAGTAGTTGTGGCTCACAGGCTCTAGGCAGGGGTTCTGTAGTTGTGGCGAACAGGCTTGGTTGCTCCTCAGCATGTGGGATTTCCCCAGAGTTGTTGCTATTGTTCAGTCTCTCAGTCACGTCTGACTTTGCAACCCATAGACTGAAGCCCACCAGGCTTCCCTGCCTTCACCATCTCCCAGAGCTTGCTCAAACTCATGTCCATTGAGTCAGTGATGCCACCCAACCATCTCATCCTCTGTTGGACCCTTCTCCTCCTGCCTTCAATCTTTCCCAGCATCAGGGTACTTTCTGATGAGTTGGCTCTTGGCATCAGGTGGCCAAAGTACTGGACTTTCAGCTTCAGTCCTTCCAATGAATATTCAGGATTGATTTCCTTTAGGACTGACTGGTTTGAGCTCCTTGCAGTCCCAGGGACTCTCAAGAGTCTTGTCCAACACCACTGTTTGAAAGTATCAGTTCCTCGGTGCTCAGCCTTCTTTATGGTCCAGTTCTCACATCCATACATGACTACCGGAAAAACTGTAACTTTGACTATCTGGACCTTTATTAGCAAAGAGATATCTTTGCTTTTTAAGACACTGTCTAGGTTGGTCATTGCTTTTCTTCCAAGGAGCAGGTGTCTTTTAATTTCATGGCTTCAGTCACCATCTTCAGTGATTTTGGAGCCCAAGAAAATAATGTCTGTAACTGTTTCCATTGTTTCCCCATCTGTTTGCCCAGAGTAGGGATAAAAATTGTGTCCCCTGCATTAGCAGGCAGAGTCTCAACTGCTGGAGCACTAGGAAAGTCCCAGGTCTTCTTTTTCATAGCCTCTAAAACAAGAAACCAAAAACCTAAATGTTAAATTTCGTGTGAAAAGAGATGGCAAGACCAAGGCCTGCACTTTCAAGGCTGAGAGATTGAGGAGATGAGTGCGTGGCTGCAGAGGGAGGCACACTTCTGGGTAACAAGCCCTCCGCGGGCACCTGCCTGTAGTCAGCCTACAAAGAGCCCTCAAAACACTATCTTCACCTCTGTGTCTTTGGGGACCTTTTTATCCATGATACTTTTTGGTATAGGTTTCTCTTTCTTTCGTTTTTTTTTTTTTTTTTAGTTAGCTTACATTATCTCTATAAACAGAAATAATGTTTAAAATTGTACTTACAGTTTTGCTTTTTGTTTCTTGAAGATTCACTTATGGTTCTTCTTTTATTTTTTCCTTCTCACTGGACTTGGGAATTTTGTAACTGTTTCTAATGACAGAACAAGTTCTATTTTTTTGGTTGTTTTTTCATTTTTGTTTTCATTTGTGTGTCACTTTGTTCTGTTTTCTTTGTTTTCTACCAGGAGTTTCCCTAATTTACCTTTTATGTGGAAGCTCAAAACTTTGTTCTTTGCTTAGCAGTATTCAGTTTGGGAACCCACAACTTAAGGTGAAATTGGAGAAATTTTTTAAGCCAGAAAAATAACAAAACAATTTCGAGGTAAAGAAGTAAGAATCATACTGAAAGAGTACAGAAGGTGAGATCCTTTCAGCAAAAAATAGTAAAAGATGTCTTTCTGGTCTCCACTCTCAAGAAATTCAGTTGAATTTGGGACAATTTTCCTTAGAATTCTGGTTAGAACTACTGTTCTCATAAACCATCTTTTTAAAACTCTTGTTCCCTCATCTTTATTTATGTAACAGTAGAGCAGAAGTTGTCTTGGATACAAAGTATGTGGTTTACATACATAAATGAATGAATAATGACTTAAATGTCTTTATTTGGAGAAAAGGCTGATAACTACATGTTTTTAGTTTGTACTCATAAATAAATAAGAAGAATTATTCTAAACTGCAGCTTAAAGTCTTTTGGTATTTACACAGTGTGGAATTACCAACAGTTGTTTTTGTTCAGTATTAGAGGAAGGGCTATCATTTTTTTTTTTTTTTAAGAAATCAGTGTGTGAGTCGTTCAGCATATGCCCCAAGCAGCAGCAAATAACCTCTTGTGTATTGCAAGAAACTGGTCTTTCCCTGGGGCTCTAACTCTGGTGTTTGTCCTGTGGGAAAATATTGTTCTCTTCTGCCCTTTTCATTTTTCTACTTTTTAGTGACTTTTCCCTCAATATCTTTACCAATGTTCTTAAATTTTTTTTTTATTGGAGGATAATTGCTTTATAATGTTGTGTTGGTTTCTGCTGTACATCATTGGAAATCAGTCATAATTATATATATGTATATTCCCTCCCTTTTAAGCCTCCCTCCCCCTCCAAATGTACATTTTTTAGCATTCATAAAAAAGGTATAATTCTGTGCATGTAAAGATCATTTAGAATTGCTTGCATTTTAATAATATTCAGTGTTTATTAAATTATTATTTAGATTTTTAATTATAAGCTGAGCATAGTCACCTATGCCTTTTATCTGATGAAAATTCAGTGAATAACCTGGACCTGTGCAAGTGAGGAATCTGAAAATTAGCTTCAATGGCTGATGGTTCACACACATGTGGTACTACTGATGAAGTCTTGGATAAAAGTCTTAGTGTGCCAGAGACTCCCAGGTTATGCTTGTTATTCTTGTTTAGTTTTTAACAATTCCCTACTTATTCTGAAAAAAAAAAAAGGTCCTAATTTGCATGATAAACTATACGGACACTCTAATTATGTTGGATACCTCTGTGACCACACAAACTTGGTCAGGATGGGAAGCTTTCAGTCCTGATTTCAGCATCTTCATTTACCTTTTTGTCCCAGTCTTAAAGTAGGGGTCATCACTGACCTACTTGTAGTGGGTTGCAAGGAAGCTTCCTGTTGTATGTTTTTCCGTCTTCTTAAAGGTCATTGTTTTAACCTTAGTTTACTATATAAATTAGACTTAAAAAAATTCAGTGAGCAATAAGCTGAAGTTGATGTTAAGAAGCTCCCTTTAACAGAGCCAGATTTGCAATGTGTTCATTTAAATTCTCTGAAATATTTAAATGTATATCTTTCACTTTAAGATTACTTACTCAAAACCAAATTTTCATTCCTACTTTAAAATGGGAGTACAAGGCACATCTGTCAGAATCTCAATGTGCAAACATTTTTATCCATTTTGAATGAATTAAGGTTGAATTTAAAATAGAATTTTAATACTATGGGTTGGTTTATTTCATTAAACCTTATCAAAGCTGGAAATACCTATTAAGACAATAGTTTTATCTTTTTTAAAAAATTTGAAGATATTATTCCCAAACTGGTGGAGTTAACATCCCAGAAGGTATAGATACATCTGAAAAATGGGTAGAGTGTTTTTCTGGATTTCAGTCACCTATGCTGGGTAACAGACTCCCCTCAACAGAGGGGTATTAAGCAACTGTTTTTTTATGCTCCCTGATTCTGTTAGGGGAGGCTTATCTCTGCTGCCTGATATCAGGATGTCAGAGAGTATTATTCCATCTCTGAGGATGGAATGGCAGTAGGTAGGCAGGAATCACCTGGCAGGGTGCTCACTCACGTGTCTCAGTCTGGTCTGGGATGAATTCAGGCTGGGTTCAGCTGGGATGGTTCACCAGGTACCCACACATGGCCCCTTCCTGTGGCTCATGCTTCACTCAAAGAGGCATCTGAGTTCTGGGAGGAAGCATCCTTGGAGCAAGCATCTCAGAGGAACCAGGTGGGAGTTGCGTGGGTTTGACCCCATAGCCTCAAACATTGCATGATATGAATTTGTAGTATTCTGTTGGTCAAAGTAGTCAGGCTCCCAGACTGAAGAGGTTTTCTTAATGGCAGGAATGTTAAAAAATTTGTAACCATTAAAAAAACTCTACATTCTGTTAGCCCCTTTGATGGAAATAGAAGTGCTCGGATTGTAGATACCCAGAGTAACTCTTCTCCATCCTAATGGGACTATTTTATAGTTGCTCTGAAAAGAGAAGCCTCCACATCTATAACCTTGAGAGGGAGAGTTCACAGTCTTCTGAGTTCAGCATCATCTCTTGAGCGTTTTCTATCAGTTTTCAAAATTTTGCCTGAGTCGGGCAGTTGAAATTCAGTAACGTTTATCCTGCTTCCTACCTGACTGTATAGCACTGATCTCTTTTCTCTCACTATTGGTCATACTATCAGGTCTATTCTAATCATAGTATTTTTCCTGAGAAAGTAGTTTCTTGCTAGAACTTTAACCTCTTTTGGTTTCTCATTTCCATTTTTTAAAAAATTGATTAATTTTGTTTCGGCTGCATCGAGTCTTAGTTGCAGCCCATGGGATCTTTCGTTGGGGCTCCAGAGTGTGTGGGCTCTGCAGTTTGCAGCACTCGGGCTGTCTAATTGAGCCATGTGGGTTCCGTTTTTGCAGTACGTGAGCTTAGTTGCCCCACGGCATGTGGGATCTCAGCTACCCGACCAGGGATCAAACCTTGTCCCTCTGAACTGCAAGGTGGATTGTTAACCACTGAACCACCAAGGACCCTCATTTACATTTTTATTTGTTCTTTTCTATGATCTTAGATACATTTCATTGACAGCAGCATCATCAACATCCCTCTACTTGCTTTTAAAGTCCAAAGCACCTCTTTTGCTCCTTTCTTTTCTTCCATCTCCCCTTTCCTTGTCTTGTTCCCTTTGCTGTAAAAACAGTGATTCCACACCACATGTGATTCTTTGTCACATATGTGCCACCTAATGCCTGGGTCAGTTTTCAGCAGAGTTCTCTCCATGATTTCTCCCATTTATTAGAGTGAAACCGGGGAAGCATTCGAAAAACAAATGGCTGGACTGATTCTCCTCAGGAGCCTTCCTAAACCCTTTGAGTCACGAGTCATAGGGAGGTTTTGTAACATTCAAATAGTAATAGCCTCCCCTTTCCTGGGGATGTTTATTAAGGAGCAAATTACCCTCATCCCCTAGTTGTTTCATTATCATTCTTAAGAGCATCATTTTGGGAGAAACAAAGTGAAATTGCAGTTAACTAACTGCTAGCATCTGTTTAATTGTTTCAAATCTACAAAATGTGGTGATTTGTATAAATTCTCTGCCATGATATACTGTTTATAAATCTCTGCAGCTGTAATCATAATTTAGTAATTGATTCCTTCATTTACTTGTTTTTCACTAAACATGTTTTAAATACTCATTAATTCACCAAGCACTATACCAAGATAGTGGGTTACAAAAAATACAATAATTAAAGGGACTTTTGTTGAACTATTTTACTGAAATATAAAATAAAGCTATTTAAATAAAGTAGTTTTTGAGGTTCCTGTAATATATTCTGAACCTTACGATTAGTGCTTTGATACTGAGAATAAGATAGGTTATTAGTCAGAGTTCAACCAGAGAAACACACCAGTAAGAAATACACATTTAGAGATTTAGTGTGAGCATTTGGCTCACATGATGTGGTGTCTGGCTAGGCAAGTCTGAAATCCAGAGGGCAGGCTCTTGGGAAGGCAGCCTTGAACTCTTAGGCATGGGTCATAGCTGCTGTATAGGCAGGATTTCTTCTTCTTCAAGGAAATATTAACTCTTAAAAACATTCCACTGACTGAGTCAGTCAGGCCCATACAGATTATCCAGGGTAATCACCCTTCTGCACTCAAGTGATTATGGACCTTAATCATATCTACCAAACACCTTCATAGCCTTGGTGTTTGATTGAATAACTCAGGACTGTAACATAGCTTAGCAGACATTTAAAACATTTCATCCCTTTTCAACTTGGCATCCAAACACATCTCTTTTAAGACATACTTAATCTCCAAATAAGGACACTAACAAAGTTGTATGTCTGCCTAACACGACATGACTATCCTGAGTACAACCGAAAATGTGGTCCTTCTTTACTCAGAAAAGGATGCAAAGAACTTGGGTGATGTTCACTCTTATTTTTCGATTGTTTGCAATTTGAACACTGCTCCGTAAAGTTAACTGATATACATACACCTTATGTTAGATTAATAAGGGGATAAGAGATGAACGAAAACAAAAATATTTTATATACATACACACTCACAAATATATTTATAACACAATAAGGAAGAAATGCTCATAAGTATTATAGCTCTTATTTTTGCTGCTCATATTTCGAACTATCATTTTCCATCATCCAGGACATGTTCCCTCTGCTTTTGGTGAGCACCTCTGTTGGCCATGGTTCTTTGGCCATGGTTCTTTGGTAAGGTGACCCAGACTTTCATTCCCGAAGGCTGTGGGTGATCATTTCCTGCCTGAATTGATTGTTATAGTTTTCTATTGACTTTAATGATAAGACGTACTGGGAGAACTGCCCTAAGAAATGGATCTCCTGTGGTTTGTGTATATGCTTCCTTCTGTTGTGTACTAACAACCTGATTTCCTCTTGGTAATCAGTATTAGTCTGCCCAGCCAGTACAGTAAACTCCTCTTTTCTTATTCGTTCAAATGAATGAATAGTCCAACATGCAGATATCGGTTCAGTAGAACCACTGTTGTGCCTCCTGGTGAAAGCTTTCTTCACTCTGGAATGAAGACCTCTAGATCAGCCATCACCAAGGGACCAGGGACCAGGATGGGGGAGGGATGATTTCAGGATGAATAAAGTGTATTACATTTATTGTACACTTTACTTCTATTATTATATTATTACATTAGCTCCACCACACCTTACCAGACATTAGATCCTGGAGGCTGGGGGCCCCTGCTCTAGACAGCCAGAGCCTACAGCTGTGGTGACAGCAGAAATTTTGCTGTTGGATCATTGGGATTAAAAGTAGGGGGAGCAACTCCTATCTCTACCCACTGATTCCTGGACCCATTAGTCTTGGCTATGGGAAAACTGGCACCATAAGTTAGATATTGATTTAGAGCGTAGATAGCCTCCTTACTCCAGACCTGTAAGGTTTTCCTATCCCACTGGCATTCTAACTGTGGCTGTAAGTTCACTTAAGTCTGGGAATTGATTGAGGGGCTAGTATTAACACAAGTTCATGCACCCAACACACTGTAAGGTCAAACAAACTGAAAAATTGGGAGTTTGGAATAGAAAAGGGCTTATTGCAGGGCCACACAAGGAGACAAGGTGGCTCACGCCCTAAAAAGCCTTGAGCTCCCCAAAGGGTTTTGGCAAAGCATTTTTAAAAGCCAGGTGGAAAGTGAGGGTGTCACAGGAATGTGATCAGATCCTGCATGATTCTCCATAGGGTCCTTCTCAGTTACACCAGGATTCTTTGCTTTGATGATTCAAGTTAGGCATCTGTTCACTAGACCTAGAACTCTTCAGTTTATACAGATCAACTTAAAATTCAGCAGGCTGCCAACTATGTATTTTCTAAGGATACTGTGATCAACTAGACAACATAGATCAACATAGATCTCCAGAAGTCAGACTATTTTTCCCACCTCATCTTTGGTGATTAAGTGCAGTCATCCTGGGATCCTGTCATCCCCACTGAATCTAGGGATCCCCACTGAATCGAGGGACCTCATTTTGAGTAGAATTTCTCACTGTAATTTCTGTCTTACAGAGAAGAGTGACCATAGGCCTCTTCAAGAATGCAGAGGCTCTTCCCGCAAATGCCTTCCCACCTGGTGCAAGCTGAGTCTTCTGTGTGCTCTCGTGGTGGGTGTGTAGGTCTTACCTGATACATTTGCTCTGAGTCCTCTTCCACATGCCAGCTTTTTAAAAATCTGACAACACTATTTACTTCATTTGTGTCAAAGGGCAGAAGAATGAAGAGAGGTTATTGAATTTTCCACAGGAAAACTTTAGGAGTGGAATTATGGTTCCCCCATCAGTTAAAAAACAACTTTTAAAATGACTTGACCGCCTAAGGTGACACAGTTGAATATTTCAGCCTACTACAATTCAAGGGAAGAAATTTTTATAAAAGAAAACAGTTGAGGAAAACAAGGATGTTATTCAGTAGCTCAGTTGTGTCTGACTCTTTGTGACTCCATGGACTGCAGCAAGCCAGGCCTCCTTGTCCTGCACTATCTTCTGGAGTTTGCCCAAGTTCATGTCCATTGAATCAGTGATGCCATCCAACCATCTCATCCTCTGATGCCCCCTTCTCCTTCTGCTTTCAATCTTTCCCAGCGTCAGGGTCTTTGCCAATGAGTTGGCTGTTCGTATGAGGATATATTTGCTTATTTTCCCCCTTCCTTAATTTCAAGCTTTCATTTTTTCTACTTATATATTTTTCTTCTATAGATATAATTTTCTGGACAGTGAACCATATCATCTCAGAATTATGCTTAGGCTCATGATTGTTGCTGACTTTGATTAATCAGATCTCTTACCTTTAAAGGTAGCCAAGTTGTATTTATAATTCTGAAGTAGGAGCTTCCGATGTCCTTCTGCCATGATCATACACATGATATAAAGTGATTTCCTAGATTACACTGAATGTGCTTGATGCTAGAAAAAGAGTTAAACTGATACAAACAAAAAACTATCCATTAATAACTTTTCACCATGAAAATGGACTTTATTTACTTGGATTTCTAACTATATTTGCTCAGTTATAAGAAGCGGCCAATTAATTTTAAACAGCCTCTTTGAATTTTCTCACAAAATTTGTGTTTAAAATCAGACATTATATTCTAAGCTCTAAATATGGCGATTTGTAGAACTCTTCTGCTGAGACTGGAGTGGCACTACATTTAATAAGATGCTTTATCTTCCCAGGGGGCTAAACAAATAAAGACCACCTGCTTCCAATCTACTTTCTTTCCAGACTGCACCAACAATGCATCTGAGACAAATTACAATATTTTCCTGCTTAAATAACAAATGGTACTTACAATAAGAATTTTATCACCTTCTTATATTATTGAATTACATTAATATTAAGAGAGGAAAATTCCTGATTGCTCAAATATTTGTATATTATGAACATAAATATGATAAATTACTATGTAGTTTCTATCTAAGGATTCCCAATCCAAGGAAGATTTCAGGAATTTAAATAAGATTTAAAATACTAACCTTTGAGATAAACTACTAAGGAAAGTTATGGATTCTCTCTTACATAGAGTTAAATGGCCATGAATTGTTTTTTACCTCTTTGAGATATTGGAAGAAGGTAAAATTAACTATAAAACTTCTCTCTTTCATTGAAAATTTATTTCATATATTAAAAAAAGTTGACAGTAGAAAAATGGGAAATACAGAACATAAAATAGTGAAACAATAAGATTTATGGCCATTCTAATAACCAGAAATAAAACATTTGATATATTTTTTGCCAATCTTTCTCTTAAATCATGTATGTGTGTTATATGCTCACACATACATAACTATATATTTTGCATAATTGACATTATGCTGTATATATTCTTCTCAATTCTTGCATTTTTATTTCTCATATTACAAGTATTTTTTCTCATAGTGTTCAATATTTTGAAAACATAACTGTAATGCCCACAAAAGATATTTTTTTTATAGATACATCTTAGAGTATTTCTCTATTATTAGCATTTATGTTTATTTCTGTTTTTGCCTCAAATATACTCACTGCTCCAAATTTTATCATAATAATTTCCTTGATTTCTTAAATATATTTAATGTGTATGTGTGCATCCCAAATATTGTGCTTTAATTTTGCCTGGTTTTGAATTTAATATAAATGGAGTAACACTGTTTATATTATTTTGTGAGGGCTTCATCCACTAACTTTTTCATTCATCTATGTAGTCTCACTTACTTTAGTGCTTTCTTGGTCTTTGCTGTAATGTATTTCTTTGTAAGGATATGCCATGTGGCATTTATGCGCTTTGGGCTCTTTTTCTTCCAATTTGTGGCTGTTACAAATAGCTCTGCCCATGCATGTCTCTTGGTTATCAAACTAAGGTGGGTCCACCAGATCTCTGGGCTTTCCTGGTGGCTCAGACAGTAAAGAATCTGCCTGCAGTGCAGGAGACCTGGGTTTGATCCTTGGGTCAGGAAGATACCCTGGAGAAGGAAATGGCTACCCACTCCAGTATTCTTGCCTGGAAAATCCCATGGAGAGGAGCCTGGCTGGCTACAGTCTGTGGAGTGGCAAAGAGGGCCTCATCTTTAGTTGGCTGATTCTTCAGCTCTCTTCCCTTCAACCCCACAAGGCTGTGAAAACGCCTGCTCAGCTTCTCAATGCCCTCTTCTGCCTGTCAGCAAATGGCCCCAGGAAAAGATGGCTGTAAATGATAAGTGAAGTGAAGTCACTCAGTTGTGTCCGACTCTTTGCGACCCCACCTACCAGGCTCCTCCGTCCATGGGATTTTCCAGGTAAGAGTACTGGAGTGGGTTGCCATGCCCTTCTCCAGGGGATCTTCCCGACCCAGGGATCGAACCTGGGTCTCCTGCACTGTAGGCAGATGCTGTACCCTCTGAGCCACCAGGGAAGCCCCATAAATGATAAGACCACTCTGCTAAAATCAGTCTTATCCTAAAGATTATCCCAGTGGTTCTTCATTATTATTTAAAGTTTTCCATGACTTCAATCTCCTTTCTTTTTATAATTTTTGTCTAGCTTGTCCTATTGTCCTGGATGGAAAAAAAATGGTTCATATTACCATTAAAGGAAGAAGAAATTTTCTAATTCATTTTCTTTAATTAGCCCAGTGCCATTTCCCCAATACATTTGTTGAAAATTTGATGCCTCTTCATCATTCCCTGGTAGTTTCTTTATCTCTATAAATATGCACACAGTTATAAATAATATATACACATTTACCATTATTTCTTCATTGTATGTTAGATTAGCAGTTTAGTATAGTGGTTAAACACGAAAGTGCAGACTGCCTGAGTTCAGCTCTACCAGTTAGTAACCATGTGACATAGAGCATTTTGCTTAATGGCCTCGTGTCCCCATTTTCTTATCTGTAACATGAGGGGAATGAGAATATAGTATGTATACTAGAGGGTTGCTTATAGGTTCAAATGAATAAAATATGTAAAAGCCTGGAAAAAAAACTGGCACATAATAACCTTTCTATAAAGTGTTTTTATTTTTTTTATTTTAGATTATAAAATAAAATGTATTATTTATTAAATGTGAACTAAATACAAGGTGCTTTTAACATATTGTTTTATAATCATGCAAAGTAGACACAATCATTTCATTTTTCTTGAGGTTTAGAGTGATCCAGTAATCTCCCCAAACACAGAGCTATTAAGCAAATTAAGTGACAGAGCCAAGGATCAGACCTAGTACAGTCTTCCTTCAAAGCGAAATTTTAAAAGTTTCCAAAAACTTAGAAAAAAAAATGAATTGCTCTGTAGCCATGGTAATAAGTAGCTCCCAGAATGAATTTTAAGCCTGTTCAATTAATCAGTGACAACTCAATTCAGGGAACATGCTTTTGCAAGTCAGCCAATCAGTGTCAATCTCTGGTTTCTGTAATTTAGCTATGTAGAGATAGACTTGATCTACACACACTCCACAGAGGGCTAATCCGTCAATAGCAGTCACGCGTGAGCAAGCACACTTCTGACAATGCCAGCCCCCTTCCGAAAGCCCACTGGTCCCTTGGTTCCATGCTTCTCCAAAACCCAAATAAGATTAGCACTCTGTTCTGCTCAGAGAGAATGTGCCTGGCCAGCCCTGCTCTCCCTGACTACAGTGAGCAATGCATGTAAATGTGCTTATTTTAGGAGTTAAATGGTAGCCTCATTATTCTTTGAGAATTCTGCAAGTGCCACGAACATAATTCAGAAGACCCCTGCATCATCCAAGGTAGCCCTTAGGTGTGCTCACTAGGGCCTTTGTGTCCAAACTCCACTCATCTGCTGCCAGAGATGCAAGCCCAGCAATGATCTGACTGGTATCGCTGAGCTGTTGTTGCTGAATTCATTTTGTTCTAGGATCTGTAGCCAAATGAATCTTTGCATAAGGCCATCAGAGTCAGGTTTTTGTATAAGGTAATGAGGTGTTGTTTTTTTTTTTTCTTTTCTTCAGTAATTAGTTCTTTGATTTGGAAGTGCAACATTTGCTAATTAAGCCTATGTCTTTGTACAAGGTAACTCAATTTTCTGTTTGGAGTTAGACCACTGGATAAATATATTTTCCATTGACCAGCTTATTCTCCTGCTGCTTGCTTTGTTTTTTCTTTTGTTTCTAAATACAAAGTTTTATTTTCTGTGGTTTTGTTTTGTCCTGGAGTTTCTGTTGAATGCAGTGTCAGAGAGCCGATGGATGGTATCTGTCTGTTAAGTCTCCAGTCCAGTTCAAGTAGGTTCTGACTTAAGAGATCTGCTAAATCTGCAACGAAATTAAAAGATGCTTGCTCCTTGGAAGGAAAGCTATGACAAACCTAGACAGCATATTAAAAAGCAGAGACATCACTTTGCCAACAAATGTCCATCTAGTCAAAGCTATGGTTTTTCCAGCTGGTATGTACAGATGTGAGAGTTGGATGATAAAGAAGGCTGAACATTGAAGAGTTGATGCTTTCAAATTGTGGTGCCAGAGAAGACTCTTGAAGAGTCCCTTAGATTGCGAGGAGATCAAACCAACCAGTCCTAAAGCAAACTCCAGGAGACAGTGGAGGACAGAGGACTCTGACTTGCTGTAGTCCATGGGGTCGCAAAGAGTCAGATACAACTTAGCAACTGAACAACAATAAATCTGCAACAAATTTGTGGAATAGAGAGTGGCCAGACTTTGTAGGTCCCTAAAAGACGCTTACTCCTTGGAAGAAAAGTTATGACCAACCTAGATAGCATATTCAAAAGCAGAGACATTACTTTGCCGACTAAGGTCCATCTAGTCAAGGCTATGGTTTTTCCTGTGGTCATGTATGGATGTGAGATTTGGACTGTGAAGAAGGCTGAGCTCCGAAGAATTGATGCTTTTGAACTGTGGTGTTGGAGAAGACTCTTGAGAGTCCCTTGGACTGCAAGGACATCCAACCAGTCCATTCTGAAGGAGACCAGCCCTGGGATTTCTTTGGAAGGAATGATGCTAAAGCTGAAGCTCCAGTACTTTGGCCACCTCATGCGAAGAGTTGACTCACTGGAAAAGACTTTGATGCTGGGAGGGATTGGGGGCAGGAGGAGAAGGGAATGACAGAGGATGAGATGGCTGGATGGCATCACGGACTCGATGGACGTGAGTCTGAGTGAACTCCGGGAGTTGGTGATGGACAGGGAGGCCTGGTGTGCTGCGATTCATGGGGTCGCAGAGGCGGACACGACTGAGCGACTGAACTGAACTGCACTGAGAGAACTTTCCTGAGTGTACGCCTTGTCTTGTCAATCCGTGGTCTCTCATCAATCACACTTTCCCGTCCCTACCTCGGCCTGGCTCCTGAGCTGGGTGCAAATTAATTGAGACACACAAACTGTTGACTAACTGTCATGGCTTTTTTTTCTAGTTCATCATGGATCTGTTTATGTCAGATTCTCAATCTTCTCATAGGAAAACTTCCGTTTTCTACATAAAGTTGCACTATAATCCCAACTGTTGTACTTAACTTAGTTGTAGTAGTGTTAGTGGCTCAGTTGTGTCCGACTCTTTGTGACCCCATGGACTGTAGCTCACCAGGCTTCTCTGTCCATGGGATTCTCCAGGCAAGAATACTGGAGTGGGTTGCCATTCCCTTCTCTAGAGGATCTTCCCCACACGGGGATTGAACCTGTGTCTCCTGCATTGCAGGCAGATTCTTTACCATCTGAGCTACAGGGAAGTCAATAAACAGTAAAAACTTTTTTTAATTTAAAAAAATTGACTTAAAATAATTTTAAAATAACATCTGAGATTTGAAATGTCAAAATTAATAAATTAATCTGTTTAAAACAAACAACACTAATTAGTCAATAGCCAGTTTTTTAAATAGATAGGCTAAATCTTCTGAAAATTCTGATCCAACATAGTCTTTCTCCAAGACTTTGAAACTTTCTGGAACTTATCCTCTCTGAATCTCTCTTGTTTGCTTGAGCTTTACCTGATCTTACATCTGAATAATCTCCAGGGCTTTCTAAGGAAAGAACAGTCTCATTGAAAACGTGCTTGACAGAATACAAATCTACAGAAGGTGAATTAAGACACTCTTTAGACCCAAGTTAATGACTATAATTAAAGAATTTCCTAAACCTCAAAAGGACAAGTAGAAATTCCTATGGAATTTAGGACTTTGCTAGCCACTTATCCTGAACTAAATATCTATACCAACTCATCAATTCATTGTTAACTCTTCAGTTAGTATACTATTTAAGAGAAGCAGTCTAGAAAAGAAAATATTTTAAAAAATTTAATTATGTAATTTTTTAAAATTAAGCCTTTATTTTACTAAAAGTTTAATTTAAGCTTCAAAATTTTTTGGTAAATAAAGATGAAAAATAGATTTTAGGAAATTTTCAAGCTGTTTTCTAGGCGTAGACTCAAGGACAGAAATAAAAGGAGCTTTGTCCTTTCTTTTTGTAAATGGCTTCAAATCTGAATTAAAGACTTTAATAAGAAAAAATAAATTAAATTATGGCGTTTTCAACTTAGAATATATCCAATAAGTGTCTAGGCATTTCTAGATAATCTTAAAAGTAATGAAGTTATAAATCAGTGTAACTAATGGTTCTCCACATAAACCAACTGATATGGTTGTTTTCTGTTTTTTAAGACCTTGGAACTTCTGTAGCAGGATACCTTCAGATATTATAAACAGAAGGGCCATTGTATTAACCAATGTTTGATCTTGGCTAATATATAAAAAGACAATGGTCTAAAATCTATCCATTGACGCCATTCCATGCATTAGTACCAATATTTCCATCTTCCTCTTAAACTCCTAAGAGTACTGTATTTGCTTACACAATAATACAGCTTCCTACCATTAATTCCATCACCACAGAACATTAGATCCTTCAAAGTAAAATGCTGAAGCCACCTGATGCGACGAACTGACTCATTTGAAAATATCCTGATGCTGGGAAAGATTGAAGGTGGGAAGAGAAGGGGACAACAGAGGATGAGATGGTTGGATGGCATCACTGACTCAATGGCCATGAGTTTAGGTAAACTTCGAGAGTTGGTGATGGACAGGCAGGCCTTGCGTGCTACAGTCCATAGAGTTGCAAAGAGTCGGACATGACTGAGTGACTGAACTGAGCTGAACTGTACCATTGCTGCCTGAATGAACACTGCAAGGAGAAAAAACAAGTGATAGTGAAGCTAAAGAAAAGCCAGTCTTCACTTATCATACTGTTAATAAGTCAGAGAAAGACAGGTATTATATATCACTTTCTAAAAAAAATGATACAAATGAACTTGTTTAAAAACCAGGAACAGTCTCAGAGAATGAGTTCATGGTTACTGGGGGGGAAGGGTGGTGAGGGATGGCTAGATTGGGATGTAGGATTGACATGTACACGCTGCTATATTTAAAATAGGTAACTGACAAGGACCTGCTATATAGCACAGGGAACTCTGCTCAATATTCTGGAATAACCTAGGTGGGAAAACAATTGTGCATGTACAACTGAATCACTTTGCTGTATACCTGAAACTAACACAATTAATCAAAGTTGTTAATCAACTATACACCAATATAAAATTAAAATTAAAAAAAGAAAGAAAAGCCAACTGACATCAGTCAGTTCAGTCGCTCAGTTGAGTCCAACTCTTTGCGACCCCATGGACTGCAGTTCACCAGGCCTCCCTGTTCATCACCAGCTCTCAGAGGATGCCATCCAACCATCTCATCCTCTGTCGTCCCCTTCTCTTCCTGCCTTCAGTCTTTCCCAGCATCAGGGTCTTTTCCAGTTAGTCAGTTCTTCACATCAGGTGGCCAAAGTATCAGAGTTTCAGACCTAGGAAATTGCTGGAACTTATCTTTGCCCCTCTTTATGAAATATAAAACTTCTTATTGACCTCATTGTTGTTCAGTGTCTGTTGCATAGAATCTTAAATGCTTCTGGGCAGTCATTATGCTGACAGATGATTCTCCAAATGATTCAAGCAAAAGCAGATAAAATCACACTGGCTCAACTCTCAACCTGAAAACCAGATGTCTGTAAACAAAAGCTTGTCTTCAAGAATGCTTCACCTGTGGTGAAGACTTGACCAGTCACTGATAATCTCCTGTGCAGTTTTGTCTGAAGGAAGACTGAAAGACAAGCAAAATAAAACAGTTTCTACAAACTGAGGAAAAAACTGATTGTTCAGTAACCATGGCAACAAGTAGTCCCCAAAACCAGTTTTAAAGTTATTCACTCAATCAACACCAACTTATATCAGTGAATAGACTTTGGCAAGCCAGCCTATATTTAAATATATATATTTAAGATATTCCAACTTACTGATCCAGTAACCCTTAACTACTTGCTTCTGAATATGATTTCTTTTTTGAGAAAGAAAAAGAAATTTCACAAAAATAAAACTTGTTTTTTTTATTTCACAAAAATAAAAACTTTCTTCATGGGTTATTGCCGGGAGCCAGCACGGGAGATCCCACCCATGACAAGGTCATGCAGAGGAGACCTGACAGGCAAGCTGGATCAGGACTTGAGGGACTCCCTGGACCTGCTTGAGCATCTGCCCCAAACCAAAATCTGTCTGTCTACTGTTTACTATATTATGCCTTTCACCAACTCTTCTGACATTAACAGGGGGCTATCCCCGACCACCTTTCTCTGGAGAAAATCAACTTAGGGCTCTAGTTGATAAGTCTCCTGGGCATGAATGGAGCATTTCAATTCAAACCACCCTGTTAGCATTCTAGCTTGCTTGGCAGGTTTATCCAGACTCTTTCAACTATGAATATGCTTGTTCACAACATCCCAACCATGACACAGGAAGCCTAAACATTCTAAAAATATAGAGCCCTTTGAGGGGTGAAAAAGTTTTATTAAAATAATACTGGTGAAGGGTTTCATTGTTGAGCCAATGCTTGCTGCCAAGTTCCCATATCCATTATCCATTGTGTGCCTGGGAGTGCATTAGTTAATATAGTTGGAATGTAAGAAAAACAAGTATTAGCCTTGGTATTAACCACATCAGACCTTGGAGCTAATAAGTTCTTTTTTTTGTTGTAACCCACTGCACCTTTGCTCCATGAGAATGTAACTCTGTTTAGTACTTTCTGAGGCTGACACAGATTAGAGGTATAAAGAAAAAAACACTTCAAGGGAAAACAAGTTTTCTGGTTGATCAACCTTTATCAAAAAAGGGTCATAAAATGTCAACAGGCCTCCAAGGCCAGAAGATAATGTACACAACATAAGACCCTTGTTTATGGGAAAGGTATGTAGAAAAAAAAGCCTGGTTTCAATATGGGCAAAACTGCTGGAATGTTTGAGCTGACTCTGCATGATCTTACATCTTTCATTTTCCTGTATGTACAAGTCAGGGTATAAAAGCCCCTTTTGAAAATAAAGTTACGGGCCTCGCTCACTGAAGCTTGGTCTCCCTGTGTCATTCATTCATTTGCTAATGCCGTTCATCCTGAGGGTATCCCTAGACTCTGCTGAGGCTGGACCCCAGCAGGTTATGAGGCAATTTGGTTCATCTCCTTGCTATCCCAACCCTTCACAAGCTTTTAAAATTTTATCTGGGATTATACTTCTATCACATTATTATACAATTTAATATATCTTACCTTGAAAAGAGACTTAAACACTTGTATTCTTTAACAAAAAAAATTTTTTTTTGGCTGTGAGCCATGTGGGATCTTAGTTCCTTGACCAGGGACCAAACTCACAGCCCCTGCATTGGAAGTACAGAGTCTTAACCATTGGATAGTCAGGGAAGTCTCTGACACTTGCATTCTGTGGTGTTATATATTTACAATAGCCATTTATAACTTACAGTATGTACTTAATCTATTTCAGGGCTCACCTCTTACATACTCTGACTTTGCCCTTCTTGATTTACAGACATCTTTTGAGGGCACTGGTGTATTTCTTCTGGTTGCCTGAGGGGGATTCATTTTCGAAGTCCCTCTCTAGCTGAGCGTGTCCCTGTTGTTTTTGCACCTGGGACAGCCTGACTTGATATCTAATCCTTTGACCAAAAATTTGCTCCCATTTGTGCTGAGAAGAAGGCTGAGAAGACCCTTACTTTGATTTCTTTGTAAGTTGCCAGACATGATGCTCCCAGGATTCCTCTGTTTTTGGGGAAAAGGAAGGAAGGCTCTGTGGCCAGGGAAGGCACGTGGGTGTCCACCACAGGGGATGAGCTGGAGGGGCATGTAGAAGACACGGCGTTCCTGTGGACCCTGGCAGGACACTGCTTCACAGGTGGATGACAAATGACACTCTTCATCACAGAGGAGTCAGTGGAATGGTTTGTGCAGATAGCATAAGGCCGGAGCTCCTGCCAAATGTGAGTGGAAGCTGGGATTCCTACAGGTCTATGGGGCCTGGCGGCCCAAAGGTAACTAACCTGAGACCCGGAGGCCTGCTGTGACAAGGGGGCAGGGACCTGCAGCTGGGGGAAGGCTGGGGAATCTAGGGACTCTGACTGAGAGGAGACCCATGCAGCTGGAGAGAACCAAGGGTCCTGGGAAGCCAAAAGAAATCTAATGGTGCCTTCTTTGGCCTCTAACTTCAGCCATGTTCCTTGTAGAGTAACACCAACCCAGCAGACAAAGGCAATCTCTTGAGAACCTGAAGGAATGACAGGAAGCGAGGTGGGTCCCCAAAGCCCTTCTCAGGCCCCGGCTCTGAGGAGGCCCCCTGCTGCCACAACAGGTGGAAGGGTGGACTGGGGGTGGGGATCAGAAAAGAATCTGTTCCAAAGGAACTGAATTAAAACTAAAAAAGACTGTTCAACTTAGTGAATCAGATTCGTGTTTTTCACCAGATTGGACTAAATTTACTACACAGTGAATTGTGAGAAAGAGAAGACAGTTTTAAAGAAATAAATGAGCTATATTTTCTTTGTAAAAACAACATCAAAAGGCAAGTTTCACTGTATTCTGAGTGTGCTTTTTTCATTCATTTTTCCTGGGGCTCAGATCACTCTGTGGCTTGTAAATTCTTCAAATAAATTGTGAAGGTTATGAATACCTAAGCTGAGCATTCCTGTATCATGGTACTCATCCTTTCTTTTGGTTTTCTGTCCTTCAAAGAAAAAAGTGAAAGTGTTAGGCGTGCAGTCATGTTAGACTCTTTGAGACTCTATGGACTGTAGTCTGCCAGGCTCTTCTATCCATGGAATTCTCCAGGCAAGAACACTAGAATGAGTTGCCATTCCCTTCTCCAGGGGATCTTTCTGCCCCAGGGATCAAACCTGTGTCTCCAGCATTGAAGGCAGATTTTTTTTTTTTTTTAATCATCTGAGCCACCAGGGAAGCCCTCTGTCCTTTAAAGCAGAGGTTCCTTTAAAGGTTCCTTCTTGTCTCATTGTTTTCTTCTATATTCTGGTTGAGTGTCTCAGGTTTGTCTTCTATCATTGATTTCATTTTCTGAAGTGTCACCTCTGTGCGTTCTTGCTTCCAAAGTATATTTAAATTCTGCTATTTTCTGGAACATATTATTTTTATTTGTTTATTGGCCAAGATATGCAGCATGCCAGATCTCTTAGTTCCTCCACTAGGGATCGAATCTGTATACCTTGTACTGAGAGCACAGACTCTTAACCACTGGACTGTCAGGGAAGTTACTATTTTTGAACATTTTTAATGAAACTGTCTAAAATATTAAAAGATATATAGCACAGTCATGTAGGCTAGCTTTTGTACCAGTGATGTAGCCTGGGAGGTGAGCCCTTTGTCTCTCTCATCTGGAGGAAACTTACACTTGAGCTGGCGGACAGCAGTATCTCCAGACACAGCCCTTGGGGGACGTGCCCCGGTACCCATGCCAAGATCCTCCTGCTCCGGGGCAGTCTCCAGCCAGTGAGCGAGCACAGAGAGGCAAGGGCTGAGCGCGAGAACTCCAGATGGAAGCTAACCCACTGGATCAGCCAGCATTGTCAGATCTTCACCATGGTCACCTCCTCCCTCTTCCCTCACAGCGGGGAGGTATTAGCATGACCCACAGGCTTCCCCCAACTAATCCTGCTTCCTCCCTCTTTACCTTTCACAGGAATTACCCTCCAGAAACATCTGTCCTCCAACTCTGCCTCAGCATCTGCATTTGCACCACCTGCCACTCGTCTGCACAATTCAGATTTCACTACGTTCATATTGTGTGTCCCTTCTCTAATTTTCTTTCTTTTTTTTCATTTTTTTGCTGAAGTATTTTAAAACAAATCCCAGGCATCCTACCATTTCACCTGTTTGTACTTTGTTATCCATCTCTTAAAAACAAGGACAATTGATTATATGTTCCTTACGCATGTGTGTGCGTGCTCATTCGCGTCTGACTCTTTGACATCCCATGGACTGTAGCCTGCCAGGCTCCTCTGTCCATGGGATTTTCCAGGCAAGAGTACTGGAGTGGGTTGCCATTTCCTTCTTGAACCTGTGTCTCTGGCATCTCTTGCATTGACAGGAAGATTCTTTACCAACTGTACCACTTGGGAAGTATCTTAGTATCATCCAATATTTAATGTATAATCACATTTTCCATTTTTTCTAAAACCTTTATGAATTTCAGCCTAATATTTTATTTTTCTGTATGTCTCTTTTTGCTACTGTATAAAATCTGCATTTATACTTCAGTCAGCTCACTCAAAATCTCTTTGTTATGATTTTTTAAAAATTCAGCTTTCTTGTTTTTTCTTCTGCAAGGTCCATATTATCCTGTAATTTTTGGAGGCCATTAATCAAATTTCTTCTAAATTTTCCATCTTTGTTTTTTTTAAAAAAAGAAAACAAGAATCAGAGATACAATCTTTTTAACCTTCAGAGCAATGCTTCCTTTGCCTTACATCTCTAAAGAAGATAATTTTTTTTCCTGATTATGTTTCAGAACGGAAGAGCTATATTTCTAGAGCTTCTAACAGACATGGTAGAATATTCTAAATTCCTTGACTGTAAACTTGTGCTAGATTATTTTCCTTCTCAGATTTAAATCTAAAGTTCCGAGTTGGTGGAATTTACATTGGCTAGTTGTTAGTCTTCTAATGCAAGTCTCCTGGATTGAGGATTCTGAACTCAGTTATGGGATTTCCTGACCCATCTAGATAGTCAGACATAGTTTCCAGGTTTTTGAACAATCTGGAGGCATGTCAAAATGGTTTCCCCCATCCTCTTCAAAGTGAACTGTTGTCCTTGATTCAGAGGCTAGAGTTCGTAATGGTCTACAGTCCAGAACTGTGTTGATAGAGTCATCTTCATCAACATTGCAATCAGTGCACATCCCGCTTGGACTTTATGTCATCTTCTCTTACAGCTAGTGTCTAATGCAGTTGCCAGTTTTGTCTCTTTTGATATCTTCATGGTGTTTTAAAGGGAAGTTCAGCAGAAATGTTTCAGGCATGATTCCATGTTAACCTGGATGTCTGTAAATACCATCATTACCCTTTATTTGCAGAACTCTGCCAAAGTATAGAAAAGTAATATGATAAACAAAGTGAACAATTGCAAAGGAAAAGCTATATACATTTGTATTTAGGCAGAAAAAGCTAATACAGAGAGAAGAAAGAATATGCTAGAAGTAAGATCTGTTGCCTTTTCCATGAGAAAGGGGGAAAAGTAAGCTGTAAACATGAAACCAGAGAGGACTGTATCAGATCCGAGTGTGTGACACATGCCGAGAATTCATCAAATGTTTCCATTTGAAATCTGTATATGGTTATAAACTGATTAATTCTCACTGAAACTATGTTCCTAATTTAGGTGGTGATTATATATCTCTAATTAGCTGGGAGTTATGAAATGCTTTGTTTATGACAGTGTTTGTCAATGGACTTTCTCTAAAGTGAGTTGTATGCTAAGCACATGATGTAATTAAGCTTGTTTTCTTAAACAAAAGAAGAGATTTTCATGGAAATAATTGCATCAACCCACATATATAAATTCTTAGGGGAATACTTGTATCCAAAATATATTACTATTTATAACTTTTTACTTTACGAACACTTCAAAATGTTAAATAAAACAAGATTTAAGGAAGGCAGTGGTGCTAGTGGTAAAAAATCTGCCTGCCAACGCGGAGACACAAGAGATGAGGGTTTGACCCTTAGTCCAGGAACACCCCCTAGAGTAGGAAACGGCAACCCTCTCCAGTATTCTTACCTGAGAAATTCCGTGGACAGAGGAGCCTGACAGGTTACAGTCCATAGGGTCTCAAAGAGTTGGACAGAACTGAGCGACTAAGCATGCAATGTAATATATTTATTACACTTTTTTTTCTGTTTTTAATGTAATTTTTCTTGTTTTCATAGTTGATAAATGTTAACTTAAAGTTTTTCTGAAGTGTTTCTTATAAATAGATTATCTTTCTGTTCCTGCCTTTTCTGGCAATGGCATCAAAGCCATTAAATATTGGCTTTATACTTCTTTTAAACTCATCTTTTATTGTGAGAATTCCTAGTTGAAATGACCCTTCTATCTCTTTTCATACAATTTTAAATGTTTTTTTTTTTCTCCACATAGTTTATCAGCATTAAATCCTTGTGCATACCCCTTTCTGGCTAATAAGTAAAATTAAAATCTGAAAGTGACCTTCTTTGTATCATTTATTTATCATTGCTCTTCACTGAATTAAGAAGGTACTATTTTGGGAATGATTCTGCTGGATCACTTGCAGTTCTTCCTACATTTTCCTACCAGCGTTCAACATTGATGGACACATCAGTCATAGGATTTTAGAGCACCAAAATATGCCTTTCATTTTAAAAGGGATGGAGAATTGTGATGATGAAAGTTTCATATATCAAGTGAAAATGCAAATCATGTGCTTATACAACTTGTGTACACGGTGACATCTGCCTATGGAGGTCCATATGTATTTAACACATGATTTTACCTGAGCTAGTTTATATTCATTTGCTATCATGACTCAGCCAATTATCTAACCTAATGGCTGGAACACAGGATCTAAAAAAAATTTAGAATGGAAAGCTCTAAATCATTGCTTCAAATGAAAACAAATGCACATTTTCTAGCACACCATAATTGCAAACCCCCAAAGACACTGCAGGATAGTTGTATTGAATTGATGTGGTGAATATCAGCGCTTTGTTAAAAATTATATACATGTAAAATTCTTTAACATTAGTTTTGTTGTTTTAGTTGCTAAGTCATGTTCAATTCTTTTGTGACCCCATGGACTATAGCCTGCTAAGCTCCTCTGTCCATGAGATTTCCCAGACAAGAATACTGGTGTGGGTTGCCATTTCCTTCTCCAGGAGATTTTCCTGACCCAGGATTGAACCTGCATCTTCTGCACGGCAGATGGATTCTTTCCCACTGAGCCATCAGGGAAGCCCACTTAATATTCATTACTATAATTTTAAGTTTTGCTGATTTTCTTTGGTCATTGGAGATTGTAAAACATAAATTATATTTGTTTAAAGTTGTGGTGTCCTTCTGGGAGGAGGGGTTTAGCTTGTTTTTGAAACAAACTTTTTATTTTGAGGTAAGTATAGATTCACATGCAGTTGTGAGAAATAGTGCAGAGATCCTATGCATCCTTCAGCCAGTTTTCCCCAAGGTCACATTTTTAAAACAAAGGTACAGGATGGCAACCCGGATGTCGATATTGCTGTAGTCAAGATACAGAACATTTGCATCACCACATGTTCTCTCTTGTTATGCCTTTTTAGCCGCATCATCTGCCTTCACCCCCTCATTAACTGGCTCTCCTTGCCTGGATCCCCATCAGTCTATTGTTGATGACCATGTTATTTCTCATTTAAAGAATGTTATGTAAATGGAATCATCCCAGTTTGTAAGAGAGGTAGCTTCTATCTTTTCACACGGTGCTCTGGGGACTCATCCAAGTTCTGGTCACATAACTGGCACCATCTTTGGTCCACATGGCTCCTTACCTCTTTCCATTGACGCTACAAAGGAATGTACTGTACCGTGAGTCACTTCTCTGTCATTGAGAACTTTGCAGTTAATAGATATTGTTTAATAATCATTAGGACCGGGTGGCCTGTATGCTCTGTTAGTCCCCAAACAATGCTGAAAACCTTCACTGACATATTCCCAAGGCCCACAAGAGTAGTTACTCATTCATATATCTTGACTTACTATTTATAACTTTTTTAAAATTTAACATTTTAAAATGTTAAATAAAACAAGAGTTAAACAAGCCCCATCTCCATACCTTAACTATAAAACTGTCCCAGTGTCCCGTTGGCACTGGATCACCTGATGAGAAGAACTGACTCACTGCAAAAGACCCTGATGCTGGGAAAGACTAAAGGCAGGAGGAGCAGGGGATGACAGAGGATGAGATGGTTAGATGGCATCACCAACTCGATGGACATGAGTTTGAGCAAGCTCCAGGAGATGGTGACAGACAGGGAGGCCTGGCATGCTGTAGTCCACGGGGTCAGAAAGAGTCAGACACAACTGAGTGACTGAACTGAACTGTCCCCTTGGCAGTGCAGAGTGCAGCTATGAATACTTCCAGATCACTGTTGACACCATACACCTGTGAGTGCGTGTGTGTGCCGAGTCACTTCAGTTGTGTCCACCTGTTTGTAAGTTACTCTATAATGAACTGGTCTATTGATTGTAAGAAGGTGCCTACCTCATTTTTCCATCTCAAGATGACTTCTCAGTTTGGTGAGCACTTTCTGTTTTCTCCAACATGTGTGTATCAATAATCCATCCCTTTTTGCTGCTCAGTGGTCTTCAAAGATGCAGATAAACTACATACAGTGAGTTTAACCAGTCACTCTTTGAAGGACATCCAGATTACTTGCAGTTTGGGCTATGAAGAATGAAGTTGCTATAAACCTTCATTACAGGTGTTTGTGTGAATGTAGTCTTCATTTTGGAGGAATATTCAGAATTACAATTGCTGGGTCGTATTGTATTTACATGTTTAGTTGTTTGTTTTTTTTTTAAAGAAGCTGTCAATCTGTTTCCTAAAATGGCTATGCAATTTGCAATTTTATGTTATCTCTAGCAATCTTTCTTCAGTTCTCCACATCCTTTCTATCAATTAGGATTGTCACCATTTCTTATGTATCCATTCCAATGAGTGTATAGTAATATCTCACATTGGGTTTAATTTGCATTTATTTAGTAGCAAGTGATTTTGAATGTCTTTTCATGTGCTAGTGGTCTAGCTATATAACTTCTTTGATGAAATGTCTCTTCATGTGTTTTGTCTATTTTTTATTTAGATTATTTTCTCATTTACTGTTGAGTTTTGAGAGTTCTACATATATCCTAGATAGTTGTCTTTTGTTGGATATGTGTTTGCAGATATTTCTTCCCATATCTTGCTTATTGTTTCATCCTCTTAACAAGATTTCCCAACCCAGGGATCGAACCTCGGTCTCCTGCATTGCAGACAGACCCTTTATCATCTGAGCCACCAGGGAAGCCCTTTCACAGAACATAAGTGTTTATTATTGATGAAATCCAGTTTATCATTTTTCCCTTTTCGGATTGTGCCTTGGTATTGGTCTACAAACTGTCTAGTTCTAACTCACAAATGTATTTTCCAATTTTTTGTAAAGTATTTATGGCTTTATAGATTATATATTAAATTTCATGATGCTTGTGAATTAAGTTTTGTATAAAGTGTGAGATTTAGGTTGAGGTGGCTTTTTTTTTTTTGGTTTTGGTTTATCCATTGTTCATTTGTTCTAGCACATTTATTGATAGTCTTCTTGCTTTTAATTGCTTTTGCATCTCTGTCAAAAATCAGCTGGGCATATTTATGTGGGTCTATTTCTGGGTTTTCTATTCTCTTCCCTTATTCTATGTGTCTATTCCTCCACCAACACAATATCGTTTTAATTACTATGGCTATTAACAAGTCTTAAAATCAGGTCAACTGATTCCTCCCACTTTCTTTTTCTGATGCAAAATGATTTTAGCTACTCTAATTCCTGTGCCTTCCTATATAAATTTTAGAAAAATCTCTATATTTACAAACACTCTTGCTCAGGTATTGGTAGGAATTGCACTGAATCTTTATATGAATTTGGGGATTACTGACATCTTTATGATTTTAGTTTTCTACTTCATAAACATGGTCTAGCTCTCCATTATTTAGATCTTTGATTTCATTCATGAGTGTTGTGTAGTTTTCAGCATTCAGGTCCTGTAAATGTTTTGGCAGGTTTATACCTAAAATGTGTCATTTTTATTAGCAATTAAAAACGATATTTTATTTTAAATTTTAGTGCCCACATGTTTACTGCAAGTATCAGTTCAGTTCAGTCACTCAGTCGTGTCCGACTCTTTGCGACCCCATGAATCGCAGCACACCAGGCCTCCCTGTCCATCACCAACTCCCGGAGTTCACTCAGATTCACATCCATCGAGTCAGTGATGCCATCCAGCCATCTCATCCTCTGTCATTCCCTTCTCCTCCTGCCCCCAATCCCTCCCAGAATCAAAGTCTTTTCCAATGAGTCAACTCTTCGCGTGAGGTGGCCAAAGTACTGGAGTTTCAGCTTTAGCATCATTCCTTCCAAAGAAATCTCAGGGCTGATCTTCAGAATGGACTGGTTGGATGTCCTTGCAGTCCAAGGGACTCTCAAGAGTCTTCTCCAACACCACAGTTCAAAAACATCAATTCTTTGGCACTCAGCCTTCTTCACAGTCCAACTCTCACATCCATACATGACCACAGGAAAAACCATAGCCTTGACTAGATGGACCTTAGTCGGCAAAGTTATGTCTCTGCTTTTGAATATGCTATCTAGGTTGGTCATAACTTTTCTTCCAAGGAGTAAGCGTCTTTTAATTTCATGGCTGCGGTCACCATCTGCAGTGATTTTGGAGCCTAGAAAAATAAAGTCTGACACTGTTTCCACTGTTTCTCCATCTATTTCCCATGAAGTGATGGGACCGGATGCCATGATCTTTGTTTTGTGAATGTTGAGCTTTAAGCCAACTTTTTCACTCTCCTCTTTCACTTTCAGCAAGAGGCTTTTTAGTTCTGCTTCACTTTCTGCGATAAGGGTGGTGTCATCTGCATATCTGAGGTTATTGATATTTCTCTCAGCAGTCTTGATACCAGCTTGTGTTTCTTCCATCCAGCATTTCTCATGATGTACTCTGCATAGAAGTTAAATAAGCAGGGTGACAATATACAGCCTTGATGTACTCCTTTTCCTATTTGGAACCAGTCTGTTGTTCCATGTCCAGTTCTAACTGTTGCTTCCTGACCTGCATACAGATTTCTCAAGAGGCAGGTCAGATGGTCTGGCATTCCCATCTCTCTCAGAATTTTCCACAGTTTATTGTGATCCACACAGTCAAAGGCTTTGGCATAGTCAATAAAGCAGAAATAGATGTTTTTCTGAAACTCTCTTGCTTTTTCCATGATCCAGAGTTACAACTGATTTTAATATGTTTATCTTCTATCTTGTGACCTTCTGAACTCTCTTATTAGTTCCAAGAGTTTTTGTAGATTCCTTCAAATATTCTATGTAGACAGTTATGTCATTTGCAAATAGGTAGTTTTATTTATTTTCTTTTTTACCCTTAATTTGTATGCCTTTTATTTTATTTTCTTTCCTTTAATAAGGTGACTAGAACTTCCAATATGTCGAAAAGAGAGATTAGAGAAGACATCTTTGCTTTGTTCCTGATCTTGGAAAGAAAGCATTCAGTCTTTTACCATTAAGTATAATGTTGGCTTATGTATCTTGTAGGTGCTCTGAATGAAGATAAGGAAGCTCCCCACACTTTCTATTTTTGAGGGTTTGTTAATCATTCATACTTTTGATTTCATCAAATTATTTATTTGCATCAGTTGGTATGATCATGAGATTTTTCTTCTTTGGCCTGTTAATATAACAGATTATGTTGCTGCTGCTGCTGCTGCTGCTAAGTCGCTTCAGTCGTGTCCGACTCTGTGCGACCCCATAGACGGCAGCCCAGCAGGCTCCCCCATCCCTGGGATACTCCAGGCAAGAACACTGGAGTGGGTTGCCATTTCCTTCTCCAATGCATGAAAGTGAAAAGTGAAAGTGAAGTCACTCAGTCATGTCCGACATTTAGCGACCCCATGGACTGCAGCTTACCAGGCTCCTCCATCCATGGGATTTTCCAGGCAAGAGTACTGGAGTGGGGTGCCATTGCCTTCTCTGAGATTATGTTGATTGTCCTTCAAATATGGAACCAGTCTGGCCTCTCTGGAATAAACCCTACTTTGTCATGATGTAGGGCTTATCAAATATATATATATATATATATATATATATAAAATTCATAATTTATCAAATATATGTATTTGATAAATTACTGAACCCTGCAAACATTTTTAAAGGATATTTATGTCTCTATTCATAAAATATACTGGTTTGTGGCTTTCTTTTTTGTGTGTGGTCTTTATCTGGTTTTTGTATCAGGTAATAATAAATCATAAAACACACTGAGAAATGTTTTGTCCTCTATTTTCTGAAAGAAACTGTGTAAATTGGCATTAATTCTTCACTAAATGTTAGGTAGAATATTCCATTTAAGCCCTGTGGATTTGGCAATTTCTTGATGAGAAAATCATGGTTGAGAGATTAAGTAACTTGCTCCAGGTGACAGCAATCATAAATGATGGAATTGAGGGTCAAAACTCATGACTAGCTTCCTACATGGTGCCAAGTGCCTTTTCCCATAGAGAAATTATAGTTAAAAATACTGAGAGTCCTATTTAATTGACCTTTAAATGTGGAGAAGAGAGTGATCTTAATCTTCAATTACAACAAAGCCTCATTTATTTAGATAAACCAAAGCCAAAAAGGAAAAAACAAATCTCACAAATAAGGGGGAGAACTACTGAAATCTTTTTCAGAAAATGTTATCTAATCATTAAGTTTCAGACTATTGATTTCTCATATAATAGATTTCCTTAAGAGATCCTTTTTGTTGAGTGATAATATTTGGAAAGGAATTTTTCAATTGCCTGAAGATAAAATGTTTCTCATGTGCTTGAAATCACTTTGTCCTCTAAGAACTTGTTAATAATCCCATTATAATTTTATTTATAGAATTTGCAATACTACCTCTATGAAGAGTGTGCTAAAAGAAGTTTAATTTCAGGCTTGTTGCTGTTCAGTTGCTCAGTCATGTCCGACACTTTGCAACCTCATGGACTGCAGCATGCCAGGCTTTCTTGTCCTTCACCATTTCCTGGAGCTTGCTCAAACTCATATCCATTGAGTCGGTGATGCCATCCAACCATCTTGTCCTCGGTTGTCCCCTTCTCCTCCTGCCCTCAATCTTTCCCAGCATTAGGGTATTCTTAAATTTCAGTCTAGATTTATATAAATTTCCAAATAGACTGTAGTCCACCAGGCTTCTCTGTCCATAGGATTCTCCAGGCAATAATACTTTAGTGGATTGCCATGCCCTCCTCCAGGGGATCTTCCTGACCCAGGGATCAAACCTGTGTCTCTGTCTCTTCGCCTCCTGTGTTGGCAGACAGGTTCTTTACCACTAGCACCAAAGATATAATAATGGACAAAGAGAGTGTGTGAGAAAAAGGATGTTCTGAGGCCCTGTGTGCAAGATAGTTCTTCTACTAGAAGAGCTTAGGAACTGGTTTTAATGTTAAAGAAACACAGAGTTCTCTTTTGTTCTGTAGGCATTCTTTATCTAAGAATTGTTCATTAATAGTTTCAAAAGAGAGAGGGCTAACTGTAAGTTCCTTGAAAGCACGCTTCATGTCTTGTTCATCTTTGTATTTCGATTTCTAAAAATTGCTTGGCATCTAGTGGCTACTCAGTATTTTCTCGTTAAATTAAATTGAACTGTTTGAAAAATTCATGCCGATTTTTTCGATGTCCTTATCTCCATCATATCCTTTACTGTAATCAGCCTGAAGAGAATTCTTCTCAAAAGATATTGTTTACAAGCTGACCATTCTATAGAGGGCAAGCTCAAAATGAGTGTAGGGATGATGTGTAGATAACCATGTTATCCTTCTTTCTCTTGTTTAGGAATAAGAAAATGAGAACACATCTAAACTCTTCCTAAAATATAAGAATTTTTATAATAATTTAATCCTCTATACCAATGGACTTGCTATTGCTATATTTTAACTTGGATTACTCAAAAAGCTTGGTGTTCTGTTAAAACTATGACCTTCACCAAAACACTCAAAAAGAGTAGTCTTTTTTCCTTGCCTCTCAAATACTGTAGGTATTTTGATCTAATTTGCAGATGCTCATTTATTTGAACATTGAAGAAAAGTTTCCTAAAAGATCAGTGTGCCTATAGGCTTCAGAGTAAATTCAAATTAAATTTGAATGTATTTCTCCTTGCTTCTGAGGTATATTTATGTAAACATTGCTTTGTGAAAAAAAATTGGCAATGATGTGTTTATAATGAAAATAATTCATTATATTTATTGAAATCATATCTTCTGTAATGGCAACATCCTTAGGGAAGGGATGGAAGATAGTACTCATTAGATTCTTTTCTTCATTTGTGAGCCAGACAGTATATTAGTTTTATCCAATTGCCATCTGCCATCCATTTTATATACAGTATGCCTAAAGAGCTCACTCCATATAAGAATCTAGAAGATAAAGGTAGACCATATTGTATTTATATTTGTAAATACTGTATGTGCTCAATTACAAATATTTGTGTGCCATTAAGGTTTAAATAAAGGAAATACAGAGTTGAAACAGACATGCCTTTCTTGCTCAAAGCTGGGAGTTGAGGATAAAGTTTGGCTAGAAGTGTGCTTCATTTGTGTATATAGTTGTATTTGTCACAACTATTTGAATGTCACTTTGATTTCATTTTCCACTTACTTTGCTCAGTCCCTGTTGCAAAGTAATAGAAAAATTTTCTATGTAGATTGAGGACTTAAAAGAGTGAACTGTTGAAATATGCATGGTGTAAACTCAATGATTTAATAGATCTAATGAGAGAACACATTTAATAAATTTTTTAAACATTTAAAGAATTAATTTTTTATCATGCAAAATTATGTAATGATATCACACAACAGCTAAAGCAATAGATTCTTTAACACAGTGGCACATATCATTTTTGAAATGAGAAAAAATTATTTCATTTTTTGCAGATATTTATATGCTTTTAATAATACATAAAAATATTAGTTTTCAGTATAAAGGATTTTTGCTGTCAATTCTATTTCAGAGAAACCACCTTTAAAAAAACAATGACAAGAGTGAAAATTAAGCCCTAATTAAATAGCCCTAAAACATTCAAAAAGTTGTTTTGGTTTATTTTTGCTCAAAATCTACGTAAATTTGCAAGAAAATTCTTACTCAGTTTGAAATTTTGAAAATAAAAACCTCAGTTATAGTGTTAATTGATTATTATTATTAATTTCTACTGATGAGAAATTTTAATGGAGCTGCTGGAACTGAGTGGATTAGAGCAGTGTCATTATAATATGACAAAGAGGTGTGTGTGTGCGTGTGTGTGTGTGTGCAAGTGTGTGCACATGCATGTGGTGCGCATGTGTACAGGCAACATGGCACTCAAAATCAAAGGAAATGAGCCAGAAACTTCTCACATTTTGTTGGCATCTGTGGAGTGTCGCCATATGAGAACCATATGACTGCTGGCAGATTGGTGTGTCAGCTCAGGCATGTAAAACTTGACCACACTGAGCTCAGGGTTTATCAGTTTATCGCAGGAATACTGATACAAGTTTAATTGCACTCTTTTTGTGCAGGGACATTTTATCTTTTCCTAACACCTCTAATCCCAGTCCCATCAACCCCAAGCAGAAATAGGACACGATGTTTTCCAGTAGAATTTAGAACAAAAATGCTGAAAACAGCAGCAACATTTTAATGGGAAAAACTGGCGTTCCCTCCACGTGTCTGCAAATGCTGACCACTATGTCCTGTTCTGAGTCATAGATTTCAAAAAAATAATAATTTTAATATGATATCCAAGTGTTAGAAAGTAGGACCATAATCCTTCTTCCAAATGGGGTAGAGGAGGCCTATCTTTGTGTGACCTCCACTTTCTACAAGTCGGAACTCTTGGTGAATTAAGTATCCAGTATTTTTGGACAGCAAGAAGATGGTTTCAGTGTTTGATATTTGCAAGGAAAGGGAAGAGTGGATGTAAAGGAAACAGTGTCTGTTATCTACATTGTTCAAAAGGTAGTTGGAGGGGACCTTGCTGGCAGTTCAGTGGTTAAGGTTCCACATTCCCAATGCAGGGGGCCTGGGTCTGATCCCTGGTTAGGGAACTAGAAGCCCATCAGCCTCAATTAAAGATCCCTCATGCGGCAACTAAGACCCAGCCCAGCCAAATAAATAAATATATATATTATATATATATTAAAAAGTAATTGCCTTCTGTTGGTACAGTTTTAACTGGTCTATCTTTCAATGACTGGTTCTTTCTGAATAGTATGTTCTATTTAATCTTCATAGCCAAGAAAGAGAGAGCAGAGAGGCCATTAATCTTTTTCCTAGGGTCTGCTAAAATCACATTTCTGGTTATGGGTATGAATTAAAAATGGAGATAACAAAACTTAGGACAAGTATTTGACATGCCTGGCATGCCCTGGCAGAGCCCCACATCTCCTCTCCTCTGGTGGTCTCGTTTCAGGACAAGGGTGGCAGATAGCTTCCTGCACAGGGTCCCCTATCAAATATAATGGCTCCATCTCTCTGCTTTTCATCCTTGGAGCTTTCTTTAAAGCCCAATCACCACTGAAATGTAGACATGAAGTTAACACCTTGGGGGCAACCCTCAAACAGTGGGGCAAGGGGACAGGTGGGTAAGTGCTTGATCTTCCTGTCTGTACATAGGACAGTCTTGAGGCACAGACATGTGGTGTGTTCTTCAAAGGGCTCCCAGAGGTGTTGCGCTCCAGTTGTCTTGAGCAGTAATGGTCCATTAACACAATTTTCGCTGGCTTTATGCCATCCCTACTTCATTGCCCCACTATCTCACTACCACTTTCTGGGATCAAATTCAAACTTGAACCCAAGACTTTATCCCAAGCTTTGTTTTGGGGCAAACTCAAACTAAGACAGGAAGCACATCTTGCGTGTCCTATCTCCTTTTATATTCTCTTTGGGAGGATCTATCTTTAGATGGCTCACACCCCTTGATCAAGATGAATTCTGGCCCCATATTCTGCTATCCTAGTCATCCTTCAACTCTGAACTTTGCCCCATTCTTTCATATCTTATAGAAAATTCTCTTCTTTTCTTGTTTGCTGACATTTACAGGGTAAGAGAATAGTAGATGTAAAGGAAACCGTTTCTATCATCTACACTGGTCAAATTCTCCAGGATAAAAATTTCTTTCAGTATGTGTTCAAATGGCATTCATTGATAGGCTCCTGAATTTGTGGTACTTGCTATATCATGTTGATATTTTATCAGTCTTTACCCAAACCAGGGAGTCCACTGGTAGGAATTTGGGTTCCCTCCAAGTCTTGTCAAAGAGTCTTAACAGCAATACTGCTAACACTGGAAACTTGCCCTGCCAACACCTTTCTGCAAGAAACAAATCCCCAAATGTGTGGGTCCAATGGGAAATTGGAGGGCATATTGAAATGCATGATTCAAGTATCATGGTGTGTGTTGTGTTTATTCGAGAAAATCTGGTTAGAATTGTTGACTAGAGCACCTGATACCAGGAAAATAAAAGGTATGAACTTGGTCAAGGCATGATTCTACTCAATAGGTGAAACATTTATGTGCTTTACAAAGTATTACCCCTGTTACGGTGCTCTTTACAATGTAAATATACAATGTACAATTTCCTGTAGTTATTTACCGTATAGTTGAATGCTCCTTGAGGTGAGGGGATCATCTTGCCCATTTTTTATTTCTATCACCTAATCCCTTGCCTAGATTGGACATTGGGCAAATATATGTGTAAATGAATGTGTGAAATATCAAAACACTTCTGTTATTTATGTAGCACTGACTACTAGCAAGTTCTGTTTAGGCTTGAAGAAGGGCTCTCACAGTACAATTTAAACTAGTGGTGCTGTCAGCTGAAGATCACTCCGAAATAACCATTATTTTCTGAGCTGCAATAGAGCGGGGACATGCTAAGCCTAACATTATTGTCAAGAGCACCAGCTTAGAAAGCAGGCAGGCATTGGTTTCAATCCTAGTTCTGCCGATTCAAAGCTGAGTGCCCTTGGACAAAAACCTAATATCTCCGAATCTCATCTTAAAAATATAATAATATCTATTTCATAGAGTTTGGAGGGGGCGGGGGAGTAAAACTTAAATAAAGCATGCGTGCATGCTAAGTTGCATTCAACTCTTTGAGACGCTATGGTCTGTAGCCTACCAGGCTCCTCTGTCCATGGGATTTCCCAGGCAAGAATACTGGAGTCGGTTGCCATTCTCTCCTTCAAGGAATCTCCCCAGTCTAGGGATTAAACCCATGTCTCTATGTCTCCTACATTGGCAGGTGGGTTCTTTACCACCAGTGCCACCTGGGAAGCCCAAATAAAGCATATAAAGCCCTTAACAATATCCTTCCTTGGTCTGTGCTCACTTCTTTGTTACCCTACACTGTTTTTATCAGTATAATCCAATTTCCCTGGTACCACACAGCTGGTGCTTGGTAGGTCCAGGACAAGAGTCAGGGTTCATGATCTGCAAACCATTTTTCTTTCCATTGTAAACACGGAATCAAAACAATGTCTCTGAAATTATAATCTTAGTTGATGAGAACAGAGGATTGATACACTGGTATTTTTCTGAAAATTTTTTCTAATTTTTTGTAGATCATGACTACGATCTAATGTATCATGTGACCAATCCATTAAGAGATGCACAGACCTCTAGGTGACTGTCTTACTGAATCTCACCGTGCACACTGTTCGCTGAACCCAGGGTAGGCAAGGCGCAAGTGGAAAAGCTGGAAGAAGATGCGAGGAGCCACAGGAACCGCAGACATACTTGATTCACAGCAACAAGGCAGACAAGCTTTACTCTCTACTGGCTGACAGCAGTGGTGATGTGATGCGACTCTCCCACAAGAGCTTTGCAGGTGGTGCTTATATAAGTCATTGCATGTGCACTGTGCTAGAAATGATCTCAGCTGTTACCCAATCACGTACATTTACAACTTGCGGGGTGAGAGCAAGAGGCCGAGCGGGGAGAGTGCCTGACCACTCCAATCTTGGCTAATTTGCTCTTTCCCTACAGTGAGGAAGTTGGCAACTGTTAGGGTTGTATTTGGTGGTGGTGGTGGAGTGTCAAGTAACTAATTTGTACCCTTTGGGTGCATGCTACAAGTCACTTAAGTCATGTTAATAATGAGGTAACTAGATGTCTTTTTCCTTAAGAAAGTACTAGCCTAACAGATGTCCTTGGGGAGACAAAACGGTACGGTTGGCCACAGGCACTGTGATCCATGGCAACCAGCTGATAAAGCAACTGTTCTATAGCGGTGCTTTGCACCACTGCCTCACGATGGGTTGTACAAAGCCCAGGATCTGCTCACATCAGTGCTAAACTTCACATTGTTATTTGCTCCAACTCTTCACTAGGAGCTAGCCTTCAGACTAGACTTCTCTCTTTGAACTGTGGTTTGCTCTTAACGTAAAATCTGTAACTGGAGCAGATTTTGCATTGTCTGTCCTGACAGTGAAATTAATCTAGACACCCAGTGTCAAATATTTAAAGAGTGTCTCTATGACAGTGGGTCTGGTTGCATATTAAATTCAGATGGAGACCTATTAAAACCCCTGATGCCCAGCCCCTACTCACCCATTAAATCAGAATCTCTGGGGTGGAGGCCCAGGCACGTGTCTTGTTAACACTCCCCAATGTGTTGATCTCATCTTTCCTCTTACTCTCCACTCCAAGGAACAGGAACCCACAGAAGTGTGGCTACAGGGAGTCCCTCCTCAAAGCCGACTCCGTGTTACTCAAAGAACTGGGCTTTGAGACTCCAATCACTTCGGCAAGTGATTTTTAGGAATTGGAGAAGAATCCAGACCAAGTGGACTTTTAATTAATTAAATAATTTTCAGAAAAGCAAACCTGTTTCTCTTAGTGTTGAGAGCTACAAATCACTTAGAGTTGTGAAACCTTCTGTGTGTAGTTGGAATTTTGACTTGGCTTGCAGAATTAGACACACTAGAAACACACAGGAGAAAGCCTGATATTTTAGCTACTTAAAAAAAGATACCATCAAGAATAAGCATATAAGGGGGACTGCCCTGGTGGTCCAGTGGCTAAGACTCCACACTCCCAATGCAGGGGGCCTGGGTCTGATCCCTGGTCAGGGAACTCGATTCTGCGGGCTGCAACTAAAGATCCTGCTTTCCGCAACAAAGATTGAAGATCCTGCGTGCTGCAACTAAGACCTGGTGCAGCCAAATAAATAAATAAAATTAAAATTAAAAAAGAATAAGCATATAAATCCAAGATATCTTTGGAACCTTTTCAGCCTGCCCCTGTGCCTCTCCCTGGCAAGAAGATGCCCTTTTTTACTCACCCACAGTAGAATCCACAAGAACAACTGTGGGTTCAGCTCCTCCTTTTCTAAGCTATACATAATAATTGAGCTGTCCTTATAGCTCAGTTGGTAAAGAATCTGCCTGCAATGCAGAAGACCCCAGTTTGATTCCTAAGTCAGGAGGATCCACTGGAGAAGGGATAGGCTACCCACTCCAGTATTCCTGGGCTTCCCTTCTGGTTCAGTTGGTAAAGAATCTGCCTGCAATGTGGGAGACTTGCCTTCGATCCCTGGGTTGGGAAGATCTCCTGGAGAACGGAAAGGCTACCCACTCCAGTATTCTGGTCTGGAGAATTCCATGGGGAATTGTATAGTCCATGGGTTGCAAAGAGTCAGACACAACCAAGCGACTTTCACTGTCTTCGTGGATATCACTCCTCTTTGCATAGCTTCAGGAGATTTCTCCGTGCCTCCTTATGGACAAACCACCCCAGATTGATGAGTCTCTCTACACTGTCCTGAAGGCCAGTGAAACAGACATGCCCCTAGTCTCTCCACTGACAATGGCTGGTCTAAATCTTGAAGATGCAGGCTCTACACAGGCTTTTGCAGTCTTCTGTGTTGCAAGAATGGGTTTTGTGAGTAAACCCAATTAGGAAGATCAAGATCCCTCTTTTGGGAAGAAAGATGAAGTCATATTGCAACAAAAATCTGCCTCTAAAAAAGCTATTTCTAAAAAAAAATCTGTTCAGCATGTATCAGAGCATCTAATTACACCCATCTGGAGAGACGCATGCGTCAGGGAAAAAAAAAATGCATGAAACAGCAAACCACATCTATAGTGCCTCTTGCAGAAAACAAAGAAAAAAAAAAAGAAAACAAAGAAATGCTGGGTGTATCAACAGGCAGGGAGGGCCTCTTTTGATTTAAAAAAGTATAAGAGGACAAGTCAAGCTCTTAACCTTTCTGGGTCTTTTCATAAGGTGAGGATGTTGGGGGAGCTGGGGGCAGCTGCACATTGTAAGTAATTCATACAGGGGAAAAAAAAAATCATTTTCAGTGGCCTGTGCATGGCTTTGAGTGAAAGCAGATTTCCATGCAGAAATGATCTATGGGCCAGGGATTACACCCCTTTTTGCTCTCACAAGAACTGATTGCATGGCCCACAGCTGGAGCTAATCCAGATATCTGTTTAATTAAATAGGAGCTGTCATTCTGTTGAATTACATCAAGGCCCAGAAAGGTGACACAGAGGTGAGATGGCAAATGTAAGTTTTTAGCCCTTAGCTTCTTATATAGTAAAGGCATAAAAATTCTGGTTTTTCAGCAGGATTTTTTTTTAACCCGTGTGTGTGTGTGAGAGAGAGAGACAGAGAAAAGAATAGAAATATAATTGAGACATCTGTGACTATTTCAATTTTCCATCAGAATCATTCCTTCCTAAAATGATATATTTTTCTGGGTAGGATGTTTGGGAAGATAAATCTAAAAAGATATCAGTGAGGCAATACTTTCCTTCAAGAAAAATCCACTGCCTTCTACAGAAATGGCCTTACAGGGAATATAATGGACCCAACCAAGACTAAGACTTGCTAAAAAAGAATCCATGTGCAATGCAGGAGATACAGGAGACACAGGAGACTCAGGTTCAAGCTCATGGACCAAGGAGCCGGGCAGGCTTCAGTCCATGGGGTCACTAAGAGTCGGATACCACTGGGAGACTGAACATGCACACAAATTTTTACCTAAGGCTCTTAGGACAATATACCTGGTCTGTGTAGGTCTCTTACATTGATCTTTAAATTACAGATTTATGAGTCACAGCCGCCTTGAGGAAAAGACATTGGTAACAAATGTGAACAGTGTGATTTACATGGAGCTAAGTGATAAAGAAGATATAAAGATGGGGACACCCTAAAAAAAGGCAGTTTTCATGGGTTCACTTGTATTGACACTTCACACATAGTAATTACCTGTTAATTCAAAACCAAAGTGTATCTCATTTCAGGAAAAGGAAATTCTATCCTAGAGTTCAGGGTCTCTCAGATACTAGTTCTGTGTCAGTGGTGGTTGCTTCCTTCTTTCTTTCACTGGTCATTTGTAAAACTCTGTGTTGGGTAAGACTTATACTCAATGTGATTCTGTTTGGATCAGTGCAGTTCCTCATGGAGATGTTGCAAGGAGTGACTTGATTTATGAAAAGCTGCATCTAGTAAAAACATGCTATGCAAGTGTCGTCTATGAATAGTGTTATAGTTCAATGATTTCATAGAACAGCATCATATAGGTTACTCTAGATGGCTGGGTATGAGTGTCTACATATGTTTGCATCTTTGAAAGTTCACAACTTGAAAGTTCATATGTGGGGGACTTCCTGTGCTAGCAAACAGCAGTAGGTCGTAGGGAAGTGAGACAGGGAAAGCAAAACAGCCAATAATGGTGGAGTTATCAAGCAGATTTCCACTGTGAATAATTGGGACTTTTTTCCACTGGGCAACTCTTGGAGCCAGTGTAGAACATGTGCTCAGAGTTACCCCAGCCACAGGAGGAGGACACCGGTATGTTTGTGGACCACCTCCTATCAGTTCCTGGGTGAAGGAGGAGTTGACTCTCTAGTCCCCCCACCTCCGCAGACTGTGAGACTCCCCAGGGCTGTGAGAGCTCAGAGAACGCCCTCAGGCAAAGAGACGCAGAAGCCCACAGCTGGCAGTTGGCCAGCATATAACCACTACGGTAAGACTGGAGGGGTTATGCTCAGGCTGTGGGCTGAGGCTGCTCTGCTCCACAAATACTGGCATTTTATTCCTGAAAATAAGAGGAGAATCCCCAGCTAAGTTTAAGAACTGATTAAAGCAAAATTAAGGTAGATGGCACTGAAGTCAGAGAGTATACATGAAAGTTTTTGTAAATACTCGTCTCTGGAAGCACAACGATAAAAATGTTATAGTAAATAAAGAGCATATGTACTTTATATATTTCAACTTTTAAAAAATATATATTATTTTTTAAATGTTTTTGGCTGTGTCACGTGGCATGTGGGATCTTACTTCCCCAACCAGGGATGGACCCTATATCCCTTGCATTGGAAGCTCAGAATCTTAACCACTGAACTTCTGGAGAAGTCCCTATGCATTTTTTATTAGTTTGAATAGTAATTCTGTGCTCAGTAATATTAATGTCCATCTATAGGAGCTATTGAATGGAAACTATTTGGATCTCATATGTGGTCTCACTGAACTGTTCATGTCAGTTTATTATTACTTTATTATCAATTATGTGCACGGTTATTTTACCCTTGCCTCTAGCTTCCCATCCAGATATTGAAAGCATTTCGATTTTATGACTGAGGAGTTTTTGTCTCCTGCTTCAGGTAAAGATTCACTTCATGCCCTGGGGGTCTACTTTCTGTCTCCCGAGCCCACTTCCTAAAACCACAGGTCATTCCCCTCACCCCCTGCCTCCCTGATCCCATCTCAGGAAGTACCGGTATGCATGCTACAGCTTCATATTTTCCAGACCCCACTAAAGAACTGTTCTATCATGAGCTTTTCCTCTCATTTGGTTGTATCTTTTCCAATGTATTGCCACAAAAATATCTTCTTCCTTACTCCCATTTTACATTCCTTTCTTATCCCAAACACTGGTTTTTAAGTATTTATAGTTATGCAAAACGGAACAATTTTACAAAAACTTTCTATTAAGATCTAAGTGTTATGGAGGAAAAAATGTTAGTTAAAATAGACCAAACAGGGCTTCCCTGGTGGCTCAGTGGTAAAGAATCTGCCTGCCAGTGCAGAAGACATGGGTTCTATCCCTGGGTTGGAAAGATCCCTTAGAGAAGAGAATGGCAACCCACTCCAGTATTCTTGCCTGAAAAAATCCCACGGAGAGAGGAGCCTGGTGGGTTGCAGAGTTGGATATTCTTTAGTCTGAGTATCTGACTCTTTGCAGTCAGACTGAGAGACTGAGCGATTAACACTTCCAATTCCACTGGCAGGAATACTCTGTACAGGGATAACGATTGTGCCTACGATTCCTCCAGTAGGAAAAGAGCCTGTGCTGGGGAGGAGCCTAGAGGGCAAGTGCGGTGTGGTGAGAGGTGCAGCTTGAGGGACTGCAGGACAGATGAGGCTGAGAACTATGGGCAGCTGTCTTTATCCAAAGACAATGAAGAGCCACTAAAGAGTTTAAAATAAAGGGTGGTCTGATCGGAGGGCTTCCCAGGTGGTACTAGTGGTAAAGAACCCACCTGCCAATGCAGGAGACATAAAAGACCCGGGTTCAATCCCTGGGTGGGGAAGATCCCCTGGAGTAGGGCATGGCAACCCTCTCCAGTATTCTTGCCTGGAGAATTTCATGGACAGAGGAGCCTGGCAGGCTATAGTCCATGGGATCACAAAGAGTCAGAAACAACTGACATGACTTAGCACTCACGCACTGACTGAAATTTTGTTTTAAAACGAGTGTTTTTGTGTTGAGAATGGGTTGGAGGAGTTCGAGAGTAAAAACAGGGAAACACATTGGCGAAATTCATTGCAAAAATCCACGTGAGAGATGATGGTACCTGAGATTAGCTTGGTGTATGAAAATGGAGTGACCCAAGCATGTTCAGGAGATATTTAGGAGATTCAGTTCACTTCAGTTCGGTTGCTCAGTCGTGTCCAACTCTTTGTGACCCATGGACTGCAGCACGACAGGGTTCCCTGTCCATCACCAACTCCTGGAGCTTACTCAAACTCTTGTCCATTTAGTTGGTGGTGCCATCCAATCATCTCATCCTCTGTCATCCCCTTTTCCTCCCGCCTTCAATCTTTCCCAGCATCAGGATCTTTTCCAATGAGTCAGTTCTTAACATCGGGTGGCCAAAGTATTGGAGTTTCAGCTTCAGCATCAGTCCTTCCAATGAATATTCAGGATGGATTTCCTTTAGGATGGACTGGTTGGATCTCCTTGCAGTCCAAGGGACTCTCAAGAATCTTCTCCAACACCACAGTTCAAAAGCATTGATTTTTTGGCACTCGGATTTCTTTATAGTCCAACTCTTACATCCATACATGACAACTAGAAAAACCATAGCTTTGACTAGATTGACCTTTGTTGGCAAAGTAATGTCTCTGCTTTTTAATATGCCATCTAGATTGGTCATAACCTTTCTTCCAAGGAGCAAATGTCTTTTAATTTCATGGCTGCAGTCACCATCTGCAGTGATTTTGGAGCCTAGAAAAATAAAGTCTGTCACTGTTTCCATTGTTTCCCTATCTATTTGCCGTGAAGTGATGGGACAAGATGCCATGATCTGAGTTTTCTGAATGTTGAATTTTAAGCCAACTTTTTCACTCTCCTCTTTCACTTTCATCAAGAGGTTTTTTAGTTTTTCTTCACTTTCTGCCATAAGGGTGGTGTCATCTGCATATCTGAGGTTATTGATATTTCTCCTGGCAATCTTGATTCCAGCTTGTGCTTCATCCAGTCCAGCATTTCTCATGATGTACTGTGCATTTAAGTTACATAAGCAGAGTGACAATATACAGCCTTGATGTACTCCTTTTCCTATTTGGAACCAGTCTGTTGTTCCATGTCTAATTCTGACTATTGCTTCTTGACCTGCATACAGATTTCTCAGGAGCCAGGTCAGCTGGTGTGGTATTCCCATCTCTTGAAGAATTTTCCACAGTTTGTGGTGATCTACACAGTCAAAGGTTTTGGCATAGTCAATAAAGCAGAAGTAGATGTTTTTCTGCAACTCTTTGGTCTTTTTGATGGTCCAACAGATGTTGGCTATTTGATCTCTGGTTCCTCTGCCTTTAGGAGATTAAGCCCACACAAATGAAGACATCCTAAATAACAAAATGTACACAGATGTACCCTGCTTTATTGTGTTTTTTATTTGCTTTATTGAACATTTGTGGCAACTCTGCATTGTCAGATGATGGACAGTACTTTTTAGCAATAGAGTATTTTAATTAATTTATTTATTAATTTTGGGCAGTTCTGGGTCTTTGTTGCTGTGTGAGGGCTTTCTCTAGTTGTGGTGAGTGGGGGCTACTCTGTAGCTGCGGTGCATGGGCTTCTCATTGTTACAGCTCCTCTCATTGCGGAGCACAGGCTCTAGGTTGTGTGGGCTTTTCACGGGCTCTCCAGGTAGTTGTGGCACACAGGCTTAGTTGCCCCATGACATGTGGAACCTTCCTGGACCGAGACTCAAACCCATGTCCCCTTCACTGGCAGGTGGATGCTTGTCCACTAGACCACAAGGGAAGTCCCAGAGTATTTTTTAGTCAAGGAACATACATTGTCCTTTTTAGACTACAGTGTAGTGTAAACCATAACTTTTCTATGCACTGAGACTCCAACAAATTGGCATGACTCACTTTATTGCCATACATGGTCTGGAACCCAGCCCGTAATATTCCCGAGGTATGCCTGTACAGAATGAGTTCGAACTGTTTCATACTTTATGACATAAACTATGTTATGTTTTTTCAAAAATATTCAAATTAAATAAAAACCAGGCGAAAACTCTGCATGCCTTATTGGCAAGAAGTTTATTATCACACTCTTGGGTTTACCTGGTTCATTGAAGGACCCCAGGCCTTGGCCTCACAGGGGTCATAAATGAGGCACACTGGTGAGCCATGCTGGTGGGGAATTTGACATCACCATGGCTACCTGAGTTCCAAACTGCACCACAAGGTGTTGCCTGGTATGAAGCCATGTGGACGCATCCTCTCTACTCAGTCGCTTAGCCCCCAGCACTTCTAGGGCCTGGAAGTTTCAGGTAGATGTACTATTCCTTTCTAAAGGAGGGTGTTAGTTGCTCAGTTGTGTCTGACCCTTCGCAACCCTGTGGACTGCAGCCCGTCAGGCTGCTCTGTCCATGGGATTCTCCAGGCAAGAACACTGAAGTGGGTACCCATTCTCTTCTCCAGGGGATCTTCCAGACCCAGGGATCAAACGAAGATCTCCTGCATTGCAGGCAGATTTTTTTTTTTTTTTTTAAATCGTTTGAGCCCTTTCTAAAGTCCTGTCAATTAAAACGTGTGTGGCCTCAGTGATTTGAGGCCTCTGTCCTTTGAGGAGCTTGCAAAATCTCACCCTTTTGCTAATTCCAGGAAGCCAGCTCGGGGAGTTGGCTGCCCATCCACAAACCACAAAGGGCTTGTTCAGCAACTTCCTTCTACAATGAACTTGGTTTCCGTTCAGGAAGCCTCCAGTCATTAAAAATATATGAAAACGTAAAAAGGCTGTTTACTCTCCTTGAGGTGGGAAGGATGGAGGAGGACTCTTATTTCTTCCTAAACCCTACGTTTCTACTGCTACTTCTCCCAAAGTCAAAAACTGGATTTCCTTGTCCTCTCCCACAGAAATAATGCAAAACAAATCAAAATTTAATTTTCAGGCCACTGAGAACACAGTGGATCATGCTTGAGTTGAGATTTCATGTGCTTGTGGTTGAGGAGTTAATATGTACAAATAAATTGCTATGGCATTCAGAGGAAGGCGCAATGGATTGCTCTTGAGGTGGATGGGGGAGGGGCCAAGGGACTAAGAGTACTTTGCAAAGGAATACAATTTTTTTAAAGTTATTATTTGGCTGTGCCAGGTCTTAGTTGCAGCATGCAAGATCTTTAGTTATGGCATGCAGACGCTTATTTGCAGCATGTTGGATCTAGTTCCCTGACCAGGGATGGAACCTGAGCCCCCTGCATCGGGAGCACAGACTCTTAGGCACTGGATCACCGGAGAAGTTCCACAAAGCAATAGCATTTGAGATTGACCTTGCAGGATGAATAGGAAATGGCTGCCAGCAGCAGGAGAAGCAAATCAGGCCAGCAGAGGTAACAAACTGTAGAAGGGAATTGAGAATTAGTGAGTAATCTGCTCTGGCAAGGACGTAAGAGGATGAATGATGGATGCAGAGTGTCAGAAAACAATTCTAGAAAAGTAAATAGCAACGATATTGTAGAGTTTTATAATAGCATGTTTAAGAGTTCAGGCTTTTTTTTCTTTAGGCAATGGGAAAATATTATAAATATATTTTCTATATTTAATTGGAGGCAAAATCAGATTTGCATTTCAGAGAATTGGCTGTCGAAGAACTTGCAGGATATATTGGAAAAGAGTAGCATCTGAGTCTGGAGAAGGCAATGGCACCCCATTCCAGTACTCTTGCCTGGAAAATCCCATGGACGGAGGAGCCTGGTAGGCTGCAGTCCATGGGGTCGCTAAGAGTTGGACACAGCTGAGTGAGTTAACTTTCACTTTTCACTTTCATGCATTGGAGAAGGAAATGGTAACCCACTCTAGTATTCTTGCCTGGAGAATCCCAGGGAGAGGGGAGCCTGGTGGGCTGCCATCTATGGGGTTGCACAGAGTCGGACACGACTGAAGTGACTTAGCTGCAACAGCAGCAGCAGCATCTGAATCAAAGAAATGCATTAGAAGCTATTGCAGTTGTTTTAATGACCCCTTTAATCCAAGGGTCATGATGTACTCCTGTTACTGGCTCTTTTCAAAGGGTTTGTGTGAGACACTAGACTGGGAGTGGGAGGACCTAATGAATTAAAGGATAGAATCTGTAGGAAGAGAGAGGGCTTCTGCAGTCACTTAAGTCATGAAAGGGAGAATGTTCAAAAGATCTCCAAGTTCAAAAGATCTTTTGGCAGCATAACATGTTCTCTCTAAATCAAGGCTGGGGTAGTTCTGCCCACAGACTAGCCTGGATGGAGGCCAGAGACCATGATATCTGTCTCTGGTGCATTTTGTATGACTCAGATGTACACAGTTACCAGAGATCACGTGATTACAGGGTACAGCACATACTCTGGGGAAGGAACACCATGTCATCCATCACTCTCAGGCTTTGATTTAATAGAAGCTGTGCTAAATGCATTCTTGAATTTAGAACTCCAGGACCAGAAAAGGTCCATTCTCAGATTACTCCAAGAATTGTGCTAGCAAACCTACCTTGCCAGTTTGATCCACTTGACTTCACAAAATGAAATAGTCATGAGTTTCAGATCTGGGAAAATAATGGAGTAAACATTTTTTGAAAGGGTGATCTTTTCATTGTCCCTTAAAAAAGAGATAATGTAGTTAATGCCACAGTCACAACATGGCCAGAACCAGCAGACAAGATATTCAGACAGGTAGTTATAAGACATGAACACACTAGAAGTTGCCATACTTAGTATAAGTCACCACTCATCAGGGTCTGATTCTAAGCTCTGCACATTCAAAAGCTTAATGTTATGTTTGTCAAGCTATAGGAAATAGATTGTTGCTGACCAAATTCAAGGAAACCCTGACATAAAAAACACTATCTTTGAAAATCACTTTGTGCCATCTTAGTTTTTTACTGATATATCTTCATATTGATTTTTCTCCATTTTAATTTTTTCTTGAGACTTTTTTCCTTCTCTTGCTTCTTTTTCTGTCTTTCCTTCCTTCCTCCTTTTTATTTTCTATATATAATTAGAATTATTTCTTAAGAAAGGTAAAAATGTTGTGATCTAAATTTCAGTCTATTTTCCCATATATTTAAATTTCTAATTTCACAATGTGTAGAGTGGGGGCAAAGTAACACAGTGGATTTAGACAAGAGGAATAACAGGAGGCTAAAATATATCTTTCCAATAAATGAAGTTTCAGTGTTAAAGAGTCATGGATTGCTATGTAATTTCTTTAGCAACAAAATCTGAAATCCTGAAAGTTAGTACTGAAGGTCATTTAGAGTAGTCTTGAATTTGATTTTAAAATTTTAAAGGTGGGACAGAAGGAAGTAAACTATAGGATGAAATGTGATTCATATAAATAAATGTGATTAGGTTGGCCACTTTTCACATTTAACTTGGATATATAAATCTAAAATAAAAATAAATCTGATATACATCTAAATATAAATTTAAAAGAATATTACAACATTGTCTGAATTCTTTCATTCATTCAGAAACATTTATCAAACATCCACTGGGACCTATCTTGGGCATGGGATTTACAGCAGGTGAAAATGAAAAAGGAGAATGAAAAAGTTGGCTTTAAGCTCAACATTCAGAAAACTAAGATCATGGCATCTGATCCCATCACTTCATGGCAAATAGATGGGGAAACAGTGGAAACAGTGTCAGACTTTATTTTTCAGGGCTCCAAAATCACTGCAGATGGTGATTGCAGCCAGGAAATTAAAAGACACTTACTCCTTTGAAGAAAAGTTATGACCAACCTAGACAGCATATTAAAAAGCAGAGACATTATTTTGTCAACAAAGGTCTGTCTAGTCAAGGTTATGGTCTTTCCAGTGGTCATGTATGGATGTGAGAGTTGGATTATAAAGAAAGCTGAGTGCCGAAAAATTGATGCTTTTGAAATGCGGTGTTGGAGAAGACTCTTGAGAGTCCATTGGACTGCAAGGAGATCCAACCAGTCCTCCTAAAGGAGATCAGTCCTGGGTGTTCATTGGAAGGACTGATGTTGAAGCTGAAACTCCAATACTTTGGCCACCTGATGCGAAGAGCTGACTCATTTGAAAAGACCCTGATACTGGGAAAGATTGAGGGCAGGAGGAGAAGGGGATGACGGAGGATGAGATGGTTGGATGGCATCACTGACTCAATGGACATGGATTTGGGTGGACTCCGGGAGTTAGTAATGGACAGGGAGGCCTGGCGTGCTGTGGTTCATGGGGTTGCAAAGAGTCGGACACGACTGAGCAACTGAACTGAACTGAACTGAATAGACAAGAATTCCTACCCTCATGAAATATGCATTCTAACCTGAATGCTATTTTTGTGAAAACAAGCCAACAAACATCTTGCTTTGCTATGTCTAGTGATACAATATGCTGGTTTTCTGAAATAACTTATTTTTCAATACTTAAAAAAAATGCTTAAATGTTAAATATTTTAAACATTGCAAAATATGCATATCCTTTCTTAAATATATGATCAATCAGATGGGAAGATTTTTAAAACACATGGTTGTGTGTGCCTATGGATAGAAGAGAACTGACAAGAAAATAATTTGGAAAAGTAATGAAGAGTTAGAAAGAGAAAGCAGACCATGCCTTTGAGAGATAGAAAAATCACTAGCACAGAAATGGTTTATCAGAATATTGTCCTTAGTTGTTTTTCAAGTTCACCAATCCAACATGTTCTTTATGATTTAAGTTCTTAAATTCTGTGCTGGATCTTAGGTTAAATCCAAGAAGTGTTAAATTCTAAGAGACTATTTCTTACCACAGATGATATTAAAATTGCCTTCTCATAAAATAATAAAATCACCAGCATTATAATTAGAATATCCTATTTAAGCAAAAATGCTTCTTTAGTGTGGTCTTCTGCTTTGCTGAAGTTCTACATCTTTTAAATCTACTATGAAAAGCTGTTATAATGTCTCATGACATTTTCTTCTTATTTTCAAACCATCCAAGTTTTTTGGGGGAAAAAAGGAGCATTGTAAACTTATTTGTTACTTCATTGGAAGGAAAAGTGTTTCATGCGCACCAAAATAAGTTTCAAAAAAATAAAATAATGAAAAAGATTTGAAATGTGAAATAATGGCCATGCAGTTTAGAATGTGAGAGTGCTGGCCAGGAAAATTATGTAAAACACTGCTCTACAAGGTCCCCTGATGCATTCTGGGAGCTCAGATAATGAAAAATATCAAATGAGGATAATTCACAAATGCACAGTAACTCTATGGTATTTTTCACACCCAGAATCTGCTAAACTACACAGGAGTTTAGGAGTATATTTAGAAAGGAAAATGCAAGTCAAATGTATTCCTCTCACACCTGTTTATATTTATTGATTCTGGTCAAGATCGTTTCTCTCTTAAGAAAGTTAAGAGGCCTGGTTATTTTGTTCACATCACTTATAAAAAAAAAAAAACAACCAACCTGATATTATTCATTATGTTTTAGCTATTTTAAAATGATTAAATCCTAAAGTTGGTTTATTTTTAAGAAAAAGACAGAACTCTGGGTTGACTTTGTAAAAAGAAAGTGAAAGTGAAAGTTGCTCAGTTGTGTCCAACTCTTTGTGACCCCGTGAACTATACAGTCCGTGGAATTCTCCAGGCCAGAATACTGGAGTGGGTAGCCTTTCCCTTCTCCAGGGGATCTTCCCAACCCAGGGATTGAACCCAGGTATCCTGCATTGCAGATGGATTCTTAACCAGTTGAACCACAAGAGAAGCCCAAGAATACTGGAGTGGGTAGCCTATTCCTTCTCCAGTGGATCTTCCTGACCCAGGAATCGAACCAGGGACTCCTGCATTGCAAGCAGATTCTTTACCAACTGAACCATCAGGGAAAGAAGTAACTGCTATTCTTTTTGACAGTTTATCAGCAGCTATTCAATTTAATAGATTAACAAACATTAACTGAAAGGTAATGCTTATCATGGGCTTCCCTGGAGGCTCAGACGGTAAAGAATCTGCCTGCAATGCAGGAGACCTGGGTTTGATCCCTGGGTCGGGAAGATCCCCAGAGAAGGAAATGGCAACCCACTCCAGGATTCCTGCCTGGAGAACCCCATGGGGTTGGTGACACAACTGAGCAACTAACACATACATACACACACACAGTGCTTATCATATGCCTCAGTTCAGTTCAGTTCAGTTGCTCAGTCGTGTCCGACTCTTTGCAACCCCATGAACCACAGCACGCCAGGCCTCCCTGTCCATCACCAACTCCCGGAGTTCACCCAAACTCATGTCCATCAGGTTAGTGATGCCATCCAGCCATCTCATCCTCTGTCGTCCCCTTCTCCTCCTGTCCCCAATCCCTCCCAGCATCAGAGTCTTTTCCAATGAGTCAACTCTTCGCATGAGGTGGCCAGAGTACTGGAGTTTCAGCTTTAGCATCATTCCTTCCAAAGAACACCCAGGACTGATCTCCTTTAGAATGGACTGGTTGGATCTCCTTGCAGTCCAAGGGACTCTCAAGAGTCTTCTCCAACACCACAGTCATATGCCTAGTTTAGCATTAAATAATCTAGCCAAAATGCTCCTTAAAAACAATCTGGCCATTCATCTATTCCATCACCTGTGGGGTTCTGTTTGGCTGCATGGAAATGGCATGTGCTATTAGGAGAGCCAGCAGAGGTCACTCCAAGAGGCAGAGCTGGAGGTGAGAGACCACAACTTACCTAGGCAGAGCCAGACACTCTGTCATTTTATTAGCTCACTAATTCCGAAAAGTTTCAACACTTATGGCCTTGAAGCCTAATTACTCTCATTTATCTTCCTAATAAATGATGACAGAGCTTAGAAATGCAAGAGATTTACCCATGGTAAGTCACTAAGTGAATCTGGGGCACGACTACAGTGGAACACCATGGCTTCGCTGGTGGCTCAGTGGTAAAGAACCCACCTACCAATGGAAGAGACATGGGTTCAGTCCCTCGGCTGGGAAGATCCACTGGAGAAGGGAATGGCAACCCACTCCAGTGTTCTTGCCTGGGAAATTCCATGGATAGAGGAGCCTGGCAGGCTACAGTCCATGGGGTCACAAAGAGTCAGATACAACTTAGCAATTGAACAGCAACAAATACTGGACCACCAGACCTGTATATGACCTAGCTTATCCGGAAGCCAAACAAGTCAGGAAGTGAAACACTCAACTCAAAATCACTCTACCTGACAGGTGATTGTCACCCTTCCAACTGATGTGTCAACAGCACTGGCTGAGACTACACCCTGTGCCATAGTAAAATTTCAGTCCTTAAATAAATATATACAGAGATGAACAAAATGAATCAATGAAATAATTCCAAGAATGAGAGGTGGGGGCAGGTTTGATTTCAGCTGTTTCTACTGAAATATAATAGAAACAAATGCAAAAATGGAAAAGAATTGGCAGTTAATGGAGATCCTAAAATCAGAAATGGCTTAAGTAAAACTTTGGACTTCCTAGGTGGTTCAGTGGGTAAAGAATCAGCCTGCAAATGCAGGAGACACGGGAGATGTGGGTTTGATCTCTGGGTCAGGAAGATCCCCTGAAGGAGGAAATGGCAACCCACTCCAGTAGTCTGGCCTGGAAAATTCCATGGACAGGGGAACCTGGCAGCCTACAGTCCACAGGGTTGCAAAGAGTAGGAAAAGACTGAAGCGACTGAGCATAGAATGAGCTTCAGATATTATATAGATCAATGACCAGTTCAGGTGAATGGTAAAAATATCCAAGGAACAAGAATGATCTCTTCTTGGAAATGAAAACCGAGTGCTGTTGTATATGAAAATATTCCCTTTGTTAACTAATGTGAGGCTCTATTCTTTCTTTAAAAACTGTCAGTTCAGTGAAATGGGAAATGTCAAAATGCTCCTTAAATCAAGCCCACATTGCAGACATCTTCCGTCCAGGACTCGAGTTTTTCTCCTCATGTTTCTGTTTGCAGTCACTAGAGGAAAGACACACGTTTCCATATGGTGAGCATTATTAGTCTGAAGTGGTCTTTTAGCTTTTGTTAAGTACTCTCATTAAATTCCTTGAATGGATTTCTATTTAACATTCCAAATCTGAAGTTTGCTCAGGTGTTGAGAGTGAAAAATTTCAAAAGCAAGTAAACAGCCTCATGAGCACTCACTGGTTCTGTCATAAGAACCAGCCAGAAACCTCAAATGAACAACAGAAGTGAAAAAAATAAGAGAGACTATGGCAAAAAGGCCCACCAGACACTGGTGCTTGGCAGCATTTTACTGAGCTCTGAAAACTCAAATTCTAGCAGAGTCTGGACTATTTTGGTGACCTAAATCACCAAAAAAAAAAAAAAAAAATCTAAAAAAGTAGTACTAATAACATTTATAAAACATTTTCTCAGTTATGTACTTTTCTAACAGCTTTGTGTATATTGTCTTGTTTTATCTTGTTTTTAAGATTTTTTTTTAATGTGGACCATTTTTAAAGGCTTTATTGAATTTGTTACAATATTACTTATGTTTTTGTTTTGTTTTTGTGGCCCTGAGGCATGTAGGCTCTTAGCTCCCCTGCTGCTGCTGCTGCTGCTGCTGCTGCTGCTGCTGCTGCTAAGTTACTGCAGTTGTGTCCAACTTTGTGTGACCCCATAGACGGCAGCCCTCCAGGCTCCCCCGTCCCTGAGATTCTCCAGGCAAGAACACTGGACTGGGTTGCCATTTCCTTCTCCAATGCATGAAAGTGAAAAGTGAAAGTGAAGTGGCTCAGTCATGTCCGACTCTTAGCGACCTCATGGACTCCTTCATCCCAGGGCTCCTTCATCCGTGGGATTTTCCAGGCAAGAGTACTGGAGTGGGGTGCCATTGTCTTCTCCTTAGCTCCCCTACCAGGGATCAAATCTGTTTTGAGAAGGTGAAGTCTTAACCACTGGCCTGCCAGGGAAGTCCCCAGACTCATTTTGTCTTTACTACAGTCTTATTAGGTGGAAACTTTTATTATCGCCACTTTACAGATATAAAGGTGCTTCCCTGGTGGCTCAGCTGGTAAAGAATCTACTTCCAATGTGGGAGACCTGGGTTCGATCCTTGGATTAGAAAGATCCCCTGGAGAAAGAAATGGCTACCCACTCCAGTATTCTGACCTGTAGAGTTCCATGGACTGTATAGTCAATGGACTTGCAAAGAGTTGGACACGACTGAGCAACTGTCACTGCAGTGATATAAAGATCGAGACAAAGGGTGCAAAGGCATTTGTCCAAGGCAACACAACGGATAAATGACAGAGTTGGGATTAATAAGCAATAATAGGTGATATCCACTAAACATGAATTCTCACCACGGAGTGACTCACTGAGAGGGAAGGTTTTCTGTGGAGTTGTTGGTGCTGGACAAGCAAAGCAACACTCTTTTCTGAAATCTGAGGCTGAGGATGTGAGAGCTTTGTCCAAATTCCACCAATTCAATAACATAATGTTTACTATGCACTTACTAACAGTAAGTGCACCTACTGTGCAAATTATAGAGGACATGAATGAATCATTGGATGGGTTGCATGAATCCATGGGTGGATTAATCATTGGATGGATTCTACTTTTAGAGATCACAATCTAAGTTTTTGAGTAAATTATTTGGGAGGGTAGAGTAAATTAAAAATAAACAAAAGGATAAGAAAAACAATAACTGCCTCTTACTGAGCACCCATTCTGAAAAAGGCATTATGTTAGGAACTTATTTCATGTACTCTTCATGGCAATACTATGACATAGATAAAACTGTGCTTACTTTGCAGATAAGAAAATAAGCTTAGGTAGGAGAAGGCAATGACAACCCACTCCAGTGTTCTTGCCTGGAGAATCCCATTGACAGAGGAGCCTGGTAGGCTGCTGTCCATGGGGTCACTGAGGGTCGGACATGACTGAAGTGACTTAGCAGCAGCAGCAGCAGGCTAAAAGAGGGCTTCTGAGGTGACACTAATGGTAAAGAACCTGCCAATACAGGAGATATAAGAGATACAGTTTCAATTCCTGAGTTGGGAAGATCCCCTGGAGGAGGGCGTGGCAACCCACTCCAGGATTCTTGCCTGGAGAATCCCATGGACAGGGGAGCCTGACAGGCTACAGTTCATAGGGTTGCAAAGAGTAGGGTACAACTAAAGTGAGTCGGCACACACGCACACAGGCTAAAAGGACATAGCCAACCTCATTCAGGTAGTAAATGACTGAACCAGGATTTGAGCACCACAGAGACTACAAATGGTCTTGAGAGCTTGTGTGGCAGTTGTAGCAAGTGTAAAAGTGAAGTATCCCTTTTACCCATGACCAAACAATCCTTCTTTGTCTGGAATCCTGTACTCTTTGAATGGAGTAGGTAACTCTCAGAAGAAAACACATAACATTATTGGAAGGAAGGGGCCATCTGCTTAGACATCATAGGAGCCAAGTAATGATGTGAGCATGGCAGATTTGTTACTTGTATACCCTGGCAGTCTACCATAGAGAATGAAACATACCAGAAGCAGATTCACTGGTATCTCTATTCTATTTGCTTGAAAGTGAAAGTGAAAGTCATTCAGTCTTGTCCGATTCTTTGTGACCCCATGGACTGTACCACTCATGGAATTCTCCAGGCCAGAATACTGGAGTGAGTAGCCATTCCCTTCTCCAGGGGATCTTCCCCACCCAGGGATTGAACCCAGGTCTCCTGCATTGCAGGCAGATTCTTTACCAGCTGAGCCACAAGGAAGTTAGTGATCAGCTAGATGGGGAAACAGTGGAAACAGTGTCAGACTTTATTTTGGGGGGCTCCAAAATCACTGCAGATGGTGATTGCAGCCAGGAAATTAACAGATGCTTACTCCTTGGAAGGAAAGTTATGACTAACCTAGATAGCATATTAAAAAGCAGAGATATTACTTTGCCAACAAAGGTCCGTCTAGTCAAGGCTATGGTTTTTCCAGTGGTCATGAATGGATGTGAGAGTTGGACTGTGAAGAAAGCTGAGCACTGAAGAATTGATGCTTTTGAACTGTGGTGTTGGAGAAGACTCTTGAGAGTCCCTTGGACCGCAAGGAGATCCAATCAGTCCATCCTAAAGGAGACCAGTCCTGGGTGTACTTTAGAAGGACTGATGCTGAAGCTGAAACTCCAATACTTTGACCACCTCATGTGAAGAGTTGACTCATTGGAAAAGACCCTGATGCTGGGAGGAGTTGGGGGCAGGAGGAGAAGGGGACGACAGAAGATGAGATGGCTGGATGGCATCACTGACTTGATGCACATAAGTTTGGGTGAACTCCGGGAGTTGGTGATGGACAGGGAGGCCTGGTGTGCTGCGGCTCATGGGGTCACAAAGAGTTGGATACGACTGAGCGACTGAACTGAACTGAATGATTGGACAAAAATTTCTTTAACTGTTTTGAACAACAACAACAAAAATGGCCTAGTTTTTGCAGAAGGTCGCTGTGTGTGTTGGGTTATACATCTGAAACTTCTTCAGGTAGTTTACAACACTGACTTAGCCTTCATTTTTCTCCTTGAACATAGCTTCAAAGTCAACCAGAGTTGAGTGCTTAGGATCCTTTTGAGTCTTCCTTGAGCGTGCACACAACCCTGGGCATGGGTGTGGTCTTCTCAATTCTCAGAAATACCTGAAATATTTCAGATATTTTCAAATATCAGAGCCTTTCAAAGTTGTCATTTCTGAAAGCATCTTATTCTTTAGCCTTTCCTTCCAAGCTTTTTGATTAGTCTGTTTTCTCTAACAGTTATGCATTGCTTCTCACAATAGCAACTAAAAAAATATCCCTGTAAATGTTTTAACTAATATACCAACCTCAGCCTCCTATTCCTACACACTATCTGCAGCTTTAGCACTGGACGTGTTCTTAGATATGTGTGTATTAGTTGCTAAGTCGACTCTTTGTGACCCCATGGACTATAGCCCTCTAGGCTCCTCTGTCCACAGGATTTTCCAGGCAAGAATACTGGAGTGGGTTGCCATTCCCTTCTCCAGGGGATCTTCGTGACCCAGGGATTGAACCTGAGTTTCCTGTATTGCAGGCAGATTCTTTACCGTCTGATAAAGACGAATCTTTTAAGCAAGACTATTCAAAACAAAAAATAGCAATTCTTTGCATTTAAGGTCCATTCTTCTTCTTCCAGCACATGTGGGCTATTATTTTCAAGTCTACTACTAAGGGACCTGTGGTGACACTAGAGTAAATTAAAATGCCACAAAGCTCATTGTTCTTTCCAAAAATCAGCCATTTGCTTGAATAGGCACTCCTCACATTGCTTCAATCTTTCAGTTAGTTTCTGAGGTTCAAAGGTTTTGTTTCTGCCAATTTTTCAGTTTTGTCATTGTTGTTGCTCTTATGAAGGGATGGACTTTGAGAGTTCCTTATTTCACCATTTACACTATCACCCCAAAACATTCTCTTTTGTAAGTATATTAGTATTTGTAATTTTTATTCTTTTTTTCTGGAGATCCCCCAAATTATGTAAGTATGAAGTCCTATAAAAACCTGAATCTATTCTTATTCATGACAGTGACTGATTGTGAATGGAGCTGTCAACTTAAAAAATACCCACAACCTAAAAGTTGAGAGTTATGATTATTCTGTGGAAATTTTTAGAAGCTAATCCCAGAAGGCAGCATCTCAAGTAACCCTGAGAGAACTGCTCTGAAGAGATGAGGGGAGGAGCCAGGTTGTATAGAAGTTTGGGTTTTCCCAGGCAAGAATACTGGAGTGGGTTGCCATTTACTCCTCCAGGAATCAAACCCAATTCTCTTGTGTCTCCTGCATTGGCAGGCAAATTCTTTACCCCTGTACCATGAATGTCTGGGATACATGAGATCACAGTATGAGATCACACTTCAGAGGCTCATTCATCACCTCTCTGGATAAACTTTTAAGTACTGGGCATCCTGAATCTGGAGTCAAAACAGTCCATGACTGGGAAAGAAGAGGTGTGTGTGTAAGAGACAGAATTAGGGAAGCAATAAGAGATAATTACTCAGAGCCAAAAGGAAACACAAAATTCTACAGCCTAATTTTTGGAACTGGTGAGGCTTTATAATAGCTATTCACTTCTAATCATCCTCAAATAATAAATGAATAGAACAGTCAATGCTATTAGAATAATTTACATTCATCAAGAATAATAAATGAGGGGAAGAGGTTGTTATTCAGATTTCTCTAAAAATAGCAAAGAGAGAGGAAAAAGGAGAACTACTATTGTCTTTCTGTCTGGCAATGACTTGTGCAGTGGCAGTAGGATTTCTGGGACACTGGGGTTGGCAGAGAGGGAGATGGAGCCAAACGTGCTTGCAGCCAGTGCCTCTGGCTTGGCTGGACCCCAAAGTCGGCTGCAACAATGATGAATCCTCCTGGTTATTCCAGCTCCAAAAAAGCAAAAGACCTTCCTGCTTTTACTAATGTTTTGTCCCCAGTGGGTTGCCTCTTCCTCTCATTAATCTTTAGTTTATGAACTCCGTTGGCAAGAGGCACACAAATCATGAATAAAGCTCACACAGAGGTAGATGGTGTTGACAGCTCCTGGACACAGAGGGCAGTTCACTCACTGGCAGTAGCTCTGAGTCAGCATCAACTTCTGGCATCTCTGGTTTAGCCACACGAAGCCGATGTGATGCAGATGTGGTCTGTGTCTTCTTCACCTGTAAATCCTAGCCAAGCCTCTCAGTAAAATATGAAGTGAGGATGAGCCCTGGGGACAAAGTTAGGCATGGGGAGAAAGGGGAAGAATTCTAGACCAGCCTCCCATCGGTTCAACCTTCAGGTCTTGAACTGCCATTAGCACCATCCGTTGGCTGTTAGTGGCAGCCTGCCTGTGTTGCTGAGCACCAAGATGCAGCCTTGTAGGGAGTTATTCTCTACTCATCTCTTGCTCTTATTAGTGAAGAACCTGAGCATTCACGCAGTCCAGGGGAGGTTGTGTCAAGACAAACCAGAACCTGCATCCAACCCCCTTTGGTACCTTGGGTCTGTCAGGGGAGTTAAAACTTCAGGCCAGCTTCCATCAGTGTTGATGGTGGGTTTCCTATCAGGGGCTCAGTTGTGGTTTTCCACAACCCAATCTCATGGGCTGGGCCATACCAGCCAATCATTTTTTTAAATAATTAAACTTCCCAGAGGGCTAATGTAGTTCTAAATCAAGATCTAAAAAAATTTTTTACACTCATAGTTGCCTCCACACAATGTAATTCACTAGATCTAATTTATAGGAAAGGGCTATCACCCAGCTTTCTTTGGCAACATCCAAGACCCAGAGGGCAGGGGCTTTGTTGGGAGTGGAGAGTTAATAGCTTAAGCCATCTCTAAAGAGCTTTTCTTATGGATCCATTGGTAAAGAATCTGCCTGCAATGAAGGAGACTCAGGTTTGATCCTTGGGTCAGGAAAATCCCCTGAAGGAGGAAATGACAACCCACTCCAGTAATCTTGCCTGGAGAATTCTTTGGACTGAGAAGCCTGGCAGGCTACAGTCCATGGGGCACAAGAGTGGGATATGACTGAGCGACTAAACCACCACCAAATGTCTCATTACTGAAGTGAAATTTCTTTATGGCTTGTACTAGCTTGAAATATCTGTGGTTGAATATTTTTAAAAGTAATTAACAAGTCCATCTTTCACAAAGGGGCAGGATTCTCAGATAAAATACAGAATGCCGAGTTAAATTTAAAATTTAGAAAAACAATAAATAACTCTTAGTATAAGTGTGTCCCCACTATTGCACAAGACTTGCTTATAATAAAAATTTATTCATTGTCTATCTGAAATCCAAATTTAGCTTAGTGTCCTATATTTTAATTTGCTAAACCTGGCAACCCTAGAAAGGGGATTATATCATACAAGTATTTGTTCAGTGGTGGAAGAAATGCTGCTTTTTATGTGTGATTAGGAGTTCTTCATCAATATGTGTACCTTGTGGAATTACTCGTGAACTTGTTGAAAAAGTAACACTCTAAAGTCTCTTAAACTGTTATTAACATGTGACTTACATTGTGAATAAAACACCAATAAATATGTATTATGCTGAAATAAATAGGATACACAAATGGCTCCAAATACAATATCATTTGATTCCTAATGCCATAATCAAATGGTTTCATGCGAATGAAATAACTGGTTGTTATCAGTGCAATGATGCTGTGAAACAGCCCTACTGTCAGGTAACCTTATCTTTTATGCACTTTTCAAAATGCCTAAAATGTCACACTAAAGAACTTCTGGAATTAAATAATGCCTTGCTATTTCTGAGGTGAGATGCCTGCTGAGTTTAAATCATAAGAAAAAAAAAAAGGAAGAAAGAAAAAGAAATGCTGGTAATTTTTCTACAAAATTAGGTAGTTATCTTATTCTGTGAGAGAACTATATTAACATATTTTAGGTTAAGCTAAACATTTTGGTAAATGTTTAGCAACAACAATCAATATTTCCAAATAAACTGATCATTCCAAGGATAAGTCAAAAGGTTGAGGTGCAGAGGTTGAGTCTCTGAAATAAACTGAGAGTTACCAGTGCTCACTGAAGAGTTTTCTACTAAGTTTTTTCTTTTATTTGGCAATAATGATGTTTTCCTGTCAGGTTTTAACTCCTTGAATCTCTCATCCACTTCATTCCTCACTGGGGCCATTTGATACCTTTTAGTTAGGTTCATGCTATGCCAGTCTCATCTGGCACCATCATCTCAACCAAAGGCAGGAGAAAATTAGGAAAATCTGGCCAATATTTGGTAATTCTGCATCTCATCACCATCATAGCCTGTCTGTTCCTGGTCTTGTGTCTCAATAATAGTAATCATGACTGGTTTGGCTCCCAGATAAGAAACTCAAAAGTATATGATACACTTACACCTCATCAATAGGTGGTTCCATGAGTTTCCAACATCCAAATCATCTCTTCTACCCAATTACCTCTTTCGTTATTCAAATAAAGTTCTTACAATTTAGAGTAAGACAATAATACCTTAGGTGGTGAGGAGAAGCCCCACATAGTAATAGGGAGAGGAGATTTTACAGCTCTAGCCTTTCCTCATTACAATACTCATGTTTTAGCTAGTTGGGATCTTGATACATAAAAGAGAGAGAACATCAGCTAAAAAGAATAATATAAAGATAAATCAAGTGAGCACAGCTGGATATAGAGAAAGAAGAAAGGACACGACAGTGTGGAGCTCTGAGCACCTTAAAGTTGGGACGCGTGTTACAAGCTTGGAAAGGCTTGAGATCTTGGGATTCCACTGAATGTGCAGGAAGAAAACACCAAAGACAGTTTTTCTCTTTTACACATTTTGCCTTCAACTAGTTGATTTTGCTCACGGTTATGAGTTACATTTTCCTACTTCTTTTCAAGTGTGGTACCTATTAAAAATTAGATGATAGATATTCTAAATGTTGCAATAGCCAATGTTTGAGTTTTCTTGTTTTCGTTGTTTGGATTTTGTGTCTGGATTCTGTTGTCTTTCTTTAGAGTGTTGATTTGTCTTACAGAGAGTAGATTTAGTTATAGATTAGCTTGACAGTTTTAAGGTTTTTGTTTTTGTTTTTGTGTTTTTTTAGGCAGGTCTTGAATAGCCTTTCCTCATGGTCAAGTTTGGTACTAAACTCCTAGGTCATGACCTTGACGGAGGCTTTACTGACTGTACTTGATGTTCAAGGAAGTCTCTGCACTCTGGCCGTCAGGACTATCCTGGTCAAGCTTGAGTAGCTTTATACCTTGCAGCGCTCAAGTAATTATTCTTTCCCTGGTATTTGCTGTTTCCCCAGCTTCATGGAGTCTCACCCCTATACATGTCACATTTAGTATTAGATGGAAGATTTAAGACCGTCCATATTTAGGTTTTTGGAACTCTTCATCTTATACTTTTCCATGTAAATTATGGTCATCTTTGCCTCCCCAGTCTTTGATCTGCCTCTTTAGCTTAGAAGCCTTCATTCATCCAGTCAACAAATATTGACTGTGAACCTACTATATGCCAGGTATGCTGTTCGGGATGCATGGAAATATTAGTGTAAAAACCACACAAATCCCCTAATTTTAGAGGGAGATTACATTTGCATATGTGGGAGACAAGCCAATAGAATAAAAAGAGAATAAACAAATAATAAAAACATCAATCATATGTTAGAAGATGATAAGCAGCTCTGTAGAAAACAAAATTGAGCAGGTTACAAGACATCAGGATAGAGGTTACATTTTTTAAAAATAGGTGATAAGCATGTGTGCATGCTATGTTGATTCAGTTATGTCCGACTCTTTGCCACCCTAGGGACAGGGGCCCACTAAGTTATTCTGTCCAGTTTTCAGTTAAGAATACTGGAGTGGGTTGCCATGCCCTCCTCCAGGGGACCTTCCTAACCTAGGGATCGAACCCTCATCTCTTACATCTGCTGCATTGGCAGGCAGGTTCTTTACCACTAGTGCCACCTGGGAAGCCCTAGGTGGTAAGGGTGGGACCTTATTCAAAATGAGGTAAAGGATATAGCGTGTGAATATCTAAGAGGAAAGCTGAGGACACAGAGGATGTTCTTGGCATTCTGAAGGATCAGCAGAGTCACTGTGTGTAGGTCTAAGTGAGCTCTGTGAGGCCCTTGTTAGCCAAATCACCAGGACTTTGGCTTCTACTCTGAGCAAAGTAGAGAGCCATTGCAGGATTTGTAACAGAATGATATGGTATGACTTACATTTTAAAAGAAATACTTTTGCTGCTGTGTTGTGAATGGACAGTAGAGACACAAACTGGGAAACAGAGAAGCCTAGTTGAAAGGTCCTTGCAGTGTTTGTGATCAATGGGCAAGTGTGGTGCAATAGAGACAGCAAAAAGTGATTAGATTCAGGTAAATATTTTCAAGGTAAAGGACACAGAATCATATAAAATAATGATTATGAGCATGAAAGAGAGATAAAGAGGAATCTTAATTAACTAGAAAGTTTGGGACTGAGACACAGGAAGGGTAAAGCTGCTCTTCAGCGAGACAGAGAAAGCTATGGACAAGGCAGATTAGTGGGAAGAGTATCACGAGCTGAGTTTTAGTTTGAACTATGCGATTTTCAATAGATATTCAAATGAAGATACCAAGTGGGCAGGGGAACATAGGAACCTCAGAAGAAATATCCGAGTTAGAGATATAAATTTTGGAGTTTCTTTGCATAGAAATTACATTTTAAAACATGAGATTCAATGCCATCACCTGGGTGGGACTATAGAGTAATAAGAAAAGATAGAAATACGGGGAACCACAACATTAAGAGGTCATGGAGAAGCAGCAGCAGCAGCAAAGAAGATTGAGAAGTATCTAGCAGGTTGTTAAAACCAAGAGAGTATGATGTCCTAGAAGCAAAATGCTGAAAGTGTATCACAGAGAAAGAAGTTCTCCACTCTGGTAACTGCTGCTGATTAGTCAAGTATATAAGGACTGAAAACTGGTTATTGAGTTTATTTATTTATTTTTTTTTTAATTTTTATTTTTACTTTATTTTACTTTACAATATTGTATAGGTTTTGCCATACATTGACATGAATCCAGCACGGGTGTATATGCGTTAGAAATGTAAAGGTTATTGTCTGCTCAGATGCTCAGTAGAATCCGACTGTTTGTGACCCCATGGACTGTAGCCCTCCAGGCTCCTCTGTCCTTGGGTTCTCCCCCCAAGAATACTGGAGTGGGGTGCCTTTTCCTCCTCCAAGGGATCTTCCTGACCCAGGGACTGAGCCCACATCTCTTAAGTCTTCTGCATTGTCATGCAGATTATTTCACCACTAGCGCCACCTGGGAAGCCCATAAAGGTTACTGGAGACTTGGTAAGAAGAGTTCTGATGGGGAGAGTGGGGACCAAAGCCTGATCAGAGTTGACTCAGAGGGAATAAGAGAAGAGGAACAGGACACACTAGTTCAGTAAGAACAGGAAGCACTAATTCAGTAAGTTTCATCAAGAAGTTCATCAGTTAGGGAAGAAGAATGAAGGAATGGTAGCTAAAGAGGAAAGAAGAATCAAGAAAAGATTTTAAGATAAAAGAAATAACAGTACATGCTTTGTTGATGGGGAGGCTCCCTATTTGCAGGGCAGGAATAGAGACAGATGTAGAGAGTGCGCATATGGACATGAGCAGGGGGGAAGGGGAAGGAGAGGGTGGGACAAAGTGGGAGATTAGGACTGACGTATATATGTGACCATGTGTAAAGCAGGCGGCTAGCGGGAGCGGGAGGCATAGCACACGGAGCTCAGCTCTGACCCAGAGCGATGAGTTGGGAGGTGGGTGGGAGAGGGGTCCAAGAGGTGGGGGATGTATGTATTGGAAAAGATCCCAATGCTGGGAAAGATGGAAATGAAAAGGAGAAGAGGGTGGCAGAGGATGAGATGGTTAGATAGCATCACTGACTCAAGGGACATGAATCTGAGCAAACTCCTGGAGATAGTGTGGGCCAGGGCAGCCTGGAATGCTGCAGTCCACGGTGTCGCAGAGAGTCAGACACGACTTAGTAGCTGAACAACAACCACGTCCAGCTGGGTTAATGCTGGTATTAGAAATCTGATCAAGGACAAAGACACGGCATCTTTATCTAGGTAGCAGGGAAAATGAGCAAATTTGTGAGCCAGGCAGCTGCCCCAGAGCACTAGGATCTCAGGGACACATTGTTGAGGTGATGAAACACCGCTGGAGATGGAAAAAAAAAAAACACACAGAAAAATAAAATTTCCCCAAACTCTTCACAAGGGATTCTGTGGTTGTTAAAAAATATTCTTCTCAGATCTGAACTTGATTTTGTCAGTGGATCTTCATAATGGCTTCCTTCTACTCATTTTGATTTTGATTTTTAATATTATCTCTATGAGGGCTACTTAGGGATATATGGAGTTGTGAAGCATGGATATTTTAAGCAAAGCTCATTGTTTACAAGGATCCAAAATTCATTTTAGCTGACCCTAAAAATAAGGGATTTATTATAAAACAAACAAGCCAAAGAACATCTTTTCCCCACAAAAAAGAAAATCTCTCCTACACTCCTCATGGGTAGTGGCATGGGAAGAAACTCGAGGTTCTGTCTTGTCCAGCTCAGAAGCCATGTGGCTACAACCCTCTCTGATTCTTTCTACTCTTCCTTTCAGTCAATTTCATATTTACAAATGAACCAACCTGGCCTCCAGCCCTGGCCTGTTTGTCCTCAGAGGCCCCACAGAGATGCCACCGATGACCAAGGTCTTTGTGTCTCTCTATCAACCTTTTCAAGAGGGATCCTGTCTCTCACAATTACTCAGAGTAACTGGCTTGTCAACTGATAGGTTTCAGTAGATCAATGTCTACCAAAGGCTAATCTACCAGCTGTAAACAGAAAAAGCTCTGGTTACACAACCATGGGGCCATCAATGATGATTATTTCCAGAACAAAGGACTACAGATGCATAAACATGTCTATCACAAGAAAAATCAAAGGATCCCTTTTTAATATGCTTTCTATCAATGCCAATTTCATGTTTTTGATTAAGTAAGCAGGAAGAAATGTCTAAGCCATAACAATTCCACCTCTGGCCACTTCCCTTTCCCCTGGCCACTTCAGAATGAATTTTGTAAATTAGATTTTTTTTTGAGGTAACTTTGTATATAGACTCTCTGCTAAAGCTGTAGCCAATAAAGGCAGCAGAATTAAAATGAATCTAAGTTTTACCAAAAAGCTTCAAGAGGAACAAGGAACCCATGCAAGAGGTGGGGGTGTGGGAAAGTGCCTGAGTGAATATTTTAATTAACTCACATGTAATTTTAATTAAAAACATAATGTGTCAGGGAAATGAATAATGCCTTAGGGCAGTAAAATAGCTGAGTTTCTTGCTTAATCTTCTGCTTCATCTCTCTCATGGCAAGTGTATATTATTGTTAAGAAAAGATTTTCTTCTTCTCTTTCATAGTCAAAGAGAACCCCTGCTGACAAAATGAGTTGAACAAAATAACAAAGTTATACAGAAATATGCTGTGTGAGGGCTCTCCTTTGCTTTCTTAACTCAGAGTCCCTGGTTTCCTTTGGCTTGGTCACTTCCTCTCTCAGAACACACCCTTTCCAGAAAGCAGATAGCTGGATTTAACTAAGGCCTCTAACCTCATTCTTGACAAAATTTGTTATCCTTTTGTGATTAGGATTATAATGAAAAGGCAACAATCTCTTCCTTCACCCTAGAGGTTAAGCATCCAAGAATGTCTTGTTCCTAGTGTGGTTCAAAAATAAATAACCCTGACTTGGAGTTATATAATTTGGGTTTACGTCATCTCTTTTTGCAAATTCACTGTGAAGCTTCCTGAACTTTAGTTACCTACCAGCTATAGGGAGTAATTCCTACCTCCAAGGGCTGCAGAAAAGGGTATAAGGTACCATGGACATGGCAGTGGTCACCTCTCATTAAGGATTTTACACTGGTGTAATAGAAATATTTTGTTGCTTTGTTTTTGTATAACTCACCATTGCCTCCTAAGAGAGAGTGGTCTCAGTAACTGTGTCATTAATAAAGGGAGGAGGGGAACTCGGCAGAAGGTTCTGGGTACTGTGTGATGAAAGAACAGAGAAGAAAACTACTCTGGGTCCAGTTAGGGAGATGAAAGTTTCGAAAACAAACATATCCCATGAGCATTTTTAAATGATACAGTGTTGATATTTGTATAGTCTTCTCTTCTATTTCCCGGGTTAAACCTACAGAAAATTCCACATTGCTCACTATGGATCTACGGGTTGGTGAATTCCTTATGAAAACTGCATGGAGCTATTATACAAAGTCCTATCCCAAGAAGTCTGGTAGACGGACAGCTGACTTTTAGGTTTCACTAGAATTGTGATAAAAGCCTGACCCTTCTAACAGGAAGTGCTCACCATCGTGATATTCTGTCCTCTAACCCCAGCACCAGCACCTGTCGGCTTCCAGGGCCAAAGAAAAGGGGTTGTCCCTTACAGTCTTGCATTTTAGAGTTACTCTTGGTTCCTAGAAGTCCCAGGGTCCCTCTTCTACCACCTCTAGCAGCCAAATTATGGAAAATACAGTACTCAGCATTAATGATAGCCACTGTGATACTCGATTTGTCTCCAAAACTTGTGGTTAAGCCAGGAAGACAAATCTATGTTGTGTCTGTATAGTGCTTCTTCTTCTGAAAAGTTCTGAAGCCAGAGTAGAGTGAGCCTACCTAAACTGCCTACAACCACAAAGATGTTGCTACAAGAAAAAATGGACAAGATCAAAAGCTGCGCAGGATGTTAAGGCCTGAGAAATCAGAATTTGTGTCCACACATTGGAAAGTCTAAGAGATCCAGCCACCAGTAGTAAGTCAGGTCATTGAGTTAGCAATATGGGCTCCCAAAGGGTTCACTTCCTAGGAGTCACAGCTCTATATTCCTTGAGGAACCAACCATGGTGTAGCCTATGGGTGGCTTGGACTTGAATAAAGGGCTAGCATCACCTCGTCAGCTATGCCCTCTAATTTTTTAATTTGTAGCCACCTGGCCAGGTCCTTACTTTGCACTGAGGAGGAGCACAGGCTTCCTGGCTCTCCCTAGGCTCAAGGAGAGCTCCTAGAGTCTGGAAGGATGTTCTCTGTTCCTTACTCTTCCTCTGACCTCTTGTGAATCAGTGAAGTAATCACTCCAGTAAACCCAGAGGACTTGAGAAAAACCCCTCCTTACTTCTTTCCACATATTATCCATAAAGCACTTGTTCCAATTAGTTCTCCCATCTAGATTAGTTACCCTAAACTCAACCTATATATACTAAATTCTATCACTTTCTCCAAATTTCCCAAAGGAGACATACTCTATCTTTAAGGAGATCGTAGGACTGCCAATGAGCATGCACATAGTCTATTCACTATGTTGTGATAGTTTCAAGTATGCTGCGGCTGCTTAGTCGCTTGAGTCGTGTCGGATTCTTTGCGACCTCCTCTGTCCATGGAACGCTCCAGGCAAGAATACTAGAATGGGTTGCCATGCCCTCCTCCAGGGGATCTTCCTAACCCAGGGATCAAACCCAGGTCACCTGCACTGCAAGCAGATTCTTTACCACTGAGCTACTTGGGAAGCCCAGTTTCAGGCATACAGCAAAGTAATTCAGATATACATATACATATATCCATTCTCTTTCACATTCTTTTCCCATGTAGGTTGTTACATAATATTGAGCAGAGTTCCCTGTGATCTACAGTAGGACCTTATTGGTTATCCATTTTAAATATAGAAATAAAAGTTGATCCTAAAGTCTCTAACTAATCCTTCCCCTCTGGTAACTATAAGTTTGTTCTTGGAGTTTGTGAGCCTTTTGGTTATCTTGGAAGGATTTGATTCTGGTCACACTGCAAATAACTCTTAGTTTTCAGTCTCTACTCTGTAGTGTATGTAGCTAAATTCCTAAAAATTTCTTGAGCTCAGCTTTTGGTAGAACAAAAGTAGTGTGTCAGGCTCAGTTGAGACAGAATAGGTAGACATGTCATGAAGAGAAATGGTAGGAATTGAGGCTGGGGACGATGGGACTTGGTATTCATCACAGTTTTGAGTATGACTAGCCTGAAATCAGGGACTTCCCCAGGGAGTTCCAGTTCAGGGGACACTAAGAGCTGCCTTAGAAGCCATTCAAGGCTCTCTGGGACAACCAAGGCTCAGGATGGTGCTTCAGGACACCCATAGCTCCATCCAATGTCTTATTGCAGATAAAGCATTGCCATTTACTAAGGTTCCTATTTTTCTCCCATTACCAGAGAGGATGTTGGTGAATGGATACATGTTTGTCTGTCCCTTGAAACCATAAAAATGTGAACTGCCCTAACCACCTGGACCACACTTATGGAGAAAGGGATGCTTAAAGAGAAAAGTCTAAGGTATAGAAATTGAGAATATTCAGGCTGCTTTGGGTGTGGATTCTCATCACTGCCGTGGCAATGGGAATAAAATTATTTTCCAACACCCAGGGGACTTTCCACTTCCACTAGATATAAAGTAATTTTTATTAGATTATTATCATTTTAATGGATACTAATCAGCTGGTAAACATACGCACAAAGCTTACATCAACACCTGTTCTCTGCTGGTATGGCGATCTCTTTGCAGCATTCCACATACACGGGCTTAGTTCATTAAATACTAAATACTATATTAATAATTGACTTCTTTGGAAACAAACTAGCCCCAATGCTGTGTGTTCTGTTTTAATTTTCCTTGTAGAGGAGCAAAAAACACAGAAAGCTTCTTGTACAGGGTATTTTAACCAAGTAATCACAATTATTACTGCAAACAACAGTTCTGATGCTTTTTTGCTGCTTTCCAGGGACTTGTGAAAAATTCCGCCGTTATTCCCTTTGCAAGACTACTCATTTCATTTAGCTTTTAAAGGCTATTTCTATCATGTTTCAACTGCAGCATCTCACTTTTTGAAGCCAAAATACAATCTACATTTCTTTCTTTCTTTTTTTTTAAAGGCAAATAAGAAATCAGAATCTTATCTACTTAGTTTATTAAATTTACTGTCTGCAATTTGGATTCAACATTTTTTAAAATAATATTTAACTCTTAATTTGATATTTATTTAATCTATAAGAATAAGGATAAAAGTAAGGAAACCAAATAGGGAAATAAAGTCAAATGAGGCCAGGAAAATAGGGTAAACTCATTCTTAAATTTTTATTGGAATATAGTTGCTTTACAATGTTGTGTCAGCTTCTACTGCACAGCAAAATGAATCAGCTGTTTCTTTTTTGGGTTTCCTTCCCATTTAGGTCACCACAGAGAACTGAGTAGAGTTCCCTCAGCTATATGGTATGTTCTCACTAGTTATCTATTTTACACATAGTATCAGTTCAATTCAGTTCAATTCATTTCAGTTGCTCATTTGTGCTGGACTCTTTGTGACCCCTTGGATTGCAGCAAGCCAGGCTTCCCTGTCTATCACCAACTGCTGGAGCTTGCTCAAACTCATGTCCATCGACTAAGCGAGGTCATACAACTATCTCATCCTCTGCCGTCCCTTTCTCCTCTGCCTTCGGTCTTTCCCAGCATTAGGGTCTTTGCCAATAAGTCAGTTCTTCGCATCAGGTGGCCAAAGTATTGGAGTTTCAGCTTCAGCATCTGTCCTTCCAATGAATATTCAGGACTGATTTCCTTTAAGATTGACTGATCTCCTTGCTGTCCAAGGGACTCTCAAGAGTCTTGTCCAACACCACAGTTCAAAAGCATCAGTTCTTTGGTGCTCAGCTTTCTTTTACTCTCACACCCATACATGACTACTGGAAAAACCATAGCTTTGACTGGAGGGACCTTTGATACATAGTACATAGTATCAATAGTGTAGGTATATCAACCCCAATCTCCCAATTCATCCCACCCTATTGGTGTACATATGTTTGTTCTCTATGTCTGTGTCTCTACTTTTGTTTTGCAAATATCACTATGCCATTTTCTAGATTCCACATATATGCATTAATATATGTTATTTGTTTTTCTCTTTCTGACTTCACTCATTTTTTAACCAGTAAGTCACTGTAAGTATGTTCCTCCTGGGCTCCCGCTGGGAAGCGTAATATAATATAAAAATACTAACACTGATGATGTGGTGACTCTACATAATATACACTGTGCCAGGGTTGTGGTTTACATTTTTTTGTTAAAGCCTGTATGGTAGCTATTTTTATCTCCATTTTTAAGATAAGTACACTTAGGTTTGGGCTTCTCTTGTGGCTCAGCTGGTAAAGAATCCACCTGCAATGCAGGAGACCTGGGTTCTATCCCTGGGTTGGGAAGGGAAAGGCTACCCACTCTAGTATTCTGGACTGTATAGTCTATGGGGTCGCAAAGAGTCGGACATGACTGAGCGACTTTCACTTCACTGGATCACCTAATGCTTAAGTAAGTCAAGTCGCTCAGTCGTGTCTGACTCTTTGCGACCCCATGGCCTGTAGCCCACCAGGCTCCTCCGTCAATGGGATTCTCCAGACAAGAACACTGACTGGAGTGGGTTGCCATTTTCTTCTCCAGGGGATATTCCCGACCCTGGGATCGAACCCAGGTCTCCTGCATTGCAGGCAGATGCTTTAACCTCTGAGCCACCAGGGATGCTTGAAAGTGAAAATGAAAGTTTGCTCAGTCGAGTCCAACTCTCTGCAACCCCACAGACTACACAGTCCATGGAATTCTCCAGGCCAGAATACTGAAGTGGATAGCCTTTCCCCTCTCCAGGGGATCTTCCCAACCCAGGGCTTGAACCCAGGTCTCCCGCATTGTGGACAAATTCTTTACCCGCTGAGCCACCAGGGAAGCCCCACCGGAGATGCTTAGTTGTGTTTAAAAGTGACTTACTTACATGATGTTCTGAGAACCATACTTGTATAACTTCAGTTCTGTGTGGTGGGGTAGAGGGCAGACACCACATCAAGGTGTCCCAGTGGTCTTCTCACTGCCTTTTTGGTCCCAGGTCTCCAGACCCACAGGCAGCCAACAGTGAGGCTTGCAGCTTTGGTCTCACTTTTGTTTGAACAACTCAGGTCTACCCAGAAGCACTCTTTGAGTAGCTGGAGCCTGCTGCTCCGATGAGTGAACCCAGATGGTGGCACCCTCCTACTGATTCTTCTCTGTGGGCCACAATTTCTTGTTGTGACCTTGTCACCGCTTCTACAGACTGCAAGCTACTTGGTGTCTGAATTATTGTTAAGCTTGCCTTAACATTTGGACGCTTTCTTTGGCCTCTTAGTAGCACCTCCACAGCCGTCTCTCAAACCTATTCAATTCTTGTGAGCTACATTCACTGACTCTGCCCAAGGCTGCCTCAATGCTCATTGTCTCAGTCTCAAGATGGAAAAATAACTCTGCCCTTCTCACTCCACCAGTCTTGAGCATCTATACCGCCAATATGAGTCCCATTGTTGTCATTTTTCTCCCCATAGCATTATTTTGCTTTGGCATTTTATTTATTCTTTTTCTTTTTAACAATTTTTAATTTCTATATTGGAGTATAGTTGATTAACAATGTTGTGTCAGTTTCAGGTATACAGCAAAATGTATTAATATATGCAGCTACCATTGCAGTTATTTTAGTACAATTATTTTTCTTCTTTTCTATTAGCCTCAGTTTTCCCTGACATATTTGTCAAAATGAAGATAAAGTAGTTAAAAATCTCTGAAGAGAGCCTCTCCATTTTGAGCCTGGTATAGCAGCTTAGTTCTCCAGTTACACTTCCATGCATCCAACTAACAAATGTGTAACAACACTCACCCAGGAGAATTACAGTGGACTGAGGCTGCCAATTTATCGCTGCTGCTAAGAAGGTGTGAGGCAGTTGCTGCCCTTCTAAGCTAGAGCTCAATGAACAAAACAATCTTTCTCTATGTCTTCACAGAGCTTGTGTGACTGGCAATATTATTTTTATTTAATTAACTTTCAGTTAGTATTTCTCAAGGGTAGATAGGAATAAAAATTCTAAAATTTTCTTATAAGATGTGAATAATTCCTGCAAATACTTTTAAACAGTAAGAAGAAAAAGAACACAACTTCAGTATTTCATAGCTTTAGTTGTCAGTTCAGTATTTGTCTGCCTCATCAAGTCAAACCCACAGCTTTTTGATGACCACTAGGAGAAGGCAATGGCACCCCACTCCAGTACTCTTGCCTAGAAAATCCCATGGAGAGAGGAGCCTGGTAGGCTGCAGTCCATGGGGTCGCTAAGAGTCGGACACCACTGAGCGACTTCACTTTCATTTTCATGCATTGGAGAGGGCAATGGCAACCTACTCCAGTGTTCTTGCCTGGAGAATCCCAGGGACGGGGGAGCCTGGTGGGCTGCCGTCTCTGGGGTCGCACAGAGTCGGACACAGCTGAGCAACTGAACTGAACTGAACTGAAGCAATGTATAAAGCACCCATTCTGTACAAGGCACCCACCATATAAAAGGCACCCACCTTGTACAAGGCACCCATCATGTAGAGTTCTGATGGGATACTCTCAACCTAAAGCTCTGCCTCCTTCAGGTCAAACATCTGCTTCCTCCTTGTTTTCTCACCATGATACTAACTGACATGGCTCTCTCTCTTAACAGTCACCATAGCACCAGGGACAATTTTTGGAATTTCAGCGGCCATGTTGGGGAGTTTTTAACAGGAAAGAGATTATTTAATTGACATTAGCTTAGAACCAAAAGCAAAGATGCTTTTATGAGAAAGTTGTTTCCTTTGCCTAAAAGATGACTTTGTTTAACAGAGGGGACGAGCTTTCCTCTGTGGATTTTTTTTTCTTTTTCTTAAAAAAAAAAAATATATTCAGGGATTAGTAAATGCTGGCTTCCCCACCCACCCACCCCATGTGGTTTGTGGGATCTTAGTTCCCCAGTCAGAGATTGAACCCTAGGACATAGCCATGAAAGGGCCAAGCCCTAATCATTGGACTGCCAGGGAGTTCCCAAATGCTAGCTTTTTAATTGTTATGATGAAATTGTCAAGCTCTGTCTAAACCAGTTGTGGATCACTCTCTTGTGTACATGTATGTCAAGCTGTTATCTATATCCAAACTTAATTTCCTTACGCAGGAAATGTAATTGCTTTTGTATATTAATCTTCTATCTTGCAACCTTGCTAGAATCACCTAGTAGTTCCAGCAGCCTTTGTTGTTGTTGTTGATTCTTTGGAGGTGTTTCCTACATAGATAATCATGTCATATAATTACTTTTTACAGCAGTAATTTCATATTTTTATGAAGTTGAATCCCTCTCATTTGTTTTCTATTCCTCTTCCTTCTTTTTCAACTCTCTTAGGAAACATTCAAGGTTAACTGATATAAAAAGTCAGTACCCACTCAAATATTTAGTCCAGATAAATAGTCTAAAATGTCCCAAAGAAAGTAAAAATTAGTTATTAACTGTGTTTCTCTTTGTGTTTTGTTTTGTGTTTCTCTTTATATATTTTGTGTTTCTATTTATCTATATTTACATGGTAGCTTCGGTTACTATAGTTACAAGATTTTAAAAAAGCTGTAGTTCTGAGACAAAAGATGTGCATTAGTATGATTAAAAGACACTAAAAAAATTAGCTTACTGTATAAGAATAATGTTACAGTAAATTTCTTAAGATTTAACCGTCTTTAATATCCTACAATAGTTTGGTGAATTAAATAGAGTGTCACTGTTTTCATAACTTGTTTAAAATTTAAAATTATATAAAATTATAATCAACTAAATGGAGTGATAATGATGAATAACTTCTTTAAGATTTACTTGTATGAAATTCTTACAGTCCTGCAAATCATATGATTTAAGGTGTTAACTAAAATTAGTAATTTCTAGATAATTAAATTTAGATTTTAAGCAAATGATTAGGTTAATTAATAAGTAATCTTTGGAAGCCAATAAAATTTCTAAACAAGCAACAGATGCAAGCATTGGGTAGTTGAGTCTAATTTTAATTTACTCTTATTTATTAAAATGATAATTGATTAACAAAATATGTAAATAATTTTGAATGATGTTATACATATTAAAATAAATAGACAAATAAATATTAAAGTAAATATAATTTATTTATATAAATAATTTAATTTTTTGTATAAATTATATAAATAATTTATTTATATTTTTATAAAATAACATAATTTTTGACTTCTTAAATAAGTGTTCATGTAATAGAATAGCTAAACAATTTCACGATCTTTTGTTCTCAGGTTTTCTGTTGTAATGGAGAGTAAAAAATTGCTCTTTTTCTAAATAATTATTTTGATTAAAGATAATCTGTATAAATGATTATTTAAAGTAGGTACAATAGCTATAGACAAAGGCATATGTGTGTACAAGTCAATGGATTTTTTCTAATTTTTAATTTTAAAACATTATATGATATACTTGTGTTTTGCTGTGTTATATTATACTGTGTGTGGGTGTGTGTGTGTTCAGCTGTGTCTGACTCTTTCAACCCTGTGGACTGTAGCCCACTAGGCCTCTGTCCATGGGATTTCCCAGGCAAGAATACTGGAGTAGGTTGCCATTTCCTCCTCCAGGGGATCTTCTCAACCCAGGAATCAAATCCATGCCTCCTGTGTCTCATGCATTGGCAGGTGGATTCTTTACCACTGCGCTACCTGGAAGGCCCATATTATACTTCACATAATATTAAATAATATACTAAACTTCCAAGGCCCGAAAATTCCATCTTTAACTTTCATAATATTAAGACCAATCCTTTCTAGGATGCACAAGTTATCTTCTACAATAAAAGAATTACTCAGGCTTTTGGAAATTACTTTCAACTGTAGATTCTGCCCCTTTTCAAGCTGATAAGACTAATTAATTCAATAGACTTGTATGATACCTAAGGTTTGTCAGCAGAAAGTAGAAACTGCCTTTCTAAAACACCCACCTAAGTGGTCTCTGCACAATATACAGATTTGATCTTTTGAAAAAGGCACCAGAGAAAAATTGCCCTTGAGCCTTGATGAAAAAGAAGCTAGCAGGTACTATTAACAACACACATAGTAGTAAAACTCCAAACTGTTAACCATTGGGAAAATGTTTGCCAGCCCAAAGGCATACATTGCTTCCTCTTTACTATTGGACATTCATTCCATAAAAGGATCTTAAACAGAAGATTCTCAGGAAATCTGTACAAGTGACAACTGCATAAGTAGAGATCTCCAATCAAAGCTTTGGAACAAGCTGGTGATTGCAAGAGTAGACAGATTCCATGCAAGACAATGAAATAAAGCTGATTTTCTAATTCTTCAGCACTCTTTTCTAAACCTTTGCTGCTGCTAAGTCACTTCAGTTGTGTCTGACTCTTTGTGACCCCATGGACTGTAGCCCACCAGGCTCCTCTCTCCATGGAATTCTTCAGGCAAGAATACTGGAGTGGGTTGCCATTTCCTTCTACATGGGATCTTCCTAACCCAGGGATCGAACCTGCGTCTCCTGCTTGGCAGGCAGATTCATTACCACTGATGCAACAGGGAAGCCTGAACAATGCATCCTATAATATATAAAAAAAAGGATGGATTAACCCTTGTACAGGAATTGACTATGGTCTCTGGACACCCTCCTGATCCTGACAGTCTTGACAATGGAGAAAATTTGAATATCATGGATTAATAACCCATGTTCTGTCTGTCTTCCTCTGACTGAAAAGGAGGACTGATAAAGAAAAGCAGGACCTAACAGCTGAAACCTGGCCTGGCACTATTCATCCTCTGATGCTGCTGGAACTGGCCAGGCACTCAAAGCTAGGCATTGATGTTTTCCAGTTAGACATAAGCCATTCCACAGAACACCCATATTGGATCAGGCCACTTCTGTGACCATGAAGCATCAAGACAAAAACAAGAGCACATCCTAATCACGTCTGGACACAAACACAACATGAACATTTTAAAACCCCATCATTATCAAGCATTCCCCTCTCATGACTAATATATGTAAGCACTGATACTTTAGCAATTACAACTTTAACAGCTGTCTTTATTTTCCCTCTTTTAGATGAGATCTTTTAAGATTGTCCATCAGAATTACTTCTATTTCAACTCAGTATCAAATCCAAAATAAAGATTTGCTTCCCCAAATACTCCCCCAAAGCAACTAAGACAAATCCAAATGTGATATCTATCTATCTATCTATCTATCTATCTATCTATCTATCTATCTATAGAGTACTCCCCAAGGGACATGTTAGAGTACTGCTGCTGCTGCTAAGTCACTTCAGTCATGTCCAACTCTGTGTGACCCCATAGATAGCTCACCAGGCTCCCCCGTCCCTGGGATTCTCCAGGCAAGAACACTGGAGTGGGTTGCAATTTCCTTCTCCAAGGCATGAAAGTGAAAAGTGAAAGTGAAGTCACTCAGTTGTGTCTGACCCTCAGTGACCCCATGGACTGCAACCCACCAGGCTCCTCCGTCCATGGGATTTTCCAGGCAAGAGTACTGGAGTAGGGTGCCATTGCCGTCTCCACGTTAGAGTACTAGGAATAACTATATATATATAGTTATAACATGCCCCATGGGGAGTATTCTTTCTCTCTGGAATAGCAATAAGACCAACTATGGATGTGTTCTTGGTGGTCACTGGGTAAAGGACATTGACAGGGTCAATAAAACACAACTCTTGATTTAAGACATGTTCAGTCCAATGTGGAAACATGCAACTATTTACCAAAATTTATTATATGCAGTTGGGGTGTCCCTGGTGGCTCAGCTAAAGAATCCACCTGCCAACGCAGGAAACATAGGTTCGATGCCTGGGTCTGGAAAAACCCCTGGAGAAGGAAATGGTAACACACTCCAGTATTCTTGTCTGAGAAATCCCATGGACAGAGGAGCCTGGAGGGCTACAGCCCATGGAGTCACAAAGAATCAGACGCAACTTAGCAACTAAACAACAACAATTACATAAAGGTACATAATATGATAGGTTAAACAGTAAAGTGAAGTGAAGTGAAAGTTGCTCAGTCGTGTCTGACTCTTTGCAACCCCGTGGACTGTACAGTCCATGGAACTGTCCAGACCAGAATACTGGAGTGAGTAGCCTTTCCTTTCTCCAGAGGATCTTCCCAACCTAGGGATTGAACCCAAGTCTCCCACATTGCAGGCAATTTCTTTACCAGCTGAGTCACAAGAGAAGCCTGGGTTAAACAGTAGTACTACTGAACTCAGGGACGAATAGGATATATGAATTGAAGATCCAGAGAGAACCAAAAGCTAACTCTAGCATGAAATCTGAGGAAGATATAAATCCCAATTTAGATCTGTTAATATTGCTGTATGTTGGAGTATTCACCTGAGTGTATGAAAAGGCTTCTGGAAATGCAGATTTGGAATTTGGAAGAGAAGACTAGCTTGGAGAAAGAGATAAGTATGGAGGTCAGAAATGAAGATAAAGGTTCTCATGAAGAGACAGTAAAGTAAGTAGAAGGTTGAGGACTGAAATCTGGAAATTTGGAAAATCCCATCAGTTAAGGGTCAGACAGAGATGAAACAGAATGTTCAGAGAGATGAGAAAGGATACCCAGAACAGTTTATGGAGTGTGGTAAACACACAGTATACTTTTTTTCTGAATGAATACACAAAAGTTATCATTTTCAATTACAATTTTACCTCTCAAAATATCAGCATTTCTCCATTTTTGGTAGAATTTACTATGCTTTTTCTGCCACCTTCTTTGGTTAATCTAAAAATCTTGCCATGATCAGTGTCAGACTTTTAGACTTCTCTTTGAGAAACACTGGCAAAGCAAGGATACTCAATCTTATTTTATTTTAAAAATTACTTGCCTGTGTGGTACTGCCTGAGTAGTCACAAGAACCCAGAATATTTAAAATCCATAAACAGAGAAATAGGAAATAGTTAAAGCCTGCTTCTGCAGCAGCTTGGTAAATTTGAATAATCAAATGCATCTTGGAGTAAACTCTTGTGCACATGGCTGTAAACAGCAATCTCCATTCTTTTAAAAGCACAAATCGCTTATTACAACAATTCATAATCATTCTCATTTCAGGTTCTAGATGAGAATAAGTCATTATGAGGGAATTTGTACTTTCCAATTAGAGTGGAGTTTTTTAAAGCAGAGAAACAAATGGCGAATTACTACAAAGGAAAGGAAGTCTACAGTCCATTAATTGAAGAAAAAAAAAAAGAGAACTTAAAACATATCCACATCAAATGAGATAAAAAGTTTCAGTCCCTGGGGAAACCCACAAAGCACATATCCTTTCTCCCAGAATCCCGTGGGACTTTGTATAACAGAGGTAAGACCCTAGCTTGAGCTGTTGTGGAAGAGGAATTTGGTGGGTTGGCCATGCTTTGAAAAGGCCTCCATCCTGGGTGTGTGCCAGGTTTCCTGAGCACCCAGTGCACACAATTACTGCATTTGCATGTGTAAATTGGGTAATGGCGTGCCTAACTATCAGATTTGTATGTGAAAATGCTATCAGCATATGCACTATTGGTTGTGTGCCCACTCAAAGAGGACTTTTAATGGGGTTGCTTTAGTTGGGGAATAAAATTTCTAAGAATTTGAGAGTCAGTCCTACATCCCTGGATCCAGTGTCGATGACCCTATGGATAATTGGCACCCCTTGATAATTACTTTTTTGTTGTATATCCTCTCAAATTCTATCCGGGGGAGGAAATTCATCAGAGGACCATTTGACCAATTCTAATTAGCACGGAGCAAAATTGTACCCAAGTTACTCTTGGCACTGCCTATCTGAGCCAAATGAACAGACTGCAGCGTAACCAATCCATCCATCTTGGCCATCTTAACGATCAACATGGATCTATGCAGAATCGACTTAGACTCTTTCTGTCCCCTCCCTAAGATACAATATTTCTCAAACATATTTTTTGTCACATCATTTTACTTTTCTGAAGACTTCAGTGGTTCTCAGTGACATCATAGAAGGAAACAGACAGATCTATTTTCCCATTACCTTCTGAAATAGGTAAAACATAACAGTAATTTGTTCACCCTACTTTAGCAGGTTTCTTGCTTCCAAAAGTTCTCATGCTTATTAATCAGTACCCTAGAATGCAAAACCTAATCTGTCCAAGAATTTGCCCAAGAAATATTGTAATTATATTTCCTGAATCAAACATTATTGGTCTATATGGCATGGGGATAATAGAACTGACTGTTTCAAATTGGAATTTGATCAAAAAAATTCTGAGAGGTTTGGCTGTTGTAGCTCAAAGATGCCTTATTCTGAGCAGATCCCTTCTGATAATCCTTGCTCCCCCTGCCTTCCAAAAAATCCACCTGGATATAAAGCAACTGTTGTAATACTAATACATCTCCTAGAGCCCAGCTTTCTGCTGTCTGCAGCATAAATCGCTCATCCCAACTCAGGATTTAATCTCTTAATATAATCTTCTGTCAGACTGCTTGGGAACAGACCGATTATGTATCATTTGATCTTCTTTTTCACCCATTCATCTTCCCAGCAGTCTTTCTCAAAGTTTGTTCTGAGTAACATTTAATAAGAAATGAAAAATGCAGATCCTATGCCTCCTTTCACATCGACTGAATTAGAAGTTGTGGGAGGGCTGCCCTGCTGGCTCAGCGGTGAAGAATCCACCTGCCAAAGCAGGAGACAGGGGTTCGATCCCTGATCAGGGAGGACCCCACGAGCTGTGTAGCTACTAAGCCTGTGTGCCACATCTACTAAACCTGTGCTCTAGAGCCTGGGAAGCCCAGCTACGGAAGCCCGCATGCCTAGAGCCTGTGCTCGGCAACGAAAGAAGCTACTGCAGTGAGAAGTCTGTTCACAACTAGAGTATCCCCTGCTCACCACAACTAGAGGAAAGCCCTTGCAGCAACAAATACCCAGCACAGACAAAAAAAATATAAAAGTAAATAATACATTTTTTTGAAAACTGGGGAGAGTGAGACCCAGGAATCTGTAATTTAACAAGTTCCTCTGGTGACTGTTGCAGACCAAATCATGCATGTTGTGCAGTTTTATCTTAGTTGTGCTGTTTTCCTTCCATTTAGCTATGAGGAGGGTCTCAGTATTGAGTTGCAACCTATCAAAAGCAGGCATTACATACCCCTCCTTTAATGCAGACGGGATTGTCATACTGGTTTGTAGTTATGAGAAGGAAATCTTAGCAAGAAAACACAACATGAATATTCAAAATAAATGTCATAACATAAAACGGTTCTGTCCAGGGAGATCACTGCCTGACTCAATCTGCCTGCTTCGCCTACAGATCTTGTAGAGAAATGACAGTCTGCAAGGCCCCGGATCATCCTTAACTTAAGGTCTGCCATGTAAAGGGTATCTCTCAAGCAGTTATCCCTGCCCCAAGAATGCATGCAGTAGGTGATAAGAACGGACTGATTTATGATCCCTCAATATCGGCAAGGTGTAGCATCCCATTTCACAAATAGTATTCTGCTAGATTAGAAAGTATCATAAACACATTGGAGAATCCCCAGCCCAGGAACTATAAACCACTGTATTTTCCCCTCCAACATTTTAATTTAGCTATCTGTTTTGGATTACATAAATAAAAACGAGCCTGTATTTTCTTTATAAAATAAATCAGTCGCTCTACATAGGAATCGCTAGTTAGATGGAACATCAGGGCATATATAAAATTACATGCTTAAAAAACACGAAAACATTTCTCAATGAGAGAAAGCTGCTCACGGTGACCTTCACGTCGAACAGCGGCGGGGGGTGGGGGGGGGGCGGTCAGCACGGCACTAAATCATTTTGATTCACAGATGAGATCAACATATTCATATTTGTTTGCCAAATGTGTATTTTAATTTAGGCTTTTCTGATTGATGCGTGTAATTTATGCTGCCCAGAACTAAGGCGTCATATTTTTCTTTTTTCCTAACTAACAGGGGGAGACTTTCTTGGAAACAGATAAAGGAAAGAGTCCAGTAATTTGTAGCAATGTGACTACAGCCACACATGTCCTAGAATTAATGTTCTTCATTAGGGTGGGTAGGATCAGCTGTATGTATACATCAGGTTTTTAATTAACTCAGTCCCCACAACAGGAATCATGATTCAAACTGTTAGCATTTTTTTCTAAAATCACAAAATAAAAAAATTGGATGGCACATCTTTTTCACACACGCACACACACACAAAAGGGAAGGGATGCTCAGAGAATTGAAAGGCTCTTTGTATTATACTGAGAGTGCTCAGAAGATCTTTATAATCCTGTGTTAATCAGATAAAGAAGAGCTTGGCATTGGGTGATTCCAAAGAGATGCTGAAAACTCGACCATGGTGACAGTTTTCTCTCAGTAGCATAGATATGATTTCAGTTTATTTCTATTGATGTCTTCAACATTTGGGATTTGTTAGATATTTTTAATGGTCTTGTTCTTGCAGAGCTGACCTAGTGGTATTTTAATAAGACACCACCAATGTAAAGAAACTTCAAGAAAGCAGCCTGAGGAGCTTAAATGAAGGGTGAGGGGAGAAACTTTTTATAGCAGCTTCATTCTCTGAGATCATATTAACATAAATTTGACAGTTAATCTCCATATTGCAAAAAGGCTGCCCAGACTTATTTAATTAAACTTAGGAAAAATGTGTTTCTTTATTTGCCAGGTACAGCTTTTATCTTAAAATACCCACTTCCAATTATGATGCAAGGCTATGGTTTGGGGCAGGACCATGGGGCAGAGGATGGTAAGACCAGCACAGGTGAAGGGGTAGGCAGCGATGTAGAGAGCCTTGGTACCAGCGATGTAGCTCTTGGTACCAATGATCCTGAAGAGTCCATGAGAGAGGCTGCTCATTTGTAAAAGTTATTTCTTTGCTTTAGATTTTATTTTATTTTTATTTTTTTAATTTTTATTTTTACTTTATTTTACTTTACAATACTTTATTGGTTTTGCCATACATTGACATGAATCCACCACGGGTGTACATGCGATCCCAAACATGAACCCCCCCTCCCACCTCCCTCCCCACAACATCCCTCTGGGTCATCCCCGTGCACCAGCCCCAAGATTTTAAATGACAGAATTAAAATTCAATTGAGATATTTTTCTCAAACACATTTAGAATCTATTCTTTAATAATTATTTGTTGGATAAACATCCAAACTATTTATCCAGAGAACTATGGAGGAATGAGCCAGGGCTTTTGACATCAGAAGGCAATGAATTTATGCTTCGGATCTGTCTGGTATTGAACAGCCAAATGATTTAACTTTTATGAACCTTGAGCGCCTCTTCTGCTGAGATTATCCCATCATTTTTTGGAGAGGATAAAATGACTCATTCATTCCAAAAGAATTCATGAGACACCGTCCCTCTTCTAAGCAATAGTGAACAAAGTAATATTCCTGCCTTCCTAGGACTTACATTCTAGTGGAGGAAACAGGAATAGATAAATGGATTTTACCATGTCAGGCAGTTTTAAATTCCATGAAGCGGCACCACAGAATCAGAAGATAAAGGGGCAGTGGCCATGGGAAGGTGGTGTTGAGATAGGGCTGGAAAGGTCTAAGAAAGGGATGTTTGAGCAGAATGGATGGAAGTGAGAAAGCAAAGCCTGAGGATTAGGGGAAGGGAGTTCTCGGTAGAGAACAGTTAGCTCAGAATTACTGACTTGGACCTGACTTGCTTAATGATGTAACAGCTGGGTGAGGAGTGGGTGAGGATCCAGCAGGAGGAAATAGGCTTACTAAACCTAACTCTGGGCTGACTTTCTCACCTCCTTTCCCACTACCAAACCTTGCAGCATTTGGTCCGCCACTGATGGGATACCATGGAAAGACTGATGGCAGGGAAGTGACAGGATCTGGTTGCATTTTACAAACACTGTTTAGGCAGCCATGTGGAGCATGGGCTTGTAATATGGCTGGGGCCGGGGGAGAACAGGAAAGACAGATGAAAAAGATGATTGCAGTATTTTTAGGCAGGCCTTTACAGCAGCTGAGACTGTGGTAATAAGGACGGAGGAGACTAAAGTGCTCATTTCAGGATATATTTTAAGGTAGAACTGACAGGATTTGCTAATGTATTAGATCCCGTTTCTCTTAAACAAATTACACAGATAAAGAATATATTTACTTAAGGTCACTCCACTACAAAATTAACCAATAAGAACGTCAAATTGCTTCAGAAATGTGGCAAACAGGCAAGCCTTCTTGAGAAAAGCGATAGTATCCCTCAGCCATAAAGAGGAACAAAATTGTGCCATTTGCAGAGACGTGGATGGACCTAGAGATGATCAAACAGAGTGAAGTAAGTCAGAAAGAAAAATACCAATATCATATACTAACACATATATGTGGAGTCTAGAAAAATGGTACAGATGAACCTATTTGCAAAGCAGAAATAGGGACGAAGACAGAGAGAACTAAGCTGGGGAAGCAGGGGTGGGATGAACTGGGAGACTGGAATTCCCAAGTACATACTACTGTGTACAAAATAGAAAACTAATGAGAACAGGGAGCTAATAGCACAGGGAGCTCAACTTAATGCTCTGTGGTGACCTAAATGGGAAGGAAATCCCCAAAAGGGGGATATATATATACATAAAGCTGATTCACTTTGCTGTACAGCAGAAACTAACATAACATTGTAAAGCAACTATATGCCAATAAAAATAATAAAAAAGAATGACAGATCAAGTGGACCCTATAAAAAGTCATATAGTTGGGTCTCACACAGGACTTGTCGCACGGTTACAGTGATGTCAGGGTGATAGAAAGCCTCAGCCTTCGTTCACCATGTTAGTATCCTAAAGTTCAATGAAACATTTGGAAAATTCCTGCAGGGCTTCCCCTGTATGCACATACTATTGTGGTAGTAAATGTGGGATTCCACACTGAGCAAACAAAAGCAGTCATCTGAAAGTGTTAGTTGCTCAGTTACGTCCGATTCTTTGCAACACATGGACTGCAGCCCACCAGGCTCCTCTGTCCATGGGATTTCCCAGGCAAGGATACTGGAGCAGTTTGCCATTTCCTTCTCCAGGTAATCTTCCCAACCCAGGGATTGAACCTGGGTCTCCTGCACTGCAGGCAAATTCTTTACTAACTGAGCTACCAGGAAGCCCTTGCCATCTGAAATCAGAGACAATTGGATGGAAAGAACAAGATGCTGGAGATAATCTTCCCGATTACTCAGGAATAAGAGGTAGGAATTAATTCTGTAGAGTTTTCATAGCAACAGAGGGCAATCCTCCATGTTATAAATTCCAGGAGACTGGGACTGTGTTTGGTCTTCACATCATCAGGGCCCACTTCATACTGTGTGTGTGTGTATTGTTAGTCGTTCATTCCCTCCCCCATGAATTTCTGAGCGTCCCTTGCGCTGTGCTGTGCTTAGTGGCTCAGTTGTGTCTGACTCTTCTGCAACCCCATGGACTATAGCCAGCCAGGCTCCTCTGTCCATGGGATTTCCCAGGCAAGAATACTGGAGTGGGTTGCCATTCCCTTCTCCAGGAGATCTTCCCAACCCAGGGAACAAACCTGGGTCCACTGCATTGCACGTGAACTGTTTACCATCTGAGCCAGCAGGGAATTGCCTACTTCATGCTAGATTGCCGTGAATATTTGTCTAAATGAACAGAAGTGAAATACAAGGATTTTATTTATTTATTTTTAGGAATACCTCATAAAACAACATTCAGATATCTAGTCTCTACAAGCAACACTTTGGGTTTTGGTGAGGCTTGCAGTAATTTGCCTTTACCAGTTATAGACACAAAATGTTTGTGGTCTTTTTATTCCTCTCAATAAAACATCCTTCTGTCATATCATAGCCTGGGTGCTTGCACAATTTGGAACCATTGCCAATCAATTTGGATGCCCAGTTTTCATATTTCTCAGTATGGCCAAAAGCCAAGGCAAGTGTCACTTGCCCACAGAATAACTTGAACCCTCCATACCACACATGTCTCCAGCATGTGGCTTCTATTACCCTAATCCCAGTCACCTAAGTGATGAGCTGGAAGTTTTAACCCCAAGGAGAGAAGATGCACTGAGAAGATGTACTAGAGGGAGGTGAGTATCTCCCTTCAAGACATGAGTGGCCGGTCATGAACTTGGCTGCCAACACCCTGAAACAGACTGATGAGTTGTAAGCTTTCTGCTCCTTATTCTCCCAACTTCTGATTCTCTTGTCTGTTGAGTTTCAAGCCCCCAGAAATACTCTAATCTTTCCATCATACAGAGGATTGGCTAAGTAATTTTCTGGGGACTTCTTAGCCTCCTTCAGAGAAACTAGGAGGAAGAAAGAGAATTTTCTCCCTTCCGTGGAATAATAGTGAGGCTTTGTGTCTTGAGAATACAGAAGAGGACAGTAGAATGTAAGAATCAGGAATAAATTAACTTTCCCACTTAGAATAACATCCAAAGCAATGCATTTATTGTTTCTCACCAATTGGTGAAATTAATCTGGGCAAACGGTACCTTTACCTTTATTTTTGTTGTTGTTGTTTTAAAGATTTTTTTAGGTGGACCATTTTTAAAGTCTATTGAATCTGTTACAGTATTACTTCTTTTTTATTTTTGTTTTTCTTTTGGCCATGAGGCATATGGGATCTTAGTTCCCTGACCAGGAACTGTACCCACACCCTCTGTATTGGAAGATGAAGTCTTCACTACTGGATCACCAGGGAAGTCCCTCCCTTTACCTTTTATAGCATACACCACTTTACATTTGACAGAGTAATTCTGCATGCATTTACTTGTTTGATAAGGGTAGATGGGATGGAAACTGTTTCTGAACAATTTAGCAATATAAAATATGTTCATCCAGAGTAAGTGACATGTCCAAGGATACATATGCTATAATGAGGCCTGACTCTGACGTGGGCGTCATACTTGACTGGGTCCAGAAACTTTGGAGGGCTTTGCAACATCTATTGATGAAAGTTACCATATCACTCAGGGTTCTTAGTAGCCTGAAAGCAGTTTTGGCTGATGGAAGCAGAAAGTTGATTTATTGGAAGGCTCCTGGGTGGCTCTCAGCATTGCCAAGAGGGCTGAGAAATGATCCCATCTATGTGGGGTTGCAGAAAGTCAGACATGACTGAGTGTGCACACACACATGTGCCCAAAATCTTTAATGAAAGATACTTTTGTCACATCCAGTAGTAAAACTACCTGGTCACTAAATATCTGCTGGAAGGAATGCTTTTTTCAGAGAAATATTTAATTCATGGATTAGCTGAACATAATCTATCTTTTCCTTCCCTCACATAGTACTAGGTGATTTTAAAGGCAGAGGAACTCAATGAGTTCTTTCCCCTTTTATTCCCGCTTATCTAAACCTATAGAAAGCAGAAGATTAGGTATCTTGAAATCCTTTGAGTCCCAGATCAACACTTACTGCCCTTGTGAATTCAGATTTCTTACATTTCTTATTTACTTCAAAGAGTCGATTGTTCATTCATTCATAACCTTGCACTCATTTTTACCTTCCTGATGATATTTCATATTTCTGGTCTCCCCTCCTGGATGGCAAGATTCCTTACCATAGTCATTCCTCCTTTAACATTTGAGGAGAATGCCAGGGCATAGTAGGTTCAGACTGTGCCACGTGCTCCAGTGCTAAGATGATGTGTACAAAGCAAGCTCTGACTTTGATTCTGAGCTGCAAAAAGCCTTCTCCCTCTGCCACTGCTCTGAGTCACATCTGAATTCTTTATAGCGTTCATTCAGGACCTTTCCTCATCTAGCCTTAACTTACCGGTGGTTCTTCCCAAAATTTCAACCTACTGTTTCTTTCCTGGGAAGTACCCCCATCTGAATAATCTCTATATTTCAAAGCCCAGCTCAAAGGCTAACTTTAAAATTACTCAAAGTAGGCACATGTCTTTGCCTTGTGAACAAATAGAAATGTCAGTGTCCATAATATTTTTACTATCATGAAGTCATCATTCATTTGATTTCTTTGTCATCTCAAGGAGATTTACCTTCCAGGAAGTTGCATCTCCTGTGTCAGGGTGCCACGATGTTTAGGACAAACTCCTGAACATGAGGAAAAGTGAAAGTGAAAGTTGCTTCTTCATGTCTTGACTGTTTGCAACGCCATGGACTGTAGCCTGCCAGGCTCCTCTGTTCATGGAATTCTCCAGGCCAGAATACTGGAGTGGGTAGCCATTCCTTTCTCTAGTGGATCTTCCCAACCTAGGAATCAAACCAAGATCTTCCACATTGCAGGTGGATTCTTTACCATCTGAGCCACCAGGGAAGCCCAAGAATACTAGAGTGGGTAAGCTATCTCTTCTCCAGCAGGTCTTCCCGACCCAGGAATCAGACCAGGTCAAAGAATTCCAGGTGGATTCTTTCCCAGCTGAGCTTCGTAGCAGTGTATTAATGCCTGGGCAATCTATAGATTTTTAGTTCTTAAAGCTTATTGTACTTTTTATTGTAACAACTTTTCAAAACTTTATTACTTACATTTTATAGACAAAAGAGTTAATTCATGCTATAATAAAATCAGGTAATTATGGACTGCAGAGATCCAACCAGTCCATCCTAAAGATATCAGTCCTGGGTGTTCACTGGAAGGACTGATGTTGAAGCTGAAACTCCAATACTTTGGCCACCTGATGCAAAGAGCTGACTCATTTGAGAAGACCTGATGCTGGGAAAAATTGAGGGCAGGAGGAGAAGGGGATGACAGAGGATGAGATGGTTGGGATGGCATCACTTACTCAATGGACATGGGTTTGGGTAGACTCCAGCAGTTGGTGATGGATAGGGAGGCCTGGTGTGCTGTGGTTCATGGGGTCATAAAGAGTCAGACACGACTGAGCGACTGAACTGAACTGAATGATGAAAACAGGATTCAGAAGCCAGTCTCCCTGGATGTGAACTTTATATTGCTCATATTCAGGTTTTGTCTGCATTTCTCCTTATACTTATAAACAGAAATAGTAGTGTGTGTCTGACTCTGTGACCCCATGGTCTGTGGCCCACCAGGCTCCTCTGTCCATGGGATTTCCCAGGCAAGAATACTGGAGCTGGTTGCCATTTCCTCCTCCAGGGGATCTTCCCAACCCAGGGATCAAACATGCATCTCCTGTGTCTCTTGCATTGGCAGGCAGATTCATTACCACTGCATCACCTGGGAAGCTTCAGATAGTAATAACTGCAGAAAAATTAATATCCACAGTTGATTTGGTTTGTAAGTGACTATGTTGCTCCATTATTTTTTTCCTTCTAGGCATGGTATCTTCTGCATTCTACTTCATCAGATTTCCATCTAATCTTTGCTAAGGGCACAGACTCTGAGAAGCAGGTCACTTTTCATGAATGAAAAGGAACTTCCATGCAGCTAGAATAAAGTATTTTGTTATACAAATAGCAAGTGATGTTAAGTCCTTAAGATTCAAGGAAGAGTAAGATGGGAGTGGATCACAGAATACCTATGGGGATTTTGTGGAAATTTTCCTTTCGAATTGATAAAACAAGGATTATGAATCTCTTCTATTGCTGTCCCTTGTTATCAGGAGAGACATACTCCTGGACACTTAAGACTGATATAATAAGATGCTACAGTAAATCTTCTCTACAACTGGAGACTATGCCTGGAAGCCCTTTTAGCAGGTAAAAACTGGGTTACGTATATTCTTTGTTTAAGAAAGTTAGTGATGGGCTTCCTTGGTGGCTCAGTGGGAAAGAATCTGCCTGCCAATGCAGGAGGCGCAGGTTTGATCCCTGGTCCAGGGAGATCCCGCGTGCCACAGAGCAACTAAGCTCATGCGCCACAACTATTGAGCTTGTATAGAGTCTGGGAGCCACAGCTACTGAAGTCTGTGCGCCCTAGAGCCTGTGCTCTGCAACAAGAGAAGCCACCACAATGAAAAGCAGCCTCTGCTTGCTGCAACTAGAGGAAAAGACCTTGCAGCAGTGAAGACCCAGCACAGCTAAAAATAAATAAATAAAATTATTTTTAAAAATTCATTAAAAAATTAAAATTTGGGGTCCATTTTCAGCCATCAGGACAGATATGATCAATACAAGAATGGGGAGAGGATTAGCATTTTGGAACTAGGATTTCGTATATGTCTAGTTACCAATACCAGGGAATGTTGTCAAATATTTCTGAGAAAGCTCACACTGTCTCCGTAGGTTGATTAGATGAGCTTTCGTACACTGGAAACCTGACTACTTTCCAACAACTTGATTTCACAAATGGAAAAACAGCATCTGTTTTCCTGCAGCTTCACATATGGCAATCATTGTTGCTAAGACAAGCTGAAGCAGGTAGTCGGTGCGACAGTGCCCCTCCGCAGCGCTGCCATCTCCTGGGACCAGATAACACTGGTCTGCTGTGAGGGGCTTGGGCTCCCCAGGCAGTGGAAAGTGCATATTTAATCAACATATGCAAAGCATCCGTATGAACAGCAAATTACAGAAAAAGTGATCAAATGCAATATTTAGAACCTCTCTGTTTGTATTTGCAGTGGCTGATCTGAGTAGGTATACTTCATGCCACATTCTTTGAGTTTGAGTACTTAAAGAAAACAACCCAGCCAGTGGTCTGCAGAGGGAATGGAATTGAAATGCTTCTATATATGCAGGAAGGTGGGTAGTACTTCTTACAAGAGAATAAACTTTGTCACATTAGCCAGCAATGAAAAATAAAAAAAGAGAATCCATGTTGGCCAGAAATGGGAAATATATTTTGCATATAAAAGAGCAGATTCCTCTACAATTTAATTAAAGGGGCTCTCTGTCCCTCTGATTGTATTTCAAAACCCTCAATGTATATAATATAAATAAGATCCCCTAATCAGTGGCCCATTTGAGGGGAAAATGTCGTGAAACTGAACCACCAAACTTTCCCCCCCTCTCCCAGGATCAGTGTTTGTGTTTTGAAGGTCAAGAGATTGGCAGCAGTAGAAACTAACTTCCAGTCTCCATCCACCAGCCAGGTACATTGCAAGCAAATGCTCTTTTTCTGAAATTGCCATGTCCAGTGGCCTTAACCCTGATTTGGAAGGACAACTCAATCAGCTACAGAAAGGATAGCCTACAAGGATTCTGGAGCCATCTTTGACTTCCTAGGTGGCACAGTGGTAAAAAACCTGCCTGCCAATTCAGGAGACACAGCAGACGTGGGTTCAATCCCTAGGTCAGGAAGATCCCCTGGAGGAGGGCATGCTGACTCACTCCAGTATTCTTGCCTGGAGAATCCCATGGACAGAGGAGCCTTGGCGGGGTATATATAGTCCATGGGATCACAAAGAGTGGGACTTGACTGAAGCAACTGAGCATCCATGCACGCAAACTTCTGAACCAGAGGATCACCAAATTCCATTTTAGATTCAGTAAATTAGTCTTTTATCCAATCATTTAATCTCATAATCTATCGTCACTTGAAAATTGAAGAGCTAGCCTTGTCTGATGAAAATGTCCAGGATCAAGGTGAATTATAAGCAACTTGAGAGCGGAGAATACACATTTTAGTTCCTGCATACACACACACACACACACACACACACACACATATATATATATAATTTTTTCATGGGTAAATTGTACTGCAGCATTTAATACAATTCAATAAACACAGAGTGTCTGTTTTATACCAAGACCTTCTTATTTCCAGGGATGCAAAGAAAAGTCAGGCATTCTAGAATAGATCCAGTGATTGAATATTGGCAGCATGAAGAAATGAATATAAATAAACAAGAGGGAGACCTCAGGGCAAAATTTTAGCAAAGTTGACATGAGATAAAGATTAGCAACCCACTTAATACTATAATGTATTTTATTATTTATCTAAGTTTCAATGAAAATTAAAAACCTAATAAGATTGACCACACTAATTTTACCTGAGGAAAATTTTCCTTTTCTGGGTTTTTAAAGCCTCATAGAGGTCCCACATGTTTTATTCTATCCATAAAAAAATAATTTTCATGTCTGAAACTATTTTACCTGAACCCTAACTACTCACAAAATTTACAAACAAGTTAAAGAGAAGTTATGATGTTTACAGTGTCCCTCTTGAACTCCTCTTTGAAATATCCTCTGAGCAACTGTCTGTTGACTGTCTGATGATCCATTCTGCTCTCTGCATCACTAAGAAAACTCCAAAGGAAAGCTTTTCAGTTCCATCAAGTCTTACCTGTCTACTTGTTTTTCAGCCAGATGACTCCCAGAAACAGTGTCATGTACAGATATAAAAGCATAGCCTCTGAAACCAAACTATTCTTCAAATGCTTGTTCTTCCCTGGTTTCCTAGCTGGGAAGAACAGATTACAAAATAGCACAGTCATCCTGGGTATTCATAGGGGATTGGTTTCAAGACCCACTGGGGGTACTAAAATCTGTGGATGATCCAGTCCCATAGTCAGGGCTCCGTATCCATGGTGACTGCATCTGGATACAGGGGGCTGCCTATTCCTCAGAGGCTGCTAGAGGATATAGCAGATGTAAAACACTCAGAGTGCTATTGCACTTCAAGTGTTAGTCACTCCATTGTGTCCAACTCTCTGCAGCCTCATGGAGTGTAGCCTGCCAGGCTTCTCTGGCCATGGGATTCTCCAAGCAAGAATGCTGGAATGGGTTACCATTCCCTTCTCTAGGGGATCTTGCCAACCCAGGGAACAAACCTGATCTCCTGCATTGCAGGCGGATTCTTAACCATCTGATCTACCAGGGAAGCCCTGCTCTTAAGAGCATTCTAAATGCCGCAGCTACTATTACCATTATCAAAATCTTTCCCAAAAAATCAGTGAGTTCAGTAAGGGGCATGATATCCACATGGAAGAGTTCTCATACCTGCTTTAGGAAACTTCCACTTTCAGGAGACTGTGGGGCCCTCTGGCTGAAGAGTGATCTTCCCAGTGTAGGAAATAGCAAATGCTGGGGAGTCAATGTGCTTGAGTACTGGTCCTACTTCTACTGCACTCAGGAATCCCCAGAGATGCTGTAAAATGCAGACTCCAAAGTGAAAGTGTTCGTTGTTCTGTCGTGTCCAACTCTTTGGAGATCCTATGGACTGTAGCCCACCAGGCTCCTCCGTCCATGGGATTCTCCAGGCAAGAATACTGTCCATTTCCTTCTCCAGGGGCTCTTCTCGACCCAGAGATTGAACCCTATGTCTCCTGCATTGGCAAGCAGATTATTTAGCACTAGTGCCACCTAGGAAGCCTAATGGGGCTGCTTGCTCACAAACACATTGTAGAAATTAAATAAGACAATGAATGGAACCCACAGAGCTGGACTGGCACAGAGTAAATGGGTATTAGGTTCTTTAAGCTTTGTCCATGTATAGAATTAAATCATCAGAAAGCACAGGCAAAACTTTTTGGACAGTGCAGATGTATGCATCGACCTCTGTTGAGGAGTAAATGTCTAGATAATTTTGTTTTTTTCCTGAATCAGGAGTCCTTCATGTGGTGGGCTTGAAGGTAGGCTGAGAGGACACCCATTCTTCAGTAGTAAACAAAGTATATTGATGAAACTATTTGCAGGAAAGGAATGGAGACACAGAGGTAGAGAACGGACTTATGGACACAGTGGGGGAAGGAAAGAGTGGGGTGCATGGAGGAAGTAGGATCAATATACACACACTACCATGGGTAAAAAGATAGCTGGTGAGAAGTTGCTGTTTAACACAGGGAGCCCAGCCAGGTGCACTGTGATGATGGAGAGAAGTGGGACAGAGGAAGGGAGGGAGGCCCACAAGGGAGGGAATGTATAATTATGGCATTGTTGTACAGCAGAAACCACACAACATTTTAAAGCAATTTCCCTCCAATTAAAAAATAAATATTTTAAAAGAACCATAAATTTTTTTTGAAAGAAACATTGAAAAAAAATACAGTAAGTAGTGAGGCTGAGAGTGTATTGAAACTCTTTGTTGTGCTGAGGCAGAAAAACCACTGCCCTAAATGGACATGTATAATTATTTTTCCAGAAAATATAACTCCTCCTAACTTTCTCATACACAATACATAGAATGTCACCTTTTGCCACCAGCAACACCCATTGACCTACATCTGACATCTTATGTATTGTGCATGTAGAAGGCCGTGAGAGTTGGAAGGATTAGAAAGGGAGAGGGTTGGATATAAGGGAAAGATGAAAGAAGAATTTTACTCTTCTCCCCAGAACTTCCCCTTTAACCCCAAAGAGAAAACTTAGAGCTTGGTGTCATGTGCACATTTTTTTGGTATAGAGCTACTGAGGATCAGCATACGCATTTACATGTGAGCTTTTCCCCACCAATTAAACCAGATGCAATGAGAATTTTTTTTTCTAGCATATTTGAATGTTGTTCTTGGGGGGAGAAAAGAGTATCCAGACACTTAACTGGCACAGAATGTTAAAACGAGAGAGAATTTGTATGCATTAGGCAGCAATATGCAAAGAGTCAATTCCCAATGCTCTATGCCAATGGAAGATGCACACTATCGCAAACTGTGGATGATCTACCAGCCATTTGTGCTTGGCATTCATATGCTTTTGTAATTTAGTTTTGCCAGACATTTTTTAGTTTAGGCAAAAATGAAAGTGTAGTATTTCTTGAGTATACAGGAATGATCCATATGAATAACAGGTTGAAATAGGATGATTCAAAGCATATAATCTAGTCCCCATTAATTTCTGATGGAGGGGAGGCAGAGAAGAAAGTCATCCTTGGATGGCTGTGCCTTTTACATTCAGTGTATAAGAAAATCTAAAAAATAATCCTAGGTTAAATTTGTCCATTTTGTTAGATGAGAAAACTGATTCTCAAACAGTTTAGTTAACTTATTTCTACCATTTTCTAGACCTTATGTCGGTGAGGCACTTTTGTTTTATTTTGGGATTATTGTTGTTTGCATGTGTTGCTTATCTACAAAGTATTGGGCTCTGTGTCTTTTTCTTCCACATCCTTTTGTCTTTCAAGCTCATCATTGTCTCAGAGTGGGTCTGTGAAACCCCAAGGGCTCCAAGGGGCAGAATTGAAAACTAGACTATTTTTCTCTAATTACAATATAACTCTTAAAGTATTGTTATGATTTAATTTGAGAACAGTTTTAGGTTCATTATAGAATTGAGGGGAAGGTAAAGAAATTTCCCATATCCCCCGCCAGGCACATGCATAGCCTTCCCCATAATGAACATCACTCTCCTGAATGGTATTAATGTATTTTTTGCCAAAGATAAACCCACACATCATAATCACCCAAAGTCCACAGTTTACATTAAGAGTCACTCTTGGTGTTGAATAGTCTATGGGTTTGTACAGATGAATAATGACATATGTGGCTCAGCTGTAAAGAATCCACCTGCAGTGTGGGAGACATGGGAAACTCAGATTTGATCCCTGGGTCAGGGAGATCCCCTGGAGAAGGAAATGGCAACCCACTCCAGTATTCTTGCCTGGGAAATCCTATGGACAGAGGAACCTGGTGGCTATAGTCCATGCGGTTGCAAAAGAGTCAGGCACAGCTGAGCAACTGAACAACAAAATTAGAGTGAGCCTTCACATAGTATTTTTAGAAGTATACGTTGATGTTTATTTTCTTATTTCATGTATACCTGATAAAATATTTGTTTTTATTTCTTCATTGAAATTTATAGAGTTAGCTTTTCCCTACAAACATTGAAGAATTGATGCTTTTGAACTGTGGTGTTGGAGAATACTCTTGAGGTTCCCTTGGACTACAAGGAGATCCAACCAGTTCATCCTAAAGGAAGTCAGTCCTGAATATTCATTGGAAGGGCTGATGTTGAAGCTGAAACTCCAATACTTTGGCCACCTGATGCGAAGGGCTGACTCATTTGAAAAGACCTTGATGCTGGGAAAGACTGAAGGCAGGAGGAGAAGGGGACGACAGAGGGTGAGATGGTTGGATGGAATCACTGAGTCAATGGACGAGTTTGAGTAAACTCTAGGAGTTGGTGATGGACAGGGAGGCTTGGCGTGCTGCAGTCCATGGGGTCACAAAGACTTAAACACGACTGAGCGACTGAACTGAACTGAACTGAACAAACGTTGTAAGTATCTATTGATTTTCTTTCTACTCATATATTGCGGGTGAGGTTTGAGGCTAACCTGATTCAATGGTTTTAAAGATAAGCTGTTTTTACTGCATGAGTCTTTAGAGAATATTTTCACTTTCCTGGCAGTCCAAAAATTTCAATAGGAAATATGTTGGTATGTGCCACTTATTAAATTGGGCTTCCCAGGTGGCACTAATGGTAAAGAATCCACCTGCCAGCAGAAGACCTGGGTTTGATCCCTGGGTCTGGAAGATCCCTTGGAAAAGTAAATGGAAACTCACTCCAGTATTCTTGCCTAGGAAATCCCATGGACAGGAGCCTGGTGGGCTATAGTCTGTGGGGTCACAATAGAGTCGGACATGACTTAGTGACTAAACAATAACAAAAATTTATTAAATTTACCCATTTTATGGTGGGGACTTGCAGTATGCATACTTTTGCCTTCCTTTAGCTCAGGAAATTTCCAATATTATGTCATACTTACTGATATTTAGTTCATCTTTTTTTCTTCAAACACATTATTTGTATATTGAGTCTCCAGGCTATATCTTTGAAAACTGTCCCATCATTTTTATTTTTTACTTTTTCTCTGAGTTCTAAGAAGCCTACACTCCGTATTACTGGCTCTATTTTCTGCCTTGGCAATTCTGCTTTTTATTGACCCCATAGGGCTTCCCTGGTGGCTCAGAGGTAAAAAATCTGCCTGCCAATGCAGGAGATGTGGGTTCAATCCCTGGGTCGGGAAGATCCCCTGGAGAAGGGAATGGCAACCCATTCCAGTATTCTTGCCTGGGAAATCCCATGGACAGAGGAGCCTGGTGGGCTACAGTCCATGGGGTCGCAAAAGAGTAGGACATGACTACGCGATTAAACAAATGATGATTTTGCATTTCTTCAGCTTAATCTTTACTTAAAAAGTAAACTTATGCAGTTTGTATATGAGTTTAGTAGCCTGTTATAGTTTATGTACATATAATTTATACAGTTAAAATTAATTATTTCCCTAAGCCCTGATTAACCTCAGCCTGAAGCTCATTAATGAGTTTTCTTTCAGCGCAGTGCATTAACTTCTCAGGCCTATACTTACTTATTTGTTGTTCAATAATTTAGTACAGTACAGAGAGAGGTTAAGAAATGGATGCAGTGAATTCAGGTTAAATTAATACAACTGACGATAGGAAGAGCTATTTAGAGTCAAATGTTATTGTGACTGTTCAGTCTTTACAAGACAACTGAAGAATCTCTTGTATTCTGGCTAATGGTAAAGTTAATTGAGGAGGGAGAGAAGAGGAAAATGGCTTTAGAGGCTCTTAACTATACAAGAACACAAAATCAGAAAGTAAAAACCTACATCATGCCTTGGTGATAGATATTAATGTGAATATCCCAAATCCCATAAGTAACTTAGAAAACTGCTACAAAAGATAGAAGCCTGGAGTTAGTTTAATGGGGACATCATGAAGAGATAACTTGGAAATTCATGATTACAAGATCATTTGTTATCATAGTTTGGCAGGATCTAAAGGTATAGGGGTTTTACCAGCAATCTCAGCATTACAACACATTCTATTAAATTATCCCAAACACTTATGGTGATGTTTAAGCAACCACAACATGAAAATCCCCAGCCTCCCTCTCTCCCCATGGAGAGAGTTAGACTTAGAATGGGCTTTAGACATTGGGATTGGAATTGCAGCCTACACCACAGCCTCTAGCCCCAAAGCTGGGTGATTTCCCAAGTTTCGAAAATACCCATTTTCGGCTCGTTGCCCTTTCTATGTCTATTGCTCTTTTACGTGGGAAGCTGGACAAATTTGTAAAATAAACTTCAAGTTTCTTGCCTTTCTCCCTCTGCTTATTGCCACCATTTGTATTCCTTATGGAGTAAATATTTTTGAATCTGAGCTGGGAGTTAAAACAACTGGGAAACACTCACAGACTCTGAAAGTCATTGGCTCGCTCCTTTTCCATCACATTCTTATTCCTGTTTAGACTCTCCTCATACTAGGAAGCAGGGAATGAATCACTTCTCCAGAACTTTAGTGCCGCCCTTGTGCAACTTGATAAGGGCCAGCCAGGATGGCAGAGATCCAACAAAAACAAAAAAGGGCTAAAATAGGATTATTTTAGGGTTTTTTTTTTTTGTCCAAATATATAGAGGAGCCAAAATGCACTTTCACACACTGCAGTTTTTTGTTGTTGTTGTTTGTTTTTTTTGCTTTCACTGCCTACATATAGGAAAACACCTTGTCTTTCAAAAGGGGACCTCCACCTCTGAAATTATGGAACACTGACACAGCATCATTCATCTTGGCAAAAGTTGACTGAGCAGATGATGTAGATCCACTTAACTTGGACTCAATCAAAGGTTTTGCTATTTTCATTTCACAGGCCAGATGTAGCTCATCATCGGTTGGAATCAATTCCAGAAGAGGTGTTAGAGTCTGTTGGTCCAAGAGAAAGTCTGATCCAGACGCTGAAAAGAGCCATGAGGAAAATGGATACCATCTCCACTGATCTCCCAGCAATTTAGTTAGTCCAATATTCAGTTCAGATTAAGCAGTGGGATAATTGAGAAGTGGTGCTGTCAATATTTTAGTTAATTTAGAAGTTACTCAGTCCCCAGTCATTGTGAAATCATCTCCTACATTTTCTCTCTGTGATGATGCTCTCATATCTGAATGGATAGGAAAACTGAATAGTTAATAATACACACTCTTGGTTTCAAAAAAGTGTAGGAAGAGCTAGAGACCAATTACATGCTCAGGATGTGTTTCATTGGGTTACTTGAGTCATCTGTGTCAACTTGAATCTGACCACCAAATGCTTCATAATTTGTTGCTGCAACTCCTGTATCTCAAAAAAAAAAAAAAAAAAAGTTTAACTTATTGAATAGAATACAATGAGTCAGCACTACGAGATTGAAATAGAAGTTTAGAAACTTTTTTTTTCTGATGCACGTTCCTGATCAACTGTCATCTCATTGCAGCTTTTCCTAATAGTCATGTCAAATGCTACTGTTTTTATTCTCCATCTTAATTATATTATATGTAAATATATTGGTTTAATGACTTTCTCTTTCAATAGAATGTAAGCTTCAAGAGGGTAATATAAGGTTTCCCTAGCAAAGAGGCAGTATTTTGCAAAGAGTGATAATTTAATACATATTTGTTGAATTAGGAGCCCCATCCAAAAATCTTATGGTTTAACTCAAAGATGTTCAGTGACTAATTTCTTGCCCCTATCCTTTTATTTTCATTTTTTGCAAGGCTAGAATAATTGGAAGAGATGAAGTGAAACAATAAATAGATTTTCTTGGCTGGAAGCAAGGTAAAAAAGGTACAGTACAGAGTCATTTTAGTTTTAACTTTTTTAAAAAAGGTGAAGAATAGGACTAAGTCTTTGGCTCAGAGGAAAAAATGTGAAACAAGAAAAAATAATGTATCTCACCTTCGATATCCTTTTGTAAAGATAAAGTCAATATTTTGAATATGATTCAAAATTTCTAAGTTTGCTTTACATCAACTGCATTTATTTTTTTCTTTTTGACACCCTTCACCCATTTCTGGGGATGTGTTTCATTGGATTATAAGCAAGCCAGTCCTGGCTCCATTACTAGCCTTGTTATCTTAACCTTTGTAAGATGGGATAATTAAAGCAATTAATTCCAAGAGCTTTTCTAAGGATTGGATCAAATAATGCAAATGAAGTATTCAATGCATAGTAAATGCTCAGCACATGTTAGTTAGCTGTTGTTAGTTAACATATGAAGAAACTAAGGCTAATAAGGACTTCTTTGGAGGCTCAGATGGTCAAGAATCTGCCTGCAATGCTGAAGATCTGGATTCAGTCCCTGGGTTGGGAAGATCCCCTGGAGAAGGGTATGGTAACCCACTCTAGTATGCTTCCCTGGAGAATTCCATGAACAGAGGAGCCTGGCGCTACAGTCCATAGGGTCGCAAAGAGTTGGACACAACTGAAGCGACTTAGCATGCATGCAAGGCTAAAAGGTTACTTGTCTTTCAAGGCTAGTAGGCTACTAAATGGTGGAGACTGGATTAAAAACAGATCAGTCCATGAGGTTGCAAAGAGCTAGACACCGCCGAGGGAATGAACAACAACTCCAGTTTTGGAGTTACGCTTTTTTCTTGAGAACTGTATCCAGACTTCTAAGTTACATACTTAATAGCACAGAAAAAAAAGAGCATGTACTTCAAACATTTATTATCAATATTACCTGCAATAGTCTAATCATAAGAGTGTGTACATTACAAATAACACACAAAATTATAAGTCAAAAGAAGGCTATAAGAAATAAATACAAATTTAGTATACTTTCACTTCATATTATCACTCTTACTATCTCTCGGTAGGTGTTTGTCTAACTCTAGTTTGTGTCCCTAACCCTAGTGTAAAATAAAAAGCCTTGCCTATAGCAGATGCTCAATAAGTATGGTGAATAAGAGTATGAGCTTTTACTTTATGTTGTTATGCTCTGTGCTCACTGCTGTAACATGCAAACATATTCGAATGCAAATATACTCAAAAGCAGTGTCCTTGAATTGATTTTTAATATATCTGCTAGCTTTCAGCTGCGAAAGGTCAAGCTTCAGTCATCTTCCTCAGAGCATTAGTTAAAAGACAGAGTTTGTTATACCAGCATGAACAGCTGGTATCCCAAAAGGGATATTTACAAGGAAAAGGAGGAAGGTCCTCAAAGGCCTCCATATCCCATTCAAAATTGTTTGCTTAATTCTCCTATCTGTATGCCTACAGAAAATAAATGCTGTAGCTATCTCTTTAAAAACTCTAGATATGCTGGGGAATTTGTGATTGTTTTCTAACCATGGCTCTCAATCATTTTTTTTCCAATGAATGGAATAAACGATAAGTATAGATCTTCAACCTGGAGGTGATTGCTTGTGGACCGGATGGAAGTGTGTGTTTTATTTCCTTCTCCACCAGATGAGAGGGTATAAAAGCAGTCACCTGTCAACCCAGTCCAGCCATGAAATTCAGCAGCCTATTGTCCCAATCACTGCTCTCAATCACTCTAAACGGCCTCCAGGGGCCATCATTATTATAGGACATGTTCCTAAGAGTAGATAAATGGAACTCCACCTGCCAGCCTGCATAGGAAAAGATGGACATTCTTGGCCAAAAATATGAAAGGGCCTGGAGCTTTATTGACATTTACATCAAAAATAGTTAGCAATGAAAGCAGCTGTTGTGGCGTGCTTTCACCACGACGTGTTTGGAATATGCTGTGAATTGAAATACAGACCTCCTGACAAGCAATTTACCTTCTGTCAGTCTCCATGTGCTTGCGGCATTACAGGGTACTCACTGTGATAGGCCACTTAAAGCCACACATGTGTACAGTTTGGATGAAAGATTAACTACAATTTGAGGCAGGAAGTAACGAATTGTGGAGTGTCATTCATAATGGCTGACATTGTCATCTGCAGGGTGACACCATAGCAAGAAGGTGCCTCTGTGGTGACTGCCTTATGGAATCAGATGTCATTCATTCTAATGAAGTTCTGACTGCAATTCTAATAAGCAGAGTGTAAGACAGCTCAGGACTGGAAGCATTAATCTGCCTTGTTTGTTGACATTACAGTGATGACTAAAATGCCATTATGCAAGAAATTCTTTCAGAAGTGATTCAACAGGGGCGATTGTAACACAATGTATAACGGGCCAGAACAAAGGATGTGCCAGGAGTTAATTTCTGTATTTATTCTTCGCAGTTGATTCAGTCCATTGAATTCTCCCTCCCTTTAAACATTTCTACTAGATGAAATATAAGGATGCCTCATAAGTAAAGTACTGGCTGCTTTGGCTAAGCAAGATCTAGAATATCAGTCTTTTCAATACACAGTTCTGTACCAAGTTTTTGTGACAGTTTCAGAAAGCAGTGTAGCACGACAAATAAGAGTAGATTAAATATTTAGCTGTTCTTTCTCTAAAACTGTTGCCCCAAACCATGCTATCTGCCACTCTAGAAATAATCTTTAGCGAAATCGAAAGAGAATGCTAGGGGTAAAGAACCCACCTGCCAATGCAGGAGACATAAGAGACTCAGAATCTGTCCCTGGAGGAGGGCATGGCAACTCACTCCAGTATTCTTGCCTGGAGAATCCCATGGACAGAGGAGCCTGATGGGCTATAGTCCATGGGGTCGCAAAGAGTCAGACATGACTGAAGTGACTTAGCATGCGCACAACTGATGGAGTTTTTCCTCACTTGGACAAGGAGTTCATTTCCAACCTGATAAACTGCTCAGCAGTGTAGGGATTAGTGGGCACCTGTCAAAGCTGGTATTTCTATAAGAATCGAACATCTCCTGAGTCAGTATCAACATCCTGAGTCATTACACATTTCTTTTGAAAAGAGGACACAGAGGCAGGGTGTCATTTTCCTTGCTTAGTGTTGAGAAGCTGCTCTGTATTTCTTCTCTTCTTACTAACATCGAATTCTTTGGGTTCCTGGGGGTAGTGTCTGATAAGGAAATGATTCATGCCTGTTCAGGTCTTCACAGTTCAGGTAGGAAGAAGGCATTTGGTACAAATGATGTCTCAAATATCCAATGCATTTGTCTTATGATCGCATATCCAAGGTCCCTACAGTTGATAATCAATCCATGAACCATTCCGCATACAATTCTATCAATTGTTACCCCCCACTTTTGGCCCTAGAATCACAGACTATGTGTGTCCAGGGTTTCTATTTCTGCTTCAGATCAAAGAGAGGTCTAAAGTCCTTAATAAGCTCAGGAATCTAGCCTTTTAAACCTCCCGATGCTAATAACCAAACTGCTCTGGGAATCTAAAACTATCAGCAAAAGCAATTTTTGTTGTTTTATACTCTATTTTGTCAAAAAAAAAAAAGAGGTGGATATTAACATTGATCTAAACTTACTTCAGGTATATATTCCTACTAATAACAATTCCAAACATGTTCCCCTGAGTATAAATATAAGCATGTATTTTGGAGACCATAAATTCACGGAATCATGTGCTACAATTGGTTCCTGGGTGTTAGGCAGGTATTGCTGGCTCAACCCAGAAAAATCTATGTGAGGTGGGTTCTAACAGGTCTGGGTATATCAGAGCAGAAGTGATATTGTGGGTGACTCACTTTCAGTGAAACTGCCTGCATTGAGTGTTCTGGTAACTTCCAGCCAATGAAAGGCTGAAGGGAACCCCAGGCAGCTGTCTAGCTGCTGGCACACCCAGACTTCTGAGGCCGTTATGCAAATTAGCATGTTCCTGGAGCCTCTCCCCCAAAACAAATAGGTTGCAAACACCAGCATTTCTTTTTTTGTTTGTTTAATATAAGTTTATTTATTTTAATTGGAGGCTAATTACTTTACAGTATTGTATTGGTTTTGCCATACATCAATATGAATCCACCACGAGTGTACACGTGTTCCCCATCTTGAAACCCCCCTCCCACCTCCCTCCCCATACCATCCCTCTGGGTCATCCCAGTGCACTAGCCCCAAGCACCCTGTATCATGCATCAAACCTGGACTGGTGATCCATTTCACATATGATAATATACATGTTTCAATGCCATTCTCCCAAATCATCCTACCCTTGCCCTCTCCCACAGAGTCCAAAAGACTGTTCTATACATCTGTGTCTCTTTTGCTGTCTCGCATACAGGGTTATTGTTACCATCTTCCTAAATTCCATATATATGCATTAGTATACTGTATTGGTATTTTTCTTTCTGGCTTACTTCACTCTGTATAGTAGGCTCCAGTTTCATCCATCTCATTAGAACTGATTCAAATGTATTCTTTTTAATGGCTGAGTAATACTCCACTGTGTATAAGTACCACAGCTTTCTTATCCATTCATCTGCTGATGGACATCTAGGCTGCTTCCATGTCCTGGCTATTATAAACATTGCTGCGATGAACATTGGGGTACATGTGCCTCTTTCAATTCTGGTTTCCTTGGAAACACCAGCATTTCTATTGAACAATTTACTTTTGACTGTTAACTCAGGCCTGTTCCTAATTCCTATTGCTTCTGTAATAATTTAGTGACTGAAAACAATACAAATTTATTATTTATACTTCTGTAGGGCTTCCCTGGTGGCTCAGAGGGAAAGAATCTGCCTACAACGCAGGTGACGCAGGTTTGACCCCTGGGTTGGGAATATTCCCTGGCGAAAGGAATGGCTAGCCACTCCAGTATTCTTGCCTCAAGAATCCCATGGATAGAGGAGCCTGGTGGGCTATAGTCCATAGGGTTACAAAGAGTCGGACACAACTGAGCACAACAATATCAAGGAGAAGTTAGCTGTCACAGAGAGGACCTGCTCTTGTTTGATGACTTTGCTGGTTCTTTCCCATACCAGCCTCTTCTGCTTGAGTTTTCGCTTTCTCTGGCCTGTGAAGCTGGGTTTAACAGATAACACATCTTTCACTTCCCTTTGTTAGACCTCCTAGTTGCTCTTGGCCTATGAAGCACTCATGTACCTTAATCTTTCATTTCCATTCATATAACAAGTATCTTAAAAACAAATATTACTAATGAGGTAGTGTATTAGATTAAACTTTCTGGTAGACTGAAGGCAAACATTCACAGTATGACAATTCCAATCGTAGAATCCTGAGACCTGGATTCAGTTTTCAACACATTCTTTTCTATCTGGGTGATCTTGGCCAAATTACTTTGTGCGTCTCTCAATCTTAAGGGCTCTTTCTTAAAAAGGTGATAACTTGGCACTATTATTAATGATTAAAAAGGATGACATATGATGGTACCAGGTGTGTGGAATGGTTAACACATGTTTTTCTCCTTTTTCTCTCTTGTTGTCCAAGATAAACAGGAGAGCTGAATCATGGAATGAAATTAGAGATATTTGAACATAAAAAAAAGAGGAGAAATTGTATTTGACAATATTTAACATTGGGAATAACCCTAAAAATTTGGAATCTCAAGCAGAATGGCAGGTGCAGAGGTGTTTCTCGGTGAGCACCTTCCAGCTATTTGTCAAATTTCGTCACATAGGTGTAGATCCCAGATTGCAGGGTATCACAGTCATTCTAATAAATTACATGGGCGATTACTTCAGATATATGATTACAAAATGACTGTGTAATAAAAATTTCTTTTCTTAATACAGGAGAACATAGGGAAGTGGAAAATAGTAAAACAAAAGTCCTTGTCCTATCTCCATTTCATTCATTCATTTTTTTGCTTATGCATTAACTCACTTGATATTTCTTAAACATGTACCTGCGCCACTTTCATGAACCTGGGAATACCATGATTAATAAAACTAGGCTGTCTCGCAAGACGGCATAGACAAGCGTTAACAACTAAGGACAGTGAATACTATGACAAATAATGTCAAGATGCTTTAGGAGCAAAATAGAAGGGCATCCATTGTAGCCATTAAGGTAAAGGAGTCAGGGATGTCTTCTTAGAAGGAGAAAATATAATATGAGATCTGATCGATAAGTAGGTAAAGAGAGAGAGGAGCAAGGGTATCCTAGGCAAAAGCAGAGCATATACAGAGTCGTGAGGAAGCGAGCACGTGCCATGTTGAGGCGAAGACAAGATGGTAAACATGAGAGGGATGACATTGTATACATGCATGCTAAGTCGCTTCAGTTGTGTCCAGCTCTTTTCAGCCCCTTGGACGGTAGCCCGCCAGCCTCCTCTGCCCATGGGATTCTCCAGGCAAGAATACTGGAGAGGGTTGCCAGGCCCTCCTCTAGGGGATCTTCCCTACCCAGGGACTGAACCTGTGTCTCTTATGTCTCTTGCATTGGCAGGTGGGCTTTTTTTTTTTTTTTCCCCAGCAACACCTGGGAAACCCATGGATGACATTAGGAAACTCCAGACTGTGAGAAACTATGGAAAAACCACCTGGATTCCTTGATAAATTTCATAAAAGGTGGGGGAGAAGCAGGATTGAACAAAAGTAAAAATTAAAAGATATTTAGAATATCAAACAATTACAATCTAAGTTCTTACTTGGATCCTCATTTCAGTTAACAAATAAATTGTTAAATATTTAAAATGGCTCTTGGCCTCAGGGTTGGGAGCTGTGGTTTTAATGCCCACCAAAAAGGTGAGTCACAGGCTTTGTGAACCAGGGAGGTGGAGCTGGGCTTTCTGCAGTCAGGAGCCACCAAAAATCTGCTGGTCTGTGAATTAAGGACAGGAAATGCCTCTACAAACTTGGGAAATGGTAAGGAAGCCGGTTAATCTGGGGAGCAGGGTGGAGATGTGTTTCAAATTCACTGTATCCAAAATACTCTGAAATATTTACCAGAAGATGAATGTAGGATACTTCTTTAAAAGGAGAATAAAAATGTTAATTAACCTTGGAGCTGTCCTGGGTATATATATATATATCAAAAGTTAAAAGCAGCCATTGGGAGAATGAACAAGTCATGTATAACTTCCAAAGAGAAGGGAGCTTTCAAGTAGAGGAAAACGGAAGACAGAAAAGTCCATTAAGTCCAATAAAAAATAGGAAAAGGCAACAAAGAAGAACGATGCTTTTTTTCTTTCAAGCAGAGTTGAAATAATTTTTAAAAAATGACCATATATGATGCCCAACAAATATATCACATGGTTCTAAAATACTGGAAATTTGTAATAAAGATCTACTCCCCCAAGCCCATATATTTAGAAACTAAAGTGAATCTAGCTAATTAAAGAGAAAGAAAAATCATACTAGAAATTTCAAATATTCAGATTTCATTAATTGGTTACAAAAGAAGATGAAACAATTTCCTTGTTCCTCAGTCTTTTAAGAGCCCACTGTTTTCCCGAGTTTCGGTTTAATTTGCATCTCAGTGCCTCTTTTCAAGACCTCCGCCCTATCCAGGCTGTAGGTCCCCCAGCTTCTCAGAGCCCTGTGGGAGCTCTGACGACTGCTCTCTTTATAGCTCCTGATCTCTTCTGCCCTACCCAGCAGAGGTTCACCCTGTGTGTGCCCAGATGAGTACAATGACCAATCCAGGATCCTATGTGTCCTGGAGCTCTTTCTCTGTGGCCCACACTCCATCCTCTCTGGTTCTCTGATCCACAGACTCCAGTTCCCCATCCTCCCCTCCCTCCAGACTCTGTGGCCCTGAGTCTGCCAGTCAGCCAGTGCCCTGCATGCCAGGTAGGAAAGTGCCTCCAGGCAGAAAGCCAGGGCAGTCGTTCTCTGGGATCACAGTCCTGCAGGGCTGTTACTCAATGGCTGAAAGCAGGCCCATATATTTTTGTCCAGTTTTGATTATTTATAGCAGGAAGACAAGTCCAGACCCAGTTATACTCTCCTAGCTAGAAGCAGCAGTGCGACCCGTATTAATTTTAGCACATAGGATGAGAAAAGGGCCCTAGTATGAGACGTTTTCTTTCTTGTTGTTCCCCGCCACCCCCCAGCCCCAGAATTTCAAGGCAATTTGAAATTTAACTTCTTTCTTAAAAATTGAAGTAGAGTTGATTTATAGATATCCCAAGTAGCTCAGTGGTAAAGAATCTGCCTGCCAATGCAGGAGATGGGGCTTTGGTCCCCGGGTCAGGAAGATCCTCTGGAGAAGGGAATGACAACCCACTTCAGCATTCTTGCCTGGGAAACTCCATGGACAGAGGAGGCTGGTGGGCTACAGTCCCTGGGGTCACAAAAGAGTCGGGTACAACTTATTGACTGAAAAACAACAACAATGTAGTTTGTTTACAATACTGTGTTAGTTTCAGGTATGCAACCAGAATTTGATATTTTTACAGATTATGCTCCATTTAAAGTTATGAGAAAATACTAACTATATTCTCTGCTGTATATTTCATCCTTGTATCTTATTTATTTTATGCCTAATAGTTTGTACCTTTTAATGCCTTTTCTCCATCCTGTCCATCCCTCCACCCTTATCTTGTTGGTTAACTACTAGTTTGCTCTGTAAAGCTGTGAGTCTGTTTCTATGTTATTTTCATACAGTATCTGTCTTTCTTTGACCAACTTCACTAAACATAATACCCTCTAGGTCTATCCATGTTTACAAATGGCAAAATCCCATTCTTTTTTACAACTGACTAGTATTCCATTGTGTGTACACATGCACATGTCACAGCTTTGTCCATTCATCTACTGATAGGCTGTTTCCATATCTTGACTATGGTAAATAATGTGACTCTGCAAATATCTTTTAAAATTGGTATTTTTGTTTTATTTGGATATGTATATCTAGAAGTGAAACTGCTAGATCATATGGCAATTCGAGTTTCAGTTTTCTGAGGAACCTTCATACTGATTTGCATAGTGGCTGCATCAATTTACATTTGTACCCATAGTGGCAGGGTTCCCTTTTCTCCACATCCTCACCAACATTCATTGTTTATACTCTTTTTGACGATAGTTACTCTGAGAAGTGTCAGATAATATCTCATTGTGGTCTGGATTTACATTTAATAGATAATTGCGTTAGTCATTCAGTTGTGTCCGACTCTTTGTGACCCCCATGGACTGTAGCTTTCCAGGCTCCTCTATCCATGGGATTCTCCAGGCAAGAATACTGGAATGGGTTGCCATTCCCTTCTCCAGGAAATCTTCCCAACCCAGGTATCAAACCCAGGACTCTCACATTGCAGATAGATTCTTTACTGTCTGAGCCATCAGGAATGCCCAATAAATGAGTAGTGATGCTGAACATGTTTTAATGTGCCTCTTGGCCATCCATATGTCTTCTTTGGAAAATATTTTTATTCAGGTCTTCCACCCATTTTTTAAATTGGATTGGTTTTAGATATTGATTATACGAGCTCTTTATATATTTTGGATATTAACCCCTTATCAGACCTACCATTTGCAAGTAGCTTCTCCCATTCAGTAGGTGGTGTGTGCACGAGTGCGTGCACTGGCAGTGGCTGTCTCTGGCCTGATCAGAGACAGGACTGGCATCCACCCAGCTCTGTTCTAAGTGCACACACTCTCTTTGGCAAAGCAGCCTCTGCCTTAGTGGGAAGCAGCGTAGGAGCCAGAGAGTCTGAAGCAGGAAACTACTGTGTGCTGGTGGGTGCTTGGGGTGGTCCTGGCCACCTGGCCAGAGCACCAGACAAATGCTTGAGATATTTTTGGTTAAGGTCATAATAGCTTATATCACAGATTAAGCTCCAACTTGGTACCAGATAAATCTTTCAGTTTTGCTTGCATATATTGTCTTTTGCCTTATTTTAGTGGGTAGGTAGCATTTGGGAAGGTTTCAAGTTAGAGATGATTGAAATATTAACAATTGACTTTATATTGTCCCAAATCATTTTCTTGCATTTGCCTAAAAGACTGAAATTATGGCCTACGTCCCTTATTATTTTCAATTCTTATGGAAGAGCAAAAAAAAAATGTGTAACTTGTATTTATATACTCTCCATGGTAAAACATGGAAAAAAGTTTCTGCAGATAGAGAATATTAAAGTATAAAAGGTACCAAGATAAAAAAAGACTATTTATTTACTTATGAATATGACAATTAGAATTGTCTAAACTGTACAGATTTTTTTCTTATGAGATTCCCAAAGAAACTTCACAATAACATTTGCAAATGCTTCCATAAGAAGGAAAGTTTATGAAACATGTTTAAATATTTATAGAATGTTAAAACTGAGGCATTAATTGGCAAACAACTTAATTAAAATGCTTTCTCAAGTAATTAGCAACAAATACTTCCCTATCTGTTTTGCATGCCATTTGTCTTGTTGTGTTTGTTAAACCCGCCTGTCAGTCAAACTTTGCTTCAGGTAATTTTTTGGCTCTATGGGGAAAATCTTCAAAAATTACATCTGAATTTAAAATATTTTGATTATCATTTTTATCTAACAAATCCTCTTTTTCACTTCATCTTCTATATGTCCCAGTAAACCACCATCCTGGGAATTTAGGGCCTGAAGATGAAATTCTGCATCAAGGCAGAACTGAGTTTCCAAAAACACTCTCCAGAGAACAAACTGAATCAATCTAGAATCAACAAACAGTGCAGTTAATTAATGAGAACACCATAAGGGAGCTTTTTTAAACAATGTTGACGGCTGCTGCCCCAGGACCAATAGCACCAGAAGTTATTGCTGGTTTGAAAGAAGTGACTCTGAGGGGTCCCCCAAGGCACCTTGTGCTTACATTAGCTATTTACCACAACTTTTCCTTTTATTTGCACCCAAGGGGGAGTACACTTATTTCCTAAATTACTTTTTAAGTGATGCTTCTTCCTGCCAGTAGCCTGAGGGGCAGCGAAGGTACCACAGAGTGAAGAAACACAGAAACCAAATCTGAAAAAGCACAGAACAGTCTACCGAAAAACCCCTGTACTAGAGGGTTGTTTTCTAAACCACAAGTCCTGAGATGGCACAGAAAGTATAGGGGCTCCTTCCTCCAGTCTGGTCTAACTGGGGGTAGCGGGGGGAATGAACAGAAACGGCGCAGCTGGAGGGAGCATCAGAGACAGGTGGTAGTGTGAGGTGTGATGGATTAGGAAGATGTAAATACTTAGCTCACCACTCAAGCCTTCTTAACACTAAGGCAGCTGAAAGCCACTTAGACCTCATAATGAAATCTCACTACATCTTGTGGTTTAGAGGCACTGATCCACAAAACTTCAGTTCAGTTCAGTCACGCAGTCGTGTCTGACTCTTTGTGATCCCATGGACTGCAGCACGCCAGGCCTCCCTGTCCATCACCAACTCCTGAAGTTTACCCAAACTCATGTCCATTGAGTCGGTGGTGCCATCCAGCCATCTCATCCTCTATCCTCCTCCTCTCCTCCCACCTTCAATCTTTCCCAGCATCAGGGTCTTTTCAAATGAGTCAGTTCTTCGCATCAGGTGGCCAAAGTATTGGAGTTTCAGCTTTAGCATCAGTCCTTCCAATGAACAACCAGGACTGATCTCCTTTAGAATGGACTGGTTGGATCTCCTTGTAGTCCAAGGGACTCTCAGGAGTCTTCTCCAACACCACAGTTCAAAAGCATCAATTCTTCGGTGCTCAGCTTACTTTATAGTCCAACTCTCACATCCATACATGACCACCGGAAAAACCATAGCCTTGACTAGATGGGCCTTTGTTGGCAAAGTAATGTCTCTGCTTTTTACTGCCCACACAATATAAGTGCCTCAAAGGCAGGCAGCTGTCATTGTTCACTGGCAAACCCCAGCTTCAGGAACAGTGCCTGGGGACATCCCTGGTGGTCCAGTGGTTAGAAATCTGTCTTGTAATGCAGAAGACACGGGTTCAATCCTGGGTCTGGGAACTAAGATCCCACATGCTGCGGGGTGACTAAGCCAGTGTGCTGCAACAAAAGATCCTGCATGATGCAGTGAAGCTCCAGGTGCTTCAAATAAGACCCAACACAGCCAAATAAATGTTAAAACAAAGCAACAGCAACAAAAACAATGCCTGGCACACAATGAACACTCAAACAAAGGTTGCTGAATGAACGATTAAAGGCTTACTGACTGCAGTGAGTGGATTTGGTAATCACTGCCAGTGATTCTCCCAGCAATTGAGAGGACCTAAAGAAATCCTGAGATTTTAAAATTAGTCATAATGGCAACCCACTCCAGTAATCTTGCCTAGAAAATCCCTTGGACAGGAGAGCCTGGCAGGCTATAGTCCATGGTATTGCAAAAGAGTTGGATGTGACTGAGTGACTAAACAACAACATCAAGGTCTAATGCATGCTACAAAAAATAAGACCTGCAAGACTCAGTCATTCCTTGTTGTTCAGCCACCCACTCGTGTCCGACCCTCTGCAACCCCACAGACTGCAGCATGCCAGGCCTCCCTGTCCCTCACCATCTCCCAGAGTTTGCCCAAGTTTATGTCCATTGCATTGGTGATGCCATCGTACTGGTGTAAAACCTAGTTGACATCATGTGTTTTGACAGATTTGGGGATCAATAGTGATTAAAAGGCAACATGGTTCCTGCCCTGAGTTTGTGGTCTGATCAGGAAATCAAATAACAATCTAATAATTATACCAATATATAGTTAAGAAAATGTAATCAATGCCTGAAAAAAATACTGGGGTCTATGAAAGCATATAAAAAGTGTTCGGAAAATTGGAGTGGTCATATAAGGCCATTTTCTTATATGATAAAAATATCTTAAATGCAGAACAGATAATTTAAGGAAAATATGGGGTTTCAGTTCAGTCACTCTGTTGTGTCCGACTCTTTGCGACCCCATGAATTGCAGCACGCCAGGCCTCCCTGTCCATCACAAACTCCCGGAATTCACCCAAACTCATGTCCATTGGGTCGGTGATGCCATCCAGCCATCTCATTCTCTGTTGTCCCCTTCTCCTCCTGCCCTCAATCCCTCCCAGCATCAGAGTCTTTTCCAATGAGTCAACTCTTCCCATGAGGCGGCCAAAATATTGGAGTTTCAGCTTTAGCATCAGTCCTTCCAAAGAACACCCAGGACTGATCTCCTTTAGAATGGACTGGTTGGATCTCCTTGTAGTCCAAGGGACTCTCAGAGTCTTCTCCAACACCACAGTTCAAAAGCATCAATTCTTCAGTGCTCACCTTTCTTCACAGTCCAACTCTCACATCCATGCATGACCACTGGAAAAATCATAGCCTTGACTAGACGGACCTTTGTTGGCAAAGTAATGTCTCTGCTTTTCAATATGCTGTCTAGGTTGGTCATAACTTTCCTTCCAAGGAGCAAACGTCTTTTAATTTCACGGCCACAGTCACCATCTGCAGTGATTTTCAAGCCCCCCAAAATAAAGTCTGACACTGTTTCCACTGTTTCCCCATCTATTTCCCATGAAGTGATGGGACCAGATGCCATGATCTTCGTTTTGTGAATGTTGAGCTTTAAGCCAACTTTTTCACTCTCCTCTTTCACTTTCATCAAGAAGCTCTTTAGTTCTTCTTCACTTTCTGCCATGAGGGTGGTGTCATCTGCATATCTGAGGTTATTCATATTTCTCCCAGCAATCTTGATTCCAGCTCGTGCTTCTTCCAGCGTAGCATTTCTCATGATGTACTCTGCATATAAGTTAAATAAGCAGGGTGACAATATGTAGCCTTGACATACTCCTTTTCCTATTCGGAACCAGTCTGTTGTTCCATGTCCAGTTCTAACTGTTGCTTCCTGACCTGCATATAAGTTTCAATACGGGGTTTAAGGGTTCACAAAGCTAGAATATTCATCTCCCATATTTTCTTGTGAATTCCAGTCTCAACTAAACCTCTGAAATACAGTTGTTCAAGATGTCAATTGTTTCAAACTATGTCATGCAATTCCAAAACCTTTCAAAAGTTGTACACCCACATAGGACTATTTTAGTAGACTAAGTAGGCATTAAATTCAGTAAGTCTTAATTCCTTTTCCTATAATTAGGATTTTTAAATATCTTAACAAAAAAGAGATTAATCCTTTAATTAATGAATAACAAGCTTCTAAAAGTTTTGACTTAAAAAAAAAGTTTAGGTTTCATACTAAGCACAGTAAAAGGGGGAAAAATACTGCTTTTTGTGCACCAAGAACAATGCTAGTTTTTTACTCATTTTAAATACTTAATTGGGCTTCCAGGTGGCAGTAGTGGTAAAGAATCCACCTGCCAATGCAGGAGATACTAGAGATGCAAGTTCAATCCCTGGGTGGGGAAGATCCCCTGGAGGAGGGCATGGCAACCCATTCCAGTATTCTTGCCTAGAGAATCCCAAGGACAGAGGAGGCTTAGCGGGCTAAAGTCCATATGGTCGCAAAGAGGCAGACACAACTGAGCAACTGAGCTCACACAAATGTTCAATCATAGTTTAGTTTGCTTTCTAGACAAGATTTCTGTTTTCATACTCTTCATTTTACTTATTTATGTATTTAACTATCTATTTAATGTAAGAATGAATGAAGTGAAATAGTTCACATGCTGGTGACCATTTTTAAATGTTTAAAGAAAAATATGTATACAGACAAAGAAGCATAAAGCATACAGATCAGTGCATAAAGCATTAGGCAAATAAAGATGCTCCATTTTGGAATCAATAAGTGAGTTATCTGGAGATCCTCTGGATTTGTTGTTGTTGTTGCTTTTGACTGTGTGTGTCTGCGTCTTTTCAGGAGAAGTAAGGATGGGGAGGGGAATAGACAGTTAGTGCCTTACTGCTCACACTTCATTCTTCCTAGTTTCTTGATTTTGTAGGCTATTTGCTACCTAATAAAATTAAATTTCATCAATGATATAAGCTACCAGAATAGGTTAGGAGCTATATTTAAAAAATGATGGTGCCATGAGAACCCATGGTGGACACAGGCAAAGGTTAGAAGAGCCTATCTTCTAGGCTAGCAAGCTTCTAGGAGTACAGAGGGGCTGGGGATGCCAATCTACATAAATTGCTCTAACTGACTCCACTTCTATTCAGAAATACTCAAGTGCTTACGTCTTGGTGAACATGGTACTTCTCTTCACTTTGGTAGTCACACATCCTCCTGATCTCTTTCACAAGTCTGGGAATTCCACACGGCAGGGCAAGTTACCTAAATTGATAGGACATTAAGATTGGACTTGAATCCAGGGAAGAAAAAATCAGTAAAAGCTGGAGAGACAAAGATCTTACTTATTAAAATAAGTGTTTTTAGAAATAAAAACATACCTATTTGGCCTCCAAAGAATCTGATGTGTACCATTCAATGACCAAAAGAAGACTGAAGACCATAGGGAAATAAAAAATGTGTCACAGAAAAGTGGACCTGGAGAAGAAAACTGAAAATTAAGGCATTTGAAAAATAACTTTTAACGTGACAATATTTAAGAATAGTACTAAATGAAATACCAGACCACCTGACCTGCCTCTTGAGAAATCTGTATGCAGGCCAGGAAGCAACAGTTAGAACTGGACATGGAACAACAGACTGGTTCCAAATAGGAAAAGGAGTACATCAAGGCTGCATATTGTCACTCTGCTTATTTAACTTATATGCAGAGTACATCATGAGAAACGCTGGGCTGGAAGAAGCACAAGCTGGAATCAAGATTTCTGGGAGAAATATGAATAACCTCAGATATGCAGATGACACCACCCTTATGGCAGAAAGTGAAGAAGAACTAAAGAGCCTCTTGATGAAAGTGAAAGAGGAGGGTGAAAAAGTTGGCTTAAAGCTCAACATTCACAAAATTAAGATCATGGCATCTGGTCCTATCACTTCATGGGAAATAGATGGGAAACAGCGGAAACAGTGTCAGACTTCATTTTTCGGGGGCTTGAAAATCACTGCAGATGGTGACTGTGGCTGTGAAATTAAAAGACGTTTGCTCCTTGGAAGGAAAGTTATGACCAACCTAGACAGCATATTGAAAAGCAGAGACATTACTTTGCCAACAAAGGTCCGTCTAGTCAAAGCTATGCTTCTTCCAGTGGTCATGTATGGATGTGAGAGTTGGACTATAGAGAAAGTTGAATGCTGAAGAATCGATGCTTTTGAACTGTGGTGTTGGAGAAGACTCCTGAGAGTCCCTTGGACTGCAAGGAGATCCACCCAGTCCATCCTAAAGGAAATCAGTCCTGAATATTCATTGGAAGGACTGATGCTAAAGCTGAAACTCCAATACTTTGGCCACCTGGTGTGAAGAACTGACTCACTGGAAAAAACCCTGATGCTGGGAGGGATTGAAGGCAAGAGGAGAAGGGGAGGACAGAGGATGAGATGGTTGGATGGCATCATTGACTCAATGGACAAGAGTTTGAATAAACTCCAGGAGTTTGTGATGGACAGGGAGGCCTGGTGTGCTGCAGTCCGTGGGGTTGCAAAGAGTTGGACATGACTGAGCAACTGAATGGAACTGAACTAAATGAAATATTTGCTGAAACAAGTGTTAAGTGCTCAAGGATGGTAGAAATGCATAAAATGAAGACTGTAGAATAATAGAAAGGATATAAAATGTTTCAACAAAAGTAAGAGAGGAAAGTATTAAGACATTATTTTGGGACTCTTTCCATTTATATAAAGTGATTCTCTGGTAAAGGGGAAGATGAATGGGATGCCAGTAAGCAATAAACATGAACAGGAAACAAGTGTGCTTCAACAGTAACAATAAAAAGTCATATTTTGGTGAAACTAGTAATGACTAAACACTGTCCTCTTCTGCAGCAACAAATTACAAATCAAGGAACTGAATTAAGTAGCAGCCGACTTTCAAAGAACTAAACAGTAGCATTCAACTATCACATATCTTGGCACATTAACATTCAGTCTAAAAAAGTAGGAAGCAATGCCAGACACCAGAGATAATCTACAAAAAGAAGAACAAAAATAGAACTATTAACTGCAATAATATTAACCCAGATGATGTTTGGCAGTCTGTGTAAATATTAGTGTATAACTAAGTACACTTAATCTTAAAATAGAAGTTCCCCAAAAGTTTTACATGACAAAAAACAATATCCAATGTAATTGTAATTCTGAAAAAAAATCAGTCCAATTCTATATCATTCTGCAGATTCATTCTTGAATATGAAGGCTAGTTTTAAGTGCCTAGGGACAAGTGCCTATGGGACAAGCCTAAGTTATTCTTATATTACAATCTGGGTTATATCTTCTCTAAATCCATAAGATTCTTTTCAGCTTGACAGCAATATGTGAATGGGGCTGTGGATTTGTATCAAATTAGATTCCCAGATAGCCTCTTTCTTTGTGGGTAACTTGCTCTTTTCTAGAATTCTCTCGTTGGTGCTTCTCCACAATTTAGCCAAACTCCATGGTGGCAAGGACATCTGGACGTTTACCTCAATGTGTTCAACACGTTGTCAGATCGAGAGATATATATGCATCACAGAATGGAAACTTTTGGTTTCACAGAGCACTGGAAATACCTCCTAAGAAGAGAAGTGTCTGTTTGGATTAGATGGTTTCCAGTGAAACAGATGGGGTATCAGCCTCCTGGGTTTAAAACTGGCAGAACCTTTTAGGGCATTCAATAAAAGAATCAACAGTGTTTAAAGAGGAAGCAGAAACACTGGGGTCAAAAACATGACATATTTTCACGTGCCAAATAATAAAGTTAACATATCTACAAGTTAAATGTGCCAATAAGTTTGATAAATTTGATTCTTTGACAGAGTACAATTGCTTGAAGTAATGGAAAATTTGATTTACTTTTTAAGATTTCAATATTTTTGTCCTGTAGTCATTCAATTTAGCATATAAATTTCAATTTTATAGAAAACATTTACTTTCCTATAGTCTAGAATTAGGATAAACTAACCTAGAGTGAGTTCAACCAAGGCTCAACCAAGAGTGAGTTCAGGTTAATTTAATAATCACATATTGGCTACTTAATATGCTCAAGTTGGTATGCTAGTTTCAAAAGATGAGTAACACTCAGTCTCTGACTTTAAGGATTCACCATTTAAGAATAAGTTCCTAGCATTTTTCCTGTTTCCACATGCAGCACATGGGCAAGACATTCCAGAAGTGAGTTATAACCTGGAGGTTTTATTTTCTTAAGAGTCTGACAGACTGTGGGCTTCCATATCCTCCAGCTTCTTATCTAAATATCATTGATCTATTAGAATGAAACCAATTTAGACTCAGAGGTAAAGAATCCACCTGCCAATGCAGGAGACATGGGTTCAATCCCTGGGTCGGGAAGATCCCCTGGAGGAGGAGAAAGCAATTCGCTCTGTATTCGTGCCTGAAAAATCCTATGGACAGAGGAGTCTGGCGGGCTGCTGTCCATAGGGTCTCAAAGAGTTGGACATGACTGAGCATGCACGCACTTATAACAAAGGCTTTCAGGTGCTATGTAGAAATCTGAATCAAACACAGTTGAGGGAAGACAATGAATTCAGTTTTATATGTGTTCTCTTTGATTCTTTTGGGATATCCACATACACTATCCAGCATTCCAGCGTTCTGGGATTCCAGATTGAGAGAACAGCAGGGTCAAATACCCAGAATCTGTTTCTTATACAAGATACTTAAGCAGGCAAGTGAGGATAGGACGAAATGAAGCGGATGGGGAGATAACTGGAGATGAGAAACGGGAAGGGCCAGTCCCTGGAGGATTTCCTAGGACAATTTAGAATTTTGGCCTTTACTCTGCAAAAGAGAGGAGTCCTTGAGGATTCAGAGTAAAGGAAACCCTTGGCTGAGGTCAGCACTGAGGAAATGCAAGTGTTATTCAAAGGACAACAGTGGCCTGCACAACAGTCTTGCTCAGTCACATTCATGAGGTTACGAAGGATGTCCTTCAAGAGAGCACTATACAAAAGCAGAAGACAATTTATATCAAAGAAGACTTTTTATATCAATTACTAATTTTTATATATGTGGAGAATGGCTTTTATTCTTCCATTGAGTTTAATCTTTTGCCACAATCATGTTATCAGACAAAATAATAAAGTTACAATCACAGGCAATATATAGACAAAGAAAAAGGTAACAAAGAGAAAAAGCAATCTAGGATCAAAATCACAGAAAAAAGTAAAGGAAATAAGTAAAGAGTACAGGGGAAGGACTTGCTTTATTAGGCAAAGAACACACCTTTCCAAAAGACAGGAAGAAAAAAAGAAGTAGGAAACAGATGTGTTTTTAGGCATGTTGATGGGAGAGTTAAGGAATTTCCATTAAGAAACCCTTACTCTCTTCTGTAACATATAAAAGAGGTTAATTTGCTCAGAGAAAGATTCTAGATGTTGGAATTGGGGACTTGAAGGGGTTGGCAAGCATTTGAAATAGCTGTAATGGGAAATGGTGCTGAGAAGGCAGCTGAAATTGAGAACCATAAAAATATAATGTCACCATTGCTCACATTTATGTGATTTTTTTTCTCTAGCGGCCCCCCAGCATCTCAGAAATAGAAGTAGAGAAGGCAGATGTTTGGATTAAACGAAGTTTCAAAAAATGCATATAACAAGGGACAGGCTCTGGGAGACTTGAACTTCTGGCCATGATGTACTAACAGGGATAGGGTTTGCCCTCACAACTTAAGAAACTACATGTGTGTGTGTTAGTCGCTCAGTCATGTCCAGTTCTTTGCAACCCCATGAACTGTTGCCTGTCAGGCTCCTCTGTCCATGCGATTTCCCAGGCAAGAATACTGGAATGGGTTGCCGTTCCCTTTTCCAGGGGATCTATGTTCCTGACCCAGGGATCGAACCCACGTCTCCTGCATTATAGGCAAATTCTTTACCATCTGAGCCACCAGCGAAGCCCCAAAATTTACAATAGCTAGCATCTAATAAAAGAAACCCAGTTCAGGCAAAGAAGCAAAAAAGTAGAATTCAAAACCAGAAGATAGATCAATCAATATTAAACAGACACGGAAATAGCATGTTGAGAAAATTATCAGACTATTTAACACTTTCAGATAGTGCTAAATCCACTCTCTCAGATCTATATAATAAAAAAAGGAACTCATGAGCATCATGAGAACAGTAGTGGAGTACATGAAAGAGACTTCTGGAGTGAAACATTCTCCATCTCCCCATGGGATTGAGGTGTCTAAGTTAATCGTCATGCACGTAAGTGGTGCACTGTGACTTTAAAAGATGCAAACTTTATCACTAAATGCAATCTCAGAGAAAGTAATATTTCTATTGAAAAATAGAGCCAAACCAACTGATACAAAACTATATTTAAATTCAGCTAAACTAAATCTAAAATTACAAACATTTTAGAAAGAAGTAGAAGATCTTTAGGCAAATATTTCTTCGATAAATCACTAAAATCACAATCCAAAAGGGAAAAATTGATAAATTGATTTTATTAAAATTAACAGTGGGACTTCCCTGGTCATCCAGTGGCTAAGACTCCATGCTCCCAAGGCAGGGGACCCAGGTTCAGGGACCTGGTCAGGGAACTAGATCCCACATGCCACAACTAACAGTTTGCATGCTGCAACTAAAAAAAAAAAAAAAAGATCCTGCATGCCCCAGTGAAGATTGAAGATCCCACATACTGCAACTAAGAACGGGCTCAGCCAAAGAAAGAAAGAAAGAAAGAAAAAGAAATATTAAAACAATTATTAAGATTAACAACGTCAGTTCTTTGAAAGAATAAAAAGATAAGTCACGGATGAGAAGAATACACTTACAAGTTACATTATCTGATTAAAGACTCGTGTTTAGAATATATAAAAATGCTCAAACCTCCAAAATAAGAAAACAAACAATTCAATAAAAATGGCAAAAGATTTGAGCAGAGATACATATATTATCTTACCAGAGATACAAATGGCAAAAATACACCCTCAAAGATATTTAACATCATTAGTCACTAGGAAATGCACATTATAAATCACAAGATACCACTTTACACCTATTAGAATGATTAAAACTCAAAAAACCAACAATAACAACAAAAACTGCCAATACCAAATTCTGATGAGAACATAGACCAACTAGAACTCGCTTTCATTGCTGGTGGGAAAGCAAAATGGTAGATACTCTGGAACACAGTTTGATATTTACTCATAAAGTTAAACATGTGCTTATCATATAAAAGGAAATTCTCCTTTTTTTTTTTTGGTATTTTCCCAATGAATACCCATGTTCATGCAAAAACCTTTAGGCAAATAAAACAGCTTCATTTATAAACACTAAATCCAAGGAAAATTCAAATGCTCTTCAGCTGGCAAATAGGTAAGTGCTGGAACAACTATACAGTTGCATATTACTCAGCAATACAAAGAAATAGACTATTGATACGAGCAACTAGATGGACGAACTTCAAATGCATGATGCAAAGTCCAAACGCTACATACAGTTTGGCTTCGTTTCTCTGATATCCTGGAAATGGCAAAAATAGAGGAGTGGGTATCTGGGGAGGGATAAGGGTTGATCTTAGCGGGGCGTGAGGGAAGTTTTGGGTTGGTGGAACAGTTTTGCGTCTTGACTGTGGTGGTGAGAGCATAGCCACACATATGCATCAAAGCTCACGGAACTGTATACTTCAGCAAGAGAATCTCACTGTAAACTATACTCCAGTATCGCTGAGTGGAAAAAGAATTGCTGTAGAGACAATTATAAACAAGTGTGTGCCCTCTAGGCCAAAAGTTTTTGTACTTTTAAAAAGTTTTAATTCACCTAATAAAAAGCACACCTCCCTTGATGATTACTCCTTGGAATCTTTGATATAGATATTAACAAAAACACATAGAAATGTAAGTATAAGCATGTTAATAAACATGTCACTGTTTGGATTAAGAAAAAATCAACAGTTAATGTAGTGAAACATAAAGGATGAAACAACAACCATTAGGAGAATGGTTAAATAAATTATTGTGCGTGCATATACACACATGGGCCTCCCAGGTGGCTCAGTGGTAAAGAATCTGCCTGCAAATGCAGAAGCTGCAAGAGCCACTGAGTACATATGCACAGCTGGTGGCATCACGGTCAGGAGCGTGGACCTGGGTCAGATCTTTCTGTCCAAATGCTGGTTCTCCTACTACGAGCTGTGTACCTTTAGGCATATTGCTTCCTCTCTGTGACTCAATTTTCTCCTCTGTAAAATGGAAATAACAATAACAGTTTTGAACTCTCAGGATTTTTGTGAAGATTAAATGCTAATATATGTCAGTACATATAAAGCGCTAGGTACACCACCTGATACATAAACAGTCAATAAACGTTTGCTGTTGTTAGTAGTAAAAACTGAGATTTCAGCTTGTTCTAGAATCTCAAGAGATAAGATCATGATTGCTTCAACTAGAGGATCAGAATCTAAGCAAGTCTCTTTTTCTTAGTCAAGGGAAAGATTGAAAGATTGAAAGATTTTACAAGGGAAAGAGTAAAAAAAAAAAAAAAATCCATATACCCAAAACGAATAGGACTGAAATTGTCTTTTCACAAAAAGGAAAAGTACTCTCTACTCGTAATGTAATCCTGTAGATTAAGCCTGACACTTTCCCCCCTTTCTTCACCTCCTTATCCAAAACTGTGCCCAGGTGCAGAAAAAGGATTTGAGCTAGTAGAAGGGAATTCATTGCCATCTAAACTCCATATGGTCACAAGAGATACCAGAAAATGAAAGAAGGTTCAGTCAAAAAGACACTCGCAGTAAAACTGAATTTTTAAAGCTACATCTGTCATATTATTTGTGCCACATGAATCATTTGGTTGCAGTGAGGACAAAAGGAACTCAGTGCTAGAACTACAGGATGTGTGTGTGTGTGTGCGCGCGCCTGTGCCTTTCCCAGAACATATGTCATCCCACTTGGCTTTTGCCAAAGGTGAAATTGGATCTTGTACTAAAATATAGCAATACACAATCAAAATGTTGGGGCTTAGTCCTCGTTGGGAGAAAAAGCATTTGATTTGAACTTGGGTTAGGCGGCTTTGTTGACATTTTCCTATGAATGAAACAAACAAAATGATGCTTTTATCTTCTCCATATTAGTGCCTCTTCTTTCTCCCTCCCCGCCTTGTTTGTGGCATTCCACAACAAGAATGGAAACTTTGCAGGCAATCAATGCAGCCGAACCATGTGAAAAAATAAATAAATAAAATGGATGGAATGGAATCACTGGGCAACTCGCATGATATGGCTACAGCGAGGCAGATCCTAGAGTTGGAATCATATCATTGTAGCATCTGCAGCGGCCTCCTTAGAGAGTACACAGTAATCATCTCTCTTCATGGTCAGTAACCACATAAGGACAACACCAGACGATGCCAGTGGTTTTGGTCCTGTAGCATTTATATGCTTCCCCGCGAAGACAGTCATGCCAGATAATATTCGTCAACCTTGTCCTTGGTCTTCTCTCTTGATGGAGGCAGATGTTTATTCTCCATCTGTACTATATGTCAGTGTAACTGCAGCCTTAATCTGGCAAAGGGTGCCTCTGATATGATGAGGCCATCACAGAAGCTGCTGGAAAGATTACTCTGGTGAATAAAATCAGTTTATGGCTAAAAACATTTATTCTTCATTTTGATAAGCTCTTAACAAATGGAAATTTGCCTTCCTACACTTTTGCCAAGCATAGGACTATGTTTATTTCTCGCTATATGGGTCACCGAGGATTCCCAGCTGTTAGCTAGAGTCAGTTGTGCATTGCTGCACTCAGCAACATCTGTTTCGCAAAAACAGTATCCAGCTTTTAGCGCTCAAATGGAGGTTATACCATATGCCGGCAGACCACTTAGTTTTTACCTTGGGAACTAACTTTACTTGAGTCAAGGTAACAGAGGAAAAACTGAATATTTAAATGTTACCCGGCTTCAGTCACATCTTCATGTGTGCCTGTCATTTCCAACTATATATAGTAAAGTTACTTCCAAGCATACACTGCAAGCTGTTCCTCTGTTTAATTATTAATCGGAAGAAAGTTTGTTTGCAAAACAGTTGAGATGTATTTTGTGATAGATGTGGATGTTGAAAGTAGTGCCATAAGGTGATTTTGCTAAGAGAGCATTCTGTTAAAACGTCAATTATTAGCTATGGACAAAGGCAGATCAAGTGGATAGCCCCTAAGGTGTGCCGTGATGGAAACCTACAGCATGCCAAATATTTTCTTACATTACAGAATAGTCTTCATTGCTTGACTTTTCCCTTGGTTCCCTTGTCTTAGCCCAACATACTTTCCAAAGGAAAATAGAAAATAGAACTTGTGTTTTCAGTTTATAAGAAATTTAAACTTAAAACATATATTCAAACCAATACAATATTATAAAGTAAAATAAATAAATAAATTAATTGAAAAAAAAACAAATGTGTGTTGGTTTAAAGTTTATATCCCTGTTACTGTTGTTGTTTAGTTGCAACGTTGTGGCTGACACTTGTGGCCCCATGGACTGTAGCCAGCCAGGTTCCTCTGACCTTGAGATTTCCCAGATGAGAATACTGGAGTGGGTAGACATTTCCTTCTCCAGGGGATCTTCCCCACCCAGGGATCGAACCTGGGTCTCCCACATCGCTGGCAGATTCTTTCCCTGGTCTGAGCCACTGGGGAAGCCCTATAACTTTGGTTACCTTCTATTTTAAAGAATTTTCTGTTTCAAAAGCTAAGTGAAGGACAGTCCTAGGTAGAAATGTGAATTTATTCATCTTGGCCCCCTCTGTACCTGAGCTTGTCTCTCCTTTCCTTGAAATCTAAAGTTATCTATCTTTTGAGTTACCCTCAACGAACTTCACTTTCAACTATTCGTCAATAAAACTTTTCTGAAACATTTGCTAACAAAATTCAAGCCCCTCCCACCCTTTTTCCAGGAATAGTATTTTTTTCCCCTCACAGGTAACCCTGGGAAGGGGCAATGGTGAGGATGAGAGTGAGAACGGTAATAAATAACTAATAGCCTTGTCCACAAACAAGAACCAAGACGACCAGTGTGGCTGTTAGATACCTACAGTTTGAAAACTTTGATTATAACAGTAGAAATCTCGTTGTATCCAATGAAGCCAAGGCAGGAAGAGCAGATAGATCTGACAGTGAACTCAAGGTGGGAACCAGAAACTAGAAATCGAAGTCCTCTCCATTTCTCTGAGGCCATGCAGCCTTCGCTTTTCTCTGCGGTAGTGCACGTGACTCACAAACAACACATGAGCATGCCCTGTGGGAAATGGCTGTGTAAGCCTTGACTTTACACAGCCTCACTGTACAGTCCTGGTGGGGTGCTGATGCCAAACTCCTAGGATAGAGAACCTTCCTGGCCCAGGTGGAGTCATGTGTCCAAGGCTGATCCATTCAGAGACAAATGACCTCATAGAAATAACATCAAGAGAAACTTTGTTGCTGTTCAGTCACTCAGTAGTGCCCAACTCTTTGCAACACCATGGACTGCAGCACTCCAGGCTTCCTTGTCTTCACCATCTCCCAGGGTGTGCTCACTCATGTCCGTTGAGTCAATGATGCCATCCAACCATCTCATCCTCTATCACCCCCTTCTCTTCCTGCCTTCAATCTCACCTAGCATCAGGGTCTTTTCCAGTGAGTCGGCTCTTTGCATCAGGTGGTGAAAGTATTGGAGCTTCGGCTTCAGTATCATTAGCTACTGATTAATCTTTTTAGGCTAAATCTGCCTCAGTGAGTATGGTTCTGACAACACTGCTGCTGCTGCTGCTGGTGCTAAGTCACTTCGGTCGTGTCCGACTCTGTGTGACCCCATAGACGGCAGCCCACCAGGCTCCCCCTTCCCGGGGATTCTCCAGGCAAGAACACTGGAGTGGGTTGCCATTTCCTTCTCCAATGCATAAAAGTGAAAAGTGAAAGTGAAGTCGCTCAGTCGTATCCGACTGTTCTCGACCCCATGGACGGCAGCCTACCAGGCTGTCCATGGGATTTTCCAGGCAAGAGGACTGGAGTGGGGTGCCATTCCCTTCTCCATCTGACAACGCAGAAAGCAAAAATATTTCATAGGTTTAATCCTGCTCTTTCACAAAAAATGTATATCTGTATACTTTGATATAATTCAGTTAATATTCAATTAACAACCAAACTTTTACTGACCATTTACTATGTGCTACTGAGTGTTCAAGAACATTCCTTCTCTGGTCTTACCCTTTGGGAATGCACCAGCTGCTGGAGGGGTGAGGAGGGGAGTAGGTGGGTGATGTTTACAACATAACACTGGATCCTGCACAAGGTAGGGGAGGTGTTAGAAGTTCTGTAGAAAATTCAGAAAAACCCTTTCTTATGAAGGTGAAAATACTTCTGCTACTTTTTTAGGCTCAATTCCTCTTTCATCAGGACTTCCCTGGTAGCTCAGATGGTAAAGCGTCTGTCCACAGTGCGGGAGACCTGGGTTTGATCCCTGGGTCAGGAAGATCCTCAGGAGAAGGAAATGACACCCCACTCCAGTACTCTTGCCTGGAAAATCCCATGGGCAGAGGAGCATGGTAGGCTACAATCCATGGGGTCACAAAGAGTCGGATACGACTGAGCAACTCCACTTCACTTCACTTCCTCTTTCATTGGCATAGGTGGGGCTGTATGTGCACGCACACCTCATAAAAAATATGATGGGAATTTTTTTTCTGAAGAAAGCAAAGAGAGGAAAGAACTCTGTGATAAAGCAATTGATGGGCTCTAAAGAATTTCTGATTTTCTATGAGGCTTGGGGGCCCATCTTGGTCCAGGAGGAGGCTCACAAGCTCCTCTTATCTGTAATAAAATCAACTTTATAGACCAATGGTCTTTCCTTTCTTTAGGATCATTGGGCCCATGATAATCTGATGAAGCTGGAAATCCTCTCCTCAGGAAGGAAAAAAACTGTCACCTAATTTTTGCATATAATTGGAAGAAAACTTTTTCCCTCCAAAATTCTAGAAGAGTATATGGGCTCCTTGATATCCATCCACAGAATCTTATTTAAGAACCCCTATTTCACACTGAACTCCCACAAGGTGGGGAACAGGTGGGGGATGTCATCATATCCTCTTTTATTCCTACATCCTGGCAGAGGGTCTCCAAGAATTTTTAACAAATATTGAATGATAATAATAAAATTGATAGTTAACATCTAGCATTTTTCAATGATTAGTAGCAAAATTTTTCTCTAAGCAAACTATACCTAATTTAATCTTTATCACAACTTTAGAGGTAGATTTTATTACCTCCCTTTTATGGATAAGAAAATTGGTCAAAGAAGTTGCATAAGACATAAATGAATTAATTAAAATCCTTTCCAGGTCTCTTAAACCTAGAAGGCCAAGGCTTAAGTTGTATCTTTAAGTTCTTCTTAAGTACTTACCTAAATTTAGTTAGAGATAGTAACTCAGATTTCCTATTAAAAAAAAATTCCCATAAAGGAAATAACTTGTATTATTTCACAGAGAATTTAAAAAAAGAGGAAGAATGCCACAAAGTCCCACCTCTTCTTGTTCTACAGATTATGAACACCAGTAACATCCCCACATGGTTTCTCATTCATCCCTTATTATTAAAAACAAAAAATCTGTCCTGTGATTACCAAGGCAAAACTTCCAAACACCTAAGATAAGCAAATCTCACTATGGAGTTAACTTTAATGGCAGATCACAGATTCTTTCAAATCGACTGTCTAACATTTCTCAGAGAAGTGTACACTATTATTTGATTTTTGACTCCATCTTCCTTCTCCATTGGTATTTTTATTATGATTTGTTGTTGCTTTATTCTCCTCATTTCTTGTTCTATATTACTTTCATTTAAGTTCTCCCTAACCTACAAGCTTGATGAGCTGTCTATAAAGAAAGCAGGAAAGATATTAAAAATAAGAGGATTTTCCAGGTGGGTTCTCCCAAGCTCTCGGCTCTCTCGTTAGAATCAAGATTTTACAGTTACATCTGCATAGTTCTTTTTTAAAAAAAATAAAAAGTTTTATAGAGGGGAAAAATAGAAAAGGGTCCGAGATACCTCATTGCTCTTCACCCACCACCATCCAGCTGTGCACTGGCATCAGAGGATAGTACAAAGACCCAGGGTGAAACCACCTACGAGTACAATGGATCAAAGGACTCCAGCTCCCTTTACACAGGCAACAGGAGCATCAGTCTCTACCTGTCAACACGCCAGGCTAAAAGTCTTCATCCCATATTTATATATTGTATTACATCTTACAGAGATTCGACTAGTTAATAAGAATTAAGGAAAGGGCTTTCTCAGGTGGCTCAGTGATAAAGAATCTACCTGCCAATGCAGGAGACACAGGTTCTATTCCTGGGTTGGGAAGACCCCCTGGAGGAGGAAATGGTAACCCACCTCAGTATTCTTGCTGGGAAATCCCATGGGAAAAAGGAGCCTGGTGGGCTACAGTGCATGGGGTGACAAAAGAGTCAGACATGACGTAGTGACTAAACAACAACAAACAGCATGCATTTAGTGTCCAGAGAAGTGAAAGAAAATAAGGTGAAAATCTGTTGAACTAACTTACTGAAATACTCTTTTTCTACCTCTAGAATCAGAAAGAAAGTGAAGTGTTAGTCGCTCAGTTGTGTCTGACTATTTGCAACCCCATCGACTGTAGCCTGCCAGTCTGGGATTGGCTCCTCTGTCTATAGAAGTCTCCAGGCCAGAATACTGGAGTCATTCCCTTCTCTAGGAGATCTTCCCAACCCAGGGATGGAACCTGGGTCTCCCACATTGCAGGCATTCTTTACTGTCTGAGCCACCAGGGAAATCCCTTTCAATACAAATCTGAGTGTTATTTTAAATACAAGGGTCGGAGCGTCTTATTTTAAATTACTGATGGGATATCTTGATGAATGCCAAAGACTTTACTGTGTAGGTAACAATACACTGTGGAAAAATCTTAAAGAGATGGGAATACTGGACCAACTGACCTGTCTCTTGAGAAACCTGTATGCATGTCAGGAAGGAACAGTTAGAACTGGACATGGAACAACAGACTGGTTCCAAATAGGAAAAGCAGTACATCAAGGCTGCATATTGTCACCTTGCTTATTTAACTTATATGCAGAGTACATCATGAGTAATGCTGGGCTGGAGGAAGCACAAGCTGGAATCCAGATTGCCAGGAGAAATATCAATAATCTCAGATATGCAGATGACACCACCCTTATGGCAGAAACTGAAGAGGAACTAAAGAGCCTCTTGATGAAAGTGAAGGAGGAGAGTGAAAAAGTTGGCTTAAAGCTCAACATTCAGAAAATGAAGATCATGGCATCTGGTCCCATCACTTCATGGGAAATAGATGGGGAAACAGTAGCTGACTTTATTTTTCTGGGCTCCAAAATCACTGCAGATGGTGACTGTGGCCATGAAATTAAAAGACGCTTACTCCTTAGAAGGAAAGTTATGACTAACCTAGACAGCATATTAAAAAGCAGAGACATTACTTCGCCAACCAAGGTCCGTCTAGTCAAGGCTATAGTTTTTCCAGTGGTCATGTATGGATGTCAGAGTTGGACTATAAAGAAAGCTGAGTGCTGAAGAATTGATGCTTTTGAACTGTGGTGTTGGAGAAGACTCTTGAGAGTCCCTTGGACTACGAGGAGATCCACCCAGTCCATCCTAAAGGAGATCAGTCCTGGGTGTTCATTGGAAGGACTGATGCTGAAACTGAAACTCCAATTCTTTGGCCCCCTGATGCAAAGAGCTGACTCATTTGAAAAGACCCTGTTGCTGGGAAAGATTGAGGGCAGGAAGAGAAGGGGACGACAGAGGATGAGATGGTTGGATGGCATCACTGACTCAATGGACATGGGTTTGGGTGGACTCGGAGTTGGTGATGGACAGGGAGCCCTGGCGTGCTTCGACCCTTTTGCTTCATGGGGTCGCAGAGTCAGACACGACTGAGTGACTGAACTGAACTGAACTGATCCTGATGAAATCTTTAAATACTCACCTATTGGGTTAACTGGGCTTCCCTCATAGTTCAGTTGGTAAAGAATCTGCCTGCAGTGCAGGAGACCCGAGTTCAATTCCTGGGTTGGGAAGATCCCCTGGAAAAGGAAATGCCAACCCACTCCAGTATTCTTGCCTGGAGAATCCCAAGGACAGAGGAGCCTGACAGGCTACAGTCCATGGGGTTGCAAGAGTCTGACACGACTTAGCAATTAAACCACCAACTAAACCACCACCAAACCATCAGGTTAATTTAAGCTCCTTGATTCAGCATATGGAGCTCTATGAGATCTAAACCCATGTCTTGATTTTATTCTCAGTTTCACTTTCCACCTCCCACCTCTGCTTGGAGTTCCCTGCACACCCCCACTGCTGCACACACCTTGCCTTTGCTCAAATCTCTTCTGCCTAGAGTCCTTTGTCCACCTTCGTCTACTTCTATTAGATTCAGCAAAGGCAATGCCTCCTTCAGGAAGTTCTTCTTCTCCTGTTCCATGCTGGTCAGGTCCACTTTATCTGTGGTCCAGTAAGACTAACACCTACTTCTATCACTGGATTTAAATTGTTTTTATAAATAGGTGCTATTATGTCTGTTCAGTTGAGGTCAGTGATGTCTATTTTGAGTTTGTATTTTCTGTCCCTGGTACAGTGCTAGGCATATAGGGAGAGCTCAACACCCTTCTTTTAAATCAAAGAAAGAAACATAAAGATGTTTTAAAAATAAATTTTCCAGATTTATTGTCTTCTTTTAGGGGTCCTGGTGCTACTTATGCATCAGGAATCACATCTGAAGTCAAGATTTTATTATTTTATAATATGAAGATTTTCCCTCTAATTCAAGTCTTAAAATGTTTCCCTGTTGGTTAAATTCTTGGGAAAATATTACAGTTGCTTATGTTGCAAATTGCTTTTCATAACATAGAGAACTTTTTAAAGCACTTGTTTTAAAAAATGAATCTTTTGAATGCAATATTCATAGTATTCCATATTAGATAGTGATATTTCATCATTTAATTTAATCCCAGCATGTTAATGTAAAAAGGTTTACATCTAATTGGGGAACTAATGTTCAATGTATCTTAGGAAAATGGGAGTTTATAAATTTGAAATTTATAGAGCATTAATTATCATGCTTAGTGCTTTACATAACAGATGTAATCTTCAGAAAATGTCCATTATTTGAGTTCCATTATTCTAATTTTACAAATGAGGAAACAGTCTTAGAAAGGTTAATGAACTTTTAAAAAAATTAATTATTAATTAATTTGGTTGCACTGGGTCTTAGTTGCAGCATGTGAGCGTCTTAAGTTGTGGCACGTGGGATCTAGTTACCTGAGCAGGGATTGAAACCAGGCCCCCTGCATTGGGAGCCCAGAATCTTAAGCCCTTGGACCACCAGGGAAGTCTCTGAACTTTCTTAATGAAGGATTATTTATCTTTTCTTTCAGTGGTTAGATTTGTTAAAGTAAATGAGCTTGTTCATTATTATCTTCTATGCTTCATTCTTACCTCTGAAGCCACCCATCCTAGCCTCTAACTTCCTTCTTTTTCTTTCCACTAGGAACCCGATTATAGAGATAGAAAGGGCTAGTGCATGCAACCAATTCTTAAGAAATTGGATAGAAAATAGCATTTATTATTACTTGCTTCCAGTAAGAATGCCTTTGAAAAAGTCAGATAGACCTGTCCTGTTTCGGTGATCAGTGGAAAAGTCACTCTCAGAGAAAGCATGCATTGAAGTCACTCTTCCTTCAACACATAAAAGGTCTTTCTTTACAAAAAAAATTCCATCTCTCTTATGCAGAGCTCAGATATTAGCAGTCTTGATCCACCTAAACACAGTCAGAAGCAACTAAAAATACTCTGCCCTTGTCCACGGAAACAAGCAGAAGAGAAGAGACTTATTGGAGTTCACTCGCTCTACTGAGCTGTCAACCTCCCTTGGTCCCTCCAAGTACATTCACTCCTTGCTTTTAGCAAGTTTCTTTATATTGTTTCCAAGTCCACTTCACATAAATAGCAGAAGGTCATCAGGAGAAAAGTAGTCAGTCCTCTCAGGTATACTGACAATCACAAGAGATGGCAGCTGAAAGCAAGGGAAGACCCTGGGACACTGCAGAGGTGTGTAGAATGTTAATATTTACGAGTGACATATTCAAGAAGTTTGTCTAGGATCAACACAGTAGACTGACTTTCAACTTGAAATTCTCAAATAAGGTTGTTATAGGAACAAGAACTTCTGGCCAGCGATTACTGCCTCAGCTCAGAGTGCCACACACGGGTCCTCACTGGAAATGCTAAGTTGAATTTTTAGTAAAACTGTTTAAGACCGAGTATAAAACAGATCTCGAACAGTCCTGCAGTATTACAGGTTAGGAGTTGCAGCAGATGACAAATACCTTTAATTAAATAGGGATGCAAGTGGTCTCAATCTGAGTTTGCAGTGAACCAGGCTGCAAACATTAACTTCACAGGCAAGGTCCTCTCGAACACAGTTTACTTTTCTCCTTTCTCGAGTTTTTTTAAGTAGCTTTCTTCCTCTGTATATTGTGTGCAATTTCAGTGTGTTTTGTTGTTTTAAAAATACTGTTCAGTAAGGTGGGTACATGAATGTTTGAGTGTGTGTGTGTTTAATTTTTTGGTGGCAAGGAACTGCTATCTCTGATGAATTGGTTTCATTTAGCCAAATTAACTCTGTTAGTTATATGAAAAATTAGGCAGTATTATCTTATGCCGGTATGCAGAGTTACACAGAAGTACAAAATGTACATCAAGGGCCAATTACACATGAAGAACTACTGATAATTATGAGAGTTGGTTAATATTTCTGAATTATTAAGTCTGATAGCGTAATCCTGCTTTCTGTGTTGTTTGGTCTATTGATACCAGATGCTTAATGCATGGTAAAATGTGACAGTGCAGTGAAAGTTAATGCTATTTTGCAAAACAAGGAAAATTACTCTGTAAAACATGAAATGCAGCAGGCAGAAGTTAGAATTAGTTTTAAACAGAAAGGTGGCTCTATGTCTGAAGCCGTATTAAACTTCAAACACTGTTAGATCTTATTTCAGCACGGAGTGGCAGTTAGAGGGCTGCAGTAACCTTCCACCATGACACCTCCTTAGATACTATCCCTTCCCAGTGTCACTGAAATGCTTTCATCTTTGAGGACAATGCTTTTGGGGTCATGGGTCATTTGCCATCACACTGATGTTCAACAGTAATTCGTGATGGTGATGGAAAACTTTTTTTCCTAAGTACTCAAAACCACTTTCTACAAAGCAGCACCAGAGATAAGAGGGAACCATGCACACCATGCACCAGAGGAGCTTCCCAGGTGGCTCAGTGGTAAAGGATCCAGCTGCCAATGCAGGAGACCTGGGTCGATTCCTGGGTCAGGAAGATCCCCTGGAGAAGAAAATGCCAATTCACTGCAGTATTCTTGCCTGGAAAAGCACAGAGACAGAGGAGCCTGGCGGGCTACAGTCCAAAGGGTCGCAAGGAGTCAGACATGACTTAGTAACTAAACAACAACAACAACAACAACAAGTGATGCACGAGAGAAAACTGCACAAGGCCTGATTATGCATTATACACGATAGATTATTATAAGAGCAGATTAATACTCCTGAATTATTAACTCTGACAGTACAATCATGTTATTTTCTTGTTTCTTCTGTTGATACCAGATGTTTAATGCAGAGCAAAATGTGACTGCAACATTATCTGTATGTGTAGCTAGAAAATACAAAAGTATACACTATCATGAATGTAAAGACATATAAAACATAGAAGACAAACCATATATTCTTCAGGCTTTTTACTCTCATTTAAAGTAAGTGGTAAGGGAATAGAAATGGTAAGGGAATTTTCTATGACAAATGAGATAGCTCTTTCTCTCTTCGATTATAAAATATGTCACTTTTGTTAATTGGGCTTCCCCCGTGGCTCAGCAGCAAAGAACCCACCTGCAATGGAGAGCGGCAGGAGCCATGGGTTAGAGTCCTGCTTGGGAAGATCCCCTGAAGAAGGAAATGGCAGCCCACTCCAGTATTCTTGCCTGGGAAATCCCATGGACAGAGGAGCCTGGCAGGCTACAGTACATGGTGTGGCAAGAGAGTCAGACGAGCCTTAGCAACTAAACAATAAACAAGTTGCAGAGGTATGGGATATGATGTATCAGACTCTGTCCACATAAACTGAGATTTCAGTTGGTATCAACCCTAGACAGTGAAATATCTTAATGATATTAGCTATGCATGAATGCATGCTAAGTCTTTTCAGTTGTGTACAACTCTTTTCGACCCCATGGACTGTAGCCTGCCAGGCTCCTCTGTCTTGGGAGTCTTCAGGCAAGAATACTGGAGTGGGTTGCCATGCCTTCCTCCAAGAGATCTTCCTGATGCAGGGATTGAACCTGCATCTCCCATGGTTCTTGCTTTGCCAGTGGAGTCTTTATTGCTGAGCCACTGGAGAAGCCCAATGTCATCAGCTAACTAATGACATAAAACATGCTAAGTATATTTATGCATGCTATTTGGCTCTTAAATAATAGTATGCTTACCAATAGTTAAGCATACTACATGTATTTACTTAATTTTTATAGTACCCTATGAGGTGAGAACTAGCATTATCCTCACTTTACAGATACAGAATAGACAAAACCCAGTTAAGCAAGTTAGCCAAGATTATTCAGATATTAAATGGCAGAACTGAGGTTTGAACTCAGAGAATCTGGTTTCTGAGGCCACAAACTTAAAATAAATGTTAAGTTGAGCAGAAGAAGATGGTGGAGGAGTAAGATGGAGAGTTTGCCTGCCTCCCCACAAATACATCATGAACTCAAAATAGGGAACAACTCCTACAAATCAACTTCTAAACAACAGCGGAAGATCCCAGGCCTCCAAAAAGGCAATATTGTAAAGCAATCATCCTTCAATTAAAAATAAATAACTAAATAATACATGTTAACACTATCACAGTCCCCAGGCTACCTCCGACACCCTCATTTGACTCTCCCTTACATTCAGCCTAACTGTTGTTTAGAACATAAAGTCATGGCTCTAGCTGATGGGAAGCCTCTAGCTTCTTGTTAATAGGACATGGGGATTAAAAAATATGCAAATATTCATACATTACTGTATGCTTTTAATTCTTTAACAATGGTTTTTATACTTCACAGCATAAATGAGCTCTTTCAGGTGAAACAGGTTCTCTTACTTACCAGATAATTCAATGGCTAGAAACTTAATCCTCAAGTTACAGTTTTAAAAGAACCTAAGCAATAATAGGAACAGAAAATGCAGAGACCAGAGATGTTGTATTAATAACTGGTGTCAAGGGATCTGTAGTAGTTTGCCCTGTATAAATGGCAACCCTGATTGTATCAGCATTTGTTTAACTTGAAATAAAACAAAATAATAAAGCTCCAAAGAATTCTAGGTTGTTTATACACAAGATAGTCAAATCCCATGTTTTTTTGCCACTTTTGAAAAGTATTTTGACAAAAAAAATAAAGTTTCATTTTAGCAAAGTATTTTAAATGGTTGTGTTTTTCTTTTTAAAAAATATTGTTTATTTACTTATGTATTTATTTTCGGCTATGCTGGGTCTTCATTGCTGCATGGACCTTTCTCTAGTTGCTGTGAGTGGGGGGCTCCTGCCCAGTTGCCGTGTGTGAGCTTGTCATTGCGGCAGGTTCTTTTGTTGTGGAGTGACTCCTGGTCTCTAGAACACAAGCTCAGTAGTTCTTGCACACCAGTTTAGTTTCTTCGTGGCATATGGCATCTACCCAGACCAGGGATTGAACCCATGTCTCTTGCATTGGCAGGTGGATTCTTAACCACTGAGCTACCAGGGCAAAGTATTTTAATAAAAATAATTGCTTGGTATTTATAAGAGGATTATATATAGCGTGGGCTTCCCTGGTAGCTCAGTTGGTAAAGAATCCACCTGCAATGGAGGAGACCCTGGTTTGATTCCTGGGTTGGGAAGATCCTCTGGAGAAAAGACAGCATACCAATTCAGTCTTCTTGGGCTTCCCTTGTGGCTCAGCTGGTAAAGAATCCACTTACAATGCAGGAGACCTGGGTTCGATCCCTGGTTTGGGAAGAACCTCTGGAGAAGGAAAAGGCTACCCACTCCAGTATTCTGGCTTGGAGAATTTCATGGACTGTATAGTCCATGGGGTCGCAAAGAGTCAGACACGACTGAGCAACTTTCATTTTCACTTTATACATAGTATACTCTTTCACTTTATATATAGTATGCATATATATATCAATACTTCTTCAAATTTCTTTTTATGTAGCTTATATTATTAGAACAACTGTCATCAGAATTTCTTTTAGGAATCGGGATGTCTTTCTAAGCAGGCATTCTTTAGAGGGGAAGGAAGTGGTGAATTACTAAAAGGAAGGAAGAAAGGATGTATATTGAAGAACAAGTAGCAGTTTCTCTCAGACAACACTCCTCTCACTCTCTCCCCTTATTGCCAACACGGTCAGGTTGTGTAATAACACTCAGGAATGCTCGTACAAGAATGTGAACATCAAAGAAGGACTCAGTTTTCAGCCACAGTGCACATGGTTCAGGCACAGGTAACAAGAGGCACAAGTTAAAGAGCCCAGAAGGGGACTTCTCTGGTGGTCTAGTGGCTAAGAATCTGCCCTCCAATGCAGGGGATGCTGGTTCAATCACAGATCAGGAAACTAAGATCCCACAAGCCACAGAGCAACTGAGCCTGAGCACCACAACAAAAGATCTCCGGGTGCTACGACCAAGATCAGAAGCAGAATTCTGAGGATGCAAAAATCTTAAAGAAGGCTTTCAGTCACTACAGGCCACCCAGGAATTAAAATGCTGGAGGCTATTTCCACTGACCCATCAGTATAACTGAGCAGGATACTAAGCGGTCTTTCAGGGACAGGCCCTTCCCCATATCCTCTGCTGTAGCTCCTCTCTGAAGCACTTAGATAATAGTATCTGATGCATACTTCCTGAGTTATTTCAATACAATTCAGTCACTCAGTTGTGTCTGACTCTTTGCGACCCCATGAACTTCAGCACACCAGGCTTCCCCGTCCATTACCAACTCCTGGAGTTTGCTCAATCTCATGTCCATCAAGTCGGTGATGCCATCCAACCATCTAATTCTCTGTCGTCCCCTTCTCCTTCTGCCTTCAATCTTTCCCAGCATCTGGGTCTCTTCCAGGGAGTCAGTTCTTTGAATCAGGTGGCCAAAGTATTGGAGTTTCAGCTTCAGCATCAGTCCTTCCAATGAATTTTCAGGACTGATTTCCTTTAGGATTGATTGGTTGGATCTCCTTGCTGTCCAATGGACTCTCAAGAGTCTTCTCCAACACCACAGTTCAAAAGCATCAATTCATTGGCACTCAGCTTTCTTTACAGTTCAACTCTCACATCCATTCATGACCACTGGAAAAACCATAGCTTTGACTAGATGAACCTTTGTGGGCAAAGTAATGTCTCTGCTTTTCAATATGCTGTCTAGGTTGGTCATAGCTTTTCTTCTAAGGAGCAAGTGTCTTTTAATTTCATGACTGCAGTCACCATCTGCAGTGATTTGGGAGCCCCTCAAAATAAAGTCTCTCACTGTAACAGATGCTAAAACCACCACCAAATGATACCACCACTACTTGATGAGCATGTAGCTCCCAGATATACTAGCCCCTAAGCTTTGATCATGTGAGAGTGGGACCATAAAGAAGGTTGAACACCGAAGAATTGATACTTTCCAACTGTGGTGCTGGAGAAGAATCTTTAGAGTCCCTTGGACAGCAAGGAGATCCAACCAGTCAATCCTAAAGAAAATCAACCCTGAATATTCATTGGAAGGACTGATGCTGAAGCTGAAGGTCCAAAACTTTAGCTACCTGATGTGAAAAACTGACTCATTGGAAAAGACTTTGATGCTGCGAAAGGTTAAGGGCAGAAGGAGAAGGGGGTGACAGAAGATGAGATGCTTAAATGGCATCACTGACTCAATGGACATGAGTTTGAGCAAACTCCGGGAGATAGTGAAGGGCAGGGAAGCCTGGTGTGCTATAGTCTACGGGGTCACAAAGTTGGACATGACTTAGCTGCTGAACGACAGCAAGCACCCAGTTAAATGCAACCTGGGTCCCCTTATCAGCATTTGGAAGATACTGCAGTTTGTATAGACAGGCATTTGTGGATATGGAAGTTTTAGGGTACTCAAAGAACAGTGAACTAGAGGACAAACTAATTACTAACGTTCTGTGAAGGAAAAAAAAAACAAAAAAACTTAGGATATTTGAGAATTGCTTCTCTCTGAGAACAATTTTATTTCCAGTATATTTAATGGCATAGTACACTGGGCAACTGCTGAATTTGGAGGGGTAGCTCGCAATACTGATTGAAAATTATATTCACCTATGACGAGGGTGAATAAATTGCCATAGGAAGTGAGGGAGCCAACCTAGTGAACACCTGAGAGGCAGTTAAGGGTACTTGGCAGAAAAGATAGAACGAGGGTGAAAGGAATTGGATACACAGTCAAGAGGGATAATGTTGGGTCTTCTGGCTTATAGTGAAAACTCTGACTTTCATTCTGCTGTTTTTCATAACAAAAGCATTTTATTTGGAAAAAATAAGATTAGACTAAAATAAGGAAAGCACTGTTTGTATTGAAAGAAGATAGTTGATAACAGAACAATTATAGCAGAAGCTGGTATCTGATACGGTCACAATTTGAACTATTATTTTAAAATTTATTTTTAACTGGAAGATAATTGTTTTACAACGATGTATTGGTTTCTCCCATACAACAATGTGAATCAGCCACAGATATACATATGTCCCCTCCCTCTTGAACCTCCCTCCCACCCCACCCCTCATCCCAACCTTCTAGGTTGTCAGAGTACTGGTTTGTGCTCCTTGTGTTATACAGCAACTTCCTACTAGCCACCTATTTTACATATGATAATTTATATGTGTCAATGTTACTCAATTTGTCTCACCCTTTGCAACCCTGTAGGGTTTCCCAGGGAGCTCATTTGTAAAGAATCCACCTGCCATTGCAGGAGACATGGGCTCGATCCCTGATCCAGGAAGATCCCTTGGAGAAGCAAATGGCAACGCACTCTAAAACCGCACGGAGCCTGGAGGGCTACAATCCAGGGGGTCACGAAGAGTCAGACATGACTTAGCAGCTGAGTTTTGGTTTAGCTCCTTCCCCAACTGTGTCCACAAGTCAGTTCTCCATGTTTGCGTCTCTTCTCAGTAAGAAAAGAATCTGCTGAAGAGTTTTACGCAGAGGAGACATAATCAGACTCACGTTTAACAGAATCATTCTGGGTATTGTGTTGAGCATGACAGCAAAGGGACACAGGCAGGGAGACCAACAAAGAAACAACTGCAGTCATCCAAGTGAGAGAGGACGGTGTCTTGGATTAGGGTGATTTCTGATGAGGGTCTGAGGACTGGTGTTACCTACTTATAAGCTAATACACTAAACTCTGTTTCACAGATTCTGGCAGAAAACACGAGACTCTTGGGTCAGAGACAAAGGACTTAATTGCTCACAGCATAACAAGCAGCATGGGCGTCGAATTTGTGTTGGTTCCCCTTGTCCTGCCAAGTCCCTTGGAGGCAATATGGGTGGGCCCAAATGAATGCTGCATAATTGGTGGGCATGTGTTGCAGCTGTGGAACACTGAGCTTAGGAAATCCATCTCTCTTACAGCACTAAGCAGTAAGCCAACCTGTTCTTTATCCCTCATGCCATGACATTGCCCCATCCCTTCAGGTTGCTCACTGCAAACATAACCCTAAGAAGTGTCGTAAGTGAGGAGTGGGCAGGACCTGCTACTCTTGGGGTACTTGGGAAGAATGTACAGGGGCCTTCAGGTGGGTGGCTAGCAACTTGGAGTGAGAAGCAGTCAGATCCTCAACATATTTTTTAAGTAAAGTTAACAAGATTTTTCTGGGGCCTTTGTTCAAAATATTTTTCTAAATGATCCCTCTTTCATTGGTTTATTTTGTTTGAGAATAGTTTCATCTGCAAAGCTCTGGGAGTATCTTATATTCATTTCCAGTATACTGAATACATCTCACCCCACCCAAATCTAAACTTCAAAATAGTGCATCCAGGTCACAACATGCTTGAAGATTCTCAGATGAAAGAACAGATTAACATCTGAATATTTTACTTTGTCAAAATCTGTCAACTAGTAAGATAATGCAGTAGAAACAATATAGCTTATAAAAAGTGGAGAAATTATAATTTAATTTTTCTAACTAAGGAAAACATTATTTTCTTGTCACAAATTCTACTACTTGTATCATCAGCTTCTAGAAGATACCCACTTTCAAACCATGTTTTACATTGGTGTAAATTTCCAATTATAACCTTCTTTAGTTTCACTAGAGATTCAAATATCCAAATTTGCAAGCTAATACTTGCATTGTCTTTATTGAAGGGCCAAATGTATAAACTTGCTGTGTCATGCACTTTAAAAAAATAACAGGAATGATTAATATTCAAGTTGTTACAAGCAACACTGCAGAAAACCAAGGTGTGTTTGAACTTCTTAGTTTCTTAGTCTAAGTTTTTTAGTTCTCCAGATTACAGTCATACAAAATCAAAGAATAATGAGAGCTCGACCACTGGAGTATGATCAGTGAAAATCCTTATTAATATGTTCCACTGAAGCATGTTGTCCTGTTAGAACATTACTTTGTGCTGTTGTTCTCAATACTGACTAGACATTGAGCCACTATCTTTGAAAAATGTAGTCTGCCACAATTTTTGGGCTTCCCAGGTGGTGCTAGTGGTAAAGAATCCACCTGCCAATGCAGGAGACATAAGAGATGCAGGTTCAATCCCTTGGTTGGGAAGATCCCCTGGAGAAGGGTATGGCAACCCACTCCAGTATTCTTGCCTGGAGAATCCCTGTGGACAGAGGAACCTGGTGGGCTACGGCCAATGAGGTTGCAGAGTCAGACACAACTTAAGCTACTTAGCAACACTGATTTTCAAAGAGTAAAGTATAAAATTGGGGAGCACACATTTAGCAGTCTTCACACAGCTTGAACGAAGGCAAAAGACCCTGATTTTACCAGAGAAGAGTGTTCCATTAATGAGAACTTGGACTTGACTTCGCTACAGGAAAAGTTTGTGTTTTTTCCCCCAGGGTAAAGGATATTCTCTCCTCAAAACCATCCATTCCCCAGCGCTTTCTTTTCTCCCTTCACCAAATCACACATTTATTTCACTATCAATGACTTCAACAGAGAGTTAAAGTATTTCCTGCTTGACAAAGAAAATTAACACACTCTTATTTTGATTCACATATTCATCTTTAGTCACTTTATTTAGAATGAACCTATTCTGCCTGCTAAGTCACTTCAGTCATGTCTGACTCTTTGTAACCCGTTGGCTGTAGCTCAACAGGCTCCTCTGTCCATGGGATTCTCCATGCCCTCCTCCAGGGGATCTTCCCCATGGAGGGATCAAACTCACATCTCTTATGTCTCCTACAGTGGCAGTGGGTTCTTTATCACTAGTGCCACCTGATCGACTCTGCTCCACAGAAAGTCAAATTTCTCCTTTTATAAAACCAGAACCCAGTGACCCCACTAAAAAGCTACCAGCTTGTGAGGTGCCATATCAGCAGCCAACTGATCTTTGATGTCATATTTATCTTACCTCAACTTAAGATTCTAGGAGTTACAATGTGTATCATATTTTCTTATAAAATAGAAGACATTCCCTGGGGAAGCTGTTCATGTAGATAACAGAAAAATGTATTCAGCGTAGTATGCAGCCATAGTCACTTCAGAGTCCATGCATCTGGTTCTAGGATTTGATTCACTGAAAGCTTACATTTATGGAATTCTTACTAAGTGCTAAGCATTGTAGTAAATGCTTCATATGCATTATCTCATATGGGTATGGGTTCTATTATTCTCAATTTCTTACAGATAAAAATAAAAGCTACAGAAAAGGTAAAGAAGTTGCTAAAAGCCCCTTGGCTACTAACGATCCAGTGATTCTACTCATCTAATCATTTCCCTATAGACTACCTCACTTTATATTTCTTCTTGTTTGCAAAACAAATATGTAATGCTCAAGAAAACAATAATTGACTATAAAACTGTTTTCACCTACAATGCTAGTGTCAGCATTCAGTGTGTTTTTTTATTTTATGTAAACATACACTATTGTAAATATATTTACATAGAAATAATGTATAATTGAGGGCTTCCCAGGTGGCTCAGTGGTAAAGAATCTGCCTGCCAGTGTAGGAGCCGCAGGAGACTTGGGTTTGATCCCTGGGTTGGGAAAATCCCCTGGAGAAGGAAATGGCTACCCACTCTAGCTTCTTGCCTGGAAAATCCCATTGATGGAGGGGATGGCTACAGTCCATGAAATTGCAAAGAGTGGGACATGACTGAACACACATGAACGAATGTATAATTATTTATAAAATATGAATATTCATAATATATTAAAAAAATTTAAAGTCTATCAAACCCCCAACTAAAGTTAGCTAATTAGAAATTCAGCTTTCTTTGCTAATGTTATTTACAAAAATTACTGAAAGGAAGAGATTCTGCTATTTCTTCTTTCAGGGTAGATTATGGTCTTGGCAAGATTAGCCTGCCTAATCTGTTTTGTTTATACTCTGCTAATCTGGGGAGAGAAAGCAGAAGTTTTACAGCAGCTTAATTTAGCAAAACATTTGATTAAACCAGTTACTCTTTTGTAGTAAAAATACAGACGCTATCAGAATGTATGGTATCAGTGCTCTGATAGGACTTGACCTCCATGGGTTTGGCCGGGATCTGAGAAACAGATCTGTCTGGTATTTGGTAGCTTTTAGAATTCTTCCCCTACTCAAAATGCTCTGTAATCAAGTTGGTGAGAGGAAGGAGTGAGTGCGTGCTCAGTCATTAAGTTGCATCCAACTCAAACCCCATGAACTGTAACCCACCAAGCTCTTCTGTCCATGGGATTTCCCAGGTAAGAATACTGGAGGACACAATCAAAAAAGATTCTTTATTCATAATGCTATTAATATTTGAAGTGATGTTCTTCTCTAAAAAAATGAAAGTGTTACTAAATTACTGCTATGTTAAGACGCAGTAACAAAACTTTCATTCAAACTAAGTGGAAAAGCACAAGAATTCCTAAGAATCTACTGACGATGTACATGGGTATACCTAACTGCTAATTCTTTGTTGGGCATCTCACATCAACTTCCAGGAACCTTCTAGTTGCCCACTGTACCCCTCAGTTTTGAATGAGACTCTATTTCTGATCCATTTCCATAGATATGATTGCTTGAAGTAGCACTGTTTTAGTAGGGTTTCAGCCTCCATATGGCTGAGATTAAAAATGAATACAACTACACATCTGTCAGATGCAACTCATTTTTTAATGAGGCCTCAGAATGTTAAGTGACGTTTGTTTGCTCGTTTTGTGGTATGGCATCACTTTTCTTACGAGCTCAGGAAAGTGAGTATTTTCTTGTATATCTCTATTTTCTTTCATTTATTTCCATTAGTCTGTTGAAATCGAGCATATTCTTCTTTCCCTAAGGCATGCAACATGTATAAGTATGCATCATCATTTTACCCTCTCCTTCCTTCCCACTCTCTCAAAGTACCCACTATTTACAAAAACTGACCACTTTTCAGTTATTGGGTGAAAAAAAAAATTGCTTGAAGATGCTCAGAAGACAAATATGCAAATAAGAATCCTTAGAGAGATCTCACATGTATTTTTTATTCATAAATGAACAAGTGTGTTTAAACAGCAAGTGATTCTGTGAGTAGTTGAAATGTATAGTAACTAGAGGCATGTAAAAACAGCAAATCTAGATAGAATGCTTATAATCCAAAAATCACATTGGAAAGGATTTAATTTTCCATTCAGGAAAGTCTTCCTGTACTGATTATCCAGCGCTTTGCGGAAATTGGGGGGAGCAGAGGCAACCCAAGGAGGAAATCCATGAAAATTTATTGCTATTCTTGCACAAATCAAATAAATTCTTCTGCATGATCATCAACAACAGGATATAAACAAACCGTCTTGATATCTTTCCTTTTCTCAATATCACTTGGCAGGAATCTACATTCCAGCTGATGAGGATCAATCAGTCTAACTGAATAACAGGCTTATTTAACTCCCCAGTGGCCACCACTGGAAGACTTATGTGAAAATGACCTTTGTCTCTTTCACGATGGCTAATCATGCCCTGAAGACTGAAAGAATGACTGTTTCCAGAATTCATAAGAGATGTGTGATGTGATGTTTATTTCAATTTCAGTTAACACCGCCCATCTTACAGAGAATTTGCTGTCAGTTTAAACTTTGGGAAAAACTGCTCTTTAGTCATGCTGACTTAATCTTTCTTTCTCAGCTTCTTACAGTGATTAACCTATGTTTCAGTTTAGTCAGTTCAGTTCAATTGCTCAGTCGTGTCCGACTCTGCGACCCCATGAATTGCAGCATGCCAGGCCTCCCTGTCCATCACCAACTCCCAGAGTTCACTCAAACTCATGTCCTCCAAAACTAATATGTAAGTCAACAATACTTCAATCAAAAAAAAAGAAAGGTAAGTTTTTCTAGCAATTACTCTTAGCAAACGTTCTTGTATTCAGTTCAGTTCAGTTCAGTCGCTCAGTCATGTCCGACTCTTTGCGACCCCATGAATTGCAGCACGCCAGGCCTCCCTGTCCATCACCATCTCCCGGAGTTCACTCAGACTCGTGTCCATCGAGTCAGTGATGCCATCCAGCCATCTCATCCTCTGTCGTCCCCTTCTCCTCCTGCCCCCAATCCCTCCCAGCATCAAAGTCTTTACCAATGCGTCAACTCTTCGCATGAGGTGGCCAAAGTACTGGAGTTTCAGCTTTAGCATCATTCCTTCCAAAGAAATCTCAGGGTTGATCTCCTTCAGAATGGACTGGTTGGATCTCCTTGCAGTCCAAGGGACTCTCAAGAGTCTTCTCCAACACCACAGTTCAAAAGCATCAATTCTTTGGCGCTCAGCCTTCTTCACAGTCCAATTCTCACATCCATACATGACCACTGGAAAAACCATAGCCTTGACTAGATGGACCTTTGTTGGCAAAGTAATGGCTCTGCTTTTGAATATGCTGTCTAGGTTGGTCATAACTTTTCTTCCAAGGAGTAAGCATCTTTTAATTTCATGGCTGCAATCACCATCTGCAGTGATTTTGGAGCCCCAAAAAATAAAGTCTGACACTGTTTCCACTGTTTCCCATCTATTTCCCATGAAGTGATGGGACCGGATGCCATGAGCTTCGTTTTCGGAATGTTGAGCTTTAAGCCAACTTTTTCACTCTCCTCTTTCACTTTCATCAAGAAGCTTTTTAGTTCCTCTTCACTGTCTGCCATAAGAGTGGTGTCATCTGCATATCTGAGGTTATTGATATTTCTCCTGGCAATCTTGATTCCAGCTTGTGTTTCTTCCAGTCCAACGTTTCTCATGATGTACTCTGCATATAAGTTAAATAAGCAGGGTGACAATATACAGCCTTGACGTGCTCCTTTTCCTATTTGGAACCAGTCTGTTGTTCCATGTCCAGTTCTAACTGTTGCTTCCTGGCCTGCATACAGATTTCTCAAGAGGCAGGTTAGGTGGTCTGGTATTCCCATTAAGGTCCTTTATATACATGTCAGCAGCATTTGAAGCAAGGCAGGAAAATTATAGTTACGTTTTGTGGTAGACACAAAGGAGCACCACCCAGACTCCCTCTAGGGATGACCTGCTGCCTCACAGAAGGGACTGTGGTCAACGACAGGCTCTGGATCTCAATGTCTTCAGGATCTCCCTCAGCTGCAAAGAGAAAATTGCCCAAGAGCACATGCTTCCCAAGCTGTCCACACCCAGTGTCAGTGGCGGGTAGGGCCATAAAGGCCTGGACAGTTTTGACCCAACAAGGGACACTCTGATGGTTGAACAGTCATTCAGATTCCCAATGAGTTGACCAAGACTTTGCAGGTCTTATATTGATAGCAACTGAACTTCTTGTTCTAACCCACGCTTCCTTCCCCCTTTCCTTCAGTTAGTTCAGTTCAGTTCAGTCGCTCAGTTGTGTTTGACTCTCTGTGACCCCATGAATTGCAGCATGCCAAGCCTCCCTGTCCATCACCAACTCTTCCAGTTATTGATCCCTAATAAACATCTTGTGCCCCAAACTACATCTCAGGGTTTTCTTCTAGAGAGCCCACTCCATGATAATTACTTTAGCTCTTCCTGTTTTTATTGAAGATGCTTTTCTTATGACCCTCAAATTGGTGATTGGTAACAAAAGCTGAGGACAAAGATGCCAACAGCCAATATCGATGAATTACGGACCAGACTGCCTTCTTCTCGGTCTGGCTTAGAGTGACCACACTGGCCTTGTTATACCAACCTATCACCCCAGGACCCTCTCTCTACTCAGCTTTGTAAGCTGAAGGACAGCTGGACAGGGAGGAAACTTCTGGGAGGGCTGCTGCTCCATTTTCATCCTCTCCTTTATGCAAGAGAGGAGGGGAATATGCCCCTTAGAGAGGGTACCAAGAAAATCAGTCATGGAGGTTCAGGATACTTGCAAAGTAGAGACTCAGAGTCTATCCCTCAACTTTTCTGTCATTGAGCTTCTTTAAGAGGCAGGAACACAGGAAGAGATAAAATTGGAAAATAAAATGAACAGCCTGAACTAACACATTTCAGGTTGGCAAGGATGTATGAGTTTCTTGTTGGTCAAATGAACATCATTTGATACCAGCCTTGGCCCATCTTATGAGTTTCCCATCCCATCAAGAGGGCTGGTCACCTGGAAGAAGACCTATCAGAGAAAAATCTATGGCTGAGACCTTAGGGAATGGGGTTGAGAGGGCAGAGTTCCTCCAGAAAACATCTTCTGCCCCAGGTGCTGGGGAGCAGGAGCTCAGGTAGTAGGCAAGATGAAGTGGCAGCCAGCAATGGGTGATTCCCTTGTAGCTTGGTTGGTAAAGAATCTGCCTGCAGTGCAGCAGACCTGGGTTCAATCCCTGGGTCAGGAAGATCCCCTGGAGAAGCAAATGGCAACCCACTCCAGTATCCTTGCCTGGAAAATCTCATGGACAGAGAAGCCTGGTGGGCTGCAGTCCATGGGGTCACAAAGAGTCGAGCACGACTGAGTGACTAACACTTATACTAAGTGATCAAAGAAGTAAATATATTAAGGATTATAGGAGCTGTGTTTCTCAGAGTTGCCAAAGGGGCTACAGTTACAGAAAGGGAGAAAACAAAAATGAATTTGGCACTATTGGACTGGAATTAGATGTATACATGTGGACTCACAGTGTTCAATATATCAACTCACACCCAGTGCTGACCACTGAGATTATCTGAGAACAACTTCCCAACAGCAACTGATACTTAGCAAACAGAAGTTGACTGCCCAACACTATCCTCCTCAAAAAGAAACCAGAGCTTCTTGGAGGGCTGAGGCACAGAGTGTACAAGAAAGCCTGGAACATCTTGTTTGCCAGAAAGCAAAGAAATGCTCAAAAAAATGATAAGAATGTATCCAAAGAACACAGATTCCATCTTGAAGTAGTTTCCACTGGCCAAATGTTAGATAATTTGAGTCTGAAAGAGTGACAGGAAGGGAAAATAAAAGAATGACAAGAACAGAGTATATGTCTTTTAATAAATTAGGAACCATGCATCTACACTGATCTAAATAAATCAACAAATGAATAAATAAAACTCTGACAAAGAGTCGGACACAACTGAGTGACTAACACTGAAATTCTGACAAGGAATATAATATTTACAGAGTTTCCAAGTTTCTGCCAATAATGTGCATGCATGCTAAGTTGCTTCAGTTGTGTTGAACTCTTTCACGACCCCATGGACTGAAACCAGCCAGGCTTTTCCGTCCATGGGATTTCCCAGGCAAGAATACTAGTGAGTGGCCATGCCCTCCTCCAGGGGATCTTCCTGAACCTAGGATCGAACCAGGGTCTCCTGCATCTCCTGCACTGTAGGCAGAGTCTTTACCACTGAGCCACTGGGGAAATCCAAGATAGCCCTTCAGTTCAGTTCAGTCGCTCAGTTGTGTCCGACTCTTCTCAACCTCATGAATCGCAGCACGCCAGGCCTCCCTGTCCATCACCAACTCCCAGAGTTCACTCAAACTCACGTCCATTGAGTTGGTGATGCCATCCAGCCATCTCATCCTTTGTCGTCCCCTTTTCCTCCTACCCCCAATCCCTCCCAGCATCAGAGTCTTTTCCAATGAGTCAACTCTTTGCATGAGGTGGCCAAAGTACGGGAGTTTCAGCTTTAGCATCATTCCTATAGCCCTTAGCAATGCCGTTAAGGACCTCTTTCTCTAATTATAAAAAGTAATAAGAATAATTACTTTCTTACAGTGATTTTAGGAGAATACAGACATATATATATATATATATATATATATATATATATATATATATATATATGAGAATATAGACAAGTATACAAATATTTTAAACACTTTAACCCCCACCAGCCACTGTTAATATTTTGGTATGTTTCTGTCTAATCTCTTACTCTGGAGATGTAAATCCCTAAAACATTTCTTCTGTTTAACTCATATGAGCTTAATAATTAACCCTAAATACAAGTACAGACCACTAACTTTAGAACTAGTTATCTTAATTTTTAAAGTTACTTTTTTAGATCTTTAAAATAAATTCAAGAAAAATATATAGACTTAAATACAAAAATAAATGCTCAGTTCATTTATTGGCAAATCTTTAAGCATGCTTGGGACATCTTGGGTATGTGAATCCACTTTTCAACTGTCATTTTTATGAAATCCCGATGCAAACTCAGCACGTTGAAAAAAATTTAACATTCAAAAAAAGCAGAGATTTATAAAGAAGAGAACAATGGTCATTTGTATTAATAATTCGATTGGGTTGGCCAAAAATTTGTTCTGGTTTATCTTAAGGAAAAACCAAATAAATTCTTTAGCGAACCCAGTCCTATCAAGTGATAATCATTGGCTCTCATAATTTAAATAAATCCTTACATTCAACAAGGAAAGTCCCCACCCTACTACCTAAAACAGTGCAAGTTATTAACGCTAGTGTTCTGGTCTCGCTCAGACCACAGGTAACAAGGGCTACTCCACTCACACAAGGCATTGGTAAGCTCCTGCTAATCATTTTTCTCTCAAGAGAATTTAGGTGAAATTTCTCAAAGTCTCACACCAAAGATGAAAGGGACAAGATGAAGGCATACAGAGGACAAATGAAATACTTTCCTGACAACCAGACAGCCCTAGTCACACTTAATATGATTTCCTTTGCTAATTCATCTTGGAAGTTGAAGTCTAGTCATTGAAAACCTATCATTAATTCTTTAAAATAAAACTCAGATCAGTTAATGTATATAAATACGGCACTCTGAGAATCAATGATGTGGAGATAACTTCCATGTCATGTTGGCCTTTTTGTTTTTTCAATTGACAGAAGTGCAGAATTTCACAAGAATGAGGAGGAAAAAATATATTAAGAATGATTGCTTTTTTTTTTTTAACAAAGTCTTAACAAGAAAGTTTGGGCAATATCTAGAAAATACAAGCAATTTCCTTGGCACACCTCACTTTTCACACTCCTTTTTCCAGTTATCAAGCATTCCCTCAGTTGTGCTCTGTACTTAAAACAGAATAACTTCTAATGACTCCTTTGTCACCATAACCATAATAATAATTATGCTCTAACCCCATAGCTGGGGCTTCCCAGGTGGTGTAGTGGTAAAGAATCTGCCTGTCAATGCAGGAGACACAAGAGACGAGGGTTCAATCCCTGGGTCAGGAAGATTCCCTGGAAGGGGAAATGGGAACCCACTGTAGTATTATTGCCTGGGAAATCCCATGGACAGAGGAGCCTGGCAGGCTACAGTCCACGGGATCACAAAGAGTCAGACACAGTGGAGCAACCGAGTGTGCACACACACACACACACACACAACCCTGTGGCTACTCTGAGTTGCTCCAGGAATGTCGGATAATAGAGAGTTGGGGACAGGGGTTAGCTTTACAAAGAAATATTCAGCAACACACTATCAATTCTGAGTACAGAGAACATGGAATTCAGCAAGAACGTGGAAATTTCATCTTATGTGTCATCAGTGAGAGGCTAATTCCTATAAATAAAGGGGCTGTATATTTAACTCCTTTAAACCACACACTATGAAAACAAATAGATTTTTCACCCAATTTTGAGAGTATGTTTGGAATGCTTTGATTTATAATCTAAACTATATACTACGCACAATCATGCAAATTATGTATGGGGGTTGAGGGAGCATAATTTTAAATATTTCCATTATTTATGCTGTACATATTAAAAAAAAAAAAAACCACTTTATGTTTTAAATGAAGAGAGCTCCAAATGTTCACTGATGTTCTAATACCATGAATTTCAATGTTCTTTTGGCTACAGTCATAAGAAATTATCCCAGACAAAAGGCAAGCTCAAAAATGAGTAAATCTTAAATTCACATCATCAAAAGCCTGAAAACAAAAGTGAGGATTCTAAGTGAGTCCGAAGGTGGTCTGGAAAGGATAATCTCTTGAGGACACTTGGTAGAGGCATGTTTTGCCAAAGACACTGAGGCTTGAAGTTTGGTGTAAGGAATAGCCAACCACCCAGTGACGGGCATCTTCAAGAACCACTGAAACCCAGGCATGCCCATGTGACTGCCAATCCAATGGGCTTGCCACGGGTAGTTAAAAGTCTAGCCTGAGGGAAATTTGGCGGCTACTCAAGAGAGACATGCCATGCATATTAAGATTCCATGGGCAGAGAAAACAAACAATGGTTTTAAATACAAGCCCGGAACCAAGGAATGCAATATTGGTTCAATGGCTGCAGTGTGTCATTATCTGTAAATACTGAAAATAAAAGATCAGTGCAAAGGTTCCACACTGAGGTCAATTAATGAGCTTCCAGAACTACTGAAACGGTTACTAATAGGGGAAAAAAAACAGAAAAACTTTTTTTAAATGACATCAAGATCAAAAACATTGTATGAACATAGGGTGTAGTAAAAGGAAACCAGTGTTTTAGACGCTGCCTCTCACTGCTTCCCTTGGACCAGTTTTCCCTTTGTAAACCTCGATGGTTTCCGTGGAGTGTTTCTTTCACCCTGGACATGAGCAGGCCACAGCACAGAGGATACAAACTGCAGGCACTGGCTGTGACTGAGTTGTTTCTGTGTGTTTACGTGCTACACAGTAAGAATAGCATCCATGTGTCAGTCATACAGCAAATGTATGTATGTATGAAACCAACTTTTATAAAACTATAAATTATTAACTCTATCTTAATTTTATTATACTTATAGAAAAATATAGCCTTGACTTTATTTTATATAAAGATGGTTGAGTATCTTTTCAAAGAAAGCTGGGCAGAATTGCCTAGATATAAAGAGAGAAAAGCTTCCCTGGTGGCTCAGATGGTAAAGAACACGCCTGCAGTGCAGAAGACCCTGGTTCAATCCCTGAGTCAGGAAGATCCCCTGGAGAAGGAAATGGCAGCCCACTCCAGTATTCTTGCCTGGAGAATTCCATGGACAGAGGAATTCTATGGTGGGCTATGGTTCATGGGGTCACAAAGAGTTGGACATGACAGTGGAAACTATCAAAGAGAGAGAAACAAGAGGGAACAGGAGAAAGAAAGAAAGAGGATGAGGGGGAGAGGAGCAAGGGAGACAAACAGCATTGTAGGTGCTGATTCAGTTTTTTTTAAAAATTTTGTTGGAGTATAGTTTCTTGACGATGTTATATTATTTTCTGCTGTACAGCAAAGTGAATCAGCCATATATAAACAAATATCCTCTGTTTTTTGGATCTCCTTCCCATTTAGTTCACCACAGAGCACTGAGTAGTGCTATACAGTCGGTTCTCATTGGTTATCTATTATATACACCATTGCGTTTGTTGTTCAGTTACTAAGTCATGTCCTACTTTGTGACCCCCATGGACAGCAGCAGGCCAGGATTCCTTGTTCTTCACTGTCTCCTGGAGTTTGCTCAAAATCATGTCCATTGAGTCAGTGATGCCATCCGACCGCCTCATTCTCTGTCACCCCCTTTTCCTCCTGCCCTCTCTTTCCCAGCAACATGGTCTTTTCCAATGAGTTGACTCTTCGCACCAGGTGGCAGCTTCAGCATCAGTCCTTCTAATGCATATTCAGGACTGATTTCCTTCAGGATTGATTGGTTTGATCTCCTTGCTGCCCAACGGACTCTCAAGAGTCTTCTCCAGTAGTACAACTGGAAAGCATCAATTCTTCAGGGCTCAGCCTTCTTCATGGTTCAACTCTCACATCTGTACATGACTACTGGAAAAATCATACGCAGTAGTGTATATATGTCAATCCCAATCTCCCAATTCATCCCACCTCCCCTTCCCCCTTTGATGTCCATACATTTTTTCTCTATCTGTTGTCTCCATTTCTGCTTTGCAAATAGATTCATGTGTATTTTTCTAGATTCCATATATATGCATTAATATACAATACTCATTTTTCTCTTTATGACTTACTTCACTCTGTATGACATTCTCTAGGTCTATCCACATCTCTGTAAATGAAACAATTTCATTCCTTTTTATGGCTGAGTATAATATACAATATTCCATTGGGCACATATTCTTTATCCATTCAGTTTTAAAATATAAACTATTAGAAACTAATGAGCTGATTTTCTATAAGAAGATGAACCAGATACAGATTTTAGTTCATGGTTGAAAATTAAAGTAGACATTCCTACCCACAATATATTTTCTTTTCCTTTCAGTAGAAACCCTGCCCTTGCTGTTATTTTTTTACCCTTAACAAACATCCTTTTTTTTTTTTTTTTTTGTACTTTTGGTGAAACTACCATTTACAGTCACACAACTATTCCCAGAGACAGAAACACAACACAAGCTACATCAACCATACTCACCCTTGTGGGCTTTAAATAAGAGCAAAGATCCATAGATGCATAAGGTGTCCATGACTACATGATCCAATGGAATTATTATTATTTTTTTTTTACTTTATTTTACTTTACAATACTGTATTGGTTTTGCCATACATCAACATGAATCTGCCACAGGTGTACACGTGTTCCCAATCCTGAACCCCTCTCCCACCTCCCTCCCCATACCGTCTGTCTGGGTCATCCCAGTGCACCAGCCTCAAGCATCCAGTATCATGCATTGAACCTAGACTGGCGATTCGTTTCTTATATGATATTATACATGTTTCAATGCCATTCTCCCAAATCATCCTGCCCTCGCCCTCTCCCACAGAGTCCAAAAGACTGTTCTATACATCTGTGTCTCTTTTGCTGTCTCGCATACAGGGTTATCATTACCATCTTTCTAAATTCTATATATATGTATTAGTATACTGTATTGGTGTTTTTCTTTCTGGCTTACTTCACTCTATATAATCAGCTCCAGTTTCATCCAACTCATTAGAATGGATTCAAATGTATTCTTTTTCGTGGCTGAGTAATACTCCATTGTGTATATGTACCACCGCTTTCTTATCCATTCATCTGCTGATGGACATCTAGGCTGCTTCCATGTCCTGGCTATTATAAACAGTGCTGCGATGAACATTGGGGTACATGTGTCTCTTTCAATTCTGGTTTCCTCGGTGTGTATGCCCAGCAGTGGGATTGCTAGGTCATAAGGCAGTTCTATTTCCAGTTTTTTAAGGAATCTCCACACTGTTCTCCATAGTGGCTGTACTAGTTTGCATTCCCACCAACAGTGTAGGAGGGTTCCCTTTTCTCCACACCCTCTCCAGCATTTATTGCTTGCAGACTTTTGGATCGCAGCCATTCTGACTGGTGTGAAGTGGTACCTCATTGTGGTTTTGATTTGCATTTTTCTGATAATGAGTGATGTTGAGCGTCTTTTCATGTGTTTGTTAGCCATCCGTATGTCTTCTTTGGAGAAATGTCTATTTAGTTCTTTGGCCCATTTTTTGATTGGATCATTTATTTTTCTGGAATTGAGCTATAGGAGTTGCTTGTATATTTTTGAGATTAGTTGTTTGTCTGTTGCTTCATTTGCTATTATTTTCTCCCATTCCCAAGGCTGTCTTTTCAACAAGGCTTATTGTTTCCTTTGTTGTGCAGAAGATTTTAAGTTTAATTAGGTCCCATTTGTTTATTTTTGCTTTTATTTCCAGTACTCTCAGAGGTGGGTCATAGAGGATCCTGCTGTGATTTATATCGGAGAGTGTTTTGCCTATGTTCTCCTCTAGGAGTTTTATAGTTTCTGCTCTTACGTTTAGATCTTTAATCCATTTTGAGTTTATTTTGTGTATGGTGTTAGAAAGTGTTCTAGTTTCATTCTTTTCCAAGTGGTTGACCAGTTTTCCCAGCACTACTTGTTAAAGAGATTGTCTTTAATACATTGTATATTCTTGCCTCCTTTGTCGAAGATAAGGTGTCCATTGGTGTGTGGATTTATCTCTGGGCTTTCTATTTGGTTCCAATGGAATTATTAAAAATAGAGTTCTCAGGTTCCTGAAGCTGAAAGCCACAGGGATAGTCTAGAGCTTATCTTTCATTTTGTCAAGCTAATCTAGGTTCTGTACATGGATCTCATTTTCTTGCTTAAGTTATAGCTCCTTTTGCTTTCATAAAAGGGTGATGTATCTCCATGGATGCAGGGACCATACTGAATTTTACTCATTGTTAGATTCCATGTGTTTGGCTCCACCGAGTTCTTGGTAGGCATTCAACTATATGCTGAATCATGAAAAAACAGAGTGAATAAGTTCACCCAATGCCTAAAAATATTTCCCGCCTTTGCAATTTAACATTTTAGGGGCTTCCCTGGTGGTCCATGATTCCACTGCAGGGGGTAGAGCTTCAATCCCTGGTCCAAGAACTAGGATCCACCATGCTGCATGGTGTGGCCCTGGAAATTTAACATCTTAAATCTAAATAGTTGAGGTAGTTTTCATTAAACATCTATTAATAAAATAATGTGACAGTTCAGTTCAGTTGCTCAGTCGTATCCGACTCTTTGTGACCCCATGAATCGCACCACGCCAGGCCTCCCTGTCCATTACCAACCTCCAGAGTTCACTCAAACTCATGTCCATTGAGTCGGTGATGCCATCCAGCCATCTCATCCTCTGTCGTCCCCTTTTCCTCCTGCCCCCAATCCCTCCCAGCGTCAGGGTCTTTTCCAATGAGTCAACTCTTCTCATGAGGTGGCCAAAGTATTGGAGTTTTAGCTTTAGCCTCAGTCCTTCCAATGAACACCCAGGACTGATCGCCTTTAGAATGGACTGGTTGGATCTCCTTGCAGTCTAAGGGACTCTCAAGAGTCTTCTCCAACACCTCAGTTCAAAAGCATCAATTCTTTGGTGCTCAGCTTCATTCACAGTCCAACTTTCACATCCATGCATGACCACTGGAAAAAACATAGCCTTGACTAGACGGACCTTGGTTGACAAAGTAATGTCTTTGCTTTTTAATATACTATCTAGGTTGGTCATTACTTTCCTTCCAAGGAGTAAGTGTGTTTTAATTTAATGGCTGCAATCACCATCTGCAGTGATTTTGGAGCCCCAAAAAAATAAAGTCTGACACTGTTTCCATTGTTTCCCCATCTATTTGCCATGAAGTGATGGGACCAGATGCTATGATCTTCGTTTTCTGAATGTTGAGCTTTAAGCCAACTTTTTCACTCTCCTCTTTCACTTTCATCAAGAGACTTTTAATGTGACAGAGGTGAGTATTAATATGAAAATTGGATTTAAAAGGGCAGAAAGTTTTGACAAAAATTTTTAAAAATGATTTTTGTGTTGTCCATTATATGTCCTAATAGAATTAAAGTGCAATCCTTACTTACTCTTTGATGAATAACATTTTAACATACTTCTTTTCATTATCATCTGTGTACATTATTGATTATCTGCACAAATTGTTTTTCCACAGCCATCAATTCACTATTTAATTTTGTAAAGCACTGTTATGGACTGAATGTTAGTGTCCTCCTTGCAAAATTCCTAAGTTAAAATTTAATTCTTAATATGATATTTGGAGGTGGGGCCTTTGGAGGTAATTAGATCATGAGGCTACAGTCCTCATGAAAAGGACTAGTGCCCTTATAAGAAAAGGCCAGAGAGCCTCTTTCTAGGATATGAGGATACAACAAGAATGTAGCCACCTACAATTCAGAAGAGGGCTCTCAACAGAATCCTTGATCTGACTCTGTCTCAAGAAGTAAGAGAAATAAATTTCTGTGGTTTATAAGCCATAGAGTCTATGATACTTTGTTGTAGCAACTCAAATTGCCTAAGAGACAAATACAAAGGCCAATAATTACCAAACTCGGTAATATGCCTCTGAGTATCCATGAAGATTTTTCAAGAACTATGTAGGCAGTAGATGAAAATCCATTTTCATATTCTCAACTTTTTGCAAAAATTGATCTGCCTGAGAATAGGTCTGGGGTCAAGGCATCAATTTAGTTTATTTTTTCCATTTCCTTCTAACAATCAAGCTTCCCTCATATTACAAAAGAAAGGGTTATGTTTCACCCAATCCAAATTTTAGGGGAAAGTATCTGAAAACTTCCTCAACCGAATCAACATAAACTTTTGATAAGACATTGGTAAGGCTTATCTTACCCTTTCTACTATGTTTTTGTCTTCCAGACAAACTAGGGCATTAGAAATAGGGCATTCTGCCCATGTTGGAATATTCTGAAATCAGATATATATAGAGAGAGTTGGGTTAAAGAAGAAGTGACAATCATCTCTAAAGATCTATTTTCTCCTATACCCCTAATTCCTGTCAACAAAATTGTGGATGATGAGGAAGATCCTGTGAAGAAAGCAACAAAAGTGTGTCAGTAATAAATACTGAAGGGTATTGTAGGCTATTTCTCATAGAAACTCATAGAAAGGCTGTAACTAATTATGTCCAATGTCTATTTCAGAATCAAAAAGTTAAGATTTGCAAACATGCATGGTCCCTTCCCTCTCCCTATCTGATTTCCTTTTAGAATAACTGAGTCCACACACCAGTAGTTAGGGCAGAGCAAAATAACATGAAGAGGGGAAACAGGACCACACGCCCAGCACTGAGTGTCTGTCTGAGCATCATTCAGAGGGTGTCTGCATGGTGGCCAGGGCTTCCCAGGTGGTGCTGTGATAAAGAATCTGCCTGCCAAGCAGGGAGACACAGGTTTAATCCCTGGGTGGGGAAGATCTCCTGGAGAAGGAAATGGCAATCCACTCCTGCATTCTTGCCTGGAAATATCCCATGGACAGAGGAGCCTGGTTGGCTACAGTCTATGGGGTTGCAAAGAGTTGGACAAGACTTACGACTGAGCATGCATGCACGCTGCATGGTGGCCACATGTAGAATGTCGGACCTGAGAGGTGTGAGGCGCTTATAGTGATAGGGCAGTCGTGATGGAAAACTGTCCATAGGCAGGATTGATCAGATAAGTAAATATTTTATGGATGATGGAATCCATGTTTCTCACTGTTAGAGGAGAGTTATATATGCATATATATTCATATATATTATACATACTGGTTTCCCTTGTAGCTCAGTCACAAAGAATATGCCTGCAATGCAGGACACCCGGGTTTGATTCCTGGATCAGGCAGATCCCTTGCAGAAGGAAATGGCAACCTACTCCAGTACTCTTGCCTAGAGAATCCCATGGACAGAGGAGCCTGGCAGGCTACAGTCCATAGTGTTGCAACAGTCGGACACAACTTAGTGACTAAACCACCACCATTATACATATTAAAATGTACATTTCTAACTAAATTGTACTTTCAAGGTTTACCTATCAATTTCTATAAAATACTAAGTTTTTTAATCAATAATAAGCCAATAATAATTGTAATGATAACTTAATCCAGATGAAGGAAGAATAGCACTTAGGTCCTCTGGTCACAGAGAATATAAAAAAATTAATTTCAATTTATATACCTAATTTTATAGCAGAAATATATAAAATATGATCAATAAAAGACCATCAAGCATAAAAATATGTTCGTATAAAATTCTGTAGGAGAAATGGAATGGAAATATGAGTTCAAGGAGAAAATGGGACAATGTAAAATTTCTGGTTGTTAAAGAAGAGCTTATTCATGGATTTTTAAAATGAGGATGGTGGGCATAAAGTCACTATAGCATTTAAATTATATTGATTAGAACGTTTGAAAGGATGGCAATATGATTTCTATATCAAATGTCAATAATTAAAATATGCTGAAAGTCATGTCTTTTGATACTTTACCGTATGATGAAAATGTTTCACTGTTAATTTAATATTTGGGAAAAAGGTAAAATAGTTTTTTTAAAATATCAGAGGCATGCAAGCAATACCTAAATGTAAATATTTCATATGTCTTTTCTAACTAGATAAACAGAAATTCACAAAAATTAATTAAGGGTCACAAGTTCACAATAGTAAATGATGAAAGCAGGAAAAGTCTCTTTGACTCTGATCTTCTAAACTTACCACTGCACCTTCAATTTCCCAGATTTTCCTCACTTCACTTCACTTCCTGGCCTGTTTGTCTTTCCAACTGTTGGCCTGGCTGACCCACAGGAACCCCAAGATACCCCCAATGCTGGAGTGCAGACTTGTAAAAGCAAGAGCCACACAGAGGCCCCTACTTCCCATACACTTCTTGTGAGTCCATGTGGGCAGATGCATCCATGACTTCTCTGTAAGCTCCACCACATCCACCTGCCACAGTGCTTCAGGAGGCCTGGTTGTTGCTTTTCTCAGTGGTCCTCTGAGTTTCCCTTCTGTGCCTTCACTTCCCTAGCTCCTCCCATAATCATGTAAAGTTTAATCAGATTAATAAATTTCCTACTCTCACAGTATGCATGAGGCTCTGCTTCTTGACCAACACAATTATTTTTACCTAGAATAATTCCAGAGTAACAGGATCTTAGTATTAGCAATCTAGAATGGGTTCTTTGATCTGGCTGGATTTAAAGACCATCATGATCTTGTTTCAGAGAAGGAGATGGCACCCCACTCCAGTACTCTTACTGGGAAAATCCCATGGATGGAGGAGCCTGGTGGGCTGCAGTCCATGGGGTCATGAAGAGTCAGACATGACTGAACGATTTCACTTTCACTTTCTACTTTCATGAATTGGAGAAGGAAATGGCAACCCACTCCAGTGTTATTGCCTGGAGAATCCCAAGGATGGGGGAACCTGGTGGGCTGCCGTCTATGGGGTCGCACAGAGTCGGACACGACTGAACCGACTTAGCAGCAGCAGGATCCTGTTTCCAGTTACAGTGGTAGTCCGTGGCATGCAGCGGGAAAACACTACCTATATTTAAAAAAATTTTTTCAGTTAATTTATTTTTGGCTGTGCTGAGTCTTTGTTGTGGTGTGTGAGCTTTCTCTAGTTGCAGCAAGTGGGGGCTACTCTCTAGGTGACGTGTGCAGACGTCTCATTGGGATGGCTTCTCTTGCTGCAGAGCATGGGCTCTGGGATACACAGGCTTCAGTAGTTGTGGCACATAGGCTTAGTTGTGGGATCTTATTAATATTAATAGTTCCTGGATTATGGACTGAACCCATGTTCCTTGAATTGGCAGGCAGATTTTTAACCACTGGACCACCAGGGAAGTCCTTAAAGAACACTACTTAAAAGTATCACCTCTAGCCACCTGGAAAGACCTTGCATATCCAAGTGGTTCCTGCCATAGGACAATTTAGTGGAAATAAATGTGAACCTACCATGGATTGATTTGGTTGTTTCTAAATGTGCTGGGCAACATGGAACAGGGGGAAATGGGATTAGGGCTTTAAATTCGTAAATCAAGGTCTTGGTAAGGAATTGAAAACTTCTATAATGGCTCTTAAGGTGAGTTTTTTAAATCCTCTGAAATCAAAGAATTGATTTCTAAAAACTAAAATTGTAGTCAAATAATTGAAATTTCTAAAAACTAAACCCCAAATTCAATCCTGTGGATGGCTGAATTGCAAGGCAAATTTAATTCTAAATTCTCAAGGTCTTTAAAATTAATTAGAAATTAATTAGAAAAGAGTGAGTTTCTGAAATTTGGGAGGAGGGCACATACACAAATTCCAAGAAAGCTGAGGATTTTGAAGACCCAAATTCTACCATTTTCTTTGACAATCAAAATGAGATTTCTACCATTTTCTGAGATTAGTCACCTTTTATCTGAAGAAACTGTAAAAGATCTCTTATTTTCAGGGCATTACTATCATCCTTAAGCCCTACTCCCATCACCTCTCATTGGTTCTGATTCTACTGCTGCTGCTGCTGCTGCTAAGTCGCTTCAGTTGTGTCCAACTCTGTGCGACCCCATAAACAGCAGCCCACCAGGCTCCCCCATCCCTGGGATTCTCTAGGCAAGAATACTGGAGTGGGTTGCCATTTCCTTCTCCAATGCATGAAAGTGAAAAGTCAAAGTGAAGTCGTTCAGTTGTGTCCGATTCTTAGCAACCCCATGGACTGCAGCCTACCAGACTCCTCCGTCCGTGGGATTTTCCAATCTGAGATGACTCCAGAGTTTCAGCTACAAAGTATGACCCATGAGGATGTCCTACTAAGGGGTAGGAGGGAGAATAAAATTATTTTTTATTATAAGGAATTTGCTCTACTTGTGAAACAGTACGGTGTTATTTGTAAGTGGTCTTGAATTAGTTGTAAACGTGTATTGCAAGTTCTAGGAAAGCCACTAAACAGAGTAAAAGGAAGAACTATAATTGATAGGCTGAGAAAGAGAAAATGGAAATTCATATGAAATATTCAATGAAAACCTCAAAAGGCAGAAAAAGAGTAGAAAACAAAATAGCAACAAGGGCAACAAAGAGAAAACAGTACCCACACTAATCCTAATCCAAAGAAAGCTATAATAATTTCTGACAAACTGGATTTTGGGACAAGGAAAGTTATCAGGGATAAAGAGTGACATCACATAATGATTAAGTGGCCAATTCTCCAAGAAGGCATAACAATCTTTAAAATGTATGTACCTAGCAACAGAACATCAAAATACATAAGGCAAAATCTGATGGCGCTGCAAGAAGAAACAGATAAATCCACTACTATATGTGGCTTTCCTGGTGGCCCAGATGGTAAAGAATGCAATCTGGGAGACCTGGGTTCGATTCCTGGGTCAGGAAGATCCCCTGGAGAAGGTAATGGCTACCCACTTCAGTATTCTTGCTGGAAGAATGCTATGGACAGAAGAACCTTGTGGGCTACAGTCCATAGGACTGCAAAGATTTGGACACGACTGAAGTGACTTAGCATGCAGGCATGCACTTTTATAGATAAAGGTTTCAACATCCCTCCATCAGAAATAGGTAGATAAAGCAGACAGAAAGAACATAGTTGAACTCAAAAACACTGTCAATCAACTGGGTATCATGGACAGCCATAGACTACTTCATCCAACAACAGCAGAATATACATTCTTCCCAAGCTCACATGGAACATTTGCCAAGATAGACCACATTCTGGACCATAAAGTTCACCTTAAGTGAAAGTGAAAGTGAAGTCGCTCAGTTGTGTCTGACTTTTTGCGATCCCATGGGCTGTTGCCTACCAGGCTTCTCTGTCCATGGGATTTTCCAGGCAAGAATACTGGAGTGGGTTACCATTTCCTTCTCCAGGGGATCTTCCTGACCCAGGGATCAAACCCGGGTCTCCCGCACTGGAGGCTGACGCTTTAACCTCTGAGCCACCACCTTAACACATTTATAAAGATAGAAATATTACAATGTCAGCTCTCAGATCATGATGAAATTAAACTAGAAATAAAAAGCAGAAAGACAGCTGGAAAATTCCCAAACACATGGAGATTAAACAATATACTTCTAAATAACATTTGGGCCAAAGAAAAAGATCGCAAGAAAAATTTTAATATATTTTGAAGTAAATGAAAATGAAAATACAGCTATCAAAATTTTGAGATGCAAAAAGCAATGTTTAGTGGGAAATTTATAGCATTGAATGCATATATTAGGAAAGAGGAAAGTTTAAAATCAGTCATCTAAGGAAACTAGAAAAAGAAGAGCAAATTAATCCAAAATAAGGAGAAGAAAATAAATAATAAGAATTAGAGTAGGAATCAATGAAAGTGTCAGCAGAGACAATCAATGAAATTAAAAGCTGTTTTTTTAAAGAAATCAACAAAATCTACAAGCCTCTAGCCAGGTTAACTAATTTAAAAAGAGACAGTATGCAACTCACTAACATCAAAAGTGAAAGAGGGGCCATCACTACAGACCTCACGGGCATTAAAAAGATGATTAAAGAACATTGCTGCTGCTGGTGCTACTAGGTCGCTTCAGTTGTGTCTGACTCTGTGTGACCCCATAGACAGCAGCCCATCAGGCTCCCCCATCCCTGGGATTCTCCAGGCAAGAACACTGGAGTGGTTGCCATTTCCTTCCCCAATGCATGAAAGTGAAAAGTGAAAGGGAATTCGCTCAGTTGTGTCCGACTCTTAGCGACCCCATAGACTGCAGCCCACCAGGCTCCTCTGTCCATGGGACTTTCCAAGCAAGAGTACTGGAGTGGGTTCCCATTGCCTTCTCTGTAATGAATATTATGCCTCATCAAAAACATAGAGAAGGTAGGAGTGGTAATTCCTACTGTATCCCCATTTCACTTGCCTATGTTGACTATGCAGGACACGGGTAAATCCTCAAGAATGACAATAGTGTACTGTGAGCTTAATAAGACGATGACTTGAATTAGAGCTGCTGTGCCACGTGGGCTTCCCTGATAGTTCAGTTGGTAAAGAACCAGCCTGCAATGCAGGAGACCCCAGTTTGATTCCTGGGTCGGGAAGATCCCCGTTGCAGCACATCAATACATCCCTGGACACAGCAGCTATTAATCACAGAAATGCAGTTTGCTTTCACCTAGAAGGGTCAGCAATAAACAGTCACTGTCCCATCTGTTATATCAAGTCTTTCAGTTCAGTTCAGTTGAGTTCAGTTCATTTGCTCAGTCATGTCTGACTCTTTGCAACCCCATGAATTGCAGCACGCCAGGCCTCCTTATCCATCACCAACTCCCAGAGTTCACCCAAACTTACGTCCATCGAGTCTGTGATGCCATCCAGCCATCTCATCCTCTGTCATTCCCTTCTCCTCCTGCCCCTAATCCCTCCCAGCATCAGAGTCTTTTCCAATGAGTCAGCTCTTCCCATGAGGTGGCCAAAGTATTGGAGTTTCAGCTTTAGCTTCAGTCCTTCCAAAGAACACCCAGGGCTGATCTCCTTCAGAATGGACTGGTTGGATCTCCTTGCAGTCCAAGGGACTCTCAGGAGTCTTCTCCAACACTAAAGTTCAAAAGCATCAATTCTTCAGCGCTCAGCTTCATTCACAGTCCAACTCTCACATCCATACATGACCACTGGAAAAACCATAGCCTTGACTAGATGGATCTTTGTTGGCAAAGTAATGTCTCTGCTTTTGAATATGCTATCTAGGTTGGTCATAACTTTTCTTCCAAGGAGTAAGCGTCTTTTAATTTTCATGGCTGCAATCACCATCTGCAGTGATTTTGGAGCCCCCCAAAATAAAGTCTGACACTGTTTCCATTGTTTCCCCATCTATTTGCCATGAAGTGATGGGACCAGATGCCATGATCTTCGTTTTGTGAATGTTGAGCTTTAAGCCAACTTTTTCACTCTCCCCTTTCACTTTCATCAAGAGGCTTTTTAGTTCCTCTTCACTTTCTGCCATAAGGGTGGTGTCATCTGCATATCTGAGGTTACTGATATTTCTCCCGGCAATCTTGATTCCAGCTTGTGCTTCTTCCAGTTCAGCATTTCTCATGAGGTACTCTGCATATAAGTTAAATAAGCAGGGTGACAATATAAAACCTTGATGTACTCCTTTTCCTATTTGGAACCAGTCTGTTGTTCCATGTCCAGTTCTAACTATTGCTTCCTGACCTGCATATAGGTTTCTCAAGAGGCAGGTCAGGTGGTCTGGTATTCCCATCTCTTTCAGAATTTTCCAGTTTATTGTGATCCACATGGTCAAAGGCTTTGGCATAGTCAATAAAGCAGAAATAGATGTTTTTTCTGGAACTCTCTTGCTTTTTCCATGATCCAGCAGATGTTGGCAATTTGATCTCTGGTTCCTCTGCCTTTTCTAAAATCAGCTTGAACATCTGGAAGTTCATGGTTCATGTATTGCTGAAGCCTGGCTTAGAGATTTTTGAGCATTACTTTTCTAGCATGTGAGATGAGTGCAATTGTATGGTAGTTTGAGCATTCTTTGGCATTGCCTTTCTTTGGGATTGGAATGAAAACTGACCTTTTCCAGTCCTGTGGCCACTGCTGAGTTTTCCAAATTTGCTGGCATATTGAGTGCAGCACTTTCACAACATCGTCTTTCAGGATTTGAAATAGCTCAGCTGGAATTCCATCACCTCCACTAGCTTTGTTCATAGCGATGCTTTCTAAGGCCCACTTAACTTCACATTCCAGGATGTCTGACTCTAGGTGAGTGATCACATCATCATGATTATCTTGGTCATGAAGATCTTTTTTGTACAGTTCTTCTGTGTATTCTTGCCAGCTCTTCTTAATATCTTCTGCTTCTGTTAGGTCCATACCATTTCTGTCCTTTATTGTGCCCATCTTTGCATTAAATGTTTCCTTGGTATCTCTAATTTTCTTGAAGAGATCTCTAGTCTTTCCCATTCTGTTGTTTTCCTCTATTTCTTCTTTCAAGTCTTTAGCCCTTGTCATAATCACAATTCTATTAGGAGAGACCTTTATTGGTTCTTCATTCACATTCACATATTCTTCATTCATTCCTGATCCACTACACTGATTGTTATCATGTTGATTTGACATTATGAAGAGGAAATTAGACTTTTCTAGAGATCCCATTAGACACATGTATGCCATCTTGATGGACTTTTTAAGGGGATGGTGATCAAGGGTCAAGAAAAGCAGGTTGCTGCCTCTGATTCCTCCTACCTCAAGGAAGAAGCAAAACAGTTACTGAACATTTTGGATTTTTAAGGAAAACAAGTGTCTCATTAGGGTTTGATACGCCAATATGTTTACTGAGTAACCCAGAAGCCTGCCAGTATTGATAGAATTCAGAGCAAGACAAAGTCCTGAACAGGTTCAGACTGTTAAGTAAGTGACTCTGCTGCTGGGTTCATTCCATCCAACAGGTCCAACAGTGTCTGAAGTGTCTATGGACAACAGAGATGCCCTCTGGAGCCAATGGCAGGTCTCTGAAGGTGAGTCACAGAAAAACCTATAAGATTTCAGAGCAAAGCCATAATTCTCTGCCTATAACAATTCTTTTGAAAAACTTTTGTCTTGCCTCTGGGTCTCATGGAAACAAAACATTTGACTATGGCCAGAAAATTACAATGCAACTTGAGCTGCCCATGGAGAATTGGGTCTGACTCATCGAGCCATGAAGTTGGATGTAGAGAGCAGTACTCCATCATCAAGAGTAACATGTATATATCAGGCTCAAGAAAATCGTAAAAGCACAATTAATTTCTAGAACCAATTCTCAGATTTCTGCTACATTACCTCCTTTCACAACCTACCACAATTTTGTGCAGTCTGATGACTTAAAAAGAAAAAAAAAAAAACCTCAGCCTGCTGTATAAAGAGTATTGCATGATATGGTGACACCACCCAAAAATAAATGGCTGCAACAGTACAGCCCATTTCACAACTGAAAAATGGTTTGAAAGTAAACCCTCTAAATGGACAGAACTTCAGGCAATGCACCTGGCGGTTTGTTCTTCCAGAAACAAAAGATGACCAGAAATACAGATCTTCACTGAGTGATGGGTATGAGAGTTCAGTTGTACAATCAGTTATTCAGAAGAAAAACGATTGGAAGACTGTTGACAAGAGGGCTAGGGCAGAGGTATGTAGATAAGCCTTGCCACATGGTTATTAACTGTAAAAGCATTTTTTTTGTTTCATATTAATAACCTCAGATATGCAGATGACACCACCCTTATGGCAGAAAGTGAAGAGGAACTAAAAAGCCTCTTGATGAAAGTGAAAGAGGAAAGTGAAAAAGCTGGCTTAAAGCTCAACATTATGGCATCTGGTCCCATCACTCCATTGCAGATAGATAGGGAAACAATGGAAACAGTGTCAGACTTTATTTTTTTGGGCTCCAAAATCACTGCAGATGGTGATTGCAGCCATGAAATTAAAAGACACGTACTCCTTGGAAGAAAAGTTATGACCAACCTAGACAGCATATTCAAAAGCAGAGACATTACTTTGCCAACAAAGATCCATCTAGTCAAGGCTATGGTTTTTCCAGTGGTCATGTATGGACGTGAGAGTTGGACTGTGAATGAAGCTGAGCGCCAAAGAATTGATGCTTTTGAACTGTGGTGTTGGAAAGGACTCCTGAGAGTCCCTTGGACTGCAAGGAGATCCAACCAGTCCATTCTGAAGGAGATCAGCCCTGGGTGTTCTTTGGAAGGAATGATGCTAAAGCTGAAACTCCAATACTTTGGCCCCCTGATGCGAAGAGCTGACTCATTGGAAAAGACTCTGATGCTGGGAGGGATTGGAGGCAGGAGGAGAAGGGGACGACAGAGGATGAGATGGCTGGATGGCATCACGGACTCGATGGACGTGAGTTTGAGTGAACTGTGGGAGCTGGTGATGGACAGGGAGGCCTGGCGTGCTGCGATTCATGGGGTCGCAAAGAGTCGGACAAGACTGAGCGACTGAACTGAACTAACTGAATGCTTCCCAAAGACCAACTTCAGCATATCTCAATAAACAGCCTCTTTTCTCAGCTATTCCTATTGTCAATCCATGAGTTCACGGACAAGATGGTCATGGTGCAGGAATGGAGATTATATGCCTGCAAGTTATTCATCTTCTTGTACCTGTTTTCTCATATTGAAAATAGAGATTATAAAAGTACTAACCCAGTGGGGTTATTGTGAGGGCAGATGAAAATACACACGACAGAACATAGAACAGTAAGCAACACATAAAAAGTGATTAATAGATATTGAGTGATTTTCTATCTATCTGTCAAATATGTATAAAGCACTGACTATACTGAAGGCCCTGTGTAAGGATGTTGTGAACTAGACAGTCAAAATCCCTGTTTTCTGAAGCCGACATTCTTGTGGAGAAGGTTTTCAACCGTTCATTACCATAACTGTTATTTAATGCTAATGTCATAAATGCTAGCAAAATGAAATTCAATACTCTAAGGAGGCAAAGAACAGGTTGAGATGTTTTCTTTCTAAAACAGATAGCTTAACTAAGCCTTAAGAGAGACTGTTGTTAATCATTCCTGTTATTTTGACAAGCAACTCTTGTCGTGTCTACAAACCATCTATTCTAGATGATTTCTTTAGAAAAATAAAACACACAAAATTACCCAGCCTCTATCCTTAAGGGCCCCTACTGTCTGTTCTTTTTATTTCTCAGAAACAACCAACCAAACCTACCCTTTGCTCCCTCTAAGCTAGTTCTGTAATCATGATGTTTTCCTCAAATTAAAGCTTTGATATTGTGTAAATATTGACCCAAGATCTAGAAATATCTCTTAGAAAAGAAGAAAAATCCTATGGTAGGTTGATATGCATTATACATAGTACATATTTATATTTTCTAGAAATAATCTAGAAATGCATTAAATATAGTGAGGCAACCCTACACAGTAGAAAACGTGCATAAAATTCAGATTTTATTGAAAATCCATTTGCTTGCAGAATCTAGCTCCTGCAGTTGGTCAACCTCATAGGAATATTGTGTAGATAAAATGTAGATGAAAATATTTAGATTGGTGATCAGCCCATTGTGGGTACTCAATAAATATTCATTCTATTTCATTTGTGAAGATTAGTTTTCCAATGTTCATTCATTTAACAAGTATTTATTGAGACTCTACTAAGTGGCACATACTCTGCCAAGCATGGTGTGTACACTGGTGAGACAATCAAGGTTCTTGATGGCAGGGAAGTTATCAGGTATGTGTGTCAAGTGAAGATAATAAGATTCAGCCAGCTAGATTGTCCAGTGGTCACATGAGATGATGTTTGACAAACCAGCAAAGAACTATGCTAGTTCATTTTCGGACTTCTAATGACCAAATAATTATGTTCTGATTCCTGATGCAGAAATGCAGAGAAAAGTAGGTGGGTAGAATTCTAACCTATTCCTTAATTTCTGTGTGAGCATAGAAAGTTCCTTAAAGCATTGTATTACACTTTTCTTGGCTTGGGGCTTGTATACATGCTAGAGGGCTAAGCGGCTTACTGAGAAATGGCAGATAAGAAATCTAGGTAAGGGATAGATTTTCAGGCTGTTCAAAGAACTGATACAGAAGAAGCGAAAACCCAGGAGACATGAGAAAAGAGTATGGGATTTTGAGATTCTAGAATACCAAAGGCAGAATGAGGAAATTCTGAAAAGCTAAACTGGCCCTTGGACCTTTGAGATTAAGAATTGTTAAAAGTGGTGGGAAGTAACAGGTAGAGAAAAGACATAATATGTCTGTAAGTGGGACTCTCTGAGACACCTACCAATGCAGAAGGGGCTCATGTGATTATTTGTCCACCAAGTATTCAGTGGATATCTGAATATTCACTGGAAGGATTGATGCTGAAACTCCAACACTTTGGCCACTTGATGTGAAGAGACGACTCGTTGGTAAAGACCCAGATGCTGGGAAAGATTGAAGGCAAAAGAGGAAGGGAGCAGCAGAGAATGAGACGGTTAGAGAGCATCACTGACTCAATGGACATGAATTTGGGCATACTCTGGGAGATAGTAAAGGACAGAGGAGCCTGGGGTGCTGCAGTCCATGGGGTCACAAAGAGTCAGACATAACTCAGTGACTGAACAACAAGGCGCTCTGATTGACCAATCACTGTCATCACAGTAACTTCAAGGATGGGAGAGAAGGAACATTATTATTCTCTAATTTCCTTAAGTGAAGTGAAGTCACTCAGTCATGTCCGACTCTTTGCGACACCATGGATTGTAGCCTACTATGCTCCTCCATCCATGGGGTATTCCAGGCAAGAATACTGGAGTGGGTTGCCATTTCCTTCTCCACTAATTTCCTTAACATTTACTTATATTTTTGAAAGACAGCATAGTTAATTTTGCTTTAAAATTTTTTTAATTGATATTTTGATGATGATAATTGTATTTTGAAAATATTATATGCTCATTGTTCAGAAGAAATTTTTTTATTGCTTCTTGACATGAGAGTGGTTGGCACAAATAAATGGTGTGAACTGAACTGCTCGGCTTCACAAAAGCAGGAAGTGTTTGATATTTGAAGAGGAAAATTCTGGAGGGAGAGAAGAACCAGAGAGGCTGGCCTCCATCAGGGGGAAGAGGAACGTATATAAGGTTGGACATTTTGGGTGTCCACTGGGGGTCCTCGAAGGTATCCCCTCTAGATAAGGGGCTTACTGCAGTCTACAGGCTTTAGTCTAAAGGTTTTTTCTTTAACATTAGAAGCATTTAACAAACATGATTGCTATATCATCACAGAAGCTGAGAGGCTAGTGTTATTCTGGTTCTGCTAGTAAGAAATAGAGCAACTCCAAAAGGAATGAATACAGGAACCATCACCACCTATTGCCACCTGCCCTGTTATATCTCTGTGGCACTGGAGCAGACACTGCATATGTACTGGTCACTGAATATATGGTGGACACTGTGTATTCAGTGGTCACTGTGTATGTACTGGACACTGTATTAGTGAATAATGCATATCTGCTCACTGGGTTGTGTCACTCAGATTCTGTCAGGGTGGGAGGACCTGTGCTCCCAGCTTCTGGGAGTGTCACCAGTTGCTTTAGGAACTGCCTTCAGATAAAGAGAGCTCCTTTCCAAGGTTTTCCCCCACCGCCCCCCCACCAGCCTTCCGTCACCCTGAGGGCAGTTCATAGCCAATGGCATGTTGCTACTGAGCTCTGAAAGCCTGGATCTTCACCCTAATCTTGGGACAATTCTAGGGGCAGTGTGGGCTCTAGATATCCTTGTGGGCTGAGTCTTTGATTTTAAAAAAATTTTTAATTGGGGACTAAATTGCTTTACAATGTGTTGGTTTCTGCTGTAAAACAACATGAATGAACCATAAGAATATATTAATATATATCCCCTCCCTCATGAGCCTCCCACCCCACCCCCAACCCCGAGTCTTTGGTTGAGGTTGCATCCCGAGCCAACTTCTCCCTCTGTCTGTCTGTTTCAACCCCCTGGCACTTATCCTCAGACTCTGTCCTAGTAAAGTCCTATGCTGGTCGATCTCTCTCTGTCTTCCTGGACCTCTTCTGTAACAGGGAGAAACAGCAGAACCTGGTGGTGGTGGAGAGGTGGTGTAGATAGACTTTATTTCAGACTAGGACTTTTGTGGCTTCTCTAAGAACCAGCCTGGCCCAAACCACCCAGAAAAGAGTTTTTGGGTGTCTATAACTTCCCCTTAGTGAACAGAGATAGTTGGGGGGCATGGGGGGAAATCTAGGCTCAGAGGCTAATCAGAAAATGAAATGTTGGAAAAGCCAGTGAATCAGAAACAGAGATGGAGTCTCAAATCTTGGCATGGGAAGTAGGGTCAGATCATGAGAATGAACTAAGGTTTAGCACGGGATTGTGAATTTATAAGCCAGAGTATTCAAAACTCAAGTGTGAATAAGGAATGCCAAGACTATTAAACAAGAAATGACAAAACTCTTGAATCTTTTCCTTCCTCTTGGAGATAATCAGAGCCATCTGTTCCACCATTTTCAAAGCTGCTTCAAAATAATTACATCCAGGCCTTACCTAAAATTGTACTTTATTAAGAAAAAGATTTACATTTAACAATGGTCTCTACTATTGGGTCACTCTTCAGTCAACAGCAATTTTTTTTTTTTCAATAAGCATTCTTGCTTGCCATGTCTGTATGTGTAAAGTGAGTGCTAGGTTGACATTATAAACTGGCTTCTTAGGAGAAAGAGAAACTAAAGGAAAAATAAGTGCAATTTTTTTAATTTTAAAGAAAGAATAAGAGGAAGCATTTGTGATTTAAGATATTTTTGGTCAGGTCCAGGGCCAACAGCTGAGGTGCCTTGCTATTTACTATGTGGTAACTAAACAATACTAACAGCAGTCTCAGGATATATATATATATATATATATGTATATGTGTGTGTGTATATATATATATATATACACATACTGTCTCAGATGTAATCAGAATAGCCACCTTAAGCAAACAAGAAATGGTACATTTTACATTTTAATTGGGCAGAAGTAATTATCAACAAGCTAACACCTTAGCTGGGCTGAACTTGTCTGATAAGCTCATTTCTACTTATACCCTCTGCCAATGGAGCAGAAGGTGCTCAAATATGAAAAAAAAAGGAGAAGCACCAGGCATTTTGACTGTCATTTATTTACTGCTCACAATTTCATTCTCATAAATCTACAAGGAAAGCAGTCTTCTGCCATTTTTCAGATGGAAAAACCAAAACTAGCCTCCAAGCTAATGAGAGAGCTCTAAGGTAGGCCCAAGGTATAAAGCAGAGAACCAATTGTCCTTGTGGGGTGCTATGGTTATGGACAGCTCAGGGTAAAAACAGTATCCCTAAAAATGGAGGCCAGAAGGATTGGGTGGGAAAGGTTCGTAAAAGAAAGCTCTAAAGAAGACAGGATGGTACTCTGGAAGGAGAGATGACTCTATAGTACAAGCTGAATAATCATGGGTAACCTGAAACTCTTTTGAGTCTTGGTTTTCTTTTTGTGTGCATGCTAAGTCGCTTCAGTTGTGTCTGACTCTTTGGGACCCTATCAACCGTAACCCACCAGGCTCCTCTATCCATTGGATTCTACAGGCAAGAATACTGGAGTGGGTTGCCATGCCCTCCTCCAGTGGACCTTCCTGACCCAGGGATTGAACCATGTCTCATGTCTCCTGCACTGGCAGGTGGGTTTTTTAACTGCTAGCACCACCTGGGAAGCCTAGTTTTCTTTTGCCTCTAACAAACAGTAATGTATACATCAGACGCTGGTTTTGAAGACCAGGAAAAACATGTGAGTAAAACACGAAGCAGTACCTGGCACACGCCAGGTCCTCATTTTCTTCCCTTCCTCTGCTTCACTCTCTGGCCCAGAAGCAGTCTTAATTCTAACAGGGGGCTAGGAAGTCAAGGTTAGTTAAGACAAAACTCATGAGGAAGGGGAGAATGGTAACTACAGTCATTCTTTTTTAAAGATATGACTCAAACTCAATCTACGTTTTATGTCAAAAGTTAACAGGAACTTGCAGGCTTGAGTACTCAAACCTGCTTCTAAAAGACTGCCAATTTTTTAAAAAAAGAGAATATGTGGAATTCTTCTTTGTCAGTTCCCACAGTGGGACTTTCAAATGTTTCCCAATAACTGGAGCCCACAAGCCCCCCTTTTCCCAACACATTATTTGTTTCCCAGGAACTCATAAGATTGCAGCCATATGGGTGCATGTTTTAAAATTCCCTTATCTCACCCCACAATCTCATGTTGACCAGCCTCCTTTCTTTCTTCCTTCCAATGTCAACCCTTCTAGTCCTCTTAGATCCAGCTCTTTGAAAGAAGAACAATCTCAGCCACTTTTACAGCTCTGGAAGGCCAGGCATAGGGCCATGGACACAATGTGCACTAAACAGAAGTTACTGACCACATAGGGGTGGACTTGGAGGTCTCAGTCACATAGGGGTGGACTGGGAGGTCTCCAGCCAATGTATTTGTATTTTCAAAGTCACAGCAGGACTGGGAATTCCCTGGTGGTCCAGGAGCTAGGACTCCAAACTTTTACTGCCATACAGCCTGGGTTCAATCCCTGGTTGGGGAACTAATATCCCACAGTCAAGCAGTCAAAAACAAAACAAAACAGAGCAGGGGGATTAGGACATAGACATTGAAATCCAGGGACATGGCCATTTTTCAAGTTTGGGTGATTTCCAAACATGCTTTATGTAAAAGAGAAGGCCTCAAGGGAAGCAGGGCCAAGATTCAAGCCTTAACCATAGATTAGAAAGAGGACAGCAAAAAAGGCAGACAGTTTAGGCCACCTGGTGGATGAGGGTCAGCTGGGCTGGAGGCAGAAGGCTTTGGGGTACACCCTGTCATCTGGACCTTTACGGCTGTTCCTTTAGAGACTCCAGTTTAGCACCCTCTCTCTTTACTTCCTCTGGTCCTACTTCTGTTTTTGCAGGTATTTTTCTCTCTCCATGTGATTCATAATCAGTATTTTCTGAAGATAGATGATTAGGCTGCTGCTGCCGCTAAGTTGCTTCAATCGTGTCCGACTATGTGCGACTTCATAGATGGCAGCCCACCAGGCTCCCCCATCCCTGGGATTCTCCAGGCAAGAACACTGGAGTGGGTTGCCATTTCCTTCTCCAATGCATGAAACTGAAAAGTGAAAGTGAAGTCGCTCAGTCATGTCCGACTCTTAGCGACCCCATGGACTGCAGCCTACCAGGCTCCTCTGCCCATGGGATTTTCCAGGCAAGAGTACTGGAGTGGGTTGCCATTGTTAGTTGCTATCTATTCTGAAAACATTTCCATATCTTGGTCTTTCAAAATCTAAAGGCCACCCCATGACCTTTAGACCTAACTGTTGATTCTGGTGTAATTAGCAGAGCCAATGTACATAAGACACTAATGTTGGTAGCCAGTGTTTGAAGGAGAAATTTTTGGCTGATTTCTGAAGGGGATGTTGGGCAACTAGAATTTTACTGTTGCCTTACATGGATGCCTTATGAACTCGTGTTGAAATTAAGCTAGTTACCGGATGTAGCAAAAAACACAAAGGATCCCATTAAATCTGAATTTCATATAAACAACAAACAACACTGAATGTAATATTTGGGATATACTTATACGTGCTCCAATGGCTGCCTGGCTTCCAGGCATAGTGTCTATATTCTAAATAGCAGAAAAGAGAACGGAAGTAAAGGGCCTGGCCATGCCTATTAAGGACGCTTGTCTGAAGTAATACCTTAAACTTGGCATACTGGTGAGAATTCGGTCACAGGGTTATATCTACCTACCTATACAAGGAAGGCTGAGAAAGCAGTCTTTGTAATGGACAGCCATGTGCTGAGTTAAAAATTGAGGACCCTTATGAGGAGGAACGGGCAGACATGGTGGGTCAACTAGTCATCTCTGTCAGAGAAGTGATGGAAATCGAGGCATGCTTTGGAAGTAAAATAAACTGAACTGGATTGAATATAGTGATGTTGACACAGGGTAACAAAAGCAAAAGGGGAATCAAAGAGGTCTTTAGATTTTATTTCAACCAGGTTAGTTTACAGTATGTGTGTGCTAGTCCCTCAGTCACGTCTGATTCTTTGCAACCCCATGGACTGTAGCCCATCAGGTTCCTCTGTCCGTGGGATTCTCCAGGCAAAAATACTAGAGCGGGTTGCCATTCCCTTCTCCAGGGGATGTTCCTGACCCAGGGATCGAACCCAGGTCTCCTGCATTGCAGGTAGATTCTTTACCGTCTGAGTCACCACAGAAGCCCCAGTTTACAGTATGGAGTCCCCTTTTAGCAGAAATGGCAAACCTAAGAGAAATACATATTCAAAATGTATTAAGTATATACCATAAAGCAGTGGTCGCCAACCATTTTTGGCACGAGGGACTAGTTTCAGAGTGGGGATGGTTTGGGGATGATTCAAGCACATTACATTTATTGTGCACTTTATTTCTAATTTAATGCTGTCACTGATCTAACAGGAGGTACCAGTCCAAGGCCTGGAGGTTGGGAACCCGTGCCATAAAGCATTCTAAGTAAGATACTATAGCGATATCACAGGAAGATGACCCAGTTGCCAACCATATTCAATGGGTTGACAGTGTAGTCTTCCTCCTTCCACCTACCTAAGACACTGTGATTAACTGCTGGCATTGTCTGTTATTAATGTTATAAAATAAAAAGTTTAGCACGGTGCCTTGTCCATGGTAAACATTCAATAAACTAATGTTGAACATTTTAACCTATCTTTTCAAACAGAAGAGTCATCCAGGAGTCAAATGAAAAACGGAAGTATAAAAGCTGAGGCTTCTTGTGAAAATTAGTGAGAGAGCTTTTCTTCAGTGGATACAGAAAGGTGAGGCATTGATACATACCATCCTGTAAACTGATTCTGCGGGCCAGGTAGCGATGGAAACCAATTTGCTTTTTCTCAGAGGAGACAGGATAGCTGTTGGCTCACTGTATGCTGACTTCCTGGAAAACTGAATCTATGACAGGAGATAGGAGGGGCAGTAGAAAAACCCTGTAATAAAAGCACAAGATAAAGAAGCTCAAAAACATTAGAGTTCTCCTGCTTGCCCAGACATTCCCAGTTTTAAGGCCAAGCACAGCAACACAAGTAATTCAGTTCTGGACCATGAACTAAGGGCCAGGCACATGTAAAGTCATTCCAACTATTAGGTTAGCCAAAAAGTTCATTTGTTTTTTTTTCTGTAAGATGATTCTAGAAGTGTTTTGTTGTCTTTAACTTCATTTGAAACAATTTTGTTAGACTGTATTGTGACAACAATATCAGCCTGCATTAAAAATAAAGGGTGAATTTTTGTATAACCATTTTAATATTGAAGGTGGAAAAAAAGCAACATTGATATATTATGCTTTATTATTTCTTGAAGGATATGGAGAAAGTGCGGTGACTGATCAAATGGGTCAAAAGTGGCGATTTCTCGCTGGTTGATGCTCCATGCTCCAGAAGACCAGTTGAAGTTCATAGTGATCAAATCAAGACATTAATTGAGCACAATCAACCTTATGTCATGTGGGAAATAGATGACATACTCAAAATATCCAGATCAAGCCCTGAAAATCATTTGCAACAGTTTCGTTAGGTTCATCACTTTGAATTTCTGTTCCAAAAAGTTCTTGATAGTATTTCTGCATGCAATTCTGTACTTAAATGTAATGAAAACATGTTGTTTTTAAATCAAATTGTGACAGGGGATGAAAAGTGGATACTGTACAAAAATATAGGACAGAAGAGATTGTGGGGCGAGCGAAATGAACCACCACCGACCACACCAAAGGCTGGTCTCCAACCAAAGAAGGTGATATTGTGTATATAGGGGATTGGAAGACAGTCTTCTAATATTCTGGAAAACCAAGGGCTTCACTGTGGCTCAGCTGGTAAAGAATCTGCCTGCAATGTGGGAGACCTGGGTTTGATCCCTGGGTTGGGAAGATCCTCTGGAGAAGGGAATGACTACCCACTCCAGTATTCTGACCTGGAGAATTCCATGGTCTGTGTGGTCCATAGGGTTGCAAAGAGTCGGACATGACAGAGCAACTTTCACTTTCTTTCTGGAAAACCAAATGATTAATTCCAACAAGTACTGATCCCAATTAGACCAAACTGAAAGTAGCATCGAAGAAAAGTGTCTGGAATTAACTGACAGAAAACACATAATCTTCCATCAGAATACCACAAGACCACGTGTTTCTTCGATGACCAGGCAAAAACGGTTAAAGCTTAGCTGGGAAGCTCTGATTCATCCAATGCGTTCACCACACATGGTACCTTCAGTTTTCCATTTATTTCAGTCTTTACAAAATTCTCTTAGTGGAAAAAAATTTCCATTCCCTGGAAGACTGTAAAAGGCACCTGGAACAGTTCTTTGCTCAAAAAGATAAAAGGATTTGGGAAGATGCAATTACAAAGTTGCTGAAAAACGGCAGAAGGTAGTGGAACAAAACAGTGAATACACTGTTCAGTAAAGTTCTTGGCGAAAATGAAAAATGTTTCTTTCATTTTTACATAAAAACTGAAGAAACCTTTTGGCCAACCTAATACATTATCTCAACTCCAGGGTCGGGGACCAGGGCAGTAAGGGGCAGAGTGTAGGTGCAGACAAGGTTGTCTAAAAGCGTGTTCTCACCTTCTATAGCAGGTGAGACAAAAGTAACTTGCCTTGGGAAAATGTGAAATGTGAAAATTCACACATGTGTATTTACACTCCACACCAAACTTGGAACGCAATTTTCAGCATTGTGTTAGAGAACATATAGGGTTTCCCTCGTGGCTCAGTGGTAAAGAACCTGCCTGACAACGCAGGAGACGCAGGAGACTTGGGTTTGATTCCTGGAATGAAAAGCAGAGAGTGTTAACAGTCTGGAAGAGGGAAAGATTAATTATAAGACTTGTTAGTAATTTCTACCAGGAAGTGGTATTTGGGCTGGGTCTTGACAGGTAGGTATAGTAGAATTTAGGGGAGAGAGGAAACTTTTTCAGGTTGCGAATGTCATAAACAAAGGTGTGAAAAGACTGATTGTGAGGGACACAGTGGCTCAACCATTCCAGTATACGGACCTGTCCTAGCCATAGATGGAGGCAGATTGTGGAGGGTTTCTCATTTCAGGTCCAAGATTAATGACTTTATCACAAAGGCAACCAGTCAGAGTTCTGAACAGGATCAAAGCTGGATAAGTCTGTGTTGTAGGGATGTGGCAACTGGGAGACAGGCAGAAAAACTCAAAGGTCAGAGGTATGGAGACCAGTTTTGAGGCCACTGTAATAGTGTGGAGAACAGTGAAATAAAAATCTTACCTAAAGGAAAGAGCATGATGGGACTGGAATAGTCCTGGTTAGAATGGTTATCAGTTACTTAACTGGGTGGCCAGGGGTAAGTTACTTCACCTGAAAGTTAAATTGTTAGTCACTCAGTCCTGTCTGACTCTTTGTGACCCCATGGACTGTAGGCCACCAGGATCCTCTGTACATGGGATTCTCCTGGCAAAGATACTGGAGTGGGTCACCATTTCCTTCTCCAGGGGATCTTCCTGACCCAGGGATCCGACAGGGTCTCTGGCATTGCAGGCAGACTCTTTCCAGTTTGAGCCCCAGGGAAGCCCTTAACCTGAGCCTCATTATATTTTCTCTTGCATACCTGCTCAGTCATGTGGGAGTCTTTGCGACCCCATGGCCTATAGGCCACCAGGTTCCTCTGTCCATGGGATTCTCCAGGCAAGAATACTGGAGTGGGTTGCCATTTCCTACTCCAGGGGATCTTCCGGACACAGGGATAGAACCCAAGTCTCCTGAGGCTCCTGCATGGTCAGGCAGATTCTTTACCACTAAGACACCTGGGAAGCCCTGTATGTTCTCTAACACAAAAAAAGTACTGCTCCAAGTTCGTGTGGAGGGTAAATACACATGTGTCAAGCAATGCGAATGATCGTTACTGAGGAAAAGATCTTTTCAAAAGTTTCTCCCTTATCCTAAGGACAACTTGCGGGGGCTTGTACCACTTCTGCTGTGGTTAGTACCTTAGCGTCCTTTTGTAACAGCTCGTTTCACATGTCTTCTGTCTTCTGGAAGGCTTGCCCCATCAGGGCTTCTGGAGGGTCCCATCCGGGTCCCTTGCTTTTGGGCCCCTGGGACTGGCCCGGGTGCCCAGCAAGAGCGGGAGGGAGCGCGGCGTAGACCAGGCGGGCGGAGGGCAGCGCGACCCGCAGGCACCCCGCCGGATGGACAGGGGCGGGGGGTGGGGGAGGCGCGTGGGGATTTCTAAGTGGTCGCCGGGGCCCAAGCGCAGCGGGCACAGTCCCAAACCTCCTCGAGGGCCAGCGCGGTCCCTCCGGCCGGGGGCGCGGACTAAGGGGTGCCAGACGCAAGCGACTCACTTCCAGCTCAAAACTGAAATCCCCTTCTCTTGGGCCTTTAGCGGATCCAGCCGGGGAAATCCCAGCCCCTTCCCCCTCGGCTCTAGCCCTTTTTCCTTCCTACCCCCGGGCGGTGACTGAGGGCTGGGGGTGGGGTCGAGGTGGGGTGGGGGTGGGGGGAGCCGCGCCGCGTTCCAGAAGCGCCAGGCGGGAGGCGATGGCCGAGCGGGGCGGTGCGTGTGGGGGAGCGGGGGGGAGCGGGGGGGGAGTACCGGGGGAGGCGAGTCCGGGAACTTTGAGACTCGGCCCTCGGTGACACCCAGGCGGCGCCACGGCCTGGCCAGCCTCCTGGGCCCTTGCAGAGTCGCGGAGCCGCGCCACTCGGAGAGAGAGACCCCGGCTACCCTGATCTGCGCGCAATCGGGACAGCGGAAGACATGAGCGCGGGCATGGGTGGCTTCTGGCCGGAGCCGTGGCTGCCGCAGTCGCTCGGCTCCCCGGGCCTGGCCCTCGCCGCGGGCCTGCTGCTGCTGGTCTTGTGCCTGAGCGCGCGGCGCACCAGGTAAGCGCCCCGCCGAGCCCGCGCCAGCCCGGGCCACGCATGCGTCCTGGGCCCAGAGCGCCCTCCACCATCCCCGGCGCGCGGGCTCACAACTTGTGGGCACGCCGGCGTCTCTGGGGGTCGAGTGTTGACACAAAGCTTCCCCTGCCTGTTTCTCAGGCACGCGCAGACCGTGTGCAAGCGTGGGCACCGAATTCGAATTCGATTCGCTGCTTCAGGCTCGGTTGTAATCAGCCCTGGGGTTGCGGTATTACACTCTAGGTGTCACGCATGGTTTCCAGACACGTTTTGGTGCCTTGCTGCAGTGAGTTGACGCTTTGTGGCCTAGCCTGCGAAGTATCTCAGGAGGGGAATTCTGTTTCATTTCATTTTGTTAAAAGTGAAATGTTTTCGGAAAATCCCAGTGTATGGTATGAACAGTACCTCCGGCTGCCTCTCTGGGACTCAGTTTACCACTGGCCGGCATCTGGAAAAAAGAATAGCAACCCCTGGGATTTTTGTGGGTTCTTAATGAGCTTGCAGGGGCTTCCCTGGTAGCTCAGCTGGTAAGGAATCTGCCTGCAGTGCAGGAGACCCGGGTTCGATTCCTGGGTGGGGAAGATCCCCAGGAGAAGGGATAGGCTACCCACTTCGGTTTCTTGGGCTTCCCTGGCGGCTCAGACTGTAAAGAATCCGCCTGCGACTGGGGAGACCTGGGTTCAATCCCTGGGTGGGGAATGGTCCCCTGAAGGAGGGCATAGCAACCCACTCCAGTATTCTTGCCTGGAGAATCCCATGGACAGAGGAGCCTGGTGGTCTGCAATACATGGGTCCCACAAAGAGTGTGGGAAGAGTCCCACACAACTGAACGACTAAGCACAGCAGTGAGCTTGTAGTGTGTATTTTATACACTTATTCTGTTATTTTTATTAGAACAGAAAAAACAGCGTATTAACAACAACAAAACCCAGAAGTGCATCACTTGGTTATCTGATTTGAAAAAGGGAAGGAGAATGGAACATAAAAGCACTCACTTTGAAATCTACTTGTCTTTTCTTGCTGCGTCGCTTTTTCATACCACTAGGTTCTTTGTAGCTTTTTTTCCCTCTCCCTTGTTTTTTGTCTGATCATCTGGGTGGATCTCAGTCAGGTGGGGAAGTTGGGGAGATCAATGATTTTGTTGGGGACATGTTAGATCAGTAGAGAAGTCTGTTTCTGGTGCTTGGTGGCAAGGTCCAGGGAGGATATTTAATTATAAAAGTCACAAATATGAAAATGGAACATAAAGTCATGAGTAAGATTGGTCACCTTGTGAAAGAATGATGAAGAAGCAGGGGTCCCAGGGCATTCTCCTTATTGAAGAGCCGGGCAGAAGAAGATCACCAAAGAAGACTGAGAAGGAGCGCCAATGGCATGGGAAGAAAACCCAGTGAATGTGGTATCCTGGAAACGAGATAGAAACATGTTAAACAGGTAAGGGAGTTATCTGTGTCAGATGCTGCTGAGAAGTCTAGTTTGTTGAGGACAAAGGACCATCAGAGTTGATAAGACGGAGAATCCTCCTGTGATGTGGGAGACCTGGGTTCGATCCCTGTGTTGGGAAGATCCTGTGGAGGAGAGCATGGCAGCTCACTCCAGTATTCTTGCCTGGAGAATCCCCATGGACAGAGGAGCTGGTGGACTACAGTCCATGGGGTTGCAAAGAGTCGGACACAACTGAGTGACTAAGCATGGCCACAGCACAACACAGAACTGATAAGAGTGAAACTGAGAGTTGATAGACATCTAGCCTGTTTGAAGTGGATTTAAACACTGACAGTCCTACAGTAGTAGCTCCTAAGGTTTTATATTCAGATGAGAGTGCAATGTAGTATTATGTTTCATATCTCCTGAGGCAATAATTCCAGTAATTTTATTTAAAGGAATTTCTCCTGGGGAAGTAGTCATGAAGGTCCTTAAAGATTTAATTAGCACTGTGCTTATTAGGGCTACTTATAACAGTGAGACGTTAGATAAAAACCGTTTTCCAAAAAATACTGTTTTAGTTAAAAAAATTATTGCATATCGGAGTCATAGAAATTTATGTAGCCATGATGAAGACATAGAAATCTACATTCAAGATACAGTAAGTGAACAAACTTATGAAATAGAATATGTTCATGTACATGGTTCAATGACGTCCAGCCAAAGACCACTGGGAACACATCTGTAGTGGAATAAGTTGAATTATTGCTTATTGCTATGAGAAAGAACACACACCATTCGTTCTGGCTAAGAGTGTTAGAAGGACCTATTTATGGGATTTGGGTTGTGTTATGTGATTTTGGGGACAGTTCAAGGAAGCAAGGTTTTGTTCTGGTGGTAAGATACTCTCAGATGGTCGAGGCTAGTCTGTGATTGGACATCTTGGTAAGTCTCCTTGATGAGGCAAGAGGAATGCATTGAGGCTGAATCAGTAATTAGTGAAAAAGCAACAGACACTAGAATTAGTAATGTTTGGGGGATATTTAGTCATTTTATTGATTTAGACCGTTATTTCTGTCAGTATTTAGATATGATTTCTGTCAATATTTAGATGTGATTATGGATTGATCTCATTTTTGACTTTGTAATAGTCATGGAGTGGCTTTCTTTGATCACGTAATCAAATGTTTGAGTAATAGTGGCTTCATGTTTGCTGAGCAGAAGAGTGAAGTGCCATAGCTATTGTTAACTGAAGAGAAGTGCACAACCTAAAGTTATAAGTTATGTTGTATCTGGAACCTTATGAAAACTATATAGCCCAGTAGACAGCTTTTCACATAGCTCTGAGGAACTGTTCCGAAAAGGCAAGGGAGGAGCCAGGATATATAGGAGTTTTTGCTGGGGGAAAAAAAAAAATCCATGTACATCGAAAGGTTACGGCTAATCACAAAAAAATAGACATCTCAAGTTAATGATTTTAGTTCTCTTCTATATATGGGAAGGGGCGTTCCAGGTGGCTCACTGGTAAAGAATCTGCCTGCCAAGCAGGAGACTCAGGTTTGATCCTTGGGTGGGGAAGATCTCCTGGAGAAGGAAATAGCAACCAGTCCAGTATTCTTTCCTGGGAAATCTCAGACAGAGGAGCTTGGCAGGCTGTAGTCCATGGGGTCACAGAAGAGTTGGATACCACTGAAGTGACTGAGCTCGCATGTACACACATTCTAAGACTCTTTGTGGGCATATATATTTAGTTATTTCTTGGGTTAAAATCCTGAAACCTTTGAGAAGGTTGATGGGTCATGGGGTAAAGACTTATAACTGTCTTGGAAAAGGCCGCTTTTCCAAAGTATGCTGTTTGTAACACTTGCACCGGTACATACTAACAAGAGTTCCAGTTGCTCTATATCTTCACCTGTATCGGATGTGGCCGGTCTGCTGGTTTATAAACCCAGCTTTCTAGATTCTGAAAGTTTGTCTTGCCCTGAAGAGTGTTGAATTTTGTTTTAGGGTGCAGATGTATTTCTCTTGAATTTGGGAAGCTTAGCTTTATTTTTTAATAAAGTCTATGAAAAGCTCCATGTACTGGGAAATCCACTTCTGATGGGATTGCCAGGGAAATCCAATGGACAGAGGAGCCTGGTGGGCTACAGTTCATGGGGTCACAAAGAGTCGGACATGACTGAGGGACTAACACACACATGGAAAGCTCAGGATATTTTCTAAGCGTCTTTTCTTCGATAGGATTCAAACTCTAAACTCTTGTCCCCCAAGCAGTGGGCAGCACCTGAAACCTCCGCTCAGTTCTTTGAATCTTCCAACTGATTCCTTCCAAAGGGCTCTTTGAAATCTCCACAGATCCACCCTTCTGAGTGTGGCCAACAATTTGAGGGGTGATTATATGCATATTTTTCTAGGTTTCTCTTCTGGATTTACACCCACTTCCAACCCCAAACTCTGACACCTCGACCAGTAATATTGTAGCATTTTGCTTGAGTTTCAGCTGTCTCTCCCTCTTGCAGATGTATCAGAGGAAATGCTGTGTACCCTGGACCTAATTCATTATGAGTCTGTTGTTTAAGGGGTGACTTCCCTTCAGCATCTGCCTTCTTTTGCTTGCTCTTTAGCGCATTGAAAACATTTTTTTGTTTGTTTATTTTGTATTTTATTATCTGTGAAAATGTTAGGTTATTTTAAGCTACTTCACCATTCTTGCTGTGTCTGACTCTTTGTGACCCACCAGGCTTCTCTCTGTCCATGGAATTTCCCAGACAAGAATACTGGAGAGGGTTGCCATTCCTTCTTCAGGGGGTCTTCCTGATCCAGGGATTGAACTCATATCTCCTGCATTGGCAGGCAGGTTCTTTACCACTGAGCCACCTAAGAAGTCCTACTTCATCATTAACAAGAAGCTAAACCCAGATTTCTAACAGTGATTGTATCTAGGTGATTTCTTTTTATGGGATGATTTTTTTATCTCCTATTTTATGCTTATATTTTCAAATTGTCAAAATACATATGCCTTTTTTTCATAATACAAAATAAACAATACGTTTAAATAAAACTTTGAAAAATTATTTTGAAATGTTTTTAATCATTTTTTCTTTTTCAAAGAACCAGCATTCTGGATCAGTGGTAGTGGTAGGATCCTAACTTAGAAGATATGATTTGAGTGGTGCTAGGAAATCCAATTCATTTCCAGAACATCATTAATAACGTGATATATGTTTTTGTCCAATAATTAGCTACATTAAAAAAAAACACTGTCTACTAATAATAGACTTAAGTACAGATACTTTCCAATATATTTTAGAAGACAACATTATATAAATACAGAGTCTGTGTAGCAAGACAGAGTTGAAAACAAACACATCTCTGTTGTTCTTTCCCTACTTCCCCATCCCTTGTAAAAAGGACAAAAATCAGTCCTACCAAAAAATATAAAATACATATAAAATTGTTAAATTGTTTTAAATGAGATAAAAGTGGCACTAAATATCATGTTTCCTGAAGAGGACACATAAAACAGAATCAAAAACTTTATAATCAATCAATAGGGGAAAGTGTTTATAGAAAATGTCATGGGGAGAGGGCAGTAACAGATTTTTAAAATATTTATTTATCTGATTACGCCGGGTCTTAGTTGTAGCATGCAGGATCTTTACATGTGTAACACAGGTTTTTTAATCTTACAGTTCAGGATATGAGAAGTCTGAAAATGGGTGTTACTCACCAGTCAAGGTGTTAGTAGGCTGCATCCTTATGGTGGATCGACAAGAGAATCCATCTCCTTCCTTCTTCCAGCTTCTAGAGGCCACCAGAACTCAAATCTCTTTTTTCCTATTATGACACTCCTTTCTTCTGAGAACCTTTGTGACTGCATTGAACCACCCAGGATAATCTTCCCATCTCAAGGTCCTTAATTCAGTCACATTGGCAAAGTCCTTTTTGCCATGTTAGGTAACATATTGAGGTTAGGGATTAAGGATTAAGACATGGACATCTTTGGTTTTAGGAATTAAGACATGGACATCTTTGGGGGACGCTGTTCATCCTATCACAGAGCTCCCTCTGACCTCCAGAGATTTACGTCCATTTTACATGCAAAATACAACCACCCTATGGCAACATCCATAAAATTCTCTAACAATTACGGCATCAAATCAAAGCTCAAAATCTCATCTAAATTTCATCAGCTTTGAAGTCCCAAGTTTCATTATTTCAGTCATCTAAATCAGGTGTGGGCCTCTGGGTATGATCTGTGCTAGGACAAAAATTCCCAAGAACCTTGTGGGTCTCCCATGTATGTCGTAGCGATTTATTCCGTCAGACAAGAGGCTTTTGCACAGGTATTTTCTGGGTAACACCATTTATATTCCTGGCTTCTTCTGAGATGCCTGAGGGAAAACATGAGTTACGTTCCTAATGTTTTCGATGACTAATTATATATGAATGAATGTGTATGACTGAACATGTCAACCTTTTGACTCTTCCCCTGTGTGCATGCTAAGTCGCTTCAGTTGTGTTTGATTCTCTGCGACCCTATGGACTGTAGCCCACCAGGCTCCTCTGTCCATGGGATTCTCCAGGCAAGAATACTGGAGTGAATTACTGAGCCCTCCTCCGGGGGATCTTCCCGACCCAGGGATCAAACCCACATCTCCTGCATTGCAGGGAAGCCCTGATTCTTCCCAGGCACTAGCAAAACTTGTCCCAGCCACATCCTTGACTTTCCGTTTGGAGCACTCTTTCCTGACAGTGAATCTTCTAGTTTTAGGGTCTCTTGCAATCTGGATAGGCTGAGAATTTTCCCCAAATTAATACCTGTGTCCTTTGTACAATGCTTAACAGTTTTCCCTTAATTTGTATCTTTCCTCTCACACGCTCATATAAGCAACAAGAAGATACCAGTCTGTCCTTTCAACACTTTGCTTAAAATATCTCCCCAGCTAAATAGCCAAATTCACTGTTTACGAAATCTACTTTCCACATAACTGCAGGACACACTGTGACTAAACTTTCTGTAGCTATATGATTAAGATCCATTTTCTCCCGTTTCCAGTAACAGGTTCCTCATTTCACCTGAGCCCTCAGCAGCAGTGCCCTTAATGTTTGTATTTCTACTTAGTTTATTTGTGACAAAGTAAGTGTTCTTTAAGATAATTGTTTCAATATATATTCCTTCTGAGTTCTCACTAGTGGAATTGTTGATATCCATATTTCTCCTTGCAATGGCAAGGCGATCAATTTTTTTTAGAGGAACAAATTATTGATACTTTATTTTTAAACTACTTTATTTATTTATTCATTTTGGCTGCACCACTGAGCATGTGGGATCTTAGTTCCCCGAGCAGGGCTGGAACCCATGCCAGCCTGCAGTGGAGGCTGGGAGTCTTAACCACTGGACCACCAGGGAAATCCAATCTATGTTTTTCCTATCATCCTCCTCAAAATTCTTCTAGCCTCTGCCCATTGGCCAATTCCAAAGCCACTTCTGTGTTTTTAGGTTTTTGTTTACAGCGGCACATCACTTCCAGATGTGGTGATGTTAAACAACACAGACGGACTCTCTCTTAGTCTTAGCGGTCAGAGTCCTACTGGGCTGATATCAAGCAGTCAGCAGGGTGAGACCTTTTGGAGGGTCTAGGGGAGAATGCTAGATTCTGAGAACACAACTGAACAAGTGCTGGCCAAGAAAAATCTTCAGCTAGAGAAAGACCCCAAAGATTGAGCCCAGGAGAGGACACCTCACCGAATGACATTCTCTGGATGATGTCATAGCGAGTTCCCCTCCTCAACAGGATGTTCAAAGGATCCATAGTCCAATGACCACGGAATCATCTTCCCTAACAGAAAGTGGAAGTGACAGCCACCATACAGGTAGATATGAGAAGTGAAGTGCACACTTTGTAAAGTGTGAAGTCACTTGGAAGACAGTTGGCTTGCACCATCAGTTTCCTTGGTATTTCCCAGAAACACTTTTCTCCTCGTTGCTGTTTAGGAGGAAAAAAGTAGAATGAGTTTCCTTCCCTTTTTCATTCTTCTCCCCTAACACACATATCCCCCCCAACCCCCAGTGCTCTCATTGGTAAGAAATCCTATTTAAATATTTTAAGATAAATTTTAGTCAATGTAAACAATCTGATTTTTTTTAAGTTATAAGATGTCAAGGTTATATAGATAATGAGTTGTTTTGAAATGTGGGTTTGTTGACATCTCTGTAGCACACAAATCAATTATTTCCTCTTTCTAATTACTTAATTACTCCCCAATGAGACCCTGATGCTCTGGATCCCTCACACTGTTACCACTGCCAAGAGAATGAGAGGAACTAGGTTGTCGTCATTAGGGGATGGTTTTCTTGTTTCTTTCCCTCTTCTCATGACAGAATGTGGGAGAAGGATGTGGGCACCTGAAACCAAAGTCATTTTCTACTTGAGAGGATGCTGATTCAGCAGGTGGATTTGTGTGACTTTTACATAGAAGGTGATAGGAAGCTCTCCAGGCACATCTATGACCCTTGACTAATTGATCAGTTAGAGGTTGCTACACTTACCCTTACTAAGCCAGGGAGCTTGGTGCTCTTACCTTTTGTGACCTTTCAGGCTGCATCACTATCTTATTTTGTATCTTTTTAAAAAAGGGTCCTGAAGATAGCCTTGCTGCTGCTGCTGCTAAATCGCTTCAGTCATGTCCGACTCTGTGCGACCCCATAGACGGCAGCCCACCAGGCTCCCCCAACCCTGGGATTCTCCAGGCAAGAACACTGGAGTGGGTTGCCATTTCCTTCTCCAATGCGTGAAAGTGAGAAGTGAAAGTGAAGTGGCCCAGTCCTGTCCGATTCTTAGCGACCCCATGGACTGCAGCCTACCAGGCTCCTCCATCCATGGGATTTTCCTACTGTGTAATTAGGGGAACAGCTGAGTTTTGGAAAATGTAGTACTTTGCTGTTTATTTGTGTGTCATTCAAAGAGACTATTGTCTGGGTCTTGGGAAGTTCCAAACTGCTGACAGGATCCACACTGAGGATTGCTCAACCCTGGAATTACAATTTGCTGATGAATCCTGGCTATCCCTTTAAACAAGGGTTCTGAACCTCTGAGCTTCAGTGCCTGATGATCTGAGGTGGAGCTGATGTAATAATAATAGAAATAAAGTGCACCATAAATGTCATGTACTTGTAATGAATCATCCAAAACCATGCCCCTCCCTGATCTGTGGAAAAACTGTCTTCCGTGAAAGTGGTTCCCTGGTGACAAAACGGTTGACGACTGCTGCCTTTGAATATTCAGACTTTCTGCCAGATCAGCATAAATCTCTTATCATTATCAGAGTGAAATCTTGAAGTGCTTGCCTTAGTCATGAGGGATAAAATTATGTTTGTAAAGTCATCCATAGCTCAGTGTTCCCTAGTAGTGGGACTTTCTCGTAGAAGATGTGCAGTGTAAGGCAAGGAGCAAGCCTGTGAAGCTGTAATGGACCGGGGTCCAAAATCCTTCTCCACCCCACTAGGATGCTGACGTTTGAGAGGAAGGTAAGGGAAGATGGAAATGAACATACCAGGCTCTGTGCTTAGCTAGTTTTGCACAGATTGTCTAATTTAACCTTCCCTACCGTTCATGAGATAGCTGTGAAGCTATTTTTTCAGAAGAGATGAGCACAATGAGAAATGAACCAGTTTGCAGGGCTACCTGGGTAGAACTGGGTTTTTGATTCCAGGTCCATTATAGCTGTGGTAGACAGACTAATACCTGCTTAATCCCCAAATTGTTCCCACCTTAATCTCTAGAACCTATGACTAAGTCCCTTGCCGCTGCTGCTGCTGAGTCACTTCAGTCGTGTCCAACTCTGGGCAACGCCATAGACAGCAGCCCACCAGGCTCCCCTGTCCCTGGGATTCCCCAGGCAAGAATACTGGAGTGGGTTGCCATTTCCTTCTCCAATGCATGAAAGTGAAAAGTAAAAGTGAAGTTGCTCAGTCGTGTGTGACTCTTAGCGACCCCATGGACTGCAGCCTACCAGGATCCTCTGTCCATGGGATTTTCCAGGCAAGAGTACTGGAGTGGGGTGCCATTGCCTTCTCCTTGGCAGAGTGGAATGAAGGTTGCTAATCAGCTACCTTAAAACGGGTGGTAATCCCAAACTGTTTGGTGGGCCCAGTGCAATCACAAATTAAAATGGGGAGAGGGAAGCAGAAGGGGAAGTCAGTTGACCATTGCTGCTCTGGAGATGGATTAAGGAGTGCAAAGGCCAAAGAATGCAGACACCTCTTAAAGCTGGATAAGCAAGGAAATAGAGCCCTTTCTAGAGGCTCCAGAATGGAGCCTCACCCTGCTAACACCTTAATCTTCACCTGGGTAGAGCCACTTTGGACAACTGGCCTACAGAACCATCTGATAATAAATTAGTATTGTTTAAGCTACAGATTAAGGGTTCCCAGGTGGTGGTAGTGGTAAAGAACCCGCCTGCCAATGCAGGAAGTGACGTGGGTTCGATCCCTAGGTTGGGAAGATCCCCTGGGGCAGGGCATGGCAACCCACTCCAGTATTCTTGCCTGGAGAATCCCATGGACAGAGGAGCCTGGTGGGTTATAGCAATGGGGTTGCAAAGAGTCAGGCATGACTGAAATGACTTAGCTCGCTCACATGCAAGCCACAGGTTCATGCTAATTTGTTATAGTGGCCCTAGAAAGCTAACATAGCAGCTTCTTGCAAGGAAGTTCAGAGGGTGGAAAAGACTGGAACTGGGGTCACTTTTCTGGTTGCCCATGAGGAGCAGGATAGAAGGTAAACATTTGAAAATACTCTCTATCAGGCTTCTTTGATGATCTAGTGGTTAAGAGTCCTCCTACCAATCCAGGAGACACGGGTTCCATCACTGGTCTGGGAAGACCCCACATGTCTTGGAGCAACTAAGCCCATGCCCTGCAGCTATTGAAGCCTGTGTGCCTAGAACCCATGCTCCCCAACAAGAGAAGCCACCACAATGAGAAATCTGTACATCACAACTAGAGAGTAGCCCCCACTTGACACGACTAGAGAAAAGCTCTCAAGCACCACAGCTAGAGAAAGGTCTCTCACAGCAACGAAGACCCAGTGCAACCAAAAATAAATACATCTTAAAAAAAACTTAATAAAAAAAAATACTCAGTTTTTGCTAATACATAACAATTGGAGATTACCATGAGCTATTCATTGATGTTTCTCTTCCTTATCCATCAATTCACAAGTAAGGTTTATTGTGTATCTGTGTAACTCCATGCATCTTTTAAATATATATATTTTGTAATCCAAATGCACTTTCTGTATTGAAACCGCTCAGCAGAAAGGCCTGAAGCCCAGAGTGTTGGTGATGGGCTGGCCTGGCCTACTGATCCCTGATGCCAGGGAGGGCTCCACAACACTCCTACAGACATGGTTAGGCACACCAGTCACCAAAAGCAGAGAATAAACAAAAAACAAAACACACTCAGTAGATTTCTCTTGAAGTTTCCAGAGTTTCTGGACCAACTAGTCCCAACCTTCAAAGCCAGGAGCAAGGGATTAAAAACACCCCTCACCTCCACCAGTGCCAACGGGAACCCAGTTTTAAATTTTAAAAAAGTGAATATATGTCTTAAATTCTCTTTAAAAATCTCACAATTTGAAAATGTATACATTTTTCTCTAACATAAAAGTTTACAATGTATGTTAAAATAAAGGCTCAGGAAAAATGGTTTTCCAGAAAAAGGAAGAAAAAGCTGAAGGTATGAATTAAACTTGAATTTTTTTAATCCTGTTGTTGAACCAGTGACTTTTTTAAATGTATGCTGATAGGTGGTTGTTGCTGTTTAGTTGCTAAGTCATGTCCAGCTCTCTTTGCGACCCCATGGACTGTAGCCTGCTAGGCTCCTCTGTCCATGGGTTTCTCCAGGCAAGAATACTGGAGTGAGCTGCCATTTCCTCCTTCAGGGGATCTTCCTGACCCAGGGATCAAATCAGGGTCTCCTGCATTGGCAGGCAGATTCTTTACCACTGATCCACCAGGGGAGCCCACTGATAGGTTAAAGAAAGGAATATATTTTTCGAAAGTGTGATGCCGACTGGGGGCACTGAGGTTCATGCCTGTTTGCTGCTACCTGTGGCCTGGAGGAGAAACAAAGGGAGAATCTGGGGGAGTTGAAGGAACCTGGGTGGTAGGATGCTGTATGTCCCTGGTTTCCCCCAAACTGAGAACCATCAGCTGCAGAGGAAAGATTAACGGCTTCTTGGAAAAGAATATTTTTGTATTTTATCCACAGTAAAACCCCACTGAAACAACTTCAGGTTACTGTTCTGTGAAAGGCAAAGGACAAAATTATAGAAAGCTGCTTTGCCGAGTAAGAGAAGGTGACATCTATTATATCATGCATTTTTATGGCCCAAGTGCTCATTTTTATGGCTTTGGCATTTTTTTTCAACAATGAAGTATTTGGGATTGGATCTTTTTTTTTTTTTTGGTCTATAGTGAAGTGGAGAGGATTCATTAAGTCTGTAATTGCTTAATACAAAAATTAATAGAAATTTTATTAAAAGTACAATCATAACAGGATTTAAGTCCATTGTCATTTCTCTTCATAACTGTATCCTAAATAATTGATAATAACGAAGAAGAAACTTTGAAAGGTTGACTTTAGTTTTTGCACGAAGCACAATATCTGACGGTCCTTGGTCAATACTTATTATAAAAAAGGATGAGGGAAGGGGTTTGGTGCAGTAATTGTTATTTATTTCAATATAACTATTTTAGATTCATAGGTATTGATATCAAAACATACAAACTACATACAAAAATGATAAATGTCAATATGTATCAATTTTTCTGCAACTTTAGTAAAAAGATTTCAGAAGCGAGTGCTTACCTAGCATGAGTCTTTATAAATGGAGAACATATATTGGTGCAATGATAATTTTTTAAATTTTATTTATTTATTTTTGGTTGTTCTGGGTCTTCATTGCTTTGTACAGGTTTTCTCTAGTTGCAGCGAGTAGGGATTACTCTTCATTGTGGTGCACGGGCTTCTCATTGCAGTAGCCTCTCTTGTGGAGCATAAGCTCTAGATCACAAGCTCAGTAATATCGTGATGCTTGGGCTTAGTTGCTCCTCAGCTTGTGGGATCTTCCTGGATCAAGGATTGAAGCCGTGTCTCCAGCATTGGCAGGTGGATTCTTTACCATTGGACCAGCAGGGAAGTCCACTGGATTATTTGATTATTCTTTAGTGTAAACCTAACTGAAAACATAGCAACTAGAATGCAGCCAATTCCATTTCCTGCTTCTGAAATTCAGCATTTAAAAATACGGATTGTTAACTTCCAGATCTAGGCACTGGATTCGTATAACTGTGCTTATGGTTCCTCTCCCCTCTGTTGGTGAATAATGTGCTTTGTTGAACAAATCAGAGCTTGTTTGTGAAAGAGCAGAGACTGATTTGGGTTAAGATTCACACACATTTTGGTCTTTAGTACCCCGATCGCTAATAATGGTGGGCTGATTACTTGTAAATATTAAAGAGACCAGATTTTCTGTTTGAAAATCAGCATTGCCCTGGTGAAAGCTCTGCTTTGTATCAGCTGCTCTTTAGCAGTCTGGTCCCCAAACCACTTTACTCCAGAAGGTTGTTGTTTGGTCACGTCTAGTCGTGACCCAGCGTTTTGGCAGGGCTGTACTTTGGGGGCAGGAAGTGAAGGGATTAATATCTTTGAATAATGGACAGTTACCTGGTGGAGATGTTCAGCTACTTCGATATTACTGACTTTCCAGTCTATTTTTGTGTTCTGAGTACACACTCCTACAGAATGTTTGACTTGTAATAATGGCGGCCAACCCTTCTGAGCACTTCCTGTGTGCCTAAGAGACACTGAGGCAAGGACTTTATAGCCATTGGCAGAGTGAATTGATAGAGTCCTCCCTCAGAATAACTTTCCTCATTTTTATAGGGGTACAAAAGTAAGTCTCATTGAAATAATGTTCCCAAAGCCACATAGCTAGAATACAGTGCAGTTAGGGTTCAAAGCCATAGTGCTGACTTCATCTTTTAAAAATTTAGCATTTTTTTCCCATGTTCTTTTGAAGTTTTCTTGCAATACTGTTCTGGCATATGCCCTTACCCTTGACTAAGAATGAAAAACTTAAGATCTAATACGACTTTTAAGCACTTCTAGTAAAAATTTAACTAAGATTTGAATATGTACACTTGGATTTTTAAAAGAATATATTAAAATTGAAAAAAAAAAAAGCAGGCAGTGCTAGTCTGCTATCTCCTTCTTGCATTAGATTGTATGAAAGTCACATTTGTTGGCCAGTGTGAGAAGACATCGCTTTTTCCTTTTTCTATTTACTGGCTTTTGCACCCCGTCACTTAATGGCTTAGCAGAGGAATTGAGGTTCACTGTGTGTCCACATCGTCCTTTGTTCAGAGACAGTGGAGAACAGGACAGATCATGCAGGACCCTGTCTCTCTCTCTTCTCTCTCTCTTTTTTTTATATTCAATGTATACAATTTGATGAATTTGGAGATAATTATACATCAATGAGGGCTTCCCTGGTAGCTCATCTGGTAAAGAATCCGCCTGCAATGTGGGAAACCCTAGTTCAATTCCTGGGTCAAGGAGATCCCCCAGAGAAGTGATAGGCTACCCACTCCAGTATTCTTGCCTGGGGAATCCGCATGGACAGAGGAGTCTGGTGGGCTGCAGTCCATGAGGTCACAAAGAGTTGGACACAATTCAGCAACTAAGCACAGCACAGCACATACATCAGTGAAACCATCACAACAACATGTGTCATAAAAATAATCCATTATCTACAAAAGTTTTCTCCCACCTACTTTCTTTGTTAAGAACACTTAACATAGTATCTACGTCTACCCTCTTAGCAAATTTTTAAGTATACATGACAACCTAGACAGTGTATTAAAAAAGGGAGACATCACTTTGCTGACACAGGTCCATAAGTCAAAGCTGTTTTTCCAGTAGTCATGTACGGATGTAAGAGTTGTACCCTAAAGAAGGCTGAGTGCCGAAGAATTGATAACTTTTGAATTGTGGTGCTGGAGAAGACTATTGAGAGTCCCTTGGACTGCACGGAGATCAAACCAGTCAATCCCAACAGAAATCAACCCTGAATATTCACTGAAAGTACTGCTGCTAAAGCTGAAACTCCAATACTTTGGCCACCTGATGCAAAGAGCCAACTCACTGGAAAAGACTCTGATGCTGGGAAAGATTGAGGGCAGAAGGAGAAGGGAGCAGCAGAGCAGAGGATGACATGGTTAGATAGCGTCACCAACACAATGGATAAGAATCTGAGCAAACTCTGGGAGGTGGTGGGGGACAAAGGGGCCTGGGTGCTGCAGTCCATGGGGTCACAAAGAGTCGGACATGACTTAGCGACTGAACACCACCACCACCACCACCACAATATTAATTAGAGGCACTATGGTGTACAGTAGGTCTCTAGGACTTATTTATCCTGGTGTAACTGAAACTGTATCTTTTGACTAATACCTGTCTGTTTTCTCCTCCCTCTAGCCCCTGTTAACCTGAATTCTAGTCTCTTCTACAAGTTTGACTATTTGTGATTCCTCATATAAGTGATATGACATGGTATTTATCCTTTTGTGTTTGGCTTACATGACTTAAGGTCATTTCCCTGAGGTTCATTCATGTAGTCACAAATGGCAGGGCTTCCTTCTTAAGGCTGAATAACAATCCATTGTATGTATAAACCCCATTTTCTTTATCTATTTGCCCATTGATGAACATTCAGGTTGCTTCTGTGTCTTGGGCTATTATGAATCATGCTTTAATGAACATGGAAGTGCACATATCTCTTTGGGAAGTACACATATCCTTATTTCAATTTTGGGGGGGACATATACCCAGAAGTGGAATTGTTGGATCATATGGTAGTTCTAATTTTAATTTTTTGAGGAACTTTCTGATTTTTTAGAGTGACTGTACCAATTTACATCCCCACCAACAGTATAAAAATTCCCTTTACTCTACATCTTTGCCAGCACTTGGCTTTTTTCTTTTTAATAGTAGTCATCCTTACAGGTGTGAGGTTATATCTCATTCTAGTTTTGATTTGCATTGCTCTGATGAGTAGTTATGTTGAGCACCTTCTCACATTTGTATGAGAAGGACATTTGTATGTCTTCTTTAGAAGAACATCTATTCAGTTCCTTTTTGCATTTTCAATCAGGTTGTTTATTTTTTTGCTATTAAGTTGTTGGAGTTACCTATAGATATTGAGTAGTAAATGCTTTGTCAGATATATGGTTTGCAAATATTTTCTGCCATCCTGTAGGTTGCCTTTTCGTTTTATCAGTCGTTTCCTTTCCTGTGCAGAAGCTCTTGGGTTGGCATGGCCCCGCCTGTTCAGTTTTGCTTTTGTCACCTGTGCTTTTGGTGTCCTATCCAAGACATCATTGTTAAGAAGCTTTTCCTCTGTGTGTTTTCTCGGGGTTCCTACCTACTGACAGGGCTTCCGTGGTGGCTCAGACAGTAAAGAATCTGCCTGCGATGCAGGAGACATTGGTTCTATCCCTGAGTTGAGAAGATCCCTTGGAGAAGGGAATGGCTACCCACTCCAGTATTCTTGCCTGGAGGATTCCATGGAAATAATAATGAGCAGGCTGTTACACCTTAATCTTTTTGAAAACTTGTAAAATCTGATTTAAGATCACTGTTTTCCAAAGAAAAATCATGTTGGCTCAGTGGTAAAGAATCCGCCTGCTAATGCAGGACACCCAGGTTTGATCCTTGGGTGGAGAAGATCCCCTGGAGAAGGAAATGGCAACCCATTCCAGTATTCTTGCCTGGGAAATCCCATGGACAGGGGAAGCTGGCGGGCTACAGTCCATGGGGTCACAGAATCAGACATGACTGAGCAACTGAACATCGAAAATGACCTCTTGACAGGAAGAATAATGAGCAGGCTGAGTGTCATAGCTTAATCTTTTTGATTGTAAAATTTGATTCAAGATCATATCACTGTTTTCGAAAGGAAAAGCATGTTGAAGGAACCTGAAATCCAAGATGAAGGATATTTTCACCCTCTGGAATCCATTAAAGATAGATTAGTGTATTTTCCATTTTAACACTGTTTCCTAAATGGATTCTACAACTTGTTGTGTGGGGCTGCTGCAGTTATTATTGCACTTAGAGAAGCAGCATTAAATATTGTGTGAAAAAGTGTTACAGGCGGTTCAAATATTACCTGATACTGTAGCAAAGCATAGGGGTTTCTGTTGTGTCTCTTGAATGCTTTCAGGCCTATAGTGAACTTTCAGTCTTGCTTTGGATTTTGAATGACCTTTATCCACAGGGACAAAGAAGCTCAGTTCTGTATGCAGAGTGTGTCACTTTGCCCTTATTTCTTTGCAGGCATCCATGCAACTTCTTTCACTATGCATGCAGTGTATGTGTGTGTGAATATATAAATGTATAAATATATGTGTGTATATATGTGTATATATTTCAAACTAGTTCTACCCTTTTTGCTTGTCAGTGTGTTATACCATATGGTATAGAGCATCTTGCCAAAAGATAAAAATATTCCTAGAACATATGAAATCACCAGTCAACTGAAGAAGGGGAAAGACTTTTGACCACAGCACTTGTGACTCTGATACATCTGTGGGCAAATGGCAACATGGCTTAATACTGCAATTCTTAAAAAAAAGGACATATTTTGAAGTTAAAGTGCCTCTTTGTATTTAAGGGAATACATCGAAAAGTGAGGTCTTTCAAATTTTTATTTTTCTGAAGGAATTGATTCAAATAAGTGTTTTTCTTTCTCTGTTGAAATTTTCCCGTGTGTATTTACGGAACTTTCCCCTCTTATTTTAATCTCTAGATTTACCGTGCAGGGAGACACTGGAGGTGGAACTCACTCTATTGGTGGTTGGAGTTGAAGTCTTTGGACTGCAAATAACATAGCCACCACACAGCTTTTTCTAACTTATTCCTTGGGTGAGATGTTTCAACCTAAAAAGAAAGGTATAGAAAATCAAATCCTACAGTGTTCATAGGGACCATGGAAAAAAGTCATAGTGTCAGTGTGACTCAGGGCTGTTTGAGTCCCAGCCATAAGCAATAAAGAGTCTGCAGATGACAGAGACTAATGCCTTCTTAGTGTAGACTAATGTCTGATTGTGCTACTTAGATTTCACTCATTTTACTTGTCAAGTAGACTCAGGTTCCTTTGCGCTATGTTGAATATTGTTTCCAACTACTTAATTAAACAAAAATAGGGGGAAAACTTTAGCAGTTAGTTTCCTAGCCAAGGATTGAGTATATATATATTTTTTACTAGAGAGATAAGCTATCACAGAAAATAGAGGAAGTGCCATTGCCATGAAATTTCTGGGTAACAGTTCTGTAAATAGTTCTCATGTTATTTGACAAAGATCCAACCTTAATGTTTCATCTCTTCACTGATTATGTTTCTTCTTTTGTGTTTAATCAGCTCTTCTATTTTTCTTATTTTTTTTTTACAAGATAGCTCTGCCTGGGCTTGATTTTTACAGGGTGGATCTATAATAGAATAGTATTGCTAGACCAAATCTTAGCAGTGCCCTTTCTCATTTTATATGACTTATGTCTGAACCCTGTGATAGTGCAGTTGACTTCCTTGGGCAGTGTTTGTCTTACCTTGAGAACAGCACATAGATCTCAAAAATGTTCAAACAAAAGTCTTGATCCTGAAGCATCTACATGTTTTATTTTCTCTTGTGCTTTTCCGTATGTTGAAATCTACTCTCAAGCAGTTTCTTTAGTTCCAAACATAAGTTAATAAAGTTGTGTGGTGCTGCTGCTAAGTCGCTTCAGTCGTGTCCGACTCTGTGCGACCCCATAGCAGGCAGCCCACCCGGCTCCCCCATCCCTGGGATTCTCCAGGCAAGAACACTGGAGTGGGTTGCCATTTCTTTCTCCAATGTATGAAAGTGAAAGTGAAGTCGCTCAGTCATGTCCAACTCTTAGCGACCCCATGGACTGCAGCCTACCAGGCTCTTCTGTCCGTGGGATTTTCCAGGAAAGAGTACTGGAGTGGGGTGCCATTGCCTTCTAGGTAAAAAAGTTCTTAATTACATTGCCTTGCAAGATAGATGAAAATTGCCTTCCACTTTATAGGCAACTACAATATTTTTAAAGGGCTAATTTTTCCTCTTTTTAGATGCCAAAGTGACTGATTAGTGTCAATTTTCTCAGTCTGCTTTACTGGGAGTAAGATAACTCAATCCCCGTTTGAAACTCTGTATTTGTACTCTTTTAAGACAGTCATATTTGAGAAGAAATGCTGGCCGAATAGAACCAACAGCTGAAATAGCGTCTGTTTTTGGACTTTAAAACTGTCACTGTCTTATAAAAAAGAACACAAAACTGGAGCCTTAAGCACTGTGTTTCTGTGATGGGAAAGAGAGCCTTTTAGTAATTGAGGATGGTTCATATTCGAGGCCATCTCATGACATGGGTAATACATTTAGAATAATACTAGGTTATTCAACCAGTAAAAATGGATCATTCTTGATCTGTCAGCAACTTCGAATACTGATAGTTTTCTAACTGTTTTGTGATAGGTATAGATTTATTTTCAAATCCACCCCCTTCCTTGAAACTATTATCAATAAAAGGAAAACCAAGGAAGAAACGTTGCAGGAGCATTGTTTCTGTGTGTCACAGGATGACGGAAAATGACTGGAATTTGGATGATATCCAGAGCATACTTTTCACAGGGTCTCTGAAACCTTGGGACTGAAGAAGAATACAGAGCAGTGGGAGCTTTTTAATTTTTTTTCCAACTGCTATTTCCAAATTTACTAAGATGCTACCATTGCATGCAGGTCAGGAAAATAACCTGTGTGTGTATATCTGTATCCTTATTCAGAGAGAACAAGGATCATGGTATTTATGAAATCCCACAGAAGAGGAAATGGTATAATAACATTTCTCACTGCCTCTGAGCCTCAGTTTTCTCATCTATGAATGAGGAAGTTAGAGGAGATAATCACTAAGGAAGTGATGTGATTCTACCAGGAGTCTGACATTCTCAAATTAATTCCCAAAATACATGTATTTCAGCTCTACAGAAGGTACCTGTCCTCAAACACAGCATCTCTATCTGTTTTTAAAAAGTATTTTAAAAAAAATATGGACCTCTTTTAAAGTCTGTATTAAATTTGTTAAAATATTGCTTCTGTTTTTATGTTTTGGTTTTCTGACCGCAAGGCATGTGGGATCTTAGTTCCCTGACCAAGGATTGAACCCTCACCCCCTGTTTGGAAGGCCAAGTCTTAACCACTGGACCACTAGGGAAGTCCCAGTATGTCTCTTTCTGATTCAATTGTCATACCTTTCTTTCTGCCCTTTTGGTCCCAGTGTCAAAGCTCCATCTCTCTGGAAATTTTCCAGATCTTTCCCAAGCACAGTTTGCCATCTCCTCCCTTAGCCTCTCCCAGCATCTCAGAATTCACTTCACAATGTGTCATAATTATCTGTCAATATGTATCGCTCCCTAGTCAGTGTGTCAGCAACTAGTATGATAATCACTTTTCTTTTCATTCATCTCTGTGTTCTCAGCACTTAGAAAAAAATGTCTGGTGCATTTAGTAATATAAGTAATGCATTAATAATTTAAAGATAGAACTTCCCTTGGAAAGAATCAATATTAATCATAATACGGAATTAAAAGACTATGAACAATTTTCTTTGTAGTCATTATTGGTTCACAAAATGCTGAGAAACTGGACATACAGAGTTGGCTATGAAGAGCATAACCTATGACTTCACCTGAGTCAGAGCTAAGCCAGTTAACAGGAATTCCCCTTTGACAATTATAAGCTATAAGAATAGTTTCAGGGCCCAACATAGAGAAATCACAAGACACTGAATCCCAGAGTAAGTTCAAGGCTATGAAAAACAGCATTCCTGAAGACTCAGAGCAACACTGCTTCTGAGAATTAAAGCAGAGAGTTGTTTGAAAGGGTTGAATAAGGACATTTGGAAATTAAAGCATGTCCCCAGAACTTAGAGCAGAGACAGGAAGGCCATTTCAGGAAAAATCGGATGAAACTCTTGGTTCAAAACCAGAATAGAAGAGAGTGAGTTACTTGATCATTTACACTTGTTCAGAATACTTCCCAAGTGGCAATATATCAGAATGGTTCAGGCTATAGAACGAAAGAGAAGAGTTAAATTTCTAGTTCTGCTACTTATTTGAGGTAAGACTTTTCACAAGTTATTTTACCCCTAGGTATAGAAATAGTATTGGAGGCAGACAGGTGAGTTTGAAAAGGTCTCATTGCTCAGGCCCTTAAAGGAAAGCAGGTGTTCACTGTTCAGTGATTTCAAGTGTGAAAAACCCTGAGGTCAGTAGACGTCAGAATAAGACACCGTTTTTGCCTCCAGGGAGTTTATAGTGGAGTTAGGAGACATGTACAAATAGGTCCCAGTCTTCAAAGTTCAGACTTCCCTATTCTCTTAAGTCCATATTGCTTAACACCTTTATTTGCCATTGTGTACACTTCTGTTTCCCGCCTTCACTTCCCTTTGGTTCTCAACCTCCTGACACCTGGTCCGCCATATTCACTCTTATCAGAGAACCTTGCTTCCTAGTTTTCGAGAGGACTGAAGTTATCTGAAAAGAATTCTCACAGACTCAGCACTACACACACCTGCCAGTTAGCTCCCAGTCCTTCGTTCTGCCTTCCTACCCCATCCTGTGAGGAACGGTCAGTGGCCCTGTCTAACCCGGCCCTCCTTTTCCACAAGAGGTCCATTCGGGAGAGATCCACCATGATGTCAGCTTAGAAAGGCTCTGGTGCCCAGATACATGGTTGAGCACTATTCTAGATGTTTCTGTAAGGGTATTTTTGGATGAGGTAAATATTTAAATGGGTGGATCTCAGTAAAGCAGATTGCCCTCCATACTGTTAGTCAGCGTTAATCAATCAATCAATTCAGTCACTCAGTCATGTCTGACTCTTTGAGACCCCATGGACTGCTGCACACCAGGCTACCTTGTCCATCACCAACTCCTGAAGCTTGCTCAAACTCATCTCCATCGAGTCGGTGATGCCGTCCAACCATCTCATCCTCTGTTGTTCCCTTCTCCTCCTGCTTTCAGTCTTTCCCAGCATCACGGTCTTTTCAAATGAGTCAGTTCTTCACATCAGGTTGTGTTAAGGTTGTGTGTTTCTCACCCTGCTTATTAAACTTACATGCAGAGTACATCATGCGAAATGCAGGCTGGATGAAGCACAGGCTGGAATCAAGATTGCCAGGAGAAGTGTCAATAACCTCAAATATGCAGATGACACCACTTTTATAGCAGAAAGCAAAGAACTAATGAGCCTCTTGATGAAAGTGAAAGAGGAGAGTGAAAAAGTTAGCTTAAAATTCAACATTCCAAAAACAAAGATCATGGCATCCAGTCCCATCACTTCATGGCAAATAGGTGGGGAAACAGTGGAAATAGTGACAGACTTAATTTTGAGGGGCTCCAAAATCACTGTAGATGGTGACTGCAACCATGAAATTAAAAGTCAGTCTTACCCACTCCGTTAAAGGTGGGAATTGTTATCCAGAAGCGGGGGAGTGAGTGGAGTGGGGCAATGTGGCGGGATTCGGGATCACTTGGGCTTGGGGTCGTGAACTGAAGGGGAGAGCCGTCAGCATGAAGGTGAGTTTTGCTTTGGCCACACTCACTGCAGTGGGTCTGGGTGGAGAAAGCAGAGCTTGCATTTCTGCTCACCGCCTTGTGTTGTGTGAGAGGGACAGGATTGTCGAAGGAGTAAGTCAGGGAGTGGTTATGATGTCTGGCTGTGGAATTTGATGGCCAGAGGGGCCATCAAGTGAGAGAGGGACTCAGAAAATAGGGGGTCTCAGGGGGATGTTCTGAGGCGCCCCATCCCTGCTTCCTGTCACTCATGACTTCAGTTGCATGAGCACATTCCCCTCTGAGCCGAAGAAGGGTGAGTTTTTGTCTCTTGCAGTTGAAAAAGTCTTGCCAGTTGGACAGGAAACAGAAAAAAAGGGAAGGACCCAAGTGACGAAACTTCCACTCTTCAAACATACGGTTCTCAATTCTCAGTGTGTCAGAATTATCAGAATTAAAGTGATGAATCAAATTAAAATTAAGTGATGCTCAGATCCCATCCCTGAGATTCTGATTCATTTGGTGGAGTCTTAAGGACGTTGTTTTCAACATCCCCCATAAAATCCAATCTTCAACCTGGCTTGAGAATGTTAGTTCTAAATCCTCTCAATTGAGCTCTTTCATGACAGCTTCAAATTATTTAGATGCTACAAATTAATCTTTGAATTCAATGATTGATAATTTTTGGATTATGTTGGCCTGCTACTGGGAGATTTATGAGGAAAGAAAGAGGTGCTCAGATTTCCCCTGGATACATTTTACAGCTCTAGTGCCCAGCCACGTGCAGGGCCAGAGGAGGCTGGCGATGGACGGTGGGGTCCCCCACAGCATAGGTGTGACCATGAGGATAGAGGTGTGGCTGCTACTCCCCGGGAGCTTGCCATGCATTTTTTGTGTTATTGTTTGTTTAATGTTTATTGTGAGGAGTGTATTGGTTTTAGGTTTATGGTTTAGTAGTTCTGTTCTGCATTTATTCTGAACACTTTATGCAAATTAAGGCTCCTGAAATAATTGGTGTGTAAAGTATGCCCTTTTAATAGGCATTTACAACAGGACAGTAGTATTCTATGGACAGAGGAGCCTGGAGGGCTACAGTCCATGAGGTCGCAAAGAGTTGGACATGGCTGAGCGACTGACACGTTCACTTTTCTTTTGCAGTAGAATATCCTAGAAGGAGCTTTGGTCTGTGTGTCAACAGAGCTGTGCTCGAGCTCTGTTCCTGTCCCATCCCAGCTCTGAAATTCAGGACAAGTGCCTCACCCCTTTTGCGTTAGGGTCTCCACCTGTAAACTGAGGGGCTCCAAGATTCATTTCAGCCCTAAAATTCTATGACGTAAGCCATAGTTTCTCCCCCATTTTTTAAAAAGATACAGAAGTGTTTCATATATATACATACGTATATATTTTGCTTCACACTATTGGCCTCGCCTGTGGCTTATTGTCACGCCTTAGTTTTGGAGTGTCTTGGACGGTGCCCAGTGAAGAACGTGAAAAAGCTTGGTAACAGAATGCTTTCCAGTTTTCTGGTGTGGCTTTTAGTGATGCATTGTGGTGAAGAGTAAGGGCATGTGTTCAGAGAACAGCATCATTGGCAACACTAAGCGATGAAGATGGGTAAAGAAGAATGGGGAGAACGTGAGCTCCTGGTGGACTTCTGAAAGGAAGAGGAGAGCACTGCTTCCTCGTTGGTCTGGGAACAACCCAGGGAGGAGGTGGCAATTGACCCAGTGTTTGCAGGATGAGCTGGATCTCAGTCTTCAGGGAAAATAAGACTTTCCCTTGTGCACTTGGCTGGGGCAATGGAATGGAAGTGGAGATGTGGGCAAAGGCGGATGAAATTTGAGGGATGGAGGAAGAAGATCAGCTTGCCTTGGAGGAGAAGGAAAGGCTAGAAATACAGAAAGTTCAGACTGCCCACGAGTGGTTGATACTAGTATGAAATGTAATGGATAGAGCACATTCAAGTATTTTAAAAATCTTTTTTTAACGTTTTATTTTATATTAGAGTTGATTAACAAGGTTGTGTTAGTTTCACGTGTACAGCAAGTGGTTCAGTTGTATATATACAGGTAACTATTCTTTTTCACATTCAAATATTAATATTTAAATATTTTTATGAAAGGTTGAAAAACCAAAATGTAACAGGGAATGGAAATGTAACATGGGATAAAGCAATCTGTATTGAAGGATTGAGGGTAGAAGGAGAAGAGGGCATCAGAGGATGATTTGGGCTGGATGGCATCACTGAGACAATGGACATGAACTTGGGCAAACTGTGGGAGGTGGTAAGGGACAGGGAGGCCTGGCGTGCTGCACTCCATGGGCTCACAAAGAGTCAGACACGAACGGGTGACTGAACAACAACAACAAAGCAATCTTTAGAAAAAGGGAATAAAAAACAGCTTTTGTACATCCCTTGGAGGACAGGCAGAAGATGGTGTAAAGGCAGTCTGCTTCTGGGCTCTCTGCTTTTACATACTTTATAAACTTTTAATCTAATGGTGATATGCCTGAGACATGCTTGGATGCCAAGGAGTCTGCCTTTTCTTTAACAATCTTCCCACTCTTGCTGACTCTTACCATTGTCTCAAAGTATAAAGATCTCTTTGTTGAAGAAAAAAGAGCAAAGATTCAAAGTATCTGTGTTTGTCAAGTCTCCTTTCATCAAGGCACTCTACCAGCCCCTCCCATGCATTTCTTAAGGGATTTGTTCCCAATTTTAAAGTTTAATAATGTATTAAAATGTGTAATGGATTTAATTTGTTTTGTTCAATGAGTGATGCTAATGATTTTATAATTTAATGATGGTTTAACCCAGAAGAACATGTTTAACAGAGTATGATGGTCATGATCATGAAAAACAGTATTTTAAATTTTAATACACATTATACTTTTTGCAGAGATGTATAGTGGGGTGATGTATGAAAAAGCTGACGTGTAGCTCATAATTCTGTGCAACTAATCTCATATAGTTTGCAGTCTGTTTTGGAAAATCCATTAAGTATTAGAACCACTCAAAGGTAGGTGATTCTTTTATTGAGGAAATTGTTTCGATTGGGTTTGATTTTTCAAATTGTCAAGTCAGGCATGTGAGTTATAAGGCTCAGACGGTAAAGCATCTGTCTACAATGTGGGAGACCTGGGTTCGATCCCTGGGTCGGGAAGTTCCCTGGAGAAGGAAATGGCAACCCACTCCAGTACTCTTGCCTGGAAAATTCCATGGACGCAAGAGCCTGGTAGGCTGCAGTCCAGGGGGTCGCTAAGAGTCGGACGTGACTGAGCGACTTCACTAAAATCAAATGAATCTTTGAATTCAAGCATAGCCAACTATTGATTATATAATTTTATTAGTTTTATAATCTTTATCTCATAATCTCTTAAATTACTTCTTTGGGCCTCAGTGCTTTCCTAAGTAAACTGGGGATAATAACACATACCACAGTTTTGATCTGAGGAGTAAATGGGATCATGGTGTTAAATGCTTAGTATAGTTTCAGAAGACTGTCAGTGGACTTGCTCTTTCTTGCTCTCTCATTATATGTAGGAAATGTGTGTGTGTGTGCGTGTGCTCAGTCTCATCCAACTCTGCGACCTGCCAGGCTTCTCAACCCACGGGATTCTCCAGCCAAAAGCACGGGAATGTGTTGCCATTTCCTTCTCCAGGGGATCTTCCAGACCCTGGGATCAAACCCATGTCTCCTGCATTGGCAGTTGAATTTTTTACCACTAGTGCCATCTGGGAAGACCATATGTGGGAAACTCAGGTTGATTATAGATCAATCATTAATTTAAATATGGCTTTAAAAAGTAAACCTCACTTGGAAAATTATTATTAGAAAAAGTGATGAATGTATTCATTTTTTTTAAAAAGAAAAGATTGGAAATGCATCAAAAGAGCAAATTAGTAATTCCTCCTTGAAATATAAATAATAACTCTTAGTTCCCCTCTTGTAGTTTAGATTTTTATACATTGTTTATCTACTTGCCTATCTACCTTACCAGTTTAATAATGTTAGATATACCTGAAAAACATTTATTATTCTCTAATAACCATAACAATGAATAATAGAACATGGAGTCTTTTGGTTAATTTAGATTCATAAGATTAATGCATATAACAGTTATCTGAAAGCTCATTGGAGGGATTTGAGCTTTTACATGAATAACGGCCACCAAAACTAGCTTCCTCTTGAAAAGGATATGAACTATTAAAATAGACACCCTTAATACTGTGTCAACTTGTACTGTCATAAATGGTTGGTAGCCCTATTCACTGAATCATTTAACCAAGGCTTCAGAGGCACTATGAGAACTAAGTGAAATAATGTATTTTCTTACCTATTTGTGTTAATCTTCTCCAGCTAATTCTACCCAGGTATTAATAATTCATTGTTTTAATTCCATTGCATGTAAATTATTATCAGTGTTACAGAAATTCTAGAAATTTGGGGGGCTCATTATTTGGTTAATATAAATAAAATTGACCTAAATTAAGCATGCTACTGAAGAGGAATTTGAAAACAAAATCAATATGATCACTCATGAGCAGGTAAGTTTATTCTCATATTGTATCAAAAATAAATGTAATACATCCCAGTGACCCTTTCCAGATGTCTATAGACTTTTTTTTTACCAATATATAATTATTTATCTGAGATAGAATTTCAACTATAATATTCTTGACGCATTAAGAAATTTACTGTAGTATGTTTTTGAGCTGTAATTAGGATAGCTACCATACTGTGTGATTCTCCAAAAGCTGAATGTATATGTTCTGTGCTATCATTTATAACAGTTTTTGCAAACTAAAGAAATTTTCACATCTGAAAAAATTTGGAAAGCAGTTCAGAATCTCAACTTTGGAACATGCCTGTCTTTCTCATTTCCTGCCTCTCTCACAAACCCTGCCTTCCTCCTCACCGTGGAATATGCAATAGGAACCAACGAACGGGCTGAAGACAGTACTATACACAGTTCGCACGAGGTCTTGTGAAGAAGATGGGACCCCATCTTCAACCATATGGAATACCGGAATTTTTGGGAGCAACCCAAAATGGTAATACGAAGTCTTATTTAGGAAACAAAGCTTGTGTGACTAGAAATAGACCAGCCTCTAAATATATTCTGGTTTATGTGCATTCGGGTAGAAACTGCATGTCACTAAGTAGAGTTTTAGGTGGTCAGCAGAGGGCAAGCATGTTTTTTACCATAAAAAAAAAAAAGTGTCTACCAGTCCAAGAACTGATAATATTCTTTTTCTTGTTTGATCATTTCAAGTCTTTTCTAACCCAGTGACAAATCTGTACTTCTATATACATATTTTAAAATATTGTCAGTCCCTTTGAAGAAGTAAATGTTCATTTCAAGACCATTTTGATCATGAATTTTGACTTCAGAGATCTCATTTCTACATTTAATTTTTAAAATTATCATATAAAATATTCTGTGAAATATCGATCCTCTCATGGGCTTGCCCAACTGAAAATGAAGTAGTAAACTGTTGGAATTTCTTTATTTTTCCCCAGAATAATCCATGTTAACCTATGATATGTAGGTATGCTAGAGTGGGTTCACATCGCTAGACTTTCAAACATCGATATTTTTCTTATTTGTTTGCTGCTTCATCTTAAAGCAAATTATTTAGCCACTCTGAACTTGTGTCCTTGTTCATAGAATGAAGATTATGTATTTCATAATCTCTCAGACTTCTTGCAGTCTGAATTTCTATCTAATAAAAGTCTGATATCTTCTACTCACATTATAGTTTGATCATTTTCCACAGTTTTTGAAATAAATCACTGGCTCGCCATCCTCTTTGTTTGATAGTTCTTATAATTTGGCATATGATTATTCTTTGTTGCTGGCTGTTTCTTTAATTTTTCTGATACTTTTCTTGTGTAGCTAATAGATAAAAGGGAACCTTTTGAGTTTTTGTAAAATAATGTAAAAAGTATAGTTATTTAGAGATGTGTCTGACTCTTTGTGACTCCAACGGACTGTAGCCTGCCAGGCTCCTCTGTCCATGGAATTCTCCAGGCAAGAATACTGGTGTGGGTCCGTTCCCTTCTCCAGGGGATCTTTCTGACCCAGGAATTGAACCCAGGTCTCCTGCATTGCAGGCAGATTCTTTACCGTCTGAGCCACCAGGGAAGCCCATTTAGAGATGTAAGTGATCATAAACATCATCAAGCCCATTCATCAAACAGAAGAAAAGTGATGGCAGAACTGTTCACGGCCTTGATTTTGGTTTAGAGGGAGGACCTTTGGAGCCGGAGATTAGCAGCTGGATGACCTTTCACGTTTTATCATGTACACCTCCTTTTAGCTGTAACGTCAGAAGTAACGTCTCTCCTCTCATATAAACACTGGTTGTGACATTTAAGAATAAATCTTTTATTGTGGTGAGCTACAACAGTTTCAGGTTTCTGTAGTCAAGACTCCAGATTCTTCCCCCATCCCTGGGTTGAGAGCTGACCAGGCCAGGAAGGTCACCCTAGGACTTACTGAACGTCCTCCTCCTTCCCCTTACCACCGTGCTGCAGGCCCCCAAGATGCTTGGAGAACTCCTTGGTCAGTATTTCTTGATCAACAGACCCTGCCTTGGGCTTGTCTTGCTGTAGATGGTGGTCCGGTTTGCCTAATGCCCCAGCTGGGAGGCAGTGCAGTGTAATAGATTAGGGACTGAGGGTTCTGCCTTCAATCAGGTAGGTGACATTAATCTCTGAGCCTCATTGTTTTAATATGAGGGTTTGTTTTGTTATTACTCAAGTATGGTGAATGATGCCACACTGGGGTGAGAGTCGGGGCACCTAGAGAAGCACCAGAGTTGGTCAGGAGGCTGAGAGAGCAAGGGAAAAGATTAGGAAGAAAGCTTTTTGTGGTTTCTAGAGGAAGGGACTGGAGAAGGCAATGGCACCCCACTCGAGTACTCTTGCCTGGCAAATCCCATGGACGGAGGAGCCTGGTAGGCTGCAGTCCATGGGGTCACTGAGGGTCGGACATGACTGAGCGACTTGACTTTCATGTTTCACTTTCATGCATTGGAGAAGGAAATGGCAACCCACTCCAGTGTTCTTGCCTGGAGAATCCCAGGGATGGGGGAGCCTGGTTGGCTGCCGTCTATGGGGTTGCACAGAGTCGGACACGACTGAAGCGACATAGCAGCAGCAGCAGCAGCAGCAGAGGAAGGGATAGCAAGGCAGGGTAAACAGGCTTAGGATTGGCTAGTTTGAATGATTTTAGCAGGCTCTGGGGCATAGGGGCTGTTACTAGCTGTCTGGTGCCAAGCCACAGGGTAACTAGGGCAGGGGAATAGTCACCCAAATTGTGAGAATACAAAATAAAGGAGGTGGTTGCAGTGTGAACTCTGGGTTAATGAGTTTGCATATGAAAGTTATGCTTGCAGGTGAGCCATATGTTATTACTAGATAAGAATGGCTGGGTAATGCTGGGAGAGGCGGTACCTCTAGTATCAGCGAGGCCCCAGATGTCAAACCATCAAAAACAGAATAAAAAGACATGATTACTACACTCACTAGCCTTAGAATTTTTCATTTGAAATAACATGAGTAATGGTATTATTACTAACTTAATGTTTGTAATAATCCTGATGTTTGTAATAATTACTGGAAACAGTCCTATGATCTAATCACTATGTTGTTTGATTCTCCCTACAATGAGAAATGGCATATAAATTACTGTATCCTTTTTACAGATGTAAAATATGGAGATGGGGTTTCTTGGCCAAGTTTACACAATGAGTCACTGTGTCTGTACTTCCCCTGCTCATTGTATTTTAAAATAAAAGCAAGAGAGAACAGAATTACATGTATTGTGTATGTGCCAGATGTGTTTTTAGGTGCTTCAATATGTTAGGTTGTCGTTTGGTCACTAAGTTGTGTCTGACTGTTTTGTGACCCCATGGACCGCAGCCCACCAGGCTCCTCTGTCCGCGGGATTTCCCAGGCAAGAATACTAGAGTGGGTTGCCAGTTCCTCCTCCAGGGGATCCTCCTAACTCAGGGATTAAACCCGCATTGCCAGCTTGGCAGGCGGATTCTTTACCACTGAGCCACCTGGGAAGCCCTGTGTTACGTAATTAAATATTAAATAAATAAAAATTCCTTATAACACCATGAAAGAAATTATTGTGCCATTATTATGCCCATTTTGTCAATGAGAGAAATGAAATTCATGGAAGTCAGGGAAGTTATTTCAAGGCTACATAAGTAACAAGTGGTAGAACTGAGAATTGCCCCAGCTGGGTCTGCAGGACTCAGGGTAGCAAATGAATTTTACCTGGAGCATCAGCCTCAGTTAGCTGATGGAGGCTGCCTGAAGCAGTGCCGAGAGGATGCTGAAGCTGTGTCTGGGCTCGTTGGGAGAGAGTGTCACACTGAGTTAGTGACCTTTGTCACGGGCGTGAAGGGCACAGAGCAACACCCAGCCATTTATTTCTCATCCTTGAAGTAAACTCTCTTTCAAGTCCCTTTTCAACTCCACAAACCTGTTATTCTGGGAAACCAGGGGAATAGGTAATGTCAGCCTGCATTCCCCTGAAAGCAGAGCCTGAGACAGAGGCTTGTGTGCAGGTAGTTAATTTAAGAATGTGACCCGGGTGCAGGAGCAAAGAATGGGGACAGAGGGAGAGCCAGGAGAAGGGAGTGTTATGGAGGTGGCCACCACTTGTACTCAGTTTGGTGCAACCTCCTGAGAGGCATTGTGAAATGTGTCTGAGGACTCTCCACGGGGGAAGATCACGGGCAAGCAAGAAGCATCAGCACAGACTCCTGGGTTTTGGACCAGGGCCGTTCTGCGAGTGTTCACTCCTCTGTCCTGCCTGGTGTGTGAGGGGGTGCTTTTGGGGTGTTCTCTGCTGCAGATAAGGAAGCTCACAAGTAGAAAGCAAGAACGGGCAGTGCATCTTGGTGAGAAACTCTCGAGATGCAGCCAGTGAGGCTGGTAAAGCCTAAACTTAGTCAGCTCAGTAGTGGCTGGTGTGAGCAGTAGGCTGAGAGGATCTTGAAGTGGTGCCCAGGAGGACTCTGACCAGGGTCGATGTCTGTAACTCCCTCAGACCTGGGGAGACTCCAGGACCCTTCTAAAGCCTGTAACTAGGCTGTGCTTGCTCAGTTGCTCAGCTGTATCCGACTCTCTGCCCTGTGTTCATGGGATTTCCCAGGCAAGAATACTGGAGTGGGTTGCCATTTCTTCCTTCAGGGGATCTTCCTGACCCAGGGATGAAACCTGCCTCTCTTGCATTGACAGGCAGGTTCTTTACCAGCTGAACCACCCAGGAAGCCCATAATTAGGCTAGGAGAGTACTAATAACATGTCATCTGCAGTACTTCTTGAACTTTCCCTCTCTCCATCCCTCTTCTGACTGACAGAAACTTGGGCTCATAAATATCAGTCTGTTTCTAAGAGACCAAGTTTGTTGAGAATTAGCGATTCTGTTTTGTTGAGTATCTGTTATGTGCCAGCCTGTATGCTAGACCATGTAAGCCCACTTGATCTTTTATTTTTTTCTAAACTTTGTATTTTATATTGGAGTATAGCTGTTGAACAATATTGTGATAGTTTCAAGTGGACAGCAGATTCCCCCATTGGCTCAGTGGTAAAGAATCTGCTTGCAATGCAGGAGGTGCGGATTCAATCCCTGGGTCTGGAAGATCTGTTGAAGTAGGAAATGGCCACCCACTCCAGTATTCTTGCCTGGGAAATCCCACGAACAGAGGAGTCTGGTGAGCTACAGTCCATGGGGGTGCCAAGAGTTGGACACGATTGAGCAGATGAGTATGTGCACGCACGCACACACACACACAAATACACACACAGGTGGACAGCAAAGGGACTCAGCCGTATATATACATGTGTCCACTCTCACCCAACTCACCTCCCATCCAGGCTGCCGTATAACATTGAGCAGACTTCCTGCGCTATACAGTAAGTCCTTGCTGGTTATCCATTTTAAACATAGAGGTTTGTACATATCAACTCCCTAACTATCCCTTCCCCTCATTCGTCCCACTGTAAGCCCACTCAGTCTTAGCCACAATATTGTGAAGTGTGTATTAATTCCGTCTTAGACAGGAGGAAACTGAGGCTAAGAGCTGAACTGAATCGCCTAAGGCCACTTCTGCGGAGCTGTACTTCAGGCGCCCCTCCAGCTGATGCCTGAGTCCAGATTCATTTCACCCTGCGGGTGTCTGATGGGCAGATGTAGTAAGGTCTTGGCTCTCGTTTGACAAGGGCTTGAGCTCTCATCCTGGGACTCTACAAAATGAGCTCACTTTGGGGATTCTGGCCTGTCAGCATCCTCCAAGTGAGTCAACTGGGGACCTGGCCCGTCTCCACGATAAGAGCTGGAAATTCCTGCGATGTCTCTGACTCAGAGGTGCCTTTCTGAGCCCACAAATCTTTATAAACTTCCTGGGAAAGTACACACTGAAGTTGAAAGTTCCTAGAAGCTGTACCCTTTTCCCCCAGAAGTACTGAAGGCCACGATCTCTCTAATATTCAAAAACATAAAGTTAAATAGAATGTCAAAAGTTAACAAAGAAAGGGATGTTCCTGATGGTTCAGGGATTAGGACTCCTCGCTTCCAAAGCAGGCAGCGCTGATTCAATCCCTGGTCAAGGAACTAGGAACTAGGAACACAGCATGCAGTGCCACCAAAAAAAAAAAAAAGGAATCTAGAAAAATGATACAGATGAACCTATCTGCGGAGCAGGAATAAAGACACAGAAGTGGAATGGATTTGTGGATATAGGGGGGAAGGAGAGGGTGAGAGAAATTGAGAGAGTAGTGTTGACATATACATACTACCATGTGTAAAATAGATAGCTAGTGGGAAGCTGCTGTATGGCACAGGGAGCCCAGCCTGGTGCTCTGTGATGACCTGGGGAGCAGGCTGGGGGTGGTGGAGGGAGGCTCTAGAGAGAGGGGATATATATATACACACACACACACACACACACACACACACACACACACACTTATAGCTGATTTAACTTCCCTGGTGGCTCAGACGGTAAAAAAATTCTGCAGTGCAGGAGATTCAGGTTCTATTCCTGGGTTGAGAAGATCCCTTGGAGAAGGAAATGGCAACCCATATTCTCGCCTAGAGAATCCTATGGACAGAGGAGCCTGGCAGACTATGGTCCATGGAGTCATAAAGAGTCAGACACAACTGAGCAACTAACATACACACAGCTGATTCACACTGTTATACAGCAGAAACTAGCACAACATTGGAAAGCAATTATACTCCAATAAAAAAATAATAAATTAAGAAAAAAATTAGCATCAACCTCTCTGCATCTCAGTATTCTCATTTATGAAACAAGGCTGTGGCATCCAAGATAGATTTTTTGAGACTGAGGCTCCGCTGCATTGGATTAGGAGGAGTTAGACGGCAGGGGCAAGGCTGCACTGGGAAACTGCTTACTCAGTATTTAGCGCAGAGTAGATTCCCAATCTGCATTTGCCAGATGACAGTGAGATGCGAAATGGACAGGGCACCTTTCCTCTGTGTTTCTTTCCTCTACTCCTTGGTCTTCATCCTATTCCAACATCTATCAGTTTTGCTTCCAAGACAAACCTTGTGCTGAACAAATGGTTGGGCATTTAGTTGTGTCTTCGTGTGCAGGATCTGAGGTCAGTGTATTCTCCTCCCCAGGTGCATTTGCTTATTGAGATTTATAGTTAATTTTGAAATTAAGGAAATGTCACCCTTCAGCCAATTTCATGTTTGAGAGACAGGACTCTTCTGAGGCTCTGAACTCACCCCGTGAGTGCATGCGTGCTCAGTTGGGTCTGTCTGACTCTTTTGTGACCCCATGGACTATAGCCTGCCAGGCTCCTCTGTCCATGGGATTTTCCAGGTAAGAATACTGGAGTGGGTATCCATTCCCTTCTCCAGGGGATCTTCCCGACCCAGGAATTGAACCCAGGTCTCCATTGCAGGCAGAGTCTTTACCATCTGATCCACCAAGGAAGCCTCCCTGTTACTATAGAACAAACCTACATAATAGAACTGACTTTGCCTCTTGGTCCACAAAGCTTAAAATACTTAGTATCTGGCTGTTTATGGAAAATGTTCGTCAATCTCTTGTTGATAGGAAAAGAAATCAGACAATAGGAAGAGTGATAGATGTGGGAGAGGATAAAAGGGAAATGGAGCACAGAAAAATGATGTCACATGTACAATGGAATAAGTAGAATGTTCTTTCTCTAAGCACGTGAAGTACTTAAGTGGATCTTTTAAGGACTTGCCCACTTTGCCAAGCTCAGCAAAAAATGATCTTCTCTGTGTGTAACTTAAAACACATACACAGTGTGCATGTGTACTCACACACACACACACACACACACACACACACACACACACACACACACTCACTCCTTTCCTCACCCCAGAGACGGGCCGTGGCACCAGGGGTGGTCTCTCTGCATGTCCAGCCAACCGATGCACGCTGCCTGTCAGACACCAGCCTCCTTCCTGAACCCAGTACCTCCCTGTCCAGGTCTGAGTCAGCTTGCAGCTTCATCTACCCGCATCCTCAGTTCGTTCTCTCCTCTCAGCTCTGCTGCACTAACTTCTAGTCCTTCAGGGCCCCATCAGCCTTGATGCCTGCCTGTTAAATAGGTCATGTTGAGCATTTGAACATTGCTTTAAAGTTCATGTATCAGACCATCTTTCTAAGCACTTCAGGTGACTGTCGAAGCAGTCACCACTCTGGTTTTGAGTCCTCTTGCGGATCTTAAATAGCACAAGGATCAGTACATCAAGTCTGCATGAATATTCCAGTGCTGAAGTCATCCCAGTACTAGAAAGGAGCTCCTGCACTTTCTGCACAGGCTTTGTACAACTTAATCATGCCATGCATGTCAGGCCCCTGCTTCCGATTCTGCCAGGCTTCCTGTTTTCCTCATCGGAGAGTGCACATCCTAGCTAGGGTGGCAGGGCCCTAAGAGAAGCCTTCTCCCATCCTCCCCTCCCATACCAGGTCATGTTCGGGGCACCAGCTAAACTGATCTCTTGGTTCCTTGAGTATGCCAGGCTGCTTCCCCTTACACCCTTGCCCTTTAGGCTGGGACTCGGCCCCCACATTTTCATCACGTGTTCAGGCTTGTCATCCAAAGTACAGCTCTAATGTCATCTGCTCAGAAAGGCCTTGTCACCCCGTGTAAAGCTGTCCTCTCCCCCTGTTGAATGAATCCATTGTGTTTCCCCGATGGACTTATCACAGTCTGAAACCTTCTGGTTCGTGGTTTGTGTACTTAGTCCCATCTGTTTACCACGACCAGAATCCGAGCTTCATGAGAGCAGTAATCTTTTCTGTTTTGCCATCGCTAGGCCCCCTCAGTTGTCCTGCTCTGTCTTTATTCCTTTAGGATGAACGTGCAAAAATCAGTGCAAAAGGTCTCCTTCTTTCCCTGCGAGGAACGGGTTGCTTTCTCTCAAAACGAACATTAACCATTGGTGCGACAGGGTTACACATTTGGGTTTTAAAGAAATTTTCTCTCCCTGGTGGCTCAGATGGTAAAGAATCTGCCTGCAATGCGGGAGACCCCGGTTCCATCCCTGGGTTGGGAAGATCCCCTGGTGGAGGGCATGGCAACCCACTCCAGCATTCTTGACTGGACAATCCCCATGGACAGAGGAGCCTTGTGGGCTACAGTCCTTGGGATCACAAACAGTTGGACATGACGGAGTGGCTGACACACACACACATTTCCTTAAGACAGACAAGAAGTCAAGTTTGCTTGGAGAGCGGTGGGAGCTGAAGTAAGGATGTTAAATGTTGGCGGAATGTTTCAGACTTCAGCCAAACAAAATAAATATTTTGTAGGCTATCAGTAAACTCACATCAAGAACAGCCCTAAATAGTGGATATTTGGCATTGCTTTTTCTGTTGTTTTGAAAAATTGCTGCAATGCTTTCATGAGAAATTCCTGTCAGTCTTTCCAAATGTGAGTCCATCATCTTCATTTTGAAGAGTATTAACTTCTTAAAGAGAACTCTTGAATTATGGAAACTTCTAAGCCAAAGGTCTTCTCTTTAAATCTTCAGTGGAAAATAACATTTCAAACACTGAAAAACCTTAGGGATTCATATTTGACCTTTACTTTGTGCTCACCGTGTTAACTTTTCCAGATTATTCATTGTGTGTGTGCTATCTGTAGATTCTCTCAGATTTTTCCTCATCCCTTTAACATGTAACAGAAGTAGTATATTGGCTTCCCAGCTGGCGCTAGTGGTAAAGAACCCACCTGCCAATGCAAGAGACATAAGAGACGCAGGTTTGATCCCCAGGTCAGAAAGATCCCCTGGAGGAGGGCATGGCAACCCACTCCAGGATTCTTACCTGAAGAATCCCCATGGACAGAGGACACTAGCAGGCTACAGTCCATAGGGTTGCAAAGAGTCGGGTACAACTAAAGTGACTAAGCACACGCACAGAAGTAGCATATGCATAGTGGATTTTCCAGAACTTTTGTAATCCCTGGCTACTGGTGCTACTGCTACTGCTAAGTCGCTTCAGTCGTGTCTGACTCTGTGCGACCCCATAGACGGCAGCCCACCAGGCTCCCCCGTCCCTGGGATTCTCCAGGCAAGAACACGAGTGGGTTGCCATGTCCTTCTCCAATGCATGAAAGTGAAAAGTGAAAGTGAAGTCACTCAGTCGTGTGCAACTCTTAGCGACCCCATGGACTGCAGCCCACCAGGCTCCTCTGTCCATGGGATTTTCCAGGCAAGAGTACTGGAGTGGGGTGCCATTGCCTTCTCCGATCCCTGGCTAGAAAACCCAAATCAAGGTATTTGGTAAGAAGGCACTGATGGGGACCTTTAAATTATAGAACTTTCTCAGATTTTACTTTTTTTCCTACATTGCAAGAGAAACTATAACAAAAATCACACATATGTATATATTTACATATAGGGTCAAAGTTTCTTATATATATAGACTTAAGTATATATAGACATACATATATAGAAAAAGACATAAGGTTTTGCAGTTTCCTTTCAAATACTGTACTGTATAATTTCACACAGCGAACATTAGAAAAAAACATTCTCTCCTTGAGTCCCATTCTGTATCTCTTACCACCTACCTCAGCTCTACATAATATCCCATATGTCTTTCCTCATTACCGGCATATTTTAAAGTCATTAGAACTCTGTGGGTGGCAGAGATACATTGGAGAACCGCTCATAATTAATATAAACCTCCTGGGGAAACTTGAGAGTTGATCTTGATACATACATATACGTATACACACACAGAGACACGATTTGTTTTAACAGAAAGTTGGACATGACATTTAACTATGAAATTCTATGCCAAAGTATGTAGCCTTGCTTGTAAGTAAACTCTCTTTACATCGTTTTTACATAATCTCAGCTGTGTACCATGTGTGATCTAGCTAGAGCACTGATTTGCTTATGGGACCTGGAACTTAAACATTTTCTTTTTTTTGCTGGTATACATGATGGATCAGGTACTGGCATCTGCTGGCAATGAGTGATATTGCTTTCTAATTCTATAGGCGGCCTGGCTTCCCGTAACAGTGCATCCCTGGAAAGCAGACCATGGTGTTGTTTTTTTAGAACAAACATATACATGAAAGGATAAGTAACAAAACAGAGTGGTGATGATCATTTACATACTGGCTGGTGTGTGGCATATGGAAGGAAGAAAATGAACTTTTGTTGTGAATGTGCTGTGCCCATGTGGTGGTGTGTTCTTCCCCATGCTATCAGAGAGGTTAGAGATCAGAAACTTGGAGAAACTGTCTGAGCTCACGGGTTGAATGCAAGGGAAAATCTATGCCTGTGGGAAATAGTTAGGATGACCTAGTTTTTGAGGCAAAAAAAGAAAAGGCTATTCAGATGAGAAGGATTTGGACAGCAATGAACAATCTTATATACTGCCAGTTGTAGGGTGTTTTGTTTCCATTTTTGGGGGGAATGACAGTTTTCCTGTATGCAAATAAAGACTTAAAAATGTGCATGCCATTTGACTAACCAATTCCAATTCTGGTCATTTATCCTCAGAAAATAATCAGAGAGGGGCTTAAAGATTTATTAATATATGTAGTTATTGCATCTCTCTCTCACACACACATATATGCTATATGCTTCCCCAATGGCTCAGCAGTAAAGGATCTGCGTGCCAAGCAGGAGACCCAGGTTTGATCCTTGGGTCAAAAGGAGGAGGGCAAGGCAACCCACTCCAGTATTCTTGTCTGGAGTATCCCATGGACAGAGGAGCCTGGTGGGCTGTAGGCCATATGGTGGCAGAGTTGGACAGGACAGAGTAGCACACATGCACATACTATATGCTATAGCATTTACTATAATCATGAAAATAAATGATCTAAATAACAGCCAGTAACAAAGTGTTGTTAACATAAATTATAGTAGATCCCTAAAAATGAATTATATTCATCCATTGGAAATGTTGTATAGGAATATTATTGACATGAAAATTATTTATGCCATTAAGTGAGGTCGCTCAGTTGTGTCTCTTTGCGACCCTGTGGACTGTAGCCCACCAGGCTCCATTGTCCGTGAGTTTCTCCAGGCAAGAATACTGGAGTGGGTTGCCATTTCCTTCTCCAGGGGATCTTCCCAACCCAGGGATCAAACCCAGGTCTCCTGCATTGCAGGCAGATGCTTTAACTTCTGAGCCCCCAGGGAAGCCCCATTTATGCCCTATTATTAGGTAAAAAAACTGGTTTATGAGGTCATATGATGCAACTTTCCAAGTAAAACTCTATATGTGTAAATGTGAGTTGTGTGGGCTTATATAGAAGATTTATCAAAATATCAATAGTAGTTATCTCTAATAACTTGGCAGATCACATTTATTTTCTTCTTTTCCTCATCCCTCTTTTATAAATTGTCTTCAGTGAAAATACATCATTTAAAAAATTTAGTACAATTTAGGGACTTCCCTCATGGTCCAGTGGTTAAGACTTTGCCTTCCAATCCTCGGGGTGCAAGTTTGATCCATGGTCAGGAACTAAGATGCCATATGCCTCCAGGCCAAAAAAACAAAACATAAAGCAGAAACAATATTGTAACAAATTCAATAAAGACTTAAAAAATGGTCCTCCTAAAAAAATCTTAAATATTTAATAAAATAAAATTTAGAGCAGCTTGTCTTCTAAGAGAATTAAGAATATGATAACAGGAAGCAACCAGGGGACTGAGACTACAGAACCAACTGGGACAGAAGTGCAGAGGGACTGGTATCCGCAGCAGGAAGTTAATAGGAAGTGAGGTTAAACAGTGAGGACTTCCGGCATTGATGGAATTGGTGGCTTCCTGGCTGTGGTAAAGGGAGGGCCTAGAAGTGCTTGCACAGGTAGCGTTGCGTGCATGCATGCTAAGTTGCTTCAGTCCTGTCCAGTTCTTTGCAACACTATGGACTGTAGCCCACCAGGCTCCTCTGTCCGTGGGATTGTCCAGGAAAGAATTCTGGAGTGGGTTGCCATGCCCACTGCTAGGCAATCTTCCCGATCCAGGGATCAAACTCACATCTCTTATATTTCCTGACCCAGAGATCGAATCCACATCTCTTACGTCTCCTGCATTCTTTACCATTAGCGCCACCTGGGAAGCCCACCAGTAGCATTGGGGTTGTTTAAATGGCAACTTGGTGACTGCAGAGTAGCCCCCAAGTTAGAAATTGCTTTTGTCCTAGAGAAGCTGGGGGGCCAGCAAGAGGATAAACGATAGGAATGAGGGCTGGCTCTGGGAAGAGAGGGTAAAGCCAGGGCAGAGAGAGAGACAAGTCCAACTTGTTAAATGACTGAACGACTGTCCCAGCTCGCCGCATTTCCCCCTGATCATGCCCCAGACAAGCTTCTTTCCCTCTTCCTCCCTCACACTTGAGATTTAGAGAGCCGTTTGTCTGCAGATGGAAGAAACATCATATCCAGTGTAATAAAGGTTGCTTTAGGCTATTAACGTACTTGGAACGAGTTGGAAAACATACAAATAAAACTAAGCCAACAGATGAAACCAATGTCTTTTTTTCCTCCCACTTAACTTTTCCCTAGGAAGCAAAGGTGATTAAATTCATTCCTTTGACTTCAAACATGCCCTTAAATTGGGATCATTTGCAACATCTAGATGTTTGAAACCTTGCAAAAAGTTTTTGATTGCGAAGTTTGGGAAAGAAAAAGACCATTGGATTTGGGTCAGTGGATCTCGATCCTGTTTGTGCTACCACGCCTGACTGAGAGAGTCACTTCAGTGCCTTAGATCTTAGTCCTACAAAGTGAGATAAAGGTAGAAGATCCTGCCAGCTCTGAAACTCCAGGACTCTCCTGACCTGAAACTATTCTTCTTTCCATGACCGTATTGACCTGAAACTGTATTCTTCTTTCCATGACCGTATCTTCTCTCATATCTACCTAATCCCAGTCCTTAAATAAAAGAGCTACAAAAGAGAAACATCCCCCACAGAAGGTCATACTGAGGGGAGAGACAGTTCTTTTTTTTTTTTTTTCCTGTGGTGTCCTTACAGACTGACTATTTAGGTAAAAATCCAGGAGCATTTTAACATTTGCTTATCCATCTATTCACTCATTCAAGAGATTGCTGAGCACCTGGTTTTGTCTCATGTAGTGTGCTGGGTCTTAGGTAAACAAAAATTTAAAAGATCCTGCTGTCAAGGAACTTTCTGTGTCGTGAAATCTTCAATTTTCTTGCTGTATATTCCCCTGGAGGTTTTGAACCTCCTCCTTCTTCTCCCCCTTCCACCCACACTGCTTTTAATAAGATGTATAATGACAGAACTTGATTGTATTTATGGATTGTATGGAGGTAAAGAAATATTGAAAACCACTGGCCTGATGCAGGAGATAGACTCATATATAGGCAATTACAGATCACCATCATATGATCTATGAGTGCCCAGTGGCTCAGTTATGGCCAGCTCTTTGTGACCCCATGGACTGTAGCCCGCCAGGCTCCTCTGTCCATGGAATTTTCCAGGCAAGAATACTGGATGTGTTGTGTTAGTTGCTCAGTCGTGTCTGACTCTTTGTGACCCCATGGACTGTAGCCTGCTAGACTTCTCTGTCCATGGAATTCGCCAGGCAAGAGTACTAGGGTGGGTTGCCGTTTTCTCCTCCAGGGGACCTTCCCGACCCATGGGTTGAACCCATATCTCTTGCATCTCCTGCATTGGCAGGCAGGGTTATTTACCACTGAAACACCTGGGAAGCCCCACATGATCTATGGCAGGGTGATATTTTGGGGCCACAGAAACATAACTGTAGGAATGTACTGACCCTGACCTCCCATCTCCTATCCTGTTTCCAGGAATTTCTTACATAACCGGGGACTTGGGCTCAATGAACAAGTATTATAAATCTATTTAATAAGTTGCTCTAAAATGCATTCCATTTCTTTCAGCCCCCTACTGCCTCTCCCATAATCCCATTTTCCATCATTGTTTGCATGGGTCACCTCCTACCTGGTGTCCCTGCCTCCTGGGAACCCGTTTTTCACATCACAGCTAGAGTGATCTTTCTAAAACACAAGTCTGATCATGTCTCTCTCCTGCTTTTCTACATGGAAACCCTTAGTGGAAGTTAGGTGAACCTCCTCTGTGCCTTCGTCTCATTCAGTCATCATTCAATTGCCTGCATAGTCATCGTTCTCCTCGACCACACAGAAAACTCTCTGAAGGTGGAGACTAGTTTATTCGTCAGTAGATGAACATACCAAGGACTGTACCAGGCACAGTGTAAGGGCTGGACAGTATCTCTTCAATGAATGGAGGATGCCGATGTTGAAGTCATATTTAGTTGAAGTCAGGTGTAGATGATGTCTGGATTAGGAGTTGCTTGGTAGGTAAGGGTTTTGTTGAATGAACAGGTAAATAATGAAGGTTATGTGGAGCTTCTGTGGTGGCTCAGGTGGTAAAGACTCTGCCTTCAATGTGGGAGACCTGTGTTTGATCCCTGGGTGGGGAAGATCCCCTGGAAAAGGAAATGGCTACCCACTCCAGTATTCTTGCCTGGAGGATCCCATGGACAGAGGCCAGGCTACAGTCCATGGGGTCACAAAGAGCTGGACACAGCTAAAGCAACTTATCACAAAGGTTAGTTGACTAAAGACAGACATAGACAGTAGAACCCTAACACTTATATTTCACTGCAAGGTAGAGAAGTGTCAACTGTGAGAATGCTTGAAAAGATGGGAAGACCCTCAGGAGAGAATGCAGGAGGGTTTGGAGAAGCCAGAGTCTCAAAAAAGAAAATAATGCTTCTTTGTATTTGCAAGGCCCAGCACAGGAGTGGATGAAGAAATGGGTTGGATGAATGATGGTCAGGAGATTCAAGTTGAAAACCACAGGGCCTGAGAAGAGCCCGCTGGGTCTGGCAGTTAGGGCATCCTTGGTCATCAATGGGATAATTAATTGCAGTTTTAGTGGAGTGTTTGGTGCGAGAGCTGGGGGAAGGGGGCAGTGCGAGTGAGAAGGGAGAGATGGTGAGTGGAGAAGGAAGGAAAGGGAGGGCCCTCTTGGAGAGGAAGAAAAGGGAAGGAGAACTCTTGGAAGGAAAACTCTGGGGGCAGTTTCTTGCCCAAGAAACATCTCGTAGACCCCAGAGGAGCAGTTGGCAAGAGGGGACCAGCACTGATGCTAAGGTCATAGAGATGCTGCTTCTTACACAGTAGAGCATAAAAGGTCATAACCTAGATTTTTTCCCCTTTCAAGTTCTCAGCCTTGCTACTGGGTGACATATTAATAATAGCAACAGACTTTCTCCTGAGTACATTTTCATTATGTTTCTCTCATCATGATAATGATAGTGGTGGTGATAGTAATAATAATGGTGAGCAAGGTACTGTGATAAGTGCGTCTGTAAGTACCATCTAATTTAATTAGGCTAATAATGATATAGATAAAATTATTCTCCCCATTTCACAGATCAGTAAAATTAGTTGAATAAATGAGTTTTTTTAAATTAATTTAGAAATAGAGTCGATCAAATCAGTTTAAAATAGGGTCAATGAAAACACAGAATTATTATTATAAACTTGTTTTTCACTCGAATCTGAGGAACCAGATCTTTCATAAAATGAAGGTATACTGTAATGTTGGAGATTTCTCAATGCAGATTGAGATTTAATACTTTCCACAGGAAGGAGTTGATAATGAGTATGTCAAAATGCCCTTTTCATCTCTTTTGTGTCTTTAGAGTATTAACCATATAAGCAAAAGGTATTTAGAAAAATATATAGCATTGGGTATATTTTAAGTAACAAAAAATTAATTTTAACTTGTTTACTATCCTGTTTCTAGTAAGTTATTTTTGAAATGAAAATATTTCTCCTGGCTAATGGGTAAAAATTTTCTTGCTTTTAATCCTTACTATAAACATGCCGAAGGAAAATAATTTTGAGATGATAGCTCACATATAAAATAGAGTTATTGTTTCTTTTAAGGTACCAAAATGTGAATGCATTTAGAATCAGTACGAAAGTCTTCATAGCCATTGGAATGGACTGACTGCAAAATGTTTTAATATAGCCTATAAGTGAATGATGACAGCACACCAGCATGTACACAAGCACGACAGCATCTCTTGTGTTTGTCCCTATCCATCACTCAGAACAGAGTTTTCTCGTGGTAAAACAAAACCAGGGACAAAAATGTATTGCTTTTAAAGTAACCTTACAGGCCTGCTTTAAATAGACAACAGAAGCTTGGGAGATCAACGCTGAGGAATCTTAGCTGCATTGTTAATCTACCTTTTTGTGTTGCGGAATTACTACACATAACATACATGAAGGTCTTCACTGCAGTTTTAACAAAAGACCTTGGCTATACTGCCTTAAGAAAGGGATTTCATTCTCACCTCTTAAATACCCACTTCTTTCTTTTTAATTCAACTTAAATTCAGCAAGAGAATTCAAGCACATTTGAAAATTTTAGTGGAGAGAAATACTCCTTCATATCAAATAGATTCAAAAACACACATTGAATGGTTGACTCAGGGGCTTTCACTAAACTGGCCATGAATGCTGAAACCATCTGTTTTTCTGGACGTTGTCAGGGTGAGTGTGGCGGAGGCAGCTGTTTGCAAAGGGACGCTTTGGATGATGAACCAGCCCATTGTTCCTAAGCAATTCACTTGCTTTCAGAGGCTCTACCCAAGCGTACTATAGAGCAATCAAAATCAAACTATTGTTTGTACCAATCATATTGATCTGAAAAGAACGTGGTGGGATGACCCCATTGTAGATGCAAATAGTTGTTCTGAGCAGCTGTATGCTGGCCAATATGTACCTCAGTAGGAAACAGGCTTGGAGGCTAGAGGGCTCCCTGTACCCTACTGGGGGAAGAAAAAAGATTATACCAGATTAAACTGCAGTTTAAGGGGACTGGAGGGAATGGAGACACAGGTCTATTGGTATTAGTGGCAATTTTCTCTCACAAAAACATTGTCGACATTAGCTCTAGGGTGGTAAAACTACTCTTGTGTATGAAAGCTTTATGCAAACTAGAAATCTAAATTCTCCATAAAATTAGATAAGGACTTAAAATGATAGCACAAAACATGATTTGCTTCGGTTGGAAGTGTTGAGTCCTTTAGTTCTGCAAATTTTAACACTGCCTAAAGTTTTACAATTGACACACAACTCAGAAAAATGTCAATACAATCTTGATATTGCAGTCTTTGCATGACTATTAAAAAAGACATTTTGGTCAATGCAGAGAGCAAGTGGAAGCACACAAAAGGAAAATTACACTAGCTAATTTTTTAAAATAACCTGAACGCTATCCTTTATCCATTAACTTTTAAGCTTTTTGGTTATCCTTGTCACTTCATTGCATGCATGCTAATATCTTCTCATATAAAATTTAATCTGTTGAACTAAATGAAGGAATTAGTATCTGAAAGACATCTTTCATTAAGCAATTAACGAATCTCTCCAACAAATCTACAAAAGCATATGTGTTTATATTTAATAGTTATTTGTATGATCAGCCACTTATAACACTTGCATACGTTTTGTTTTAGCCGTGATAGTACTACACCTAAACTTATTGTCGTTGTACTGTAGAGTGCTAATAAAAACGTGGCTACAGCTGGTTATTTGCTAAAGGATATATATACATATATCTGTAGTTTATTGCCTTTAAAAATTCCTCTGTAGTTCATTATAGAGCAATGACAAGTCCCTCAAGCAGAGCTATTTGGTATTGGATGAAATTTTGCTTTCTGTTGCAGCATAAACCAGAAATAACAGGGTAGATTAAAGAAATATATAGGTTGGTAGAATATGATTGAAAAAAGACTCAATACCATATGTACCAACCAACCTTTATTGTCAAATACAGGGGCCATGATAAGATTTATGAGTCTTTCTTAAGAAAATATCTTACTCTTTATTTTAATTTCAATTAAAATACTTTAATTGGCAACCTACCATGCTTCTGCAGAATATATTAGGTTGTCTTGGTGTCACTGTGAGTATGGCGTGGGGTGGAGCCTACAGAGCATTCCATCATGGCAAATTCAGTCCACCACTAGGTTAGCAGGCCTATGTATGTGAAAGGAAAATACTAAAAGCCATTTCTCAATTAAATCTTTGATTTTTACTTGAATTGACTTATACTTGCAGATGGAATAGCTAGGAAATTCCTGTCAAATAAATGTCATCCAGTATAATCTCAACTTATTACATCTGTAAAGCCTCTATTTTTATTTTATTTTTTAAATTAAATTAATTTATTTATTTTAATTGGAGGCTAATTACAGTATTGTAGTGGATTTTGCCATACATTGACGTGAATCAGCCATGGGTATACATGTGTTCCCCATCCTGAATCCCGCCCCCCACCTCCCTCCCCATCCCATCCCTTAGGGTCATCACAGTGCATCAGCCCCGAGCACCCTGTCTCATGCATTGAACCTGGACTGGTGATCAGTTTCACATATGATAATATACATGTTTCAATGCTATTCTCTCAAATCATCCCACCCTTGCCTTCTCCCACAGAGTCCAAAAGACTGTTCTTTACATCTGTGTCTCTTTTGCTGTCTCGCATATAGGGTCATCATTATTATCTTTCTAAATTTCATATATATGTGTTAATATACTGTATTGGTGTTTTTCTTTCTGACATACTTCACTTTTAAGAGATTAAGACCAATTATAATTTTTAAGCCAGTATAAAGAGTTTATTCTGTAAAGTAATTTCCAAGTTATATTCCTTGTATGAATAAACATTTGGCCATTTTCCCCTCTCATATCTGTAGAAAGAACTTTTGCTGTGATAAGTGATATTCACAAGGATGACCTGAGGGGCCATAAGGACACATCACCCACCAAAGAATAATTACATAATGTTCATAATATTATACTTGACAATAGCTAATTATGATTGGGCTTTTACCCGGTGTCCATGGTGAAGTTTAGCTTCTTTACAACTTACTGCTCCAAACTAACAAAATGAAAAGGGTATTAGAATATGTTGTGGGCTGAGCTGTGTTCCCGCCTCCCTCCAACTGATGGCTCACCAGTGCAGGAGACACAAGAGATGAGAGTTCAGTCCCTGGGTCAGGGAGATCCCCTGGAAGAGGAAATGGCAACCCACTTCAGCATTCTTGCCTGGGAAATTCCATGGACTGAGGAGCCTGGTGGGCTACAGTAAATGGGGTTGCGAAAGAGACAGGCAGGACTTGGCAGCGAAACAGCAGCAGTAGCGCAAGTGGTGTTTCATATGGCATTTGCCTTTTTCTGACTGACTGACTTCACTTAGTGTGATCATCTCTGGGTTCATCCATGTTGCTGCAAATGGCATGATTTCATTCTTTTTTATGGCTGAGTAGTATTCCATTGTATGCATATACCACATCTTCTTTGCTCATTCATCTGTCAGTGGACATTTATGTTGTTGCCATGTCCTGACTGGCTATTGCAGATAGTGCTTCTATGAACATTGGGGCACATGTTTCTTTTCAAATTAGGGTTTTCTCCAGGTATATGCCCAGGAGCAGGATTGCTGAATCATATGGTAGCTTTGTTTTTAGTTTTTTAAGGAATATCCATACCATTCTCCGTAGTAGGTGTACCAATTTACATTCCCAACTGTGTAGGAGGGTTCCCTTTTCTCTACAACCTCTCCATCATTTACTGTTTGTAGACTTTATCATGGTGGTCATTCTGATCACTGTGAGGTGATACCTCATTGTAGTTTTGTATTAAATAATTTGTGATGTTGAGCATCTTTTCACGGTCATCTGTATGTCTTCTTTGGGAAAATGTCTGTTTAGGTCTTCTGCCCACTTTTTGATTGTGTTGGTTTTTATTTTTCAATTGTTTAAGCTGTTTGTTGGAAATTAAACCCTTATTTGTCACACTGTTTGCAGTTATTCTGTGGTTGTCTTTTTGTTGTGTTTATGGCTTCCTTAGTGCTTAAAAGCTTAAAAGTTTTATTAGAGTCCATTTGTCTATCTTCACTTTTATTAGAGTCCATTTGTTTATTTTCACTTTTATTTCTATTGCTTGGGAGACTGACATAAAATATTTCTACATTTTATGTCAGAGAATTAAACTTGGTTTTGAACCCATGTTTATATGTCTTCAAAGCCTTTCTCTTAACGATTCATGCTGCCCCCTCTCTTAAGCAGGTGGTCTATCAATATTATTTAGAAATGATTTCAGTGATAAATGTAGAACTATCTCCTCTAAATTTTTAACTCTCATTATTACAAAGGCTAGTTCTCAAAAATGGTCTATTATCCAAGAATTTCATTAATAAAAGTTAATATTACATATTAAATAATTCATCTTTGGTAATTTTATTTCCTTGAGTGAATTTACTGGAAAAAGTTCCACTTGTATTGATTCTCTAGTGTATAAATGTAACAAGATAAATTCCTCCAGGACATGCTAACAGAAAGAGTTTAAGTTTATAAGAAAAATGTGTTACTGATAGAATATTATAAAATAAATAATTTAGGAAATTAATAACATTTTTTAATGCAGTCAGTGTGTTCAGCTTCTTTCTAAGGAAAAGAAACAGTTTACTGCTCCAGTCTAGCAAAATGAAAAATGTATTTTTATTTGAAAACCATGCCATTTATTCTGTTTTTCTTTTTTATTGGGATGAACCATATGATTCTGGGATGGGTTAGAAGTTGAAGCTGGGAAACAATCAAATGAACCTATGTAATCTTTGGTTATAAATTCTGCTTGGGGAGGGGGTAGTAATTTATTTAAAAAGACTGGACATAATGATACATTTTCTGTTTGTCCTCTTTAATCCTGCCATCACCTGATGTCTTAATATTAATACTTATCATAAAGGAAAACATTTTCTGCTGCTGCTGCTGCTGTCATGTCAATCGTGTCCGACTCTGTGCGACCCCATAGACGGAAGCCCACCAGGCCCCCCCATCCCTGGGATTCTCCAGGCAAGAACACTGGAGTGGGTTGCCATTTCCTTCTCCAATGCATGAAAGGGGAAAGTGAAAGGGAAGTTGCTCAGTCGTGTCCAACTCCTAGCGATCCCATGGACTGCAGCCTACCAGGCTCCTCTGTCCATGGGATTTTCCAGGCAAGAGTACTGGAGTGGGGTGCCATTGCTTTTCTGCATATAGATCCTGAACATGTTTTGTTAGATTTATACCTAGATATTTCATTTTTGGTGCTATTTTAAATAGTATTATGTTTTCATTTTGAACTCCAGTTTTCATTGATCATATATAGGGAAGCAGTTGCCTTTTATATATTGATCTTGTGCCATATAACCTTGCTATAAGTGATTATTTGTTCAAGGATTTTTGTGTGTGTGTGTGTGTTCGATTCTCTAGGATGTATGCATAGAAGATCATGTCATCTACAAATAAAGAGTTTTATTTCTTCCTTCCTCTCTGTCTCTCACAATCTGCATACATGTTGGATTTCCACCATGATATTACATGGAAGTATTGAGGGGTATGTTCTTGCCATGTTCTCTGTCCTAAGGGAGCATGTCCAGTTCTTCACCATTAAGCTTTCTTCCTTTCTTTATGTAGGTCCAGGTTTTTTACCTATATCTTTTTCCTTTTCCCTGAAGAAATTCTTTGAACATTTCTTGCAGAGCAGGTTAGCCGGTGATGAGTTCTTTCAGTTTTTATTTGTCTGAGAGAACCATTATATCTCCTTCACTTTTGAAGGTTAAGTTTGGTGCATATTGAATTCTGGGTTTTTTTTCAGCACTTAGTATTTCAATCCATTCTCTTCCTGCTTGCATGAAGAATTCTGCTATAATTCTTATCATTGTTCCTCTTCAAGTAAGAGTTTTTTCTCCTCTGATTTCTTTAAGGACTTTGTCTTTAGTTTTCTTCAGTTTGAATATGACATGGCTAGGTGTGGAATTTTCAGGATCACTGCTTGGTGCTTTCTGAGCTTCCTGCATATGTGTGGCTTGATATCTGTCATTAATTTAGAAAATTCGTAGAAGAAAATGAAAATATTTTTTGTTTTGTTCTCTCACTTCCTATTATTCCAATTATGCATTTGTTAAACATTTTGAAATTTTCCCATGGATCTTGGATGCTTTATTCTGTTTTTTTCATTCTTCTTTTCTTCAGTTTCATGAGTTCTGAATTGAAGTATCTTTAAGCTCACTGATTTCTTCCTTAGCTGTGCCTATAGTTGAGCCCAGCAAAAGCATTCTTCTTTTCTGTTACACTTTAAATAAAAATTTTGTAGTATTTGTTTTTGATTCTTCCCTAGAGTTTTCATCTCTCTTGTCTACATTATTCATCTTTTCTTAAGTGCTGTATATTTTTTCCATGAGAGCCATTAACATATTCATCACAGTTATTTTTGATTCCCTGTCTTACAATTAATTCCACAATCAGTGTAATACTGGAGTCTGGTTCTGAGGCTTGGTTTATCTGTTCAGAATGTTTTTCCCATTGATTATGAAGACTGTTTTGTAGTTTGGTTTATATAGTTATCTCTGTGTTTCTGAACTACAAAGTGAGGACTGCCTCTGTGTGTATATATATGTGTGTACGTGTGTGTACGTGTGTGCACATTCTGCTCAAGTAATGAAGTACTTAACACAGGAAGTTTTCCCTTTGCTTTGATGTATCAGATAATATAAAGCCATCTGAGTGTCTATCTTTAAATTAGTTATTATCTTTCAGCTTCTCTTTGATTTAGTTGTGGGAGTTTCTTTCCTTAATCTGATTGTTATTGAGCTAGAATTCCTATTATGAAATTTTCTCTCTTTTTTGTTTTTTATATATTTTTTAAACTTTAAACTTTTAATTTTGTTTTGGAGTATAACCAGTTAACAATGGTGTGGTAGTTTCAGGTGAACAGTGAAGGAACTCAGCCATATGTATACCTGTATCCGTTCTCCCCCAAATGAAATTTTCTCTTGTAACAGACCTTTTCTATGATTGCATTTTGAAGAATTTGGGAAATAGAAATTCCCTAAACACTTTGAAGTTAATTTCAGTTGTTTCCCTGAATTTTTAGAAGGGTGTGATAATTTCCTAGAGTTTTTCTTAATGATAGTAATAATTATAATAATCACATCTATTTACTGGATATTTGTTATGTGTCTGTTTCTTTGTACAAGTGCTTCATATAGATTATGAGAGAATATAATGTTTTTCTTAAAAAGTCTTTTAGACAGCATTACTGTTGTATCTTAGACTTTTTCCTAGCTGAGGCAAGGGGCTGACAGAGTATAGGGAAGGGTCTTATTAAGATCTAGGCATTTCCCGTTCACTGCATGAGATGAAGTGGCCCCAGTGGCCTATGACTTGCCCTTCGGAGAAGAGCTGCAGGTGCTGACCGCTGAAAGCACCAGGAGGATCTAAAATTCGTTTTTACATTATACTCAGAAACAAAATACTTGGTAACTTGCTTGTATGATCTAAAAACTTAAACACAGCCCCAGTTTAGAAAAGGAACCAACCTGCTGCCTGGAGATACAGGCAATGAATGATAATCATATTCTCCAAATTCTCCAGTAGAAAACTCGATGAGCTGTATTTACTTCTTTCTGGCATTAGAAAAATTATGTATCCTTTTATGTGCAGAGACAGTTCCTTGGGGATGAAGAGTTATGCATGCTCATTAGCAGAAGAATATGTACCACAGCAGGCACAGCATACGCAACCCAAGACTTATGACCCTACTGTCCACGTGAGTGGCAGGCATAACTTCTGTGTTGTGGTGGTTAAATGAGAGGATGAAGAGGTGATGAGGAAATGAAGGATGATCATTTGAATGTCCTTGTCCTGGACTTTAGTTAAATATTCAAATACCTTTCAAATTAACCATGCTGCTTCAAAAGTTGGAATCCAAGTGGGATTAAATCATATAACATTACTTTCTTGCTGAATTTTCTATGTTTTGAAATGGAAGATACCTTTGGAATTCTCTCATAGAATTGGCAAAGCACTTTGCCCTGCTATGAACCTTGATTATTGGTTTTACATCTTTTAATCCAAAAAGACTTTAAATTGTTTTCATTGTTTTTTCTAGACTAATTTTCCCTGACTCTGTTGGCAAGTATATTAGCATAATCTTTGCCAAGAGATTTTTACTTTGATGTTGGAATCCTCATGATAATTATTCTTTTCAAGAATTCAGGTCCTTGGTGTCATTTACTCTTATGATCAATGCACATATTGTGTAAAGACCTGATTCATGAGAATGATCATGAAAACTGGTTCATTGGCTAAATATACATTGAAAGATCTCAAGTGAACAGAAACTAACTGTGAAGAACAAATAATTTAAGGAAAACAACGAATGCTCAGCATTATGTCCTTAGGAAATCTCATCAACAACAACAACAAAAAACAGTGAATCATTACATGTAGTGTTTAAAAGAAGAGATATGAGAACTTAGGCTCTGAAATTAAGTAAAATAAGTTATAAGAGACTATAGATCTTCTTAGATCGCAGTCCTTGGAAGCAGAACTCCTGTGCAGGAACTCCCAGGGGAAACCTTAAGGGAATGGGAAAAACCAGTCAGTGGGGGAGAAAACCATGGAAAGAGATTGATCTTAGGAAGAATCTCCCAAAGGGTGGACTTCAGCCTAGCCCTACAGAAGACCTCTGGAATATGAATTACGTGTTGAAGGTTCATACTCTGTCACCACATAATCACTTGACTGTCTCAGGGTGTATAAGAAGGTCACAGCCCCTCAGGTCCTTTCCACTTTTTACACCTGCAGCCAGGTAGCCCCAGCAGCCTGAGAGTTGTCCTCTGAAGCACTGCAGGCCAGGCCATCGAAAACTCCAGATTTCTTTTTTATACATTTTTGTAACACAGGATCATCTGTTTAACAGACACTGTTGACTCCCTCTTATTCCTTTTTACCATTTCCGCATGCACCCCACCTCCTACATTACTGTATGTATGTAAAATAGATAACCAGTGGGAGTTTGATGTATGACACGGGGAATCCAAAGCTGGTGCTCTGTGACAACCTGGAGGGATGAGGTGATGAGGGAGGTGGGAGGGGAGTTCAGGAGAGAGGGGACGTATGTATGCCTATGGCCGATTCATGTTGATATATGACAAAAACCATCACAATATTGTAAAAATTATCCTCCAATTAAAATAAAATTTTTAAAAAATGTGTAAAAATTCATGAAGGATATTTCAAATCTGGATAATTTCTCAGATTAAAGAAAAAAAATCAAATTGACCATCCCAAGAATCCTTGTGTGTTGTTTTGTTCTTAATCATATAACAAACACATGAAACCTGCCATTGATTGGGCTCCTACCAGTCACTAGCTCTTTGATTCTCAGGTCAGTGAAAATAATTATTATTTCTCTCACTTCAAAGAGAACGGAAACTCTGCCAGAAGCCATGGTGCACCAGAAATGATTTTTGAATGAGCAAATGAATGGCCACACCTTTTTGAATTTAAGATGGGGCTTCCCTAGTGGCTCAGATGGTAAAGAATCTTCCTGCAATGTGGGAGACTTGGGAGATGCGGGTTTGATCCCTGGGTTGAGAAGATCCCCTGGAGAAGAGAATAGCTACCCACTCTAGTATTCTTGAGTGGAGAATTCCACTGACAGAAGAGCCTGGTGGGCTACAGTCCATGAGGTTGCAAAGAGTCTGACACGATTGAGCAACTAACACTATTGAATTAAAGATAGGCCGACATGTACTTTTATTCCATTTATCTCGTTAAAGTAAGTAAGTAAATGGCTCACTCAAGACACAGTGTCATCTGTCTGACTCTAAAGCCCCGGGTGGTTTAATCTGTTCCAGTATACAGACGGTTCACGATTTGAAATGGTTCAATTTAACGATTTTTTAAGTTGACAATGGTATTTAAGTGATAGCACATTCTGTAGAAACTGTGCTTGAATTTTGACCTTTTCTTGGATTTTCCTGATGCTGGAAAGCAGCAGCAAGCCTCAGCTTCCCATCAGCTGTGCCATCACAGAGGTATAACAACAGATACACTTATCCCCATTCTGCACCTGGACAACAGTGCTGTTTTTCACTTTCAGTACAGTATTCAGTGAAATTACACGAGATACTCAACTGCTTTATTATAAAATAGGCTTCACGCTAGAGGATTTTGCCCTGCTGTGGGCTAATATAAGCATTCTGAGCATGTTTAAGGTAGGCTTGGCTAAGCTCTGATGACTGGTAGGCTAGGTTATTAAATGTATTTTTGACTTAGGATATTTTCTACATATAGTGTTTATTAGGACATGTAATCCCATTGTAACTAGAGGAAGATGTAAATGCCTTTTCAAAAGAAAATTGTTTTTAAATACCTTTAGTCTCTATTTCCCAAACAATAACAACTCCCTGTATTATTACAGCTCCACACAGTTCACCCAGCCTTTCACATCCTTAGCCCATTTCATCTTCACCACCACCATTCTTACAAATTAGACGGCTGATATTCAGGGAGGTTGGGTAACTTACTCAAGGTCACAGAGCCAAGAAACAGTAAGGCTCATGCCAAAGTCAGCTCTCTTGACTCCAAAGCCAGTGTTCTTTTCAAAATCAGTTGTTTTGAGCATGCACTTTTTTTTTTTTTAACACTGTGAGTTTCCCCCTGGGATTCAAAGTGTTTTACAGAATTTGTGTCACTATAGGGTCAGTGAATACATATTTGCTAAGCTGGTTGCCATGAAATTGCATTCAAACAAAGGACTTTCTGACCCCCACACCAACATATATTCAGTCTCTATATTTTCTCAGATACATAGACCTCTATACCGGTGGTCTGTGGTTCATTTTAAATCTCTTCTGAAACAAGTCTGATAATTAAAAGATGAAAAGGTTAAGGAATAAGAGAAACAATAGAAGTTTTTGGTTTACATTTTTCTTTTAAGGATCAGAGGACTGGAAAAGATTTCTTATCTTACGTGCTCCTCCCATAAAAGGTATCTATTTTTCCTTTGGTTTCATCTCAGGAAGACGACACCTTAATTAGACTCCAGTGGGCTAGTTTAATTAAAAAATGTCAGTCAGATCCTCATAAGGGGACCAGATATCCATGAAACGGACCGTCTGTTTCCTTTGTGATTACTCAGAAATCTCTGACCCTGCACCCAACAGGATGGCATGCGGGGGGGTGCAGGGGTGGGGTAAGAGCTTGTGAGTTTTCCTTGCTGAAGGTAGAGTGGGCTCTTGGTAGGCCAGTGAGGGAAGGAGAGAAGCCAGGTAGATCATCAGGACCCAGATTTCAGTGCTGAGAGACCTTCTCTATTGCTGTACTGAACTAAGGGATTCATGGTCATGAGTTCTATTCTCATCACTATGAAGACACCTAAGAATTTAGCCATTCTTCCATCTCTGTTCCACTTTCCCACCTGTCTCCCTGTCTCCCTGCTTTCCTTTCTCCCATCTGTAGGCTCAGACCCTGTACTTTCGTGTATACGTGTCTGAGAACCATTTAGTGCTTTTTCAACTTGAATCCAAACAGCCCTGTGAGCAAAGAGGTCACCTCCCTAAACCCTAGGGCAAGCGTGGTGAAGGGTTTCATAACTATGATATATTGAGGTCATTCCCTCTTCTGGGTGTTTTAAAGACATGATTTCATTTAATGTCCACTTGATTATTACCTCACTTTCCACAGAAACGGAAAATGGAGGCTTAGAGAAATTAAGAGATTTCCCCAAAATTATAGAACAATCATATGGAGAAACAAGGAATTGATCAGCAGAGCTACACATGACTTGTTAAGCTTCTAACTCCAGGTGTTTCTCAGCCATCTCTTCTTTATTTATGAAAATAGCCTTAATCTGATTCTATACATTACATGCTTATTTGAAAAATCTGGTATATTGGAATAATATGCTGTTTTCACTGAGGATCTCTTTTAAAATATTAATAATTATTGTTATTAATAATAATAATTCTTATTCGGCCAACCTTTACCAATGTCTCCTACTTGTCCCCTCTACCTCCAGAACCCTTCCATACCTATATGAAGTGACACAGCCCTTCAAATGTCACTCTAAGAAAATATAATTGGAACGAATTTGCAGGTGTGCACACAGCATGAATAGGGAGTTTGTTCATGTTAGTTATTTTTAAAATATATTCTCTTCATCTTTCCACTCAAGAGTAACATCATAGAAAAACTTCCTGGCCAACTGGTATAACTAACACATTCTTTTAAAGGCATGTAATACTACATAGGAGGCATGATCTATAGTTTTTCTACTTTGTTTCAGTTTTTTTTTTCTTTCTCTTTTCCCAAAGAAACAATTTTGTACTAAATATCTTTGATTACATCTTATTTCATATTGGTGCTTTTATTTCTATGGGCTAGACTTTCCCAGAGGTGAGGTTTTTTGGGTTGAAGAGTATTCCTTTTTAAAATTTTAGTATCTCCAGATTGCCTGAGCAGTTTCTAGGACATATGAAAATGCCATTTATCAAAAACCCATCAGAACATACGTAAGAATGGACGCATGCGTTCCCAACTCTAATTTGGCCATCTCAAACCCTGACTGTCCCTTATCAAATGTGTTATAAACATCCCAGTCCTGAATTAGGTACAAGCCAGACTCCACAGGATCAAATTGAAAACAGTTCTCCAGAGATAATATGTTTCCTTAGGTACGCCTCTACTGAATGTCTGGGTTACGTAAAACTCACAAAAGTTCTAGAGTTTACTTACAGGACATTTGGATAGCAGATTGTTGCTGAGAAGATCAATTTGTGCATTTGTGTATAGGAACACCCCCTATGATGTATCATTATAGAGTCATGGGAATTGAGAGCTGGAACCGTTCAACTGATGATTCCTTCACAAATTGCATAGAATCTTCGAGAATGATATCTTGATAGCGTATGCCTTTGGTACGTGCTATGATGCTATCTCATTTTTGGCGCTTTCCTGAAAGCCTATTTTCAACGTGTTTTTCAAAATGTTCAAATTTTTTAAAAGAACAAACCATGTATTTAAAGTTATTTTAAAGACCACTGATTCAGGGCTAATGGTTGTACAGTTTATTAATCAAATGTATTTAGCAGGAAAAAAAACCCAGTTACAATTCACTGACAATTGGGGTTTTACTCTATTTTAACGTTATTTTAATGAGCTACAGATTTGAATGTGGCCTTTGTTCATCTGTTGCTTCCGCTCAATTGCAGTTTCACCCTAAGACGACACAAGACAGATTGATCAGGCTTCCAGTCATTGTGAGGCTTAAATGAAGTGAACAGGGCCTTATGTTTCTCTAAACCAAATGAGAGGATTAAGGCAAAAAGAAGGCAAAAAAAAAAAGTTCCCCCGCCCCTCCCCAAAACACTCTAGACTAGACATTCTTTAAATCATGTTTGCTGTTCTTAAATCTTCTGCTTCAGTATCTCTGTTTTCCTAGAAGAACGTCAGAAGATGACATCATAAAAATGAAGACTTGCAAACATCCCAAATATTAGCAGGTATATAAACGTGAGGGGAAATCTGCTGTCTCATCTCATTTGTGACACATGACAATTTCAGCACAAATGAGCATTTAAATTACATTAGATCTTCTTTAGTAGATAACAGTATGTCCAAACTTTAAAAGCTATTTATCATCTAAGTGAAGTGAAAGTCTCTCAGTCGTGTCCAACTCTTTGTGACCTCATGGACTGTAGTCCATGGAATTCTCCAGGCCAGAATACTGGAGTGGGGAGCCTTTCCCTTCTCCAGGGGATCTTCCCAACCCAGGGATTGAACCCAGGTCTCCCGCACTGCAGGCAGATTCTTTACCAGCTGATCTGCAAGGGAAGCCCATTATAGCTTGTTAAAAATTGTTCCACATTTCTATGGCATATTGAAATGAAAATAAAATTCCTTTGTATTAGTAATGATTCTTTGTGGTTAATGTTTTCAACACTGTACACGATTGGGGTAACTTTTCTGATGAGCTGCCATGTAAGGTCTGGCACGTAGTATACCAGGTTTGGCTGCTCTTCTTCCTGTTTATAAGGACGGTCTGCAGAGGCCATAGCTCCCATCATGCACTTTTGCATTGTGTTTATCACTCGCTATGCTGCTTGAGTGTGTGTGTTAGTCGCTCAGTCGTGTCTGACTCTTTGCGACCCCGTGGACTGTAGCCCACCAGATTTCTCTGTCCGTGGAATTCTCCAGACAAGAATACTGGAGTGGATTGCCATTCCCTTCTCCAGAGGAAGTTCCCAACCCAGGGACTGAACCCTGGTCTCCTGCGTTGCAGGCAAATTCTTTACTGTTTGAGCTACAGGGAAGTCTGTAATGCTGCTTGAGCTGAACAAAGAACTTCACAACCAGAAAACAGAAGTTAAGAGTGGTCTTAGAGCTGTAGGAAGCTATATGGCAGCTTGGACCAACCTCATTCAGTAAGAAATTAATCATAGTTTCTGAACTTTCACGACTCAGTCTTTGGAAATTGAGAGCATTTGCGTACCCACATTATGTTATTTAAAAAAAATTTTTTTCCCTTTGGCCACAACTCAGAGCATGTGAAACTTTCCCAACCAAGAATCAGTGCACATCCCCTGCAGTGGAAGCACAAAGTCTTAACTACTGGACCACCAGGGAAGCCCTTATGTTATTTTTTTAAATTATAAATGGTTTATATTGAACGTAAGTTTCATAAGCTTAGGCAAGAACATCTTTAATTAACAATAATCATAGTTTTATGAATTAGCATTCTTTAGTGGAGCAATCCAGATTCATTGGACTTATTTGAACAGTACAGTAAATGCAAAAAAGTAATACTTAATAATTCTTAATACTTAAATATTATTGTATTATACAGGAAATAATACAGTATCAATATAAATATGAAGTATTTTTTATATTAGATGCACTCAAGTACAGCTGTAAGTAACATATATTTTTTAGCTTTTTATTTTTTATTGGCATATAGCTGATAAGCAATGTTGTGACAGTTTCAGGTGTGCAGCAAAGCAACTCGGCCGTATACACAGCTGCTGGTGCTGCTGCTAAGTCACTTCAGTTGTGTCCGACTCTGTGTGACCCCATAGACAGCAGCCCACCAGGCTCCCCCGCCCCTGGGATTCTCCAGGCAAGAACACTGGAGTGCGTTGCCATTTCCTTCTCCAATATACACAGCAAGTAACATATATTTTTAAAACTGCAAATTTCAACGAGAGTCCGCTACTGAAAAATTCCTATTGCAAGTGCTGCGTGTTACAAATATGAATCTTTTCATCATCCTTCACCTTCATTTATATGCTGATTTTGTTTAAAGCAAGACAGACCTATTTTGCTTTTGTTTAAATCAAGGCACACCCCCATTATGTTATTTCCTGGAGAGCTTGTTGCTTATTTTAATACTGTTTCTTTCCTTTTGATGATAGGAACCATGTAGTAAGACCAAAACCATATAAAATAAAATATAGAAACTAAGGTGTTTTAAAAAAAGGAGTGGGGAAACATTGTATCTATGGGATCCTAGAGAATTCACTTAGAGTTTTCTAACAGCCAGAGCAGATGTGTATCTTGTACTTGAACTTGCAGAGTCACTTGGTGAATGAATGACAGGGTTGTTTGTGATTTCGGTGAAGGTAAGTTTTGTTTCATTGTTTGCTAGTTAAAATTCATGCTGAAGTGTTAATGCATTCTCTATTAAAAGAGAACACATCCACAAAACAAACATGCAAGAAATGTTGCAGGTAAAGAACCAAGAAAGAGTCATGTATTTTTCTGTCATTTGTCATTTGTGATTATGTGTGTGTGACTTTGTACTATTTTAGATTTTAATTTTGTTTTCTTTTTAATAATTTTTGGTCCAAAGAAAAACATTTTATTATACATTTCATTCTCAGTACCTTTTTGCATAAAGGAAAATACCTATTTGGAAGTGATTTACAAATAGATTAAATTCAAAATATAATTGACAGCCCTTTAGTAAACTGCTGAAAAAATGTGTTGAAAAAGTCTATATAACACTTCCATGTCACAGAGACCATAATGTTAGTTATTAATTGTGATAAAATTTGAAATTCATCCATGTATAGTTTTGTTAATTACATAATTTAGAGAATATTTTTATCAAAGAGATTTATATTTTTTAACTAATACATCTTTTAAAATATGCACATGAATTACATTCTGGCCTCAGACAGAGATGGATGACTTAAAATTGTGTAAAATAATGACACACAACCAATTTTAAAGAGCTTAATTTCCTTTTGATGGCATGTGTGTACAACCATTGTGTGGATGTTTTTGCATTGCTTTGAGCATTAACATTTTCTTTGAATATTCTGTGTATCTAAGTAACCATGATTGTGGTTCATTTCACTTAATGGTCATTCATATAAAATTAAAGCTTTGAGAATATTACTTGCTTCAGCTAATACCAGCTATATTACTGTTTTATAGGATGGCTGATATTTTCACATAACAGAGATTTTCCTGTCTCTTGACTTTTTTCATTTTATTGTACCATTTCTTTTACTGAAAATAGACTCATAATAAGTTCAAGGTGAAGTTTTCAGGCTCAAAGCTATTAGTCAGTTTTCATGTAAACAATCAGCCGCAACCATCTTTGACATCATCTTTCTATTCATTCACCTTTGCATCCTGTTATGTAAATAACCATACCTGTGTGCTTTTAAAAATCACTATTTCTAATGGGCACATTAAAAAATCCTTAGGTATTCAATGCTTTTCTGCAAATAAATGTGAAGTGGGTGTATTGCGCTTTAGATTAAAGGCCAGTGAGGCAGACAAAAGGGACACCATTGCAAATTAAACCATAAAGGTCTGAAGTATTATTAGGAGGTTCACAGATACTATGTTCCAATCAGTCTCAATAAGGGCTGAATTCCTATTATGTTTCTAAAGCCTTCAAAAAGACATGGGAAGGGACCCAAAGTTAAAGTCATCAAATAAAACGCACTTAGGCCAAGAGCACATGAATGTATGACTGGGTAATGGGCCTTTCATCTTTGAAATAAAAACAGTCGAGTTCAATTGGAACTGAAGTTTCCCCCCTTTGAGAAAGTTTATTTTAATGAGTGTCCATTTTATGCGTGGGCTGCTCTTTAATCCGGCCTATGCCATTGAAGTGTTACCCAATGAAGACGCAAGACAGATTGTCCAAGCTTGCGGCTATTGTTAGGGGTTGATGAAGTGTATGGGCCCTTATGGTTGATAACAGAAGTAGATGGTCAAAGCCAATAAATAAAACTTTAACTCTGATTGTTGGGTGCTTTCTGTTGAAAAGGTTTCCATTAGCATGGATCTTTGGTTTTGAAGGACTTGTGAACCCAAAGGCAGCTTGTAGCTCTGTCACAAACTTAAGTCACTTAGACAAGCAGCAATCTGTCCTGGCTGATCAGCTCAGTTTGGCTTTTAAAATTCTAGACCTCATTTTAGAAATCAGCCCTGTTAATATCTTGACAGACAGTTCTATAACTTAACAGTATGTGAGTATGCTGCACTGTTGATTTCTCACATACATGGTTTAAGGAGGAGGTTAGTTTGTGCTTTGCTTTATGGGGTCTTAATAATTAAAATTATAGAATGAACCATTTAGTATATTTTAAGGGGTTAATATTTGAGGCTGGGGAGGGGAGGAGGATATTTTACAAACACTGTGAGTCACAAGTGTGACTCATCTCAAGTGTCCTAAATGTTGGTTACTCACCCTTACGACATTCATAAGCTCTCTCCAAATTTTTATTCTTCTAAATTTCATTTCATCTAACTTTTTTTAGTGATGGGTATGATCATTTGAGTACTTACAGTTGTCCTAAAGGGCTTCCCTGGTGGCTCAGTGGTAAAGAACCCACCTGCCAATACAGGGGATGCAGGTTCGATCCCTGGGTCAGGGAGATCCCCTGGAGAAGGAACTGACCACCCATTCCAGTATTCTTGCCTGGAGAGTCCCACGGACACAGGAGCCTGGTGTCCAGGAGTCCATGGGGTTGCAAAAGAGTCAGACATGACTTCATGACTGAACAGTAGCCGCAACCGTTGCCTAAAACCTGCCAAAACCATTTGTCGTGAGTCGCAGTTCCTTGAAAAGCTTGCCCTAGTGACCTCAAAAGTATGCAGCACCAATTTAGGGCTTTAGAAGGCACTGCATCCTGGGACAGTCTAAATCATGACTGCAGCAGTGTCACAGACGGACCCGTGATGACCTTGAAAGCGTAATCCTGCCCTGACTGCCTCACCACTGGAAGGTTAGCTAGGGGCTTTAGGGAATCTCCCATATTCTCCTTCCCAGTTACCCCAAGGAAAACCCACCTGTGATTTATTTGAGACAGAGATACAAGTGGTGGCCCTCAGCCTGCGTCCGCCACACCAACGTGTTCTTGCATGTCTGGAATAGACTACTCAGCCCATAGGGAGCTCCACTGAACTTTTCCCCACCCCAAACAACCATTGGCTAGCTAACCACAGACCTAGATGGAACATGATGGCTGCATTATGGAAAAGTGGATGTGGGATTCTGGACTGCGGCAGGGTCTTCTCTACATTTTGTGGTAAATCTCTGATTGAATAAAGTGACCAGCAAGGGTGACTTTGCTGGTGTTCCAGTGGCTAAGACTCCACGTTCCCAATGCGGGGAGCCTGGGTTTGATCCCTGGTCAGGGAAATAGGTCTATAAACCCTGGTGCAGCCAAATAAATTTTCATTTAAAAAGTGACCAGCAAGTATGACACTGAGAGGAGTCAGGGGCAATGAGGAAAGGAGAAAAGGTGGGTTAAGAAGCCTAAAGAGAGAGTAGCATAGGTGTTGTGGACTAATTCATGCAAATTACCCAAAGGGTGTCCTTTTTTATCCCTTTTTTTTTTCAGTGATAAAGTGTATAGTTTATAACCGTGCTCACAGTTAGTGATTTCCTATCTGTTCCTCAGTAAAGATTGTGGTTGTCATCTCAGTATATTTCCATGGAGTCAGACATTAAAAAGATCATCAAAAAGGTTCCAGCATATTTCTCTTCCAGAAAGGACAATCTAAGTATGAATTTTAAAAAATAGTGGGTCTTTTAAAACAATGGTCTTTGAAGAGGAACACAAATCTTCATTCCTACCAAATTTCATGGTAGATATGTACAAATTTCCTTCTAGAATTCTGGTCTGTAATTCATGAGTTCCAGGCCTTGAGAGATATTAAGGTCTCCCATCTTTTACCCAGGTCCCCTCTTTCCTTATTCCTACATTTGGTTATTTCATGCTTTGCATTCCCAAATAAGGAGTATGCCAGCTCTATTCAGACATAAGGAGAATGAATCCTACTTCTTTCTAAACGGCATCCCTGTTCTTTATATCATTGGAGTAAATATTTGTTGAAAATATGCTAAAATATTGAGTTTGTCCTGGTGTTTTTTTTAAACCTTTAAAAATCTCATCATCACCGCTTGCAGCTATTCGTCCTGAGAGCAGAGTGATGGGGGCATCCGTTTTCATACGGTATATGACACAGAACCAGAAACGGGACGCTGTCGTGTCCGCATCTGTCTGTCACCGAGGAATGACCTTAGACTTCCTGATCAATTCTGACAAGTCACTGACAGTGTGCAGGAGAAGCACATATGTGACAAAGGACAAGCAGGGGCTATACGTATTAGCAAGAACCCTCCGATTCTGACTAGATGGAGTCAAGTTGCTGACAACTCTGGTATGTGGAGGCTCTTGGTTTTCTTGTTAAATATGACTTCAGAAAATCACAGGTTCTCACTCTTCCAGACAGGCAGGTTTTCTGCTGATAGAGTCCATGACTAAATGGCAGGACACACTGATTTCAGTGCTAATGTGTTCATGGTCTTTTTGCCAGTTTGTGTATAAATTTGCACACATTTATGGACATAATTCTGGATCTTGAATGATAAAGCATAAATTGATGTTAGTTATAAAAACTACAAATGAAGTGTTTTAAAACCATGTTTAGCATAAAAATGGGCACTTTTTGCTCAAGTTTGTGTCTTAAAGTGTTAATATCTGTCCCTTTTGCAGATGTAACAGAGGCCACATAGAATAGTGGTTAGGAGCTTAGATATTGAAGCCAGATCTCATGGGTTTGAGTTATGGATCCACTTAAGAATTGGGCTATGTTCACATGGAACTCTGCTCAATGTTTATGTGCAGCTTAAATGGAAAGGAGTTTGGAGGACAATGGATACAGTATATATATGTATGGCTGAGTCCTTTTGCTGTTCACCCAAAACTGTCACAACATTATTTGTTAATCAGCTGTACCCCAATACAAAATTAAAAAAAAAAAGTTGAGCCATGTTGAGCACAATAGCTGATATTTCTGGGAGTCAGTGTGTCCTTATCTATAAATCAAAGATAGCTAGAGCTCATTCTTCACCAGGTTGTGAGGAGTATGTGGGTTACTCCCTGTGAAGCTGTTAGAACAGGTCTAGCACCTGGTAGTTCAGTTGAGTTCAGTCCCTCAGTATTGTCCGACTGCAACCCCTTGGACTGCAGCACGCCAGGCTTCCCTGTCCATCACCAACATGAGTGTCCAGAGTTCACTCATGTCCATTGAGTCAGTGATACCATCCAACCATTTCATCCTCTGTCATCCCCTGCTCCTCCTGCCTTCAGTCTTTCCCACATTCAGGATCTTATGGTGGGTGCCACATAATTATTTTTAAGTTGAGTTGCTGAACTGTTGTATATTCAATATGCAATTTTTATGAAATGACATGATTTAAAAAGAGAGGGTCTCTGAGTTCATAATTTCGATCGAATTTGGGGAAAAAATGAAGCCATTATCCCTTGAAAATTCTTTCGTTTGCATCTCTCTTTCTTATCCTTTTGGAATTCTAATGAGTTACATCGTTTAGACCACTTTTTACTGTCCAACAGGTCAATACAACTGTTTTATTTCTTTTATACCTTTTTTTCTTCCTTTTGGCTACTTTCTGTTGCTAATTCTTCAAGTTGACTGGTCTTTTCTTCTACAGCATCTAATAAAATTTGCTGTTGATCTCGTCCAGTATAGTTTTGTTTCAGATATTTTATTTTTCATCTCTAAAATTTATATTTTAAACCTCCCATTTCTTTTGAAGTTCATGTTTTACCTGATGTTCTGAGTGAGTATGGTATGTCATGTGCCAGTTTTTATTCTCTTTCATGTTTTTGTGGCAACTTTTATTGATTGACTTTTTATCTGTATTTTCCTACTTCTTTGTTTGCCTAATAGTTTTTCTGTGTGCTGGACATTGAGGATTTTATTTGGGGGCGTCACATTTTTTCTGATAGTGTACTTTGTTCTGGCATGCAGTTAAGTTTCTTGGTATCAGTGTGATTAATTTGAAACGTGCTCTTCAACTTTATAACTTTGGTCCTGAAAGGATCATTTGACAAGTCTCATACAACACACTGACAACTTTTGTTTGATGGTGCTACTTATTCAGTAATTTATTAATTAGCTCTCTGTTTTATCCATTCACCTACCTACTTTATTAAATTTCTCTGATATGGTTAAGTTGAATAAGTATCCTCAAGGAACTTAACCATTCAGGAGAGAAGATTCATGTAGAGATATCGTCAGGCAGTGATGCATGCAAACTGCTTGAGAATCTGCTAGTATCTTTCTTTTCCTATGTGTATATATGGTTGTTCAACCAAAGTTGTACTCTTATACTGAACTTTTTTTCTCTGTGATGCTTCTCTCTTGGCTTCACAGTGTTTAAGAAAATTTCAGTATTATAAAGATGGATACATATATATATATATATATATATATATATATATATATATAGTAAATATGTACATTAGGAGGAGAAATTTATCTACTTTTACAACAATTCAAGCATTGAGTCAACCAGTATATCTTGATTGGCTACCGTGTGTCTAAAACTGAAGCTACAACCATGAACAAAACAAAGTCCTTTCAAAATGCAAATTCAGAGAACATAATCAAGGAGTGATAATGTATACCAAATTACAAAACCATGACTCTGTATTTATCTTCCTGCTTTAAAAGTGACATAATGATTCTAGCATTGATTTACTGGTAGAAAAATTGCCCTTGGACAGGCCAGCTTATTCCCCATTCTGAGTTCCAGATCCTAAGTGTTGCTGAAAATGGCTAGTTCCAGAGAAGTGTTTTTAAAGAGGATTGCTGATGAATCTATATTTTTACCTGTGCTGCTGCTGGTAAGTCACTTCAGTCGTGTCCGACTCTTTTGCCTGTGAAAGTACTATTATTGTACATACAAATTGGATTCCTTTTTGTAGAGTTCCTGGGTATGAATTCAAGAAGGTTCTTAATTGCAGAAGAAAGGCCAGGCTAGGAGCTCCTAGCTAACATTTGGAGCTCCTAACTCCAAATGTTTCTACTATTCCTGCTGCTGCGATTTCCTGAGTATCAACGTCTGCTGGGGCCCTGCTCAGTATTCTGTGAAGTTCCCAACTTAATCTCTTGTCATCCTTCAAAGAATCGTAGGATGTGAAGAATAATAATACGGAAGAGAAAAAGTGAGGATGGCGATAAAATCCTTTTTAAAGTATTTATGAAAACGAGACATATCAAGACAGAAATAATTTTCGATCTACATTATTGAAAGTGCTATAACAAGACTATTAGCACATACTGTGCTGCAGATTGTAAACTGCAGTTAGCATTGTTGTTTTAAGCTTCCCTGGTGGCTCAGATGGTAAAGAATCTGCCTGTAGTACAGGAGACCCAGGTTGGATACCTGTGTCGGGAAGAGCCCCTGGAGAAGGAAATGGCAACCCACTACAGTATTCTTGCCTGGAGAATTCCATGGACAGAGGAGCTTGGTGGGCTACAGTCGATGGGTCTTTAAGCCTTTCCTTTCCTGATGCCACCATGGCCCATTCCCAGGGAGTGAAGCGGGGTGGGCTGACCTGCAGTGCCTGATCCCAGGGTGGTGGGGCTGCAGATGCAGACAGACACCAGTGGGCTTAAAGTGCAGGCATGACTGAGCAACTAACACTTTCACTTCTTTCATTATTGTTGGTTTGATGACTGAGTAGATGGCTTTCTGAGCAAGGCTTATTTGAAAGATTCAAATCAAATTCTACATGGTTTTCTAGAAGGAAGGCATAGTGTAAGAATACTGGAGTGACTTCCCTGGTGGTCCAGTGGTTAAAACTCTTGTGTTTCCAATACAGAGGGCAAAGGTTTGATCCCTGGTCAGGGAACTACATTTCCCACATGCTGCACAGCTTGGCCAAAAAAGAAAAGAATGCTGGCAATTTAAAATAACTCACAAGAATGTCTCTAGTATTTCCGCATTCCTGAATAGCAAATACCCCCCCCTTAGCTAGTTTTCCCAAGAATTAACTAAAAGCTGAGTGGTAGATAAGATTAAAATGGTCAGGGGACATATGCCCCAGGGTGGTTTTCACACACCTTGGCTTCCTTCTCTAAGGCAGGGGCTCCTTCCAGAAGGAGAGAGATGACAAGATCCACGCTGAGCAGCCAGCCTTTCCTGATGCCACACCTGTTGTGCCACCATGGCCCCTTCCCAGAGAGCGGAGGGGATGGGCTGACCTCCAGTGCCTGGTCCCAGGACGGTGGGGCTGCATATGCAGACAGACACCAGTGGGCTTAGAGTGCAGCTGGAAAATCGTTTTGACTCAGCTGTGAAGTGTCTGAAAACAAGAGAGCTGGTTTGCAGCTGATTCTGCTGTTCAAGAAGTTGTATGTAGCGGATCTGTGTCTGTGCTGAGAGACAGAGAATATTACGAGTATTGCTGGAACTAAAGTTTCCTCTGGCTTTGTCTTCTGGTGGATTACATTTTCAAAGATTTACTTTGCTCTATCCCTCCTCCCAGCTCTATACCTTCCCTCCCCTTCTAAACATGTGAAAGGGAAAGGGACAATGTGCAGTGTGCTTTTTTTCTAGATAGGCAGTTTGTTATGCTGGTAGACAAGGTATTTTTAAGTTGGAAAAGATATGTGTAGTTTTATTCTTTAAGCTCTTTAGGGAGAGTTCCCATTTTAAACTGCTACAAAGTAGGTACTTCCTTTTAATAATTAGGTTGCTTGAAGATTTTATACAATGTTTAATATTAGGTTAATTTGAAGATAAGATATTTTGTCTATTTTTATAAGGTGCTTTATGCCTCTATATGTTCATATTATATATATTTATATAAACATAATCCAAATAAATATAAAAATATATATTTTGCTGGCTGCTTTGTATTTATACATCTGTAACTAAACCATTGACTTAGCCATTCATGAAATTTTTTGAGTTCCTACTATGTGCCACATATCAGCCCTTCTAAAACCTGTTAACACAGTTTGCTCTTAGTTTTACTTTTATTATCTATTCTGGGAATTTTTCATGTGTCTTTTAATTTTATTATTTTCATCTCTCCAGTTACCTGCTGAAAACTTCAGTATTGGGTTTGAAATGGTTAAATGAGAGGGTATCACAAACAGTATAAAGCAGCAAGAGGAAAGGTCCAGGGTGTCTAGTAATTCTGATGATACTGACTTTACACATTTTAAAAATGTTTTGTTTATGCCTTTGTGGTTTGTCCTGAGAGACATCTTTCCTTAAAGATCCCATGTACAAGAATATCATGCTAAGTAGGTTTCCCAGAGTACCAAAGAAGAGTTGGTGGGATATTGGCTCGTCGTGAGAGTGGGAGAAGGGTGGCTTGCTGATGAGTAGGGTAAACTGGTAGCAGCAACAGGGGCCAACCAGAGAGCAGAAGACGATGGCACAGACCCACAGACCGCCAAGGTCAGTATATTTAAGAGAGTGAAGCTAAAATTTCATTCAAATCTTTTGTAATCTTAAACAAAATATATACATTAGGTCACATTTACACACGAGACTCCAAAGTTTAGTCTAGATAAGATTTACACTCAGTTGTCCAACACTTGTTTACTTGGTGTTGAGACAGACTGACAGTCAGATAAGGAAGGAAAAAGTGTTGCCTTTGCCTCTTTCTGCTCATGGCCAGTGTTCCCAGAGGCCACTGTGTGTTTGGATAGTGGGAAATGACAGCAGTCTTGCCTGCATTAGAATTATGTCTCTGGGCTTCCCTGGTGGCTCAGATGGTAAAGAATCTGACTGCAATTCGGGAGACCCTGGTTGCATCCTTGGGTTGGGAAGATCTCCTGGAGAAGGGAATGGCTACATGCTCCAGTATTCTTGCCTGAAAAATTCTGTAAACAGAGGAGCCTGGGGAGCTACAGTCCATGAGGTTGCAAAGAGTCGGACACGACTGAGCAACTAGATTAACACTTTTACTCACTTTCACTTTTTCAGGGACTTCCCTGGTGGTCCAGTGGTTAAGACTTTGCACTGCCCATGCAAGGGGTATGGGTTTAATTTCTTGTCAGGGAACTAAGATCCCACATACGGTCTGGTCAAAAAAAAAAAAGAAAAACAAATAAAGAATTATATCACTAGCACTTCTGATCCCCAGTGTAGTTTCCCTCTGCCTTTCTTCCTCCCCTCACTGCCCATGTACCCAGAGTATATCTCTTTCTTTCTGGTTATACTGTGATAGTGAATTATAAAAAATAGCCACATCCAGTTTCCTATTGGTAAGTATTTACCAATAAGACCTTCTTCAAAAGTCCAGAGTTTATCATGGGTCAAATTTACAATTGATTTTGGACTTTTAAGTTTTTAGAAAAACAAGTTAGAGGTCAAGAAAAATGGTGGGGGGGGGGGAAACGAAGTTAATAAAATGTTAATGTATCATGAGAAAGGCTGGGCTGGAAGAAGCACAAGCTGGAATCAAGATTGCCGGGAGAAATATCAATAACCTCAGATATGCAGATGACACCACCCTTATGGCAGAAAGTGAAGAGGAACTAAAAAGTCTCTTGATGAAAGTGAAAGTGGAGAGTGAAAAAGTTGGCTTAAACCTCAACATTCAGAAAACTAAGATCATGGCATCTGGTCCCATCACTTCATGGCAAATAGATGGGGAAACAGTGGAAACAGTGTCAGACTTTATTTTTTGGGGCTCCAAAATCACTGCAGATGGTGATTGCAGCCATGAAATTAAAAGATGCTTACTCCTTGGAAGGAAAGTTATAACCAACCTAGATAGCATATTCAAAAGCAGAGACATTACTTTGCCAACAAAGGTCCATCTAGTCAAGGCTATGGTTTTTCCAGTGGTCATGTATGAATGTGACAGTTGGACTGTGAAGAAAACTGAGCGCCGAAGAATTGATGCTTTTGAACTGTGGTGTTGGAGAAGACTCCTGAGAGTCCCTTGAACTGCAAGGAGATCCAACCAGTCCATTCTAAAGGAGATCAGCCCTGGGTGTTCTTTGGAAGGAATGATGCTCAAGCTGAAACTCCAGTACTTTGACCACCTCATGTGAAGAATTGACTCATTGGAAAAGACTGATGCTGGGAGGGATTGGAGGCAGGAGGAGAAGAGGACGACAGAGGATGAGATGGCTGGATGGCATCACCGACTCGATGGACGTGAGTTTGAGTAAACTCTGGGAGCTGGTGATGGACAGGGAGGCCTGGCGTGCTGCGATTCATGGGATCGCAAAGAGTCGACATGACTGAGCGACTGAACTGAACTGACTGAATGTTTTGGTGAAATTGTTTACCAGTATAACTTGGGAATAACTGACCCTCCAGCAAAGAACAGTACAGGAGAGACTGTCCATTTTGAATCACAGATGAATTCCATTCCCAGTGATTGAAAGTCATGTTTGCAGTAGAATCTATTAAGATTTTAACCAGGTTTTCTAGTCTGATATGAGTTTGAGCAAGCTCCCAGAGCTGGTGATGGACAGGGAAGCCTGGAGTGCTGAAGTTAATGGGGTTGCAAAGAATTGGGCCCGACTGAGCAACTGAACTGACTGACTAGTCTGATTGGGTTGGTGAGGTCTCTGTTGGCTCAAAAGAGAGGAAGAGGTTCCTCTTCAGTCCCAAATATATGCCCCTGGATTACACGTTTGCCTAGAAAAAAAACTTTCACCTGGAGGTGACATCGGAAAGCTGATTGACTAGTCAATTATCAGGGGAATGTGGACTTGAATCAGACAAATATGTTGGAACAGATAATAGACTCTGGAATTTGGGAAATAATGTTGGCTCGGATATTCATTTTGTTGGCCTCTAGGGACCCTCAAAACTAAATGAAGATGAACTCCATTAAGGATGAAAGCATTATCTTAGTAAAACTCTGAGGCTTTCATTTTCTCTCTTGAAGGCTTGTTTGCTACAACACATATGTTGCACAGCATATGCATTTTGAGTTATTCAGGTGTAGATTCTAAGTGCATACTAATGCATTCTGTTTAAAATGGAATTCTTCAGGGTTCCTAATGCAAATTCTGATCCTATGAACCACTCAATGACATTAAACAGATATATTGTTCAATTCCACTTTTGATAGTGATCTAAATACTTTCTTTTAAGAAAGCATTTTTCTGATAATAATCTTTGCTCTCATTTCTAGGGGACTTCCTATGTGCCAATGAGGCATTACTGTTACTACACTACTTTAATAGAGATGCAATTCAAAGAGGTGAACACATGTAATGTGAATAGCTAAGACAGGTGCAACCCAGGTCTTCCTTGAAAGCCTATTCCTGGTGGTGGTGTTGGAAGGCCTCTCTAACAAGCAAGATTGTTGTTTATCGGGGTTATTATAATATTTTTGGCTTCACAGATGGCGCTAGTGGCAAAGAACCTGTCTGCCAATGCAGGAGACATAAGTGACACGGGTTCGATCCCTGATTCAGGAAGGTCCCCTGGAGGAGGGCGTGGCAACCCATTCTGGTATTCTTGCCTGAAGAATCCCAAGGACAGAGGAGCCTGGCAGGCTACAGTCCATGGGGTCACACAGAGTCAAACACGACTGAAGAGACTTAGCACGCATGCATATAGTATTTTTAACACAGGATGAAATGGACGGGATTAAATCCGGTTGATGAGAATCGTACGTGGGCATGCTTAGACACTCAGTTGTGTCTGACTCTTTGCATCCCCAAGGATTATAGCCTGCCAGACTCAGACTCCTCTGTCCATGGGATTTCTCAGGCAAGAATACTGGAGTGGGTAGCCATTTCCTTCTCCAGGGGATCTTCCCAACCCGAGATTGAACCCACAACTCCTGCATCTCCTGCCTTGGCAGGTGGGTTCTTTACCATGGCGCCACCTAGGGAGCCCCGATGAGAATACTAGAGCTATTATTTAGGACAAGAACTTATTTCCCTTGTTCTGAAGCAACCAAGATTTCATGCTGCAACATGTTTATCAGAAACCAAATACAGGAAAGAAGCTTTCAGAATTGCTAAACTTTTGACAACTATTTCTATTTCGTTAGAATTAGAATTGTAATGACCAAAGTTAAAAAGCTTGGAAGTTACACAGTTAAATGACTAATAATTTAGTACGTTAGTCTATGGGAAATTAGTATATGAGAAGAATAAATATTTGTAGAATAATTGTCTTCCTAGCTTAAGGGTATGAAAGAGCCCCTAAATTACATTTTTTTCTTAGTACTCATTATTGGTACATTGTACTCAGAGTCTCATAGTCAAGTTTACCATGAACTCTAGCCTCACCTTTGCACCCTACAATTTCCTTGAATCAGGGTCAAGTTTACAGCTGTATAAGATATACATTTGTTTCAAAGATGATTCTACTGAATATATCGCCCAAGAAAATATTACCATAAGCTTGAAATCTGCTAGCAACTGACTAGAGAAATTCTTAATACTGTTTTCTTCTTCTAGCAAAGTATTTTCAAATAGGTATTTAATAATAAGCAGTTCTTATATAACTAAAAAATTAAGGCTGACTTTAGACCTCCTGGGTTATAATAACCCGTTGGAGTCAGAAGGCTTATATACACCACAGTGTTAAGTGCTCCAGACATCAAAGTGCCTGGATTTTATTGTTCTCGCTGAATCACTGTATTATCTTGATACTTTCTAGCATTTTCAGTACAATTATTGAAACAGTTATAGTGGCTCTAAAGGAATGTAATTGGAAAAGAAAGATGGCCTGTACTTGATGAAATTCTTAATTAATCTTTCACTGTTAAATTGTTCAAAATTAATCAACTATATTGCCTATAAGAGGCAACTACACTTTACATACCTCAGTATTATCATCACCAAGTCATATATTAAAAGTTAATTTCTGATTTAAAAGTGTACTTTAACTGCAAAGCCATCAATCCTAAATAATTCCATTACCAAAAAAAAAAAAGACCAAAGAACATGATAGAGTACTTTTGCTTAACATTTTAAGAGTTTATTTTGTTGTTGTGAGCTTCACAACATCACGTTAGGATGTTGGTTCCTACAACTAACCTCATTTGGGAATACTGTTCATTCACTCATGGATTCATTCATTTATTCCTCACGGATTCATTGAAAAAGTTAGATTTCAGGCATTGAGAATAATGACTATGAAATGCAATAGCAATTTTCTGGTGTGTCAGGAGGCAATAAACAACTTGAGTTCTAATCGTATTTGTGGATAAATATCCTTGGGGCTATTTGAGAAAATTATGAAAAGGTGGTCTCCCTCCGCCCCAACTTGTTTTGAATTATGCAGATTATACTCTTCAGTGGTTCTCAATATTTTTACCACCTTAACACACCATAGTGACAAGACACACCCCACCAGACACACTTGGCCCCTCGGGCAGTGCTTCTCAGCTGGAGAAAGAAAGTCACTTGTCCCTTTGCTGGAGCTGGAGATGAGTGAGTCCCTTGGCTCGCTGCCCTGTTCCTAGGTTCAGAATCACCAGTAAATGAAATTTTGCTTAATTATGGAGCAGGCCACAGAGGTAAATACCTCAATACATCCAGTGTAAGGTCCGTATGTTCCTAATATCGTCAGTAGAACTACATAACTTTAGTGGATTTTTTTCCCCTAACAAATAAACTAGTTATTTAATTCAATCAATTAATTATATTTTTTTGTGTTAGTCTTCCCTGTGGTTCAGATGGTAAAGAATCTGCCTACCAATGTAAGAGACCCGGGTTCGAACCCTGGGTTGGGAAGATCCCCTGTAGGAAGAAATGGCAGCCCACTCCAGTATTCTTGCCTAGGAAATCCCAGGACACAGGAGCCTGGTGGGCTATAGTCTCTGGGGTCGCAAAGAACTTTATGTGTTTCACAAGACATAATGTATATAACATTGGCTGGGCACTTTGTAAACATGTGATTGTGAGCAGGAGCATTTTTTCTTGTTATGATTTTATCATTTCTTTTTTAATTTTTAAAATTATATTTATTTATTTTTAATTCGTGATTGCTTTACAATATTGGTTTGATTTCTGTCACACATCAACGTCAGTTAGCCATAGGTGTACGTGTGTCCCCTCTCTTGAGTTTCCCTCCCACCTCCCCACCCCATCCCACCCCTCTAGGTTGTTACAGTGGGGTGTAACAACTCAAAGCCGTTTTGATCTCCCTGAGTCATGCAGCAAATTCCCATTGGCTATCTCTTTT